>NC_089822.1:213936418-214561418 GCF_035046505.1 Tiliqua scincoides
CAGAGGCTCATTGACTGGGGGCTCCCTGAGGGCCACATTGAGAGGCCTCGAGGGCCGCATGTGACCCCAGGGCCAGGGTGTGGGCACCCCTGGTTTGTACAAATGCAACCTTCTGGTATTCTTGCCAAAGAGGTATCAGTCACTTTTAGAGTCTCTTTCTGATTTTCTGAGTTTCTAGTTCGTGCCACGGCAGCAGTGGGACTTCACAAGACTGTTGCTTTCTGGAAACTTGGGAAACTAATTTTTTTGAATAATGCAGAATGCAAGACGCAAAAATTAAGACCAATATTGCCATAAGAATCAGAATCAAGTCCCTCCACAAGAAATCCAGGCACTTGATTGGAAGAAGTTTCCTGCATCCTTCCAATTCATTTCCACTCAGCTGGCTCAGGGATTTAGTCCGAAGATGAGCTGGTGTTGCACATGTAGCATTGGCAAGGGAAGCTGGGTGGGAGTCTTCCAGCCACTGCTTCAGGTATAAAATAGAACAGTCACAGTTCCAAGGATTGTTGGACATATTCAGTTCTTTCACATTCCTCAAGATGTCCAGTGTGCCAGGACGGACTGTGGTCAAACGATTGTTTTGCAGATATAGAATTCTGATGTGAGCAGACACCAGGGGAGGTATTTTTATCAAGCCCAAAGAACTGCAGTCGACTTTCCAAGTCCATGTTTCTTCCAGATATTCACATATGCAGGGAGAACAGTTGCGGGCTTCGGCTGTACTTAGCAGCAGCAACATGACCAGTCCTTCGGTAGGGGACATCTTCATTTTGTGCATGCTTGTATCTGTGGGGCACAAATATACATGATAGTGTTGCACACAGTAGCCAGTATGTTTCCAGGCTCAGTTCAAGCTGTTGGTTATCACCTTTAAAGCATTTAACAATCTGGGACCAGGACACAGGCCAATCTTTCCCCATTTAAATCTGCCTGCCCTGTTTGTTCAACATCTTAGTCCCTGCTCTTTTTGGTGCAGCCTCAAAGTGATGGAAATCCCTCCCCCTTGTAGCCTATTAGGCCCCCTGGCTTTTCTTTCTTTCTTTAATTTTTTGCTGCTTGGTTAAAAACCCTTTTTAAGGCATTTGAGTCTCAAATAGATAGGTGCTATGAGAAATCTTGGGAGTAACCTATTCAACAGCTTACTGTTTGGTATATACAATATTCTTCTCCAAATGTGTTAAAAAGGCAGGACTTACATGATAAGATATACTGTATAGATTTCAGACTGCTGAGAATTCTTAAATGAAAAGATTTTAAAGTGTGACTTAATATCCACATTTAAAATTACCCATGCTGACTGGGCGAAGAGGCATCTTTTCAAGAGGTGCACTTCTTATATTTAGCAGAGGGAAAATAATACAGGTATTATTATTATTATCATCCCCTTGAGGGTGTGATGCAGGGGGGTGGCATGTTGTGGGCCTGTGCCCCAGGGCAGCACGTGCTGCATCCCTGCTGACTCCACTTCTGGTGGGGTTGGGCCAGGGGCCCCATGGCAGCAGCAGTGCTTCACACACACACACATAGAAGCATCCACAAGGCCGAGTACTGCCTACCATATTGTGAAGTACCATCATACTCATGCCACTAATTTAAAAGTACTGTTCAAAACAATGGTCGCCTTCTATTCTCGTGGAGTCCAGTACAGGCAAGAGAGAGTATTTGAACACAAAGTGTGTCATAAAGAGGCCAGTTTAAACCATCCACCCTACAGCAAATCCCCCACCTCCTGTATCCTAGTCTTGTGAATGTTTCAACAGGTTTTAGACTAAGGGCCAAGACATATTTGGCACTCAGAGTTTTAAAACACTCCATATAGCCCAAAAAGCCCAAAAAGCATTGTGAGTAGAAAGACTTGGCCAGATTGGATTGTGTGAATCTAACCAATGAGATGACACAATATGAAATATAGAAGGAAACTAAAAACTTCTTCAAAAAGAAAACTAGCCTGCCCAAATATGCCCAGAGAGATCAAGACAGGTTTCCACCAGCTTAAAAGAAGGATAGCCAAATACTACCCTGTGTGTCTTACAGCACAATCCTATGTGTCTCTACTGAGAATTACATCCCACTGACTTTAATAAGATTTTCTGACAGGTAAGTATGTCTAAGATTCCACCCCAATAAGCTAACAAATGCAATAGCATTGTTTTACCAAATTATAAACTACAAGATTGGTGAATTGTATCTCTTACCTTTTATTTTTGAAATGAACTGGCTTCTTCCCACCGAATCCTGCAGACTTCTAGACCTGGAGCAATGAACCAAAGATAAGAAGTTGTTCTGAATTCTATGAAGGAAATGAATTTATAAAGAGCTCCCCACAGAAGTCAAGCCTTCTTCATTATCTGACAGCAAGCACTTTGTGCCAGTTTCCTATACAAGCCTTGTGTGTGTGTGTGTGTGTGTGTGTGTGTGTGTGCCACAGTCAGTCACAGGAAATAATTCCAAATATTTATGAAGGTACAATTGGCTTTCTCCTGAAAAGCAGGCAAGATGCTTTAGAAAGATGAAATTGTGTCTTCTTCCTCATCCATGGCCTATATACTTTTTAACTAGCAATTAAAAATAAATATTGAATTATGCTCTTCGGTTTAGAATTTGACAGTTGCAAGAACTAGTGGAATTGTAACATGCCAATACAGATTTCCCCCAGCTACTATTAGTCACAAAGGGAGAGGTTTATGTGTACTAGGGATAAGAATTTGAGTCAGGTGACTCAAGTCTAAGTTGCAAAAATCAGCATTTTTCGCTGACTCATGGAGACTTGAGTCACCTACACTGATGACTCGGGGCATTGACTCGAGTCTGAGGCCACTTGACTTGGCATTGATTCACTGGAGTGACATGCATGTTCACTGGAGTATGTCTGTATTTGGGTGTGCTTGTTTACTTTTTTCTCAAAAGACCTTGTGGGGCCATCATTCAGACCGGGAACTTCCAGCCAGGAGGCAGGGAAGGGTTAATGTTTTGCTTTTACATTGGGCAGGAGGGCGAGAGGCAGAAGTGGGCTCTCTTCCCCATCTCAAAAGGAACCAGTGGTCATTGGACGAAGGATGACAGGT
The DNA here is from genome assembly GCF_035046505.1 of Tiliqua scincoides. Lineage (NCBI taxonomy): Eukaryota > Metazoa > Chordata > Lepidosauria > Squamata > Scincidae > Tiliqua > Tiliqua scincoides. Next base: position 213,939,487 of record NC_089822.1, read on the forward strand.
CTGGTATTTTGAGATAGGGCAGAATGAGGAGTTCAAGGGGGTTCTTGTCTTCAAATTGGTTGGAGAAGCCCAGAGAGGGGGAGGAGGCAGTTTGTAATAATCATGCTTTCCATCCACATGGCTGGCTATTGTGAGCTCCAGTAGCATAGCTAGAGGAGGTGCAAAGCACTAGGTTTTGGAGGGAGCCTCACCTTGGCTTGCAAAGCACTACATGCTGCATGGAGCCTCACCACAAGCCTGTAAACAGCCCCCTCCCCTTCAGGGCAGGGGTGGCAGATGAGGCAGAATGCCCTATTATAGTCCATGGAAAAGCACCACAGCAGCCCTGCCTGCTTACACCTGAGGAAGCTCTCTTTACACCCACTTTCTTGGGTGTAAGGACAGCCTTTTCAGGTGTAAGAAGAGCCTCCTTGAGTGTAAGCAGGCAGGGCAACTGCAGTGCTTTTCCATGGATGATGACGGGGCAGTTCTGCCTCACCTGCCACCTTCGCTCTGAAGGGGAGGGGGCCGCTTGCAGTGAGGTTCCTTGCAACACTTAGTGCTTTGCTAGCCGAGGTGAGGCTCCCTGCAAAATGTGGTGCTTTGCACCCTCTCTAGCTACACTACTGATGGGCTCTGTTGTTACATGTTGCTGTCCCTGCTTTCTCGCAGTCTGTCCCACCCCCTCCCACCTTGTTTACAAATGGGATGGAGATAGCAGGGGACTGTTTAAGAAAACTCTAACGCGCACACACCCTGGCAGCAGCCCCATTTCCCCCCACTGTTGGCTTTTTTAAAGGGAGCAACTCAAAAATCCTCTGGGTGACCTGGAAAGTCTGCACGTTATGACTCATTTTCATGTCAAGTCTTGGGAGGTGGAGTCTCGTGACTTGTCTCCAGCCAAGCTGCTGCTGATTTGCGCATCCCTGATGTGTACATTGGCCTTTGAGTAGAGAGGTAGGCTATAAATTCTCTAAAATAAATAAAGTCAGGGAATTGGCATGGGGCAAGGGGTTAAACTCTGCCTCATTTCTGCCCCCCCCCCCCCAAGGCTGCAATAGAAAATCAAAAAGGATTCCAGGAGTTCTAATCAGGAAACTCAGGCATCACATCTAGTTTGACTCTCACTTATAACTTATGGCTAATGGCTTCCAATGGCTTTACCTTTCACTTTTCAGATTTAAATCTAATTTGAGGCTTTTGAGCTCATAGGCCAGCTGTCTTTTCCCACACTATTTTTATACAAAGATAACCACCACCCCCAACTTTCCTCTAAGCTTTGTTCTCAATTTGTAAAGATTCCCCCATTAGCTCTGTGTATTAGGTGATTCACAAGTTGCATGTCTGTAACCAGAGCGCACTGCCTTCCGTGTGAAGATAAATTGCTGTTGTATAAGAAAAATGAGGAGCCGAAGAAACCCCTGGCATTTAAAATTCTGCCTTACGCCTTAGCCTGTCATCAGATTTTGTTTAATTATTATTTACTTTTAAAAAACTGGCCCTAAAGGACACCATGCTTATTACCCAGAGCATTAGATTAGTTGGAAATTCTTCCTTAAAAGATGATTTATGGCACACATTTGGTTCTTAACATTTAAACACAGCTTGGAACAGAGCTGCAAGAGAAAGAATAACTCTTTCAGATCCCTTTAGAATAATAATCATGGGAGCAAATGAGGTGAGCCCCCCCCCCCAATTAAAATGAGCAACTTGTCTACTTGTCAGCTACACAACAATCTGTTGCTCTGAAGAGACTCTTAATGCAATGCATCAGCAGAGAAGAGCCATTCCATTTAGGACGGTGCACACAGTTAGGCCTTGCTACTGACTTATGTGGCAGCTTCTGTCGACTTCTGTCGACTTCAGCAAAGACGATATAAAATCCTGTCTACTTAGAATGTATAGAGAACATTGGCTGCAAATCTGTATATGAATCTGTAGATGAATCTCAAAATTTGTCAGTGAATTGGGAGCACTCTAACAAAGAACAAATAGTGACATCTTTCCCCTTATTATAATAAATCAATACAATTTATATCATAGTGTCCAGTTGTTAAGAATATTTTTTCAGAAGCCCTTCTCTGAGTACCCCAGATAGGTGGAATGCAATTTGAGAGTCTTTTCTTGGTGGTTCCCTGATTCTGGGATATACTACCTGGGGAATGTTGCCTGGCATTTCCCTTGTATAATATTAGGTGCCAGATCAAAAATATTTCACTTGCAGGGCTTTTAACACACGGAGAGGTTGATTTTAGTGCTCCATTTGAGGATTTCTTGCTATGCCAGTTTATTGTTTTATGCTGTGTTTTGCTATTTAATAACTTTGTTGAACACTAATAATGTAACTGTATGTTAATTATTTTTAATTTTAAAATTAAAATGTGGGCATAAATGTTTTAATGATAAGTAAATAAATAATGATGGTGTTCGTTAATACTGTATATACATCAAAGGAAACATTCAATCCATCTCTGTGGTTTCAGTATGCAAAAATGATAGCCATTTATTATAATAAACAGTACCCTGCTAACTTAAAGAATAACTATGCTGATATTGTCAAAGGCATAAAGCCCTGGTATTGGAAGCCTTTTAAATTATACAGTTCTGCTTTGTTCTAGGAGGCTTAATTGAAATATATCCTTTCATTCACACTGAAGTCGAATAATTCCATGTAGCATCAAGCTGTTAAACTTTGTACTGTCTTTAATGTCTCCTATCAAGAGTGTGAGATATTTTGGCACGCTGATATTAACCCCAGGCTGACTCAACACAGAAGCTGATTTTGTGTTTTTTATATTTATAGACAAATATCAAGATCAAGGATGGCCCAGCCATGAGGCCAGCTGAAGTGCTTGTTTTGAGGCTAGGGGAGGGGGCAAACTGACAGAGGGTACCTGATATCCTTTACCCTCCTGCTCCCTCAGTCCACCAACTTGCCCCAGCCCCATCCAGCCGCTGCCCCATTTGGTTCCTGTGTTCTGTTTCTTTCCTTGGAGAGGAAACAGAAAGGGAATGGAGGGGATTTAATTCCTCCTTCAATGTTGCTGCCAAGAATCATGGCAGCAGCACTGGAAAATGGAGCTGTCACTGTGTTGCTTTTCTTGAGCACTCTCCCTGCAGGAGGGGGCTTGGATAAAAGGCCACCACCTTCTACTTTTCTCCCCTGCTGCTTCTTGTAAAGTGACCCAGTGGGGAGGATGCCGGGAGCAGAGAGATTCCACTGCCAGGCCACTTTATAAAAAGTGGGGGGAATGGAAGATATGGAAGATGAAGAATAGCCAGTGATATGGAGGGAAGTGCTGTGCGCACTGGTGCAAAGAGATGCTTGCATCATGCTGGAACAGTGGGGGATGGTGGAGTTTGGTGCTGTTTTGGGCAACAGCTTGGCTCTTGATCAGCTTTCTCTGTAAGCTAAGTGGCAGCACAGCTGTGCAGCTGTAATTGAAGCCCTGTGAAGGTGAACAAGGCTGCCACACACTATCTGCACCTCCTTGGCCAGTGGCCTTTGAGCTCAAGCTGGGCCAGGTTAAACCATGTAGGCGACAGCTGTGTTTAAACGTCCCTGCCAGCCTCAGTCACCTTCTCCTTTGCTTTCCATCTTGGCACCCCAGAGCTCGGTAATGATGATGATGATGATGTCATCACCAAGCACTCTGGATGGCGACAGTTGCACCCTCTCAGCCACTATAGGGCTCTGTGCAGTAAAGAAAAAAAAATTAGAGGGATGTCCTTAATCAAGATGATTAAACAGGTAGCAACTAGACCAGGGGTGTTAAATGTAAACTGGCTGTATGCGGAAGCTCTTGATCCAGCCCTTGGGCTCTCACACACCACCATCAGCTGCTCTCAGCTGCTGAGTTATGCTGAGGTGTTGCTACAGAAAGGGTAGCCCACATGATAATTGAGCTCTTCCATGCCTTGAAAATATGATCAAGAATTGGGTATTTTCTCTCCTGTCATTTGCAGCTAATGAGTTCCTATAGGAGAAAAAAAGTTGCTTATTTCTGGTCATGACCTGCTTAATGACATCACTTCCAAACCTCAGCAGGCATCATGAATGCTATTCGGTCTGCTGTATGAAACATGTTTGACATGAGTTTCTGTCACTCATTTCTGTCACTTGTTTATATGAGTGAGAGAAATTTTTCCTCACCCATTTATATGTTGCCAGCTTATCCCAAAGGTGGGCAAACCCTGGCCCACAAGCCATTTGCGACCCTTGGGGACCCCCAATCCAGCCACAGGGAGCCCCCAGCCTCCAACGAGCCTCTGGAGACTGTTGGAACCCACCCTGGGCTGTGACTGTGGGCCAATGCGAGCTGTGGGCCGAGTAAGAGCAAGGCCTTTTGTAGTCTCCATGTGTTTTCTGCTTTCTCCTGGGCATTATTTTATTCCCCCCCCCCCCCGGCTCTGAACAATTTGTGTCTCCATGTGTTTCTGGCTTGGTCTGTATGCTTTCACTATGCAAGACATGTGTGACAAACAGTTCATAGTTCTCATCTGGTTCTACATACCTGTATTACAGTTCTCATGTGTATTATAAATAATCTCAGTAAAATTCATTCATTCATATAAGTTCTGTCTCTAATGTATTCATTTATGTAAATTTTTTCAAAAATTAAATGTAAATTAATTCTTTTTTTCCCCAGCCCCCTAACACAGTGCCAGAGAGATGATGTGGCCCCCCGCCAAAATATTTCCCCACCTCTGGCTTATCCATTGGACTTATTCCGCTCCCAGCCCTGCTGTGGGAGCAGATCAGGCAGGTCCTGGGTGCTCCACCAGTCTCTTAACTTTCTCCTACACATTGTTGCCATTTTTGGTATGTGAGGGCTGCAGGCAACCACAACAGCTTCAACCTAGACATTTTGTCAGCCCAAGGAAACAGACTGGGGTATGTTGTGACTGATAAACAAACAGAAAATAGGACACTCTCATTCTCTCTAGAACTACTTTTGGCTAGAGCAGGGTGGATGGCTGAAAGCAGAAGAGGAAATGGGGAAGGAGGTAAAGTGAAAAGGAATAGAACTCCATGGGTGGGTTTGCAGAATCTGATCCCAGTCTACAGTGCTAGGGGCCAAAAATATTGTTGTTACTGTTGGTGTCGGTGGTGGTAGTGATGAATATCTTGCCTGATCATGGCAAAAGCAGGCCCAGAGAAGAAAAATAAAACCATTAAAACTAACACAACTAGATGAAAACCCTGCCTGAAATCATTTACATCCTTATAGTTCTTTTGTTCACCTCCAGTCCAGGAACAGGCATGTCAACATAAGGCACATTAACTCTCTACATGCTAAAGCAAAATATATGCTGATTCAAAGTAGCCAGCAAATTGTATGGAATTTTGGACGATCAAGATTCCACTGTTCTGATTGGCTAATCCAATAGTGATCACCCCCTTTAATTTCCCCTTTGCCATGATCATGCAGATGGCCTTGTCCAGTAAACAAGTGTGAGCAAAACATAGCAAGGTGCTGGTGGTTTCTGCCTGGCCTATTGTTTTGCCTAGGCTAGGATAAGATACTGTGGTGGGCCCTGTTAAATAGTGGGTCCATGCAAATAAATGAAGGCCAAGAGATAACAGCTCAACACATTTATTTCATGTTTAGAACAGAACCTAGCCATGAAAACACAAAGCAAACACTTCTTGCTTTATACCTCTTAGCTCCGCCCATATTCCCCATGATTGGTGCTGTTGAATCAATTTCCGTCCACCTGATTGGCAGGCTAAACTAGAGGGCCAATTGGATGGGTAGAATTTCAATCCACCTCCTGATAGGCCAGCCATAAGACTGGGCCAATCGGTTATGCAGGATTTTGATCCTGCATAACTTATACATTAAACTTGCATACACAACAGGCCCAATATTCATTCCAAGTTAAGTTTCTCCAGCAGTCGTGTAGGGTGCTGTGGTTATCATGGCAATACTGCACTGCACTGACTGCCTAAAATTAGCCTGTTTCTTATAAAGCACACATAGGAGCTTTCTACTAGGGTGAAAGGGTTCTCTTTCACCACCCCCTCTTGAAACTGCAAAGCAAAGCAGTTTACAATGGAATAAGAACAACACAACATGACCTCTTTGCAGAATACAGGACTTCTCCTTTAGGCTATGGAAGAATGAAGATGTGGCAGACACTAGCAAATTTTCCACCCTTCTGCATTCTCAGTGCTTCCTTCCAAGGGAGTGTTTTCTTCTGGGGATTGATTTTTCCATCACTTATATGAGCACAGCCTGTATTACTTGCAGAGAGATTCATGCATACAAATGATGGCGTGATTGAGCACCTATTGCTGCTGTTGAGGATTTGGGGTTTAGGGCACACAGGTTAAAACAAAATGTCCAACCAATAAGCAACAAGAGGAAGACCAGCCTGCAGAGAAGTGGGGAGGGGTCAAGCTGACATAAAACACTGTAGCAGAGAAAAAGTGATTGACCTTTGATTACAGAACTATTATAGCCTGATGTCTTATTCTTCGAAGGCAAATACCTTTTCAAAACTGTTTTTGGTTTGACAAAATTGTTTATAGGGTAGAACTCTGTAACACATTCTCAGCCTATATAACTCTTACCTGCCTCGTTTCTTTATTGGAGTTTACCTTTCTGAGGGCCCAATCCTATTCTATCCAACTTACCAGCACTGAATAGTCATGCCATTGCCAATGGAGTGTGTGGTGCATCCTGTGGTGGGGGGCAGTCACGGAGTGCTCCCTTACCTCAGGGCTGCATTGCTACTGCATCAGCACTGGAAAATTAGATAGGACTGGGACCTAAGTTAAGTTGTCAGACTGTATGGTGACTTCAATGCTTTCATTAAGGAGCTGACACAGCTAGGACTGTTGCACCGATGATCAATAAATTGAAATATAATCCACTGTAATTTGATTACTATAGAATTAAGTGAACCAAGCATCCCAAATTAGGGGCTGTAACAGTGGGGCTTAGGGTCAAACAAGATATGATGTGGAAAAAATTAGGACCTTTCATCATTTTCCTTCCACTAATTAGCAGACGCATGTGGAAGCTTTGAAGACCTACTTCTAGTGATGAGACAGGGCGTTTAACACGTTCCCTGATTGAAATCTGATCCCAGCCTGCTATTATTTGGGGGGAGGGGTTTGGAAGACAGGTACAGTTAGCTTGGCAGTCAAGGCCTGGCCTGATCTTTACAGGACTTTTGTCCCTTGTCTGGTATTTCAAGAAAACCTTCTTATCTAACAATAAAGCAGTATGCAACAAACAGTATAGTGGCTTGACCTCAGTGTCTGTCAAGCCCTGTTTCTGGATTTCTCCCAGAATAGTGAAGGCAGTTCTGTCTCAGAGCTAGAGCTTGGCTTAGAATTACACCTGTATTGGCAACCTTCAGTCTGGAAAGACTATGGTATCGCACTCTGAAAAGTGGTTCTGGCACAGCGTCTAGTGTGGCTGAAAAGGCCAATCCGGGAGTGACAATCCCTTCCACACCGGGAGCAAGTGCAGTCTGTCCCTGGTCTGTCTCCCTGGCTATGGGCCTTCCTTCTTTGCCTCTTTGCCTCAGACTGCTGGCAAAGTGTCTCTTCAAACTGAGAAAGGCCAAGCTGCACAGCCTGCCTCCAAGCGGACTGCTCAGAGGCCAGGGTTTCCCACTTGTTGAGGTCCATCCCTAAGGCCTTCAGATCCCTCAGAATTACACAACATTCAGGCCTTCAGAATTCAGAATTCAGGCCTTCAGAATTACACCACATTTTCCTTTAACCCACAGCTTTACCCACAGCAGTGTTATCACAGCATTCATGCTGTGTAGTGATGAGAGACTCCAATAAGACATCCTCTCTGGAGTCATTCATATAGTGCATCATGCATCAAGGGAGAAAGGGGGGGATATTGGTTGAAATGAGATGTCGTGTTCATATGTATGCTTCTGCAGTGCAATCACCTAATACAGTGGTTCTCAAACTGTGCCTGCGGGTTGTGCCCACAACCAGTGGGGTTGTGACCCAAGTTTTGGTGGTTCGTAGAACTGACTGGGTAGATTAGGCTGTGTGCATCAAGGGTTAAACAAGCTGCAACTTGGGGGAGAGCACTCCTATCCAATCACCATTATAGCCACACCCCTTAGCATTTATAAATCAGGCAACAGCCTCTAGGGCAGTGATTTTCAAACTTTTTTTTGTCTCAGGGCACACTGACAAGCTACTAAAAGAGTCAAGGTATACCATCAGTTTTTGGACAACTGACAAGGCATACCATGCTGTTGGTGGGGGGCTCACATTTCCCATTGTCCCTACGAATAAACGATCCTCCCCCCAATTCCTGCAGCACACCTGCAGACCATTTGTGGAACATCAGTGTGCCATAGCACAGTGGTTGAAAATGGCTGCTCTAGGGCTTCTAAAAAGTTTGAGAACCATTGATCTAATCAGCAGCCCAGGGCAAAGGTCTGCGATGGTGCCCCCCTGTGGGCTGTCACCACCCCCTGCACAGAAAGCCGCCCCCCCACTCACCTGAGGCTCAAGAAGCAGCCATGGGAGAGGAGTGTGTAATTTGCACTGCAGACGGCACAGAAGAAGGGAGATCTGAGCCTTTGTCCCTTGGTCCAAATCACTCCCCTAAGCTGCTGTCAGCCACAGAAGACAAAACATATAGGCATTGCCTAGCACACATTTACATCATATCTACAGAGGTGTCTACATGTGCATGCTCATTGTAGGCATGGCAATGAACGCACATAGAGCAGGCGGGTGAAGACTGCCAACATGTTGCTGCCCTATCCTATGCATGTTCATTGAATTCATGGAGATCCTTCCCGACCTCAGTTCTGGAAGGGGCTTAAGATTGATTGAAATATCCACTTGATCAATTAATAATGCAGACATGTTTTTTTTAAAAGCCAGGTTCTCTTCCTAATGCTGTGTTTTGATGAATTTGAGATTATATGGAAACCTTACATTAAGGATTTTCAGTAAACGCTTTTGTCTTTAACTTTCTTCCAGTAGGGGTCACTGAAGCCTTTTTGTTGTTATAGAGCAGGATGTAATAAGAATAAGGCAGAATTAGATGCCTTCTTAGGCCCTCTTCAAATTCTTTACATGGAAAGCTGTTCTATGAAGGATGAAAGATGCAAATTGTTTGTAGATTGTCCTGTATGAACAATCACGCATGCACATGCACATCATCTTAGTGGCAGCATGTCGCATACATGTATTGGAGGGCTTCTTACCACTTTGGTGTCCAGTTAAATAGATTTATTTTGTTATTTATTTAGAAGAGTTATATCTGGATCAATCTTCCATTCTCAAAATCTAAATGAATCAAAATAAAACAATAAAACCAACCATTGAGAAGAGCAGAGCAGTAAAAAAAATATTAGCAGTAGAATTAAAACCAGTGTGCAATGTATGAAAAGATCTAGGTTCATAAAAAAAAATTTATTGGTGTGGAATAAAGCATACAGAAGAGGGTGTATAATACAGATGTATTGTCTGATCCTAGACCAAGACCCTGCGCTAGTGCCTATACTCATAAATATTCTGTGGAACAGAGGCAGAACCCCACATTTTTCCATAATTCCCTCCCTCAACCTATTTCCCAACATATTTTGACTAGCAGGCAAGTGGGCAAAGAGTGTCAGTGAAGGAACACACACTTGCACACACGCGCGCGCGCGTGCGCGCGCACACACACACACAAACAGAGGTCTACCTGCTAAAGGCATAAGCAAGACTTGCCAAATTCACTTCATAGATGCAAATCTCTTTTAGTGGTAAGTAGCAGCATACTAGGTCTGGGAAGCAGCCAGTAGACTAGTGGCCCATACCAATTGGGGGCTCCTACCCCCACTCCTTATTGTAATATAGAGAAGAGAAAGGCGACTTTTCCACCCCTGTGCAGGACAAAATGAGGGGAAAATGTCTAAGCCTACTCTGTATCTTGATATGTGGGATGTGGAAGCAGCAGGGCTTCTTGGTACATGGTATGTGGGGGAAGGATAGCACTGTTAGCTTTACCTCTGTGCTTTGCCCACTTGCAAAATGGCTGGATAGGTTGAGGAAGGGTAAATAAAATGGAACAGAGCAGGGAAGGGCAGAATGAGGTGGCAACAGGAGTGGGGGGAGGGCGAAATGGGACAGTGATCAGGGCAGGGGAAAGGCAGATTGGGTCAAGGAAGGGGGTGGATTTGGTGGCAGTGCTGGCTGCAAAATCCTATCCCCCTTCTTGGACCCAATCCTGAGGCATGGGTCCACACAGACCTGTGCCTGTGAATTTGCTAGCACAGGTCCAAGTAGCACGCACTGTGGAGAGACTTGCCCCTCGGTAAGGGAACAAATGTTCCCTTACACAGAGGAGGCCTCTTCAACTCTCCCCCCCCCCATGCAGCGGTAGCCATTTTGACATTACTACATCAGTGGGGGGGGGGGAGGAATAGGATTGGGCTGTTAATTAAGTCCAAGTTTATTGTATTAACCCATCTCTTTTCTAATAGTAGAAATGATCTTTTCTAAAGGCTTTTCTGTGGATCCATTTACCTAGGCACTGATGCCATGGGAACCAAAAAATAATTTTCATGTAAGCTGTCAACTTTCTGCCTCCCGAATACCCCGTTGAGACAAAGGGAAGGGGTTCCCTAGTAGCTCCGTAGCGCCTTTTCAGCTTTTAATCCTCATGCCTCCTGGAGGACAGAATGCTTCCATCCAAGTTCTGTCAGTCACAGTGAGTCACTACTTTGCTTTTTCTTCCATGGCTGACACTCAGTGCAAATGTTTCACTTCATAGCTATTCCACGTGTAATCCTTTACCTTTGAAGTCTGGTCAAGGAGCTGATCTTTAGGTTGGACCCTAAATATGCCATTATTTTCTTCAAGCTAATAGCACTTATCCTCCTTCATCCCTGTGTCCCTTTTTGAGTTAATCAGATCCAGCTTTCACAGCTCCTGGATAGCAGTCAATAATCCTGAGGGAAGAAGTCAATAATTTTAATGCTCCTCTCATGTGTTTCTGTAGCTGAAAGTGTTGTTAGTCAGTGTCCTGCTGAGAAGCATCAATGGTTTGCCTTGAAAAGAGTTGCCAGCAGTCTTCTTTTCCTTCTGCAAATAAGAGGTCCTGCATGGTTGTTTTGGTTTAGTGCTAAAAATGACAAAGCCAGTACTGGGCTGCCACTAGCTTGTGGCATGGGGAGCCTATGTGTGCAATATAAATGTGTGTCACAATTCACAAGGTGGTTTTACCACAACACAATCCCTTTTAGGTCAGTGTTGTGACTTTTTTTGAATTTTATATGAAACTGACCTTCATTCTTAGAGAAGCATTGAATGTTGATAGACTTATTGCCCAATTGCATAGGCAAGAAGACTGTTGTGGCAAAAGAAGACCAAATTGATCCCAGTGGTGAGTGGCACCTTTGGTGCAAGTCCAAAAAATCTTGAAGTAGAAACATCTTAACAGCAGAGGGGCCACATGAAATTATCATCAATCAGCTACAAAAAGCAGCTTTACTGGGAACAGCTTTTATTTTGCGATGATATTTATAACCAGGGTTTTTTTTTCTAATGGAACGCGGGGGGACGGAGTTCCGGCACCTTTTTGCAGGGGCCCTCCCCTTCGGAGGCATTCCGGGAGGGAGCAAAACAGAGGCATTCGCTGGGTGGGTGCTGGGGGGTGCAGGGTGGGCGGGCGCCTGGCCCTTGCCTGACCGCACAACGACCTCCTCCTGCCCCCATCTCCAAGCTATCGCCTGAGCCCAGCCCGCCTCCCCTCCCCCCGCGCTCTGCTCCCTGCGCAGCTTCCAAGCCAGTGGAGGGCGTGGGGGACATGCACCGACGCCAAGGAGGAGGATGGACAGCCAGCCAGCCAGCCAGGGAGACGGGCTGTGGCACCCACGGAACGCCCAGGTACTGGTTTGGAGGAGGAGGGGAAGGAAGCTGGCTGGTGCAGCCCCCCCTACCAATCTGCAGCATGAGCCTAGTCGTGTCTACTCAGAACTAAGTCTCATTGTGCTCAATGGGGCTTGCTCCTGGGAAAGGGTGCATAGTCTTGCAGCCTGAGAACCCAAGCCTACGCATGTCTACTCAGAAGTAAGTTCCATTGTGTTCAATGGGGCTTACTCCCGGGAAAGTGTCATAGCCTTGCAGCCTGAGTAGACAGCCAGAGGAAAGGGCTCTGAGGTTGCAGTCCTCTCCACACTTTCCTGGGAGGAAGCCCCACTGCCTCTACTGGGACTGACTTCTGTGGCGACAGGCACAGGATTGGGCCCTGAGGCTGCCATCCTATCCACAGTAAGCCCCATTCACTAAAGTGGACATCTGAGTAGACATGCATAGGATTGGGCTCTTAGGCTGCAATCCTAGGCACTTTCCTGGGAGTAAGCTCCATTGACTAGAATGAGACTTACTTCAGAGTAGACATACATAGGATTGGGCTCTTAATCCTGGCAGAGATGTATATCTGCACCCGTTTTCACATGCTAAGGGCAGGTAAAAAGGGATTCTACGTGTGTACAACATGCTGTCCAGCCTTGCCAGAGATCCTTCTCATCCTTCCCCCACAAGCATGCCCTCCGCCAGCCAGCGTTTGCAGCTCTTCTCCAGCAATGCACAGTGGCTGCTCAGGGCAGCAGAGAACATACAATTGCATGCCAAGTGCCTTCCCAAAGACACAGAGTATTCAGATACCTGAATTAAACCATATTTAATCGCTTGTTTGCAAACGCAGCTGTTTCTATGTGCACTTAAGGACCCCTCTCGTGTAAGAATTCCTTTTTTGTTCTTATTCCCACAGCTGCTTAGAGTAATTTTACTACATGGAACTCATGTAAGCCATTTTTCGGAATCCATTCACTGCTTCCTCTCCTCAAAGTAGTGCCACACTACATGCTACATGCTACAAGTGCACCTGTACAGTATTTTTCCCCATGTGTAGAAAAAGTAGCTAGGGGGAAGGAGATGTGGAGATTGACAGCCCAATCCTATGCATGTCTACTCAGAAGTAAGTTCATCTTTACTGGGGAAGCACATAAAAATTTTTTTATTTCTCCAATAAAAAATGGTTTATAAATAAATAAATAAAAGATTAATGAGTTGTGAGTTCCTGCACCTTTTTTTTTATACCAGTTGATAGCACCTGTCTGACCATGCAAAAATCAACAACAACAAACAACGTGCTCTTTGGCAACATGCTGAGCAGTACACTGTTGGAGCGCCGGTGGGATGGCCAGAGCCTGGTCATGGATTATTTGGGATGGAAACATCAAGCTCTGTTAACATTTTGAAATAACAAAGAGTCTGGTGGCCCTTTGAAGACTAACAAATTTATTGTTGCATAAGGTTTCACAGACGGCAGCCAATGCATCAGATACATGACGTGTTCTCCTCAGTTGGCAGGTAGGCATGGATATGGAGGAAAAGAAAAAAAAACTATTAATGGGGTGCCAAATTGCCATGAAATGCAAAAGGTATAATTCTGTGAGAATTCGATGTAAAGCTTAAATGTAGATATGCTTGGCACAGTGACAATTCACAACTATTTGGATTGCCTAAGATTAGTTGGTTCAATTAAAATGTAAGCCTGTCCTCAAGCCAGTCAGGATTTCTTGTAGCAGAGAAGCACAGTGATGCCAAAGATGTGTAATTGACTTTTCCCACCCACTGCATAATAACACTGACAGGATCATAAAAGATGCAATAAGATTAAAGAGCAATTGGAACAGTTCATTGTTGTTTTTCCGCTAAAGAGCTTGGCACCAACGGAGGAGGCTTTGCCCCCAGCTTCACACGAGTGCTGACATTTTCTGCCTGATGAGCAATAAGTGCAAGGGCTCTGTGTTGAGCTTTCCTGTCACCCTGACAGTTTGTTTTTCTCAGCTGCAATTAGGGATGAATTTGTGGCTGAGGCAAAGGAGCGAGAGTGAGAAAAGCCAAGTATGCTGACCTCTTCCTTAGACCTGTGAGGCTTCTCTGATTAGCAGACCACTTTTAAAAACCATCTGCTCTTCTTTCCGTATGTATCATGCCATACACAAGGCCCTTCACCTTAAAAGGAACTATGTAAGTTAAAAGACCTGAGGATATAAGAAGCATGGCTTTCTTGCCCTGTGGCTTTTATTTAAAGAGAATCTTCATAATTCCTCCTAACCCAATATTGCCAACATCTGTTCTAATGGTGTTCCTGTCTTCTGTATGTTTTCAGTGTTTGGACTTTCTATTATTAAAATTGAGGGTCAACCTGATATTAGAGTATATTCATTTCTGATGAGATCTCACACAACTATTTCATCCTCAGCATAAGATGACTTGTGTTATTGCATTAAGAGAAATTCTCTAAGATGGGTGAGCTTCTGAACATGTCCAATACATTTTTAAAGCAGATATTGGCAAAAGAATCCAGCATGCATTGTGACTGTCCACAAGATTGGCCCCCATATATCATTTAAAGATGGCAGCAGTTGCCATAGTATTGAGAATATCCTTACAGCAAGAGGCGCCTGGGTGTTCCCTCACATGAAGGTCTGATCTCAAAAGCCTTGGGGAGAGAACCTAATTCAATTTATAGCACATGCTCTCCATACAGAAGGTCCCAGATTCAATAACTCCTGGTATCTCCAGTGAAAATACCTTCTCAGGTAGCTCTGGAAAATACTTCTGCCTAAGCGATATTTGGAGAGAGGGTGCCAGGCAGAATAGACAACACTGGGCTGGGATAGGACAATAGGCAGCAGCATATATTCATTGCTGTATATGGCAGTGGTGGGTATGGGACTAGGAAACAGTTTCTTTAAGACCTGAGGAATATTTGTTTTTAAGTTAACAAGGACTGGTTGAGACCAGTCTGGAATAGTAGCTTGAAGGAAAATAGAGAGAGAGAACAGCAAGAAGAGTTCAACTGGGACTGTTAATATTATATTGAATAGATACCAAAGAGTTGGTTACAATGAGAAGTCTGGACTCCTGTCATAGAAGAACAGCACAGTGGGCTAAGGTGATATGGCCATGGGCTTGGGACACTGTCCTTCAGAGATCTGGAGTGCTTGTTATTTGCTTCCATGCAATGCCAATGTTGTGGTTTGATAAAGCGGCTATCTCCGAGGTGGCTTTTCTAACTCATTGACGATGCTGGAGGAGTCTGCTTCTGCTTTCTTTGTGCCTGCCTTTGTCCTTCCACTTGTCCAAATGAAATGATGGTGGTTGGAATGCAGGGAAAGTGGCTTTCTTGTTTGGAGGTTATTTATGGTAGTTGCCATGTCAGTGGTGATGAGTCCAGATTGCCTGAGGCTGCCCTGCAATGTCATTTGTTATGCTGTTGTCACTCTGTTATCTGTCAGATATAGAACCCCCAGTAGTCACCAGCTCTCTAATTGGAAAAAATAGGAGTTTGGAACCTGCGAAGAGCACTTTGTCCACTTCAGTCATCACCATGCCCCTTAGATGAATCTGAAATCAATGAGTCTTGTATGGTCCAAGCTGTCAGTCTAAGGTTTGATGCACTCTCTTCAGATATTTTCTATTGTTTTCTGCATACACACTAACAGTGCAACCCTAGGCATGTCTGTTCAGAAGTAAGTCTCACTGAAGTCAATAAGACTTACTCCCAGGTAAGTGTGTATAGCTTGCAGTCCTTGGCAGTTTGACTACCTGAAATAAAACTTTAGACACTTGAAGAAATTAACATACGATTTGCCCCTTCCTTGTTTCATGCTCACTGTTATTATTAGGACTGTCCATCTCTTGTAAGTTTTGTTTTTAATGAAATCATCAATTTAAATGCTACAGTGCAACAATGCAGATGAATATTTAGGATGCTTACAGTGCAATTTTAACTTGTACTGGAACAGGCAGACCAGCAGGTCTGCACTGTATCCAGTGCAAGTTTGGGGCCGACTGTGGTTCAGCCAAGGGGAAGGGGAATCTTTTCCCCTTACCACAGGGAGAGCCTCAGTGGCCCCATGGGTCTACTCTGATCTGCACCACCTGATGAGGTGGCACAGTTCTGAGCAGAACAGAGCAACCAGGAGCAGCTCTGTGCTGCCAGGATTAGGATTAGGATAACTCTGTGCTGCCAGGATTAGGATAACTGCAAGGTCCTGGCCCCACCTTCTGCTCCTGGCCTACCTGACTGCCCATGGGCCCACCTGCTGCCTGCCCTCCTGCTGCCCTGAAACGCCTATCAGGGAAACTTTAAAGGATTCACGCTATTTATCCATCTGTTCTGTGTCATTCATCCCCCCCCCCAATTTTGATCATCCATAGCTGCTTACAGAAACAATGTAATCACCATAAATGTACAAGCTATAGGCTCCTCTCGATTTACATGGGGGTTATGTTCTTGGAAATCAGTATGTATATTAAAAACTCATAAATTAAAACTATTTTTCTCATAGAAACCAATTATGATGCTGAATAATTGGGTGTAGCAAGTACTGTTCAACTTTGTGAGCTTTCTAGGAGACACCTATTGCTGCCATATGCAATGACCTATATTGTATTGTTACTGTCATTGTGCTTGATATGAGTACAAGTGAGGTGAACAGCATGTTGGTTACATATAAATGAGGATATTGTCCTAATGCACAATTCTTTCCCTTATTGGTTACTCTCCGTTCCTGTGAAAAGGATTCCCTGACCATCAAGAACTTGAAAATGTTTGTGCTAATTCATCACTCAAGTGGATAATGAGAGCCTGCCAAACAGATGAATCAAGGCAATGCAATGGAATACCAAACAGAAATATGCATCATATATTTTGCTAACTGTAAAAGAATCTGAACCGCAGGCTTAAATTTAATTATAAGAACAGACCGTTTTGTAAGAGCAGGATTCTTGGGAAAATGGGACAGTTTTGGGGAATCTGTTTTCAGTGATGACTTAAAGCCAAGAAATCACTTTGGAAACAAAAAATACACAAGATAATTGCCTCAATTTTTTCAGGTAGTTTTGGGATCTTGCCTTTATTCATGTCCTTTGTTTCTCTCTGAATTTATATGGTCACTGGCTGCTCTCCATTCCCATGTTCAAACTGAACATTTCAGTGTTCAAAGTGTTACTGGGGGCCAGAGGGGACTGACGGTTCAATCCTATCCAACTTTCTGGCACTGATGAAGCCCTACCAACAGGGAGTGCACTGCATTCTGCAGTGGGAGAGTTAGGCCCAAATCCTAACGAGTTTTCCAGCACTGGCATAGCAGTGCCAATGGGACGTGTGCTGCATCCTGCAGTTGGGTGGCACTCATGGAGGACTCCTCAAAGTAAGGAAATGTTTGTTTCCTTACCTTGGAGCTGCATTGCCCTTATGTCACAGCTGGAAAGTGGGCTAGGATTGCACCCTTAGTCATGGAAGCCTCCTTAAGGTAAGGGAATATTTGTTCCCTTTTCTCAGGGGTGCATTGTGGCTGCATCAGCACTGGAAAGTTGAATAGGATTTGGGCCCTATGTCCCCTTAGTTAGTACTCTGGCCTCCTTAAGTACCATACTCTTTTTGGAAGGCTGTAGGGTGACCCAATTTGGCTAAAATTGGGAACAATCAGGGATTGGAGCCTCCACATTTCCTAAAGGGCCCCCCAACCTGGCCATAACATGAGTGCTGATTCTGATGCTTGCTTGGCAATAGAAAATGCCATGCCAAACAGTTAAATGCACAGAGAGTAGAACCCTGTCAAAATGGTATTCTCCCTTCACATGAGGCTTGTGACAATTTGCAAAAGCAATCACATGCAATTTCCTTGCCATGCCACCTCCAGAATTCACTTCATCTCATTTCTGATTATATAATTTAAGTGTTATAGGGCATTCGTATTGTTTAAGTCTGTCCTTTTTGCTAGGTGGCCAGGTGCAACAAACTTTCTGTACCTTTAAGTAATGGTTGAGCAGGAAGGAATTTGGGCCTGTGCAGCTTGTTATGAAGGGATGACAAAAGCTGCTTGCATGAAATTCCCTTTTCAACAAGTATTAAATATGCAGGAGGCCATGTCCTCTTTTACTTCTAGTCCTATCTGCTCACTGCACAGGTTGCCAACACTGACTGAAGCAATTCCCCAAGATTTATTTTGCATTTTCATGGAATGAGAATGAAAATTCCTCTACATTCCAGGCCCTGTTAACTTTTTTTAGCCAGCTATTCTCTAGTCCAGGGGTGCCCAAACCCCGGCCCTGGGGTCACATGCAGCCCTCGAGGCCTCTCAATGCAGCCCTCAGGGAGCCCCAAGTCTCCAATGAGACTTTGGCTCTCTGGAGATTTGTTGGAGCCCTCACTGGCCCGATGCAACTGCTCTCAGCATGAGGGCTACTGTTTGACCTCTCACGTGAGCTGTGGGATGAGGGCTTCCTCCACTGCTTGATGTTTCAGGTCTGTGATGTAGTAGCAGCAGTAAAGGAAAGGTCAGCCTTGCGTTGTGCAATATCTTTACAGGCCTTGAGCTATTTCAAGACCTTCATTCATTCATATAAGTTCATCTTTAATATATTCATTTATGTAAACTTATGTAAATTTTTTCAAATTTTAAATGCAAATTATTTTTCCCCCGGCCCCCACCACAGTGTCAGAGAGATGATGTGGCCCTCCTGCCAAAAACTTTGGAAACCCCACTCTAGTCACTCTGGAACTTGTTGTCGATTCCTAGAAACTCCAGGCCATTTGCAGAGGGTTGGTGCCCTGAACATTGGAATGAAACTGGAACATGTAATCTGAAACATCCGGAAGTGGAGATGAATGGACCAATGGACTAAAGACCCTGGGTGCGCTGAGAAGAAACCAACGGAGGAAGAGTCACTCATCCCATGTAGGGTTGCCACATGCCTGGAATGGTATTTTTAAAAATGAGAATTCATCTGCATCAATTCCAGAGAAGATTGTTTGGTTTTATTTTAAAAAGCAAGCTGTTTTGGTATATGTGGCAAGGAAAACTGGCTGACTGCTTAGGAATTGTGCATGACTGCTTATCTCACAGTACCTGTGTGAACAGCCATAGCAGAGCATGTGAGGAGAAAAGGAGCGGGACCAGCACGGAAGAATGGAGAGAGCAAGCAAACAAGCAGCATAAGAAGAGCTTTGTGGCATATTCATAAGAGCAGTGGCCAGCTCCACATGTGCACCATCTTTTCCTCCCTGTTTACATAGACTGCTGCAACTAAAGCCAAGCGACAGGTCAGGGGAAAGGGAAGTTCTTCTCCCTCTTCAGAAGGATCAGGATTTCACACCCTGCCTAGGAGCATCCCTCAGCTGATGGCCAGCCGTAGAAGCAGGACACTTTCTGAACCTCAGCCCAGGGCCCTGCTGCAAATGTATTGTGACCTATTCTATATAGTCTGTTAATTATAGATTGTTATTTGATTTTGGGGGGGAAAAACTATGTTGACCAATCGTAGGAGCATTTGTAAGTATGCATGTGTGTAAAAACTTAACACATTATTAATCAGGGCATGTTTTAGTAGTTGATAAACACCATTTATTCAGTTCACCTGTTCTAACTGATTAGTTAAACATTGCATATTAAACTGCTTTATACTACTGATACTTCAACAGCTCAATCCTATCCCCTGCCACCAGTGTCAATGCAGCCATACCATGGAGGCACCCACCACATGTTGTGGTTGGGGGTGGCAATCACAAACCTTTGTTCCCTTACATCTAGGTAGGTCCACTGTTGACATATAGGTCTCCTAGCACCTACACCAGTGCCATAGCTGGCATAAGTCCGAGGAGAGTAAGGAGACAGCACAGGCTGAATTTTGAGGGCTAAGATCTGGCGTTTGTGTTTCCACTGTGATACCAGCCCACTCCCTGCTCCCAATTTCATGCCCTCCCTCTGAACCACCTAGTTCTTCTCCCTGCTCTTCTCCTCTCCACCCACAAAATCCCTCTCCCACTAGCCTACCTGTTCTGATGCAGTTTGCTGGCCATAGCAGCACTCCTCTGATGTGGTCACTGCTGTTTGGTGGTGACTTGGAATGGCTAACCAACGGTGCACTGTGTGTGCTGTTGCAAGGAC
Organism: Tiliqua scincoides; assembly: GCF_035046505.1. NCBI lineage: Eukaryota > Metazoa > Chordata > Lepidosauria > Squamata > Scincidae > Tiliqua > Tiliqua scincoides. The sequence continues at coordinate 213,959,422 of NC_089822.1, forward strand.
CCACAATCATAAATGGCTTTGTGGCAGCACGCACAGCACCATAGGATTGGGCTGTTAGTCCAGCACTGCTAGTTCAGTACTGTCTCCTCCAATGAGTAGCAGCTCTTTAGAACGAAAACTGAGGTCTTTCCCAGCCTTTTCTACCAAAGGCTGGGTTTCTCCTTTTAACAGGAGATGCCAGGGATTTAAAACCATTGTTTCCCAAGTTGATCCCCTCTAGCCTGGCTTTCCAATTCATGCCTCATTGCAGGATTCATAGTAACTGCAAATTAGACTTTTTTCAGATGCATTCCAGTCTTACGGTTATGATAAATTGCTTGTTCCTTTGCTAAAATTAGTGAGCAGGAATATGTTCTCTACCAGTAGTTTTGAGAGAGCTTTTTATTCTTTTTTAAAAAAAATATTTTATCTAATTAAAATTCTGAAATAACAGGTTGGGGTCAGAAAGGGAATTAATAATATAATCAGTCCAGCAAGGAAATAAAATGGCAAAGTGAAATTCTTCTGCAGGCCTGAGTTCAGCAAATATCTGTGGCAACCAACACACAGGAGTGCAAATATTGCACTGGGCACCCTTGACAATGGGGTAGGAAAGTAAATTTTAAGCCGTATTGACACAAGCAACTCAAATTTGAAAACTCTTTGTGGTTATAATGCAGAATTGTTTCAGCCTCAAGATGGGCACCATTTAAACACTGCAGGGATAGAAATCAAAATACACATTTTTCTTTTAGTTAACAGGGCAGAAGGTAATTGCTTAGTACTGTGAACCTACAAGTAAACAATCTTATATCAAGTTGGAGTCTGAAAATAATTCTGGATTTCAATGGAAGATTTTTTTTCTTGTTTAAATAGCACACGGTAGAGGCAGGAACTCCCATTGGAGCAGGGATAAACGTCCACAGCTTTCAGCCCCTGCTATGATTCCACTATTTCTCAGGGTGCCCCCAGAACACTCTTCGAAGAATAAACAACCACACACTGGGTCATATTGCACATACAGGCACATCTGACTAGCCCTAATTTATGATCTGCTAATTTTAATGAGATTTACAGCCAGTCAGTTGGAGGGGTTTGCAGTTGCAGAAGTCTTCCGCTGTCATAAAATGACTGTCAGTGGTGTGCACAGCGCTCCATCGGGGTGGGGAAGCAAGTTGAAGTACTGGGGCCATAACTGGGCAGGTAAGGGGAGAAATCAGGACTGGGGAGGAGGCAGGAGGGAGTGGATCTGGCAGCAATGGTCCATGCTGAATCTTAAACTCCCTATTTCAAATCTCCCCACTCTTCTTCTCTCCTTGGACATATACCACCAAATGGAAGTGGTGTATGCCCACAGAGACCCATGAGCACACCCATGGCTTACGCAGAGGTGAGTATACATGTACTTATCTTTCATTCCCCCCTCCCCACCTTTTTGGTATGGCTGCATCAGTGCTGCTGGCAAGGGAGAGGATTGGGGCCTTAGTTATAATTGGATCAGGGCCTAAATAGGTGGTTGACGGTAGAGGTTTTAAGCATGCCTATCTATATGAGATTGTAGCCAACTTAATGCTTTTCACAGAAGCAAGTGTACCTTTTCTGCATGCAAATACACAAGGCTTAAGAATTTGTGAATGCCAGTTTCTACATGTTTTCATACCTGACCTTTAAAGCTGCAGTCTTATGCAAGCTGTTTGCTTGTTTATGTAGTGCAAATCGTGTTTTTTACTCTTTACCGGGTACGACTGAACATGAACAGACACACAGGTCTCTGCTTACTCCCTTCTGAGTAAACATGCAAAGGAGCAGTCTTTATATTATTTTACACATCTGTCATGTGGATACAATCTCTATATTGATTAGAATGTGCAATCAGTGCCTTTCTGCTTTTTGTCCTACTTTAACTCTTGATGCACATAGCTTAATCTGCAAGGATGGGAAAACCCAGTGGGGCTTGACTCGAGTCAAGTTGCCAAGTCACCCCCCTCCCCCCACAACTCAACTCGAAAAAGAGTCATAACAGGTGCACTTTCCAAGTCTCCAAGTCACTCTTTAGTGACTCTAATGGACTCGAGTCAAGTCGCCTCCCCCCTTTAAAAAGACTGCTGTGGGGAAAAAAGGGCTGCTGCTTGGGTGTGTGTGTGTGTGTGTGTGTGTGTGTGTATCAGAGCTCTCTTTAAACACTCCCCTGATGTCCTGCCCATCCGTAAACAGGATGGGAGGGGGTGGGAAGGGCTCTGTGAGAGTGGAGACAGAAGCTGCAGGAGGGAGGAGTGTCATGCATAGCAGCTGGGAGGCTTACCAGGACAACTTGATCCTTGGCAGCCCTACTCAGTAGTAGTCCCACTGCAGCCTGTCATTCAATGAGAATTCCTTCTCCTTTTCCATACTATGAACTCCCTCCCTCCATCCTCCCTCTCCCTGGGCTTCTCAAGCCAATCGTAAGGCAAGAATCCTCCTTTGGCTCCTCCTGCTAACCCTCAGCCAATCAAAATATCAGAATGCCCATCCTTTGTCCAATGATAATCTGTTCCTTCCTTCCTATCAGAGATGGCAAAAGAAGCCAATCTCACCTCCCCCATTCATTACAATTATTAACCTTTTCCTGTCCTAGTTGGAACTTTCCTGCTGCTTGCCCTGTCGGAATGCTGGTGCCACAAGGTTTTTCACGCTGTGAAAACAGTAAACAAGCACCCCCAAACACAGGCAGACTCGAGTCAGCATGTGTGGGGATGAGTGCCGAGTCGGGGGGCCCTGACATGAGTCTTTTTCAGAGTCTTCCACGTGTGCGACTCACCAGGTGCCGAATCACCCAAAATCACACATTTTCTCGACTTGAGTCCAAGTCATTGACTCGAGTTTCCAACCCTGCTAATCTGCCCTGTCAGTTTTGCGACCCAACAAGAATTGGGTCCTGGATGCACAGTTTGGAAACCGCAGTTTTAAGCCATCGTCTTGTAATCTGCTTTTGTTCTGATCAGTTCCTCTTAAAACTCTGCAGTTGTTTGTTTTTTGTTGATATTTGTTAAGCAAATTAATTAGCAATCAAGACAGGCAGGACAAGGATTTGAGAGTCAAGCTGCTGTTTCTTTAGGAAAAGGTGCCCTGTTTCCTTGCAGTGTATTGCTGTACAACAGCAGGCAGTCCCATCTTGTTAGTCGGTATGTTCGATTCTCGTTACCGCATGAGAACTTAATTATTGCTACTTATTCTCGCAAAATGTTTTGAGATTTCTTTTTGCTAATGGAGGTACTAGAGACTCTTTATTGACTTTATTCGTTTCATTACATCCCTCTCTTTTATTTACTTGCACAGCACAGAATTGTTTAAAGGTCAGGCTGCAAGAATCATCCATTGTCACAGCAGCAAATACATTGATTTCTCAGAATCCTAAGAGCTCCATATGCTTGTTGTGAGCTCCTCATTTATATAGCAATATACTAAGCAATTGTGACTAGGTAAGACACATTTCACACTAAACAGGAACTTTGTGGGCTGAGTTTTTGGGGGGTGGCCTATATATGATGGCTTGGGGAACTATGATTGTGCTTCCTGAGTCCATGGAAATGCTTTGCTATTGAGGTCATGATTTAAAAACCATGGAATAGTTCCCTGGTTTTGTTTCCACCACTTCATAAAAGTATCACAAGTTTTGGAATTGCAAAAGGATGTCCTTTACCAAGAACCTTGGAGAATCAGTCAGAGTAGAAAATACTGATCTAGATGGATCAGTGTTCAATCAGAAGGTCGGTTCATGTCTTCATAGTATTCTCACGCAGTTATGGCACAACATGTCTAATAGGAAACGACACTCTTACTACTGATGCAAATTCCACTCTTAAAACAAGCATTGCCTTCACCTGCACAGCAGCCCTTGAGGCAGCATCTCATCTCAGTTATGTTTCACCAGCATTCCATTCCATTCCATGCTCAGGTCTATTTAGCCACTGCCATGCTATAGTGGTCAGTTTTCCCCTGTGAATTCATACTTCTGCCATGGCACTTACTAATATTGTCTAGGACTGTAAAGATGCAGCTTGGAATGCTACCATCATTGATGGTAAAATTGCCATCTACCAGAACTAGGGCTTGTTCTGCAGGGATGCTGGGGTTATAAACACCCTCTCAAGGGTGACCTGCCAGACCTGGTTGTCACTGATGGATGCTTGACTACTTTTTTTTTAATCTCTGAGGTCTGGGTTCAGCCAGTTCATGCAATCTTAACATTGTATGTTCATTAATTTGGAATGGGTTTTATAATATTTGTTTTAATTATCTTCTAAGTTACGGGGATGGTATTTATGTTGGAAAAGCAACCTACCTATTAAATATTAGATTATAAGCTCCTGGGGGGGGGGGTAGGCGAGACTTCTTTGTTTTTGCCTTGGTAACTCTGACAGGCAACATGTACACTCTTGATATATAAATAAAATCATTTTTCATTAATAAGTAACAGCCCAATCCTGAGCTGCCTGGAGTACAGGGCTGTGGTAAAAATGGCTGCCACAGCATCCAGCACACCCCAGGCAGCTGCCACCACTTCCTCAGGAGAAAAGGACATTCGCCCCTTCCCCTGACTACTCGATTCTACGGCAGCTCTGGAACTGCCGCAGAATTGGAGAGTTCTGTGTTGGGATGCAGGATGTGTTGGGATGATCTCCACCAGTCCAGTCTCCTCCTGTCCCACTCTCTCCCTCAGCATCCCTCCTTCCCACCCTCTCTCCACACTCCCCCCACCTTCCCCCCGAACACGTCCCCGCCTCCCCCATGCCCCCACCTACCTCTCCACTGCTCCGCAGTTCAGGTGACTGCCAAATGGTGGAGAACCAGCTTTCCACTGGTGCTAGCCTGTGCCAGCTGCTGCTGGGCTAGCTCCAGCGCTGCGTCAGTGCTGAAGGGTTGCAAACATGCTTTACGGCACGTTTGCAACAATGTTTAGGATTGGGCTCTAAATCAGTGACAGTCAAAATATCTGAATGCTCATCAATTCCAATGTTGTAGCAGTAGAGGTTGCAAACAGCCCTACAGATAGTTGCCTTGTTGTAGCCATTGCTTATGAGATGCAGTCTCTTCATGCTCAGTAAACTGCATAATAGCCATAGTTGGTAGAAACATATCCTTAGTCTGCAAGCTGTAGCAGTAAGAATCAGGACTGTTTAATCTGATACACACTTATTTTGCAATAAGTCCTGTGGAACACAGAAGGGCTTACTTCTGAGTAGACATGCTTAGGATTGTCCTTTTAGGGCCCAATCCTATTCAACTTTCAGCACTGGTGCCGCCATGCCAATGGGGCATGTACTGCATCCTGCAGTTGAGGGGCAATCACGGAGGCCTCCTCAAGGCAGGGGAACATTTGCTCCCTTACCTTGGGGCTGCAATGTGGCTGGGCTATCTGTTGTTTTTGTGTGCACTCTAGTTCCTGTAATACAAAATGTTTGGTAAAATTCGACAACATTTGCCCATCAAGAATAAAATAATTTTTTCCTCCAATTTCATACATAAATGGCCCAGTCCTATCCAACTGCCACATCACCTACATCACAGAGCTTAGCATCACCGGCTTAGCATCCACCATATGCCATGTGGGTAACACTCATGCTGCTCTCAGAAACATACCTCTGAGCACACATGTATGATGACATTCCATCATTGCACAAGGTGGCCCATCCAGCCTCATACGCAAGGCACCCTATGCATCAGGGAAGCTGGCATCACAGGGCTGCTACGCATGGCAGCAAGAACTTGGCAGGTGCCAATACCTGGGTCCAGCTTGGCACACAACCAAGCCACCTGCAACAAATGTTGCCATCTCCATGTCACAGTCAGGCTGCACATAGGATTCATAGGGGGAGTGGTAGAGTGGAGGGGGGACAGAGCCAAATAAAAGTGTGGCAGGGCCCTATCTGCCACCCCTGTTGACAGCAGTTATCTTTCAGGGCTGTTGTGAGTATTATATCAAGATAATGCATGTGAAGTGTTTTGCACCCACAAAATGTGCAATTGGAACATATTATAAATACCGACTAAGATCAAGGGCCAAATCCTATCCAATTTTCCCCACAATGCAGTCCTGAGGTAAAGGAACAAACATTCCCTTACCTTGTGGAGGTCTCCGTGACTGCCCCCCCCCCCAACCACAGCATGCAGTGCACAATTCATTGGCATGGCTGCATTAGCTAGAGTTGGGAAAATCCAGCATGGCTTGACTTGAGTCGAGTCGCCGAGTCACCGCCCCCATGACTCGACTCAAAAAAGAATCATAACAAGGGCACTTTCAGAGTTGCTGAGTCACCCTTTCATGACTCTAAAAGACTCAAGTCGAGTTGCCCCCCTTTAAAAAGCCAGCTATGGAAAAAACAGGGCTGCTGCCAGGCTCTGTGTGTATCAGAGTTCTCTTTTAACACTCCCCTGCTGCCCCTTCCATCAGTAAACAGGGCAGGAGGGGTGGGAGGGACAGCAAGAGAGTAGGGACAGAAGCAGCAAGGGGGAGGAGGAAGGAGGAAACAGCAACTGGGAGACTTACCAGGATAACCCAATCCTTGCCAGCCCTACTCAGAAGTAGTCCCACTGTAGCTGGTCATTCAATGAGGCTCCCTCCCCCAAGTAACAATGGAGTCAAGAAGCCACCATGAGGTTGGAAAGCAGAATTGGGCAAAAGAGTTTTCTCCCACCCCCCTGGGCTTCTGCATTCAATTGTAAGATAAGAACCCCTTTGGGCTCTGCCTCCTGCCCTCCCTCAGCCAATGAAAATATCAGAATGTCCCCTTCCTCCAATGAATGTTGGTTCTTGCACAAATGGGCAAGACAGTCCAGTCCCACCTCCATGGGCTTCTGCAGTCAATTGTAAGGCAAAAAATCCCTTGGACTCCTCCTGCCCTCCCTCAGCCGATAAAAATATCAGAATGCCCATAGTTTCTCCAATGATCATTGGTTTCTTCCTTCCTATCAGAAATGGGGGAAAAAAGCTCAGTCCCGCCTCCCCCCCAACTCATTAACCCTTTCCTACCTTCCAGCTGCTTGCCATCAAAATGCTGGCGCCACAAGGTTTTCCACATGGTGAAAACAATGAACAGGCACCCCCAGACACAGACAGACTCAAGTCAGCATGCATGGGGACAAGTGCCGAATCGGGGGGCCCTGACTTGAGTCTTTTTCAGAGTCTTCCACATGCATGACTCGCGAGTCGGTGAAAAACATGCATTTTTGCAACTCTGAGTCACTTGACTCAAATTCCCAACACTGGCATCAGCATTGGAAAGTTGAATAGGATTGGGCCTGGAATCTACTACCAGTTCCAGAGTTGTAAACATTTATATTTTAGACAAGAGTAATTTCTGTATTATGATTTTGCAGCAGTTTGAGTCAGTATTCATAAAAACAGATGCCAAATCCCCAAAATACATATTTCCTCACATTAGGTAGTTAATTCTGCTGAAGCACACAGAGGAGAAAAAAGAAAAGAAGCCATGTGATAGAACTTTTATACATTCTGGTTTTTTTGTTTCCAGTGGCTCCTCTCGTAGTCTATTGAATATGCTATTATTCAGCTGAGTGGTCTCTTTCACTCTGATTTTATGACGCAAATTCATGGCTCAGCCAGTTCTATTTATTCTCTGGTTGTCAGCTATGAGAAAGGAACTCCAGCTGTGTTTGCCTTGCCATGGTAAGAATAGCAGCCTCCATTCAATGGTTAATTATACTTGCTAAAATCTTCTATTGACCCAAACAGTAATATTGCTTGAGCCATTAAAAAAAACAACCTCTGTATTCAGAAAGTGAAGGTCCTGTAAGAATGGAGGATGTGCTTTAGCAAATTGTTGTGGTAAACAGTTGAATACATCCAGTGTGACTAAGGATACAGAGAGTGCAATTTTAAGGATGCACTTGGCCAGCACAAGTCCCTTGCGCCAGTCTGAGAGGGTCACAAACGTGCCATAAAGCATCTTTGCACCTTCTTAGGAGAAAGCTATACCAGCGCATGGAGGTGCCCAGCCCTCAGAGGCCAGATCCAGCCTCTGTGGCGACAGAGGAAAATAAGTTAGTGCTGGCCAAGTTTGGCCAGTGCAGGGATCTGGGGGGACGTGGGAAGGATGGAGAGAAGGCGAGCGGGCCCATGGGCGGGCAGGAGGTGAGGCCAAGATCCGGCAGTTATGCAGATCCTAACCCCATCCCCAGGCGGTGCAGAGTGGCTCCTCTTTAGGTGTCACAGATCCGAGTAGACCCATTGGGGCTACTGTGGCACTTCTTGGGGAAAGGAGAATTTTTTCCCCTTTCCTTGGGCTGAGCCTCAGCCAGCCCGAAACTTGCACTGGATACAACACAGGCCCACTGACCTGCCTGTTCCAGCACAAGTTAGGTTTGTGCTGTGAGTTGTATAGTATGTATGTAAGGAAAGTGAGTCACAACGAGCACTGCTGAAATCAATGAGACATCTTGACTACCTTAAATCCCATTAATTTCATAGGAGTCTTTGGATGCAGCCCATTTTGAAATCACGTTCTGGACCTATGTTAGGAACAACCTCAAAGGCATAAAAAACTTAAACAAAATTTGACTTGTATTACCTAATTCTTTTGGAGGGCCTTCCACCCTCAAAAAAGTGAAGATCTGTCCTCAGGTAGAAGAAGACATTTTCATCCTATTTTACAATTCCCCTACTCCATTTTAAAAAAATCTTTGCCCAGTAACCCAGTAGAAAAGAACAAAGGATTTAAGAGCATAATAATAAGACCCAGAGTAGGGATGGGGGAATGCTACTTCAATGCATTTTTTGTCATTATTTTGGGTTGCACAAGGTAGCAGTGACTTGCAGATTTTTTCAGCTAAATTTGTTTACAGAGAATTGAAATCTTCCTTCTCTCATATTTATCGGTGGCTGTGAGCCCCCTTAACCTTCCCCTCAGCCAACAACTCTGGGCCCAATCCTATTCAATTTTCCAGCACCAGTGCAGCTGCAATGCAGCCCCAAGGCAAGGGAACAAATGTGCCCATACCTTGAGGAAGCCCTGTGACTGCTGCTCTACTACAAGATGCAGTGCATGCCCAAGTGGCCCAGCTGTACTGGCACTGGAAAATTGGATAGCATTGGGCCCTTAGTCTCCAACCATCTCCTCAACTTTTGCTGTTACCATGGAAGCCTGCTCAGCTCTCTCTTGCCTTACCATGGAAGCCTTACCAAGTCTCTCTTGCCTTACCATGGAAGCCTGCTCAGCACACTGAATACTGGAGAAGAGGTGCAAGTGCAAGGGTGGTGGTGGTATGGTCTGAGCTTCCTCTGTTCCTCCTACTAGCTGCAGTGGAGACAGACAGGAGACACTCAAGGCAGGAGAGAGAGGTGGGCATTGGGGAGCTTGGAAGTCTCTCCAGTTGCTCTCATTTGGAGAACAGCTGTTTCTGGGAGTCTGCCAGAGAGTTCTGGAGTCAGTGGCATCACTAGGGGGTGTGGGAGGTGCAGGCTGCATTGGGTGATGCGCATAGGGGAGTGGGACCACTACTGGCCAAAATGTATAAAATCTTGGTATTTTCAAATAATACCATCATGTTGTATATCATTCGATGTGTAATTTTATGCAGAATGCAATGAGACAAACCTTGTTGAAATATCTCTATTTTATCAAAAGTTATAGCCAAAAAACCAGCAAGGTGTGGTGATAGTGCATCACCATGCTCACTGCCCAGAGTGTTGCCCTGCCCACTGCATGGAAGGAAGTCCATCATGGCGGTGACATGCTGGCTTCCCGCACCAGGTGATGCTAACCCTAGAGACACCACTGCCTGGAGTGTCGGCAGCCCTCAAGATCAGGCCTAAAGTCTCTTGGTGGGCAAGATCCCAGGGCTCTGGCCCAGGGCTGGGGCCTTGGCCAGTGTCCAGTGCTGGTCCCTCTGTTCCAGCCAGCCCCTCCTCTTCAGAATCTGAATTCGAATTCGAATGCTGTTTAGTGCAGGAGACCCAGCAGGGAGGCAGTACATATTTTGGGATGACTTCCTATGATAAAGAGGAACTGTATTAGACTCTGTTGGTCCAAATTTTTGTTTTCACTAGTTATGTCTCCTGAAAGAACTCAATGACCCATAGAAAATTTTATGTAAATGAATTGACATGGGTGTTTTATTGTCCTGTTGGCAGATTTAAAGCCTTGATCCTAACTCCACCTCTGGATTTCTGAAAAAAAAAATACTGTTCAATATCCATGGTTATAACTATTTTTGTCTTAAGCCCTATGTTGTGCCTCATTGACCCTGTGATTGTCTGGACTGTTTCCACTGAATTTGCCAGTTAAAAGTTGGAAACAGCTCTAGAAGGACTTCACAATGGAATTGTCATGTCTGTGCTCCAACTCTCATACTGCTCTCATATCAGCAGGGATGATATCAGAGGCTGGTCAGATTGGGCCTTGGCCAAGGGCCCAGGCCTGCCAGAGTGTTGACCTAGTTGGACTGACCTCTGAACTCCCCTGGTGTTAGTGTCCATTGCATCATTAGAAGAAGCCAAGGGGTACCTTTGGGCCCAGTGCATGGCACTTGTCCTAGGGCAGTGGTTCTCACACTTTTATCACTGGGACCCACCTTTTAGAATGAGAATCTAAAGTACAGATCTGTAACGTTTCCCCAGTGCAGTCACATGCCATGGTAGCATAAAGCCTAATATACTAAAAATTAAAAACTGAAATGAATGGGGACCCACCTGAAATTGGCTCGCGACCCACCTAGTGGGTCCCAACCCACAGTTTGAGAAACACTGTCCTAGGACACTTAGCAGCCTGTCATTTGCACTATCAGCCTTGAACCAACAGTTACATTCATTTAGTACAATACATACATTGTACCAATACTAGTGCCTTCACTCACTCTTTTGTGGTGATCCACTGGGGGATCCTGACTCCCTGTTTGGGAACTTCTTCTCAACTTATACTTTGAGTTCTTTATAATTCCACACTTGGTTATATATTGTGAACTCTGATCTCCATTACCCTGGAATCAGCATGATGACTACAGTTGTTTACAGCGCTGTTTAATTGATGGCTCTTTTAAATTTTGTTTTAAAAAGCAACACGCCAGCTTTTCAAATGACATTCTTTCCCTTCTGAATTTAAAAGTGAGAATGTATAAACAGCTTGCATAATGAGAAATTAAAACCACGTTAATTTAAAATGTGTGAGGTTTGTGGATCTCTAGGGCTATTAAGAAAACCTTTGAAAATTAAATAGCTATCTGTGGTTTGTTTTTGACAGTTTTCACAGAGTTGTCTCCTGTTTTGTTTGCTGTTTAAATAGTCATTTGTCTACAGGGCCTGACAGCCTGCCCATTCCATTGCGAATTTCTTTAGATTAAAAAAAAAAATGAAAAACCCAAAACAGCTTTTCTCCATGCTAGCAGGAAGTAAACTGATCATGCTGTGAATTTGATTTCTAACTTGGCTGGTTATGCTGAAATGCCAGCTATGATAGTTGGAGTTTGCCCCAGGATTCTTTCTCTGTTTCCTGTTCTTCTAATGGAAAACCGCTGTTTATATTATACTTTTTGATCATAGAAATGGTTTCCACAGAGAGGAGGGATTCATGCTAATATTTCCGTTTTGCTTATTCATTTTCTGAATATGAGAAATGTCAGTGAAAGTGTTGCTAACATTTTTAGATCAGTGGGAGTTTATTCATCTTGTTTTGTTTTTCTAATTTTAATTATCTAAAACAAGAAATTAATTTACCAGTTTATGGCAGATTTTATTTAAAAAGCACGACTTGCTTTTATATGTCTTGGTGTCTGCAATACAGACATAAAAGTATTATTCAGTTGTACAGCTATTCTAAATGCAGAGTATCAATCTCCTTTCTTTTATGCGTCCTACCCTTCTATAGACCTCAGGGCACTGCATATGCATCCCCCTATCCTCACAGCACCGCTGTGAGGTAGGCTAAGCTGGGTTGAGTTCAGACATAATGTGAAACTATAGTTTATTTTAGGGGCGTCTGACATAAAGCCCAGGAGTCTGGATGCGGCCCATGGAAGCTCTTTATCTGGCCCTTGGGCTCTCCTAGCAACACCATCAGCTGCTTTTAGCTGCTGAGCTGTGCTGAAGTGTCACTGTTGAAAGGGCAGCCTGCACGATAATTGGGCTATCCCATATCTTGAAAATATAAAGATTTGTGTATTTTCCCTTCTATCATTTGCAGCTAATGAGTTTGTAAGTGAGAAAAGTTCTTATTTCTGGTCATGACCTGATTAATGACATCACTTCCTGCTTAATGACATAACTTCTGTCCCCCAACAGGTGTCATGAATGCTATTTGATCCGCTGTGTGAAATTAGTTTGACACCCCTGATATATTTAGCTGAACCATGGCTTCATCTTATGTTGGGACCTGATGCTGCTTATAACTGGTTTATTTTATTTTAAAATATTTATATCCTGTTCTTCCTGTCGTAATTGGGAGTTGCACAGGGCAGCTCACAACAAAAATTAAAACAGAACTGTGCTAAAATAAACATTTAAAAGAATCAAACATAACAGCAGCATAACAAAACATAAAAACTGTCACCCAAAAATCAGATCAGCAGGCAAGAAAAAACAAACAGTACACCAAACAAACTCCTGAGATCCAAATGCTAGCAAAAATACATAGTCTTTCAACTGATGTCAAAAAATAGGCAGAGAGGCGGCCGACCTGCTCTCCAGAGTCTAGGAATATGAGTCATATGTGGGGTGAAGGCATTCTCCTGGGTCACCAACAAGCAAGGAGAGGGATCCTATGGCTGACCTGAGGGAGCAGGGCTATTTTGTAAGGAAGAGAGGCTGTCCATCAGGTACCTTGGTCCTAAGCTGCTTGGGGCTTGAAAGGCCAGCCTCTTGAATTGCACTTGGAAATAACCAGTGAAGGTTATTTCACAGTTAGCAACCAGTGAAGGTAGCATAATAGTGGAGTGAAGCAGTCAAACCACCTGGCACCAGTGAAGACCCATGCAGCTACATTCTGCCCTAGCCCAAGATTCTAGATGGTCTTCAAGGGTAGCAAAGCACATTATAGTTACCCAATCTCAATTTAACCAGAGTGTAGATAACCATAGTCAGGAGAGGATGCAGTTGGTGCACCAGTCTAAGTTGGGCAAAGGAGCTCGTTGTACTTCCCATACTCTTGGAATCATCTCAAGGTGGGCACATCCACCTCATAGGGACTGGTTTAAGACATTCCATCCCCTGAAGGATGCAGCGTGTCATGGACTCTTCGCTCACAACAGGAGAGGAAACTGAACGCTTTCCACATGCGCTGCCTCTTAATGAAGCTCTACTGGACAGCCACACAGATGTAATCCTGTCTTCCAATTGCCATCATTACCATGGAGTAGAATCATATACAATCATAGACCTAAAAGGTCATCTAGTCCAATCCCTGCCTGTAGCAGGAAATCCTCCTAGAGCATCTCCAGCAGGTGCTTGTTGAACCTCTGCTTGAAGATTTCCAGTGAGGGAGAACCCATCACCACCCTTGGAAATCTATTCTACTGCTGAACTGCTCTTACCATCATAAATTTTTTCCTGATATTCAATCGGAATTTCTTTTCTTGCAGGGGGCAGGAGGTCTGGTCTAGAGGGTAGAGCCTCCGTTTGCCTGAAGATAACAGCTGAAGGTCGCCAGTTTGAGGCCACTGGCACCGTGAACGGTGAGACCTTGAAGCAACTGACAAGCCAAGCCGAGTTTTTCCATCTGCTCTATGGTCGCCCTTCCAGAGAGATATGAAGGATTGTCAGCTTGCGTGGGAGGAAACTGGAAGCCAGAATGTGATACCAGATCATAAAAGGATCCATCTGAAATGTTGTAGTTCTTGAAAGACAGAACCTTTGTCAATTGTAAAAATCCCTATAGGGATTTAGTATAAAGGAAGGAAGACCTCGCATTGATACCAGCAAGACCCGGGATCAGAGAAAAGTGGAGGAATTTGCACAAGCGCTTGAGGAATCTCTTCCAGGCCCAGCCGACGCAAACGCATCCAACAGATGGGAACATTTCAAGAATACCGTTTACAACACCGCCTTGTCCATATTCGGCAAGAAGACCAACAAGGCGGCAGACTGGTTTGAAGCCCACTCTGAGGAGTTGACACCAGTCATTGAGGAAAAGAGGAGAGCTCAAGCAGCATACAAGGCCTGTCCCAGTGAGCGCAACCTGCAGGTCCTCCGAACTGCTCGCAGCAAAGTCCAACAGACTGCCAGGAGATGTGCTAACGACTACTGGCTCCAACTCTGTTCCGAGATACAGATAGCAGCTGACACGGGCAACATCAAGGGGATGTATGATGGTATCAAGCAGGCCCTAGGTCCAACACAGAGGAAAATTGCCCCTCTGAAGTCTGCCACAGGCGAGGTCATCCAGGATCGGGCGCAGCAGATGGAACGCTGGGTGCAGCACTACTCTGAGCTATATTCCAGAGAAAATGTAGTCACCGAAGAAGCACTGAACAACATTGAGTGCCTGCCTGTGCTGAAAGAGCTTGACAGTGAACCAACCCTAGAAGAACTTCACATGGCCCTGGACTCCCTTGCCTTTGGCAAGGCACCTGGAAAAGACAGCATCCCTGCTGAAGTCCTAAAATGCTGCAAAGAGATCATCGTCACTGAGCTGCATGAAATCCTCTGTCTCTGCTGGAGAGAAGGTGGAGTACCTCAAGACATGAGGGATGCAAACATCATCACGCTGTACAAGAACAAAGGTGACAGGGGTGACTGCAACAACTACCGCGGCATCTCTCTCCTTAGCGTTGTAGGAAAGCTGTTTGCCGAGTTGTACTAAAGAGGCTCCAGGTACTTGCAGAGAGCGTCTATCCAGAATCGCAGTGTGGATTCCGAGCCAACAGGTCCACCACTGATATGGTATTCTCCCTTAGACAACTGCAGGAGAAATGCAGGGAACAACGACAGCCACTCTTTATAGCCTTCATAGATCTCACAAAGGCTTTCGACCTGGTCAGCAGAGACGGCCTCTTCAAGATTCTCCCCAAGATTGGATGTCCACCCAGGCTCCTCAGCATCATCAGATCCTTCCACAAGGACATGAAGGGCACTGTTGTCTTTGATGGCTCCACATCAGACCCCTTTGACATCCGAAGCGGCATGAAGCAGGGCTGTGTTCTTGCACCAACCTTGTTTGGGATCTTCTTTGCTGTCCTGCTGAAGCAGGCCTTTGGAACTACAACAGAAGGCATCTATCTCCGGACCAGATCAGACGGAAAGCTCTTCAACCTCTCCAGACTGAGAGCAAAGTCCAAAGTCCAGCTGAAATGTCTGCGTGACTTCCTCTTTGCCGACGATGCAGCTATCACTACCCACTCTGCCAAAGATCTCCAGCAGCTCATGGATCGTTTTAGCAAGGCCTGCCAAGATTTTGGACTGACAATCAGCCTGAAGAAAACACAGGTCATGGTTCAGGATGTGGACTCACCTCCCTGCATTACAATCTCTGCACATGAACCGGAGGTTGTCCATGACTTTGTGTACCTTGGCTCAACGATCTCCGACACTCTTTCTCTCGATACTGAGCTAAACAAACGCATCGGTAAAGCAGCTACCACGTTTTCCAGACTCACAAAGAGAGTCTGGTCCAACAAGAAGCTGACGGAACATACCAAGATCCAGGTCTACAGAGCTTGCGTCCTGAGTACACTTCTGTACTGCAGCGAGTCATGGACTCTTCACTCACAACAGGAGAGGAAACTGAACGCTTTCCACATGTGCTGCCTCCGATGCATCCTCGGCATCACCTGGCAGGACAAAGTTCCGAACAACACAGTCCTGGAACGAGCTGGAATCCCTAGCATGTATGCACTGCTGAAACAGAGGCGCCTGCGTTGACTCGGTCATGTCGTGAGAATGGATGATGGCTGGATCCCAAAGGATCTCCTCTATGGAGAACTCGTGCAGGGAAAGCGCCCTACAGGTAGACCACAGCTGCGATACAAGGACATCTGCAAGAGAGATCTGAAGGCCTTAGGGATGGACCTCAACAAGTGGGAAACCCTGGCCTCTGAGCGTCCCGCTTGGGGGCAGGCTGTGCAACATGGCCTTTCCCAGTTTGAAGAGACACTTGGCCAACAGTCTGAGGCTAAGAGGCAAAGAAGGAAGGCCCATAGCCAGGGAGACAGGCCAGGGACAGAGTGCACTTGCTCCCAGTGTGGAAGGGATTGTCACTCCCGAATCGGCCTTTTCAGCCACACTAGACGCTGTTCCAGAACCACCTTTCAGAGCGCGATACCATAGTCTTTCGAGACTGAAGGTTGCCAATACAATACAAATACTGTGTAAACCGCCTTGAAATAAAGTCTGAGGAGAAATCTGAAGACCATGAAAGGCGGTATATAAATACCTGTATTATTATTATTATTATTATTATTATTATTATTGCAGTTTGTACCCTGTTGGATCTTTCAGAGGCAGTTGAAAACAAATTTGTCCCTTTTTCCATATGACAGCCCTTCAGGTATTTGAAGAGCGCTATCATATCCCCTCTCAGCCTTCTCTTCTCTAGACTCTCTCATTCACCCTCTTCTTCTACCTGCTACCTGCTACCTTCTACCTTCAACAGAATTCTAACATTACTCACACAGTAAAAAGGAACAGACAGTCACTGAAGGGACTTGTGGAGAAATGGAAAGCAGGGCGAGAGATGCACTAACAGCATCCCATCTGAGTGCCATGGAGCACTAACACTAAATACGCAAAACTGGCCAAGACATTTTTACTTGGGCGGAAATCCAGACCAACTTGTCTACCTTTGCATTATGAGTTTATGTCAGAAAGTCAATTATGGAACCATACGGGAGCAGATGGGTAGTGAGGTCTGAAATTGGCAGGGAGGGGGAGCAGTGGGCACAGCTTCATGGATGTGGCATGAGTAAGAAGAGAAGAAAAACCAAATAATTATTTCAAAATGCTTTTATCCACCTTTTTGTATAGAGAAAGGACAGCAATATCACCACATCAAGATACTGTAAAAAAATTAAAACAATCAACAAAACAATTAAAAACATGAACAACCACATTAAAAGTTAAAATAGATCAGGAACCTACACATAGTATGGTAAAAATGCAGCAGCTGATCAACCAGAAGCAGGTCAGAAGAAGTCCACCTGGATAGAAAGTTTTTACTCTTTGCTAAAAAGTGAGCAAGGATGGAGTCAGGCAGACTGCCCTGGGGATGGCCTTGTGATTGGGTTCCTTTTGTGCCAGAACTGGTCACAAATACAGCCACATGGGTTGCTTTATGAAAGTTTAGGATGCGAGGAGTGGAAAGTGGAACTGAAGGACAGACAATCTAGAAAGGAGGCTGGCAAGGCTATGAAATGTTTGTTCTGTGAGATAACTTGCATCACAATCCTAGGCATGTCTACTCAGAAGTAAGTCCCATTATGTTCAGTGGGGCTGGCTCCCAGGAAAGTGTGAATAGGATTGCAGCCCTAGTATTGTACACCTTCTGTACTTATTCTTTTGGGGGACTGAAATTTATTTTACTGTAGGTCAGTGGTTCTTAAATTTTTTAACACCGGGACCCACTTTTTAACGTGACAATCTGTCAAAACCCACTGGAAATGATGTCATTAAGCTGGAAGTGATGTCATGGGTGCAAGTGGCGTCATCAGTTTAGGCTTCAAACCTAAGCTGCGATCAGTCAAAGGTCCCATTACACAGTGTGCTTGTGTTGTTATTTTTGCCTAGCTGGAATTCAAACATTCCAGTTAGGAAGTGAAAGCAGAATATAGGCTTGGAAACTTCTCCAACCACATAGCCTTCCCCCCTTTCCAGAGGCACCTATTCAGAGCAAAGCACCATGCCTCCATCCCACTGGAAACCCAGCCTGCCCAGCAGCTCTGTACCCTGTATTTTCAGCTCCATATTTTCAATGGCAGTTGAGCTAGGTGCTACATGACCCACCTGAAATTGGCTCACAACCCACCTAGCAGGTCCCAACCCACAGTTTGAGAAATGTTGTTTTAGGTAGTATGTGTTCTCCTTTGTCACTTAAAAATACTTTTGTGATGCAAATACCTCTTTTAATGTTGTGTATGGCATCTATTTTGTGTTTGTATCGTTGCTTTTCATCTTCCTTGCATTTTGCTATGTACCATCTTATCTGATGCTTTGTTTCCTCTTTCTAATTGTCAAAGGCACAGGAATTAATAGTATTCAGAAACAGCCATACCTTCTTTTCATCCTCATATCATATGAGCCTATGCAGAAAAATAAACACAAATTTTTATGTGAGAGATGGACAAAGAGTGGAGGCAAAAATGTAGAAAAACGACCACTTTGTAAAGCCAAATACTTCAAAAAGGAAGATGGCATTCAATTAAATCTCTCCATGAGGCTCTACTTGCAACAGTCCAGCATTATGCAGAATTATTGGAAGATTATTTAGCTAGTGTGATGAGGTAGAAGTTTAAAGGTTTGCATATTAAATCTCAATGAAATTACTGCTCTTCAAGAAAGCTCTTTAGGTGGTAATATGATTTGCAACTTGCCCATGCTGGGAGTCTTATTATCATGAGAAACTGAAAAGAAATTTGGTTTAATACAGCATTCTTGTAAAATGTTGTGTTTTTTTCTGCCTAGAAAGATAAAACCAAAATGTGCACTAGCAAAGCATTTTTCACCATGCAAAGATACTGCGATGAACACCCTTATATGAAGTAAGACCAGTGGCCCATTCGGCTCAATGCTATCTGAAATACCTAATAGTAGCTCTCCAGGGTTTCAAATGGATCTTCTCCAACTCTACCTAGAGATTCCAGGGCTTGAACCTCTGTGTGTCTGCATGTGAAGTATGTGCTCCATCATCTTTCCTTAAGCTAGCCATACTACTTAGAAAGACCCACTGCATTTCTGAATAAGCATATACAGGACTGGCTATAAGGGTCTAGAACAGTCATTTTCAACCTTTTTCAGCTCGCGGCACACTGACAAGGCACTAAAATTGTCAAGGCACGCTACCAGTTTTTTACTTACATTAAATTACTACATTACAGTTAATCTTGAATTAATAAAATTAATACAATTAAATCATTACATGACAAAAAAATTGACAAGAAGCATGGAGAGGGAAGTATATGTGGTTTCTGAAAAGGAGGAAAAATTCTATATTCAAATTCTTATCAAAAGTGCCAGAAAGTGTTGGCAAAGACAGGGCAGGTTGATCACATAGTGGAGAATGTGGGTGAGGGGCAGTGAGGAGACAGGATTGAAACAAGTGCAGGATTAAACTGGGGGTGGGTGAGAGAGAGAGAGAGAATGTGAGGCAGTGATTCTGTATCTTTGGAAGGTGCTGTCCTCTGTCTCTGCTGGAGAGAAGGTGGAGTACCTCAAGACATGAGGGATGCAAACATCATCAGGCTGTACAAGAACAAAGGTGACAGGGGTGACTGCAACAACTACCGTGGCATCTCTCTCCTTAGCGTTGTAGGAAAGTTGTTTGCCCGAGTTGCACTGAAGAGGCTCCAGGTACTTGCAGAGAGCTTCTATCCAGAATCGCAGTGTGGATTCCGAGCCAACAAGTCCACCACTGATATGGTATTCTCCCTTAGACAACTGCAGGAGAAATGCAGGGAACAACAACAGCCACTCTTTATAGCCTTCATAGATCTCACGAAGGCTTTCGACCTGGTCAGCAGGGACGGCCTCTTCAAGATTCTTCTCAAGATCAGATGTGCACCCAGGCTCTTCAGCATCATCAGATCTTTCCACAAGGACATGAAGGGCACTGTTGTCTTTGATGGCTCCACATCAGACCCCTTTGACATCCGAAGTGGAGTGAAGCAAGGCTGTGTTCTTGCGCCAACCTTGTTTGGGATTTTCTTCGCTGTCCTGCTGAAGCATGCCTTTGGAACTGCAACAGAAGGCATCTATCTCTGGACCAGATCAGACGGAAAGCTCTTCAACCTCTCCAGACTGAGAGCAAAGTCCAAAGTCCAGCTGAAATGTCTGCATCACTTCCTCTTTGCCGACAATGCATACCCATTCTGCCAAAGATCTCCAGCAGCTCATGAATCGTTTTAGCAAGGCCTGCCAAGATTTTGGACTGACGATCAGCCTGAAGAAAACACAGGTCATGGTTCAGGATGTGGACTCACCTCCCTGCATTACAATCTCTGCGCATGAACTGGAGGTTGTCCATGACTTTGTGTACCTTGGCTCAACGATCTCCGACAATCTTTCTCTCGATACTGAGCTAAACAAACGCATCGGTAAAGCAGCTACCATGTTTTCCAGACTCACAAAGAGAGTCTGGTTCAACAAGAAGCTGACGGAACATACCAAGATCCAGGTCTACAGAGCTTGCGTCCTGAGTACACTTCTGTACTGCAGCAAGTCATGGACTCTTCGCTCACAACAGGAGAGGAAACTGAACGCTTTCCACATGTGCTGCCTCCGATGCATCCTCGGCATCACCTGGCAGGACAAAGTTCCGAACAACACAGTCCTGGAACGAGCTGGAATCCCTAGCATGTATGCACTGCTGAAACAGAGGTGCCTGCGTTGACTCGGTCATGTCGTGAGAATGGATGATGGCTGGATCCCAAAGGATCTCCTCTATGGAGAACTCGTGCAGGGAAAGCGCCCTACAGGTAGACCACAGCTGCGATACAAGGACATCTGCAAGAGGGATCTGGACCTCAAGGCCTTAGGGATGGACCTCAACAAGTGGGAAACCCTGGCCTCTGAGCATCCCGCTTGGGGGCAGGCTGTGCAGCATGGCCTTTCCCGGTTTGAAGAGACACTTGGCCAACAGTCTGAGGCTAAGAGGCAAAGAAGGAAGGCCCATAGCCAGGGAGACAGACCAGGGACAGACTGCACTTGCTCCCGGTGTGGAAGGGATTGTCACTCCCGAATCGGCCTTTTCAGCCACACTAGACGATATTCCAAAACCACCTTTCAGAGCGCAATACCATAGTCTTTCGAGACTGAAGGTTGCCAATGGGAAGGTGCTGACAAGTGAGGGGAGGGACAGTAAGAGAGTTGCTAACTGTGATTGTGAAATTTGGGGGGGGGGAGAAGAGGAGAGAGAAGTGCCAATTGCCTGCTTGTGTATTTGAGAAAAAAGAGTGCAACCAAAAGCCCAATCCTATGCATGCCTGCTCAGAAGTAAGCCCCATTATAGTCAATGGGGCTTACTCCCAGAAAGGTGTGGATGGGATAGCACCCCCAGAGCCCAATCCTATGCATGCCTGCTCAGAAGTAAGCCCCATTATAGTCAATGGGGCTTACTCCCAGGAAAGTGTAGATAGGATTGTGGCCCAGCGCCCTTCCTCTAAAAGTGCAGGGAGGGTGGCTTTGGGGAGTTGCAGGTGAACTGGCAAGGAAAAGGGACTTTCAGGGACCCTGAAACCTTCGGTTGGGGGCCTCAGCAGACTCGCTCGCTATGTACCTGCTTGCCTGCTTCTGGTTCCCTCTTCTCACTCACTCCGCAGCTCCCACCTCCTGGCTCCTCCAGGCTTCTCTTGTTGGCCAGTCAGCATGCAGGCAGGCAACAACCTCCTTCATGCCCAACCCTATGCATGTCTACTCAGAAGTAAGCCCCATAGTAGCCAACGGGGCTTACTCCCAGGAAAGTGAGGATCAGGTTGCAGCCTGAGTGCTCTGTAGCTCCAAGCGGACTCTTCAGCTGCTGTGTGTGACCAGCCCCTTCCCTGGCTGCTCCCTTGCTTGTGCTGCCTGCCAGGGGAGGCTCAAAGCAGCCGCTTCTCCCGCACGAGGGCATGCAGCTGCTGCCTAATCCTCTGATCCTGTGGCACACCTGAGGCAGTTGAAAACCTGAGGCAGTTGAAAACTGGTCTAGAATTTGTCAGAAATCCTATCCCCTGGTAGCCCATAGCCAGCTACTGCAGCAGACTCTGGCACCACTGCTGTTTGGGGGACAGTCGCAACGTGGCCACCAGCAGTGCGCAGTGTGCTTCGTCATATGGCCATATACAACAGTGCAACTGTGTTCAACTGTCATAACAAGCAGTAGCCCTAGTTAGGATTGAGCTGTTCTGTGATTAGTTATGCTTAATCCCAGAAGTCATACATTGTCCCCCCTCATTTTTGTTTCTACCTAGACTAGCAGCATTTAACTCAATGTGACTGTGATACCAAGTGACCCTTTTGGTCATGGTGTCTGTCTGTCTGTCTCTCTGTGCAGTTGCTGCTGGAATCTGTTGCTAAATGGAGTGGCTAATGAATCTGCACCTGCAGCATCCTTACCAGTGCCAACCCTCACCTGCCAGGCCAAGCCTTTTGAAGTCAATGGCAGAAGCGCCCACCCCAAGTGAACTAGCATCCATTATGTCAATTGTACTTTCATGTATGTACATATCAGTGGCACCAGGGCAACTGGGCAGTGAGAGACAGCAGGGTGAGTTGACACTCAGGAATTAGAAGCCCAAAATAACAGAGGATTGTGATTAAAGTAACAAGCGGAGGAGCAGGGCACCAGCTGTCTAGCTGAGTCATTTTCAGTCCCATGCTTACATTCAATAGCGAGGCTTGTTTTTTGCAATGCACACTGGAAGAATTAATGTGAAAAGGGGAAAAACAAGAAATAGGGGTTTGTTTTGTTTCTTTCACACAAGCCTGTGGTAGATGATCTACTGACCTCAGATCACCTAAAAAACAAAAATGTGCATGAGGGGGGGAAATGAAGGAGAGCATTCAGGAAAAGCAATCAGGGAAGAGTCTGTTACCAGGAAGAAGAACACTACAAAGTCAAGGATTATTTGGATATTGGGGGCTAATGGATGCAGATTAATTAGGCTAAGCAAAAGTATAATGTGTTTAAAGAGGCTTCTACTACAATTACTGGTTAACAGGGGTGGTATTAGGGGTCCTCCAGACTGGGTGCTGGCCAAGGTCCCGTGACCAGGGCCCACTTAGACGGCCTTGGTTAACCAGGCTGACTCCATGCCTGTCAGGGTTAGAACACAACCCAGGTTAAATTTGCAGGCCTGAATAAGGTAGGGCCTAATGTTTGTGAAGTGCTGAGTCACCAGGACTCAGGTGTAGAGTGAGCCAGCTGATGATCAAGAGACAGGGTGTGGCAGGAGGAGGAGACACCACCCATCCTGATTCCTGCCCAGAGCTTAATAAGAGACTGTGAGAGCCCTCATGTGTGGGTTGTTGGTGGTCATGTGTGTAGTATGTGTTGCTATCTCTGCTTTGTTTTGTTATGCTGCTGCTGCTGTTATTGTAAATACAGACTGAAATGGTGATGGATTTCCTTGTGTCTGTGTACTCTCTACGTTGTGGGCTGTGTCCTTGAAGCTGCATTCCACTGGACAACCAGATAAGGAGCTACTCCCTCCTTGACACATCAGTCCTGGTGGCAGTGGGAGCAGCCAGTGTACCATCAAAGCCTTGACTAGGGGTGCCATGTGAGGCAAGTGAAAGGCCCAGTACAGGCCTTTGCCCTCCGGGCCCCTAGCAACCTTGCATTGGTACTGACCAGATGTCATGATTGAGTGTTAACATGGCAGCATGTATGGAACAAATACTCTCTGGAAGTGGGACTACCCCACCTCCCTCTGCCTCCCCCCATGGGAGAAAGTGTACATCCTAGGGGCTTGGAAACAACATTTAAAGGGAGGTTACTCACATGCACCACTGAATCTATTAACTTGAGGCAACTCTGAGGTAAGGCCTCTGAGGTTGCCTCCCCTGTGGTGGGTAACATGCCAGCTGTCTCCTTTGAAGACTTGATGATTCTGCCTCCCACTAACCTCTTGGGTCCCTGCTCACTCTCTGGCTCTGGTCATGACTCCTTTTTATCTTCCTCTCCCCCAGCCTTCACCCAGGCGTGCTCTCTCTGTCTCTTTCCAATCCCTTTGTCCTGGTCCCCTAGGTCTGCTCCCTCTGTCACTCCTCATCTCTTTCCCCAGCTGGGATTCTCTCTTGCCTCTTTCTGCCCCCTCAGCCCATACATCCCTGTCCTATGATCCAAACATTCAGAAAAAACTATGTTATAAGGTGTTCAGAATACTAGTATCTGAACATGAGCATTCAAAGGTTCATGTCTTCACGTTTTGTGTGTGTGTTTGCTGTGGCAAACATAGGTGAATACATGGCAGCCTTGTCTGACCTAGTTCAATCCAATTCAGTCTGATCAATTTCAGCAGAATTTGCTTCCAAACTATACTTGGTCTAATATAGTTGCTAGTTCAAAGCTGAAGGGAATATGTCTTCATTGGGCAATGTCAAGGATTCCCCTCCAACCATGTCAGTTTCAGCAGCAAGCAAAGACGGGGATGCTTTCCTGTGAACTTGAAATTTCACTAGAGAAAAGGAACAGTAAAGGAAATGAATCAATGAGACAAACAGATCTTTCACTTCACACTTTCTTACAGGGAAGAGAGGTGGAAAAAACCATTCCTGAATGTGTACAACTCTATGAAAAAAAATTAGTCTATGAAGGACAAAAGTTACACTTATATTGAATGCATCTGTTCACAGCACACACACACACATACAAAACAGGAAGGTTGAAATGCAATTGAGACATGACAAGAGGAACCAGTAAAGGCAGCGCTCTAGACAAAAGTATCAAGGGAGCAGAACGGTGCCCACCTTGTGCAGTAAATTACTATATATACAGCTATCTTGAGCTGCGCAGCTGGAAGATGATAGTCAGAAATTAAAAGTTAATGTTCCTCACTTATAAGGATAATGGTGAATTTGAATCAAACTGGTTTTTTCTCAAAAATCTGAAGGTAATAATCATATAAATCCTCTGTCAGAAGCAAGACAGAGCAACACAGTGTTTCAGTGCCTTTCCTTCAAAGTGTTCTAGTCAATTTGTATCCCCTTGAGGGAAAGTTTGAATGAATTTGTCTTGTTTTGTACTGCTGAAAACATACAACAGTAATGAAAGCTTGAAAGGGCCATGGTGATGTGCTTTCTATGGGGTGCCAAGGGTCCTTGCCATTTGTAAGGGTGAAAGGTAGGCAGGGGGAAAGTGTAAAGTAGCAATACAAATAGAAGGTTGACAGTCAGTTTGAAAGGTAGAACATTGCAATGTATTATTTTTCAGATGGGTACAGGACCCAGATGTATGCTAGGACAGTTGTTTCTGGTTTGCTATGGTGGTGAAAGAGCTGCAATTACTGTGGGGAAGGACACAGTCACTGTGTCACAGTCACAATAAAGGAAAATCGGAAAATCAAGGAAAAGTAGACCCACTGTCCATCATGGCTGGCCTGTTCTATAGAACCTAGGTCTTATACAGTTTAATCCATGTTTTGGCAGCACAGTTGACTTATTTCTGTAGTGTGATGTTGTTTCTTTATATTTCATAATTTGTTTAATAATTGTTATTGATGATGTAGATCAGGCAGTATTTTTTCCCTGGTCGTATTTTTCCCCCCAATCAGAACTTGTGAACCACCTTAGTAGGTTTATTAGATTCTGTGAATGAAAATCAATGATCAGGTAAGATCTGAACAAGGAAAGTTTCTGGTTGTAGCCATGTCGGTAGACCCAAGTACAAGGCTCCAGCTGTAACCAACTTCTAATTAGTGCATACCAGGTCTGAGAGAACTGTGGAGGAGGCCACTTCACAGGGCCCTCGGATACTGCACCAAGCAGGCTCCAAGGCCAACTTGATTAACAACAGGGTACAGCTGTGAACTTCTCAGATTGGGAGGGGGGATTCCACCTTGAGTAAGAAGGCTTGTGGCACGTTCACCCCTAGAATGTTAGGCTGCAACCAAGTTCTGATTGGTGGATGGGTCAGGAGACCTATAAAGGTGAGGGAAAAGAGTTTTCTGTGTTCTAGCTTTACCTCTGGCTAAGGGGGCCTGAGATCTTTGACCGGCCTGGCAAGAGTGACTCAACTTGACTGCAGCAAGATGG
Source organism: Tiliqua scincoides (assembly GCF_035046505.1). Classification (NCBI taxonomy): domain Eukaryota; kingdom Metazoa; phylum Chordata; class Lepidosauria; order Squamata; family Scincidae; genus Tiliqua; species Tiliqua scincoides. The sequence goes on from NC_089822.1 coordinate 213,985,265, forward strand.
GTTAGACTGGACTTTGGAAATCTAAGACTTTGGTGAGTGATAGTTAAGAGTTAGGAGTTATCTTTTTATTATTTTATTAGTGCTGAGCATTGTATTGTATTGGTGTGCTCTATTCTAAATTTCTAAAACCTTGACTGATGCAGTGCTGTCTGACTAAACAGACAGATTCTTTAAACCTATATTCAATAAATCCTATCTGTTATAACTGACTGGATTATTGGGACTGGTGAAGCTGAGGGGACTGGTTGTGGGAGTCAGTCCAGTGTGGCTGGGGTGGCCCTGGAGACCCAGTATTGGGGGCCTGCTCCAGAACCCAAGGGGGGGGGGTTCAGGCTGGAGCATGGCTCAGGGGAATGGTTCCCCAAATTTGGCCTGGCTACTAGGATTGGAAGCTCTATGGTTAAAGAGCTATTGGTAACTGGACTTGGAGAGACCTGTGGGTATCAAGTGGTTATATGGGTTTATGGCAACTTGATCACCCTAAGGGCAATAAATAGATTACATGGCCCTCAGGGGAGAGTCATCTTGCTTGTCACAGGTCCCTCTACTTTCCATCCACTTTCTCAATATAGATGGGATTTTGCCAAATTGGCTGAGGTCTTCACTCTCAACATACAATATGGGAAAACATCAATAAACAAATCAGTCCCAGAATATGGCCATGGAATGTATGCCTACTCAGTTCAGTTGAAGTAGAAATTTTCTTAACAATGAATCAAGTGCAAATACCTCTTGTTTTATAGTAAACCCAATTTGGATTTTGCAACACATTATTGATTTGCTTACTAAAGTCACATTGCTAAAAGGCACAAGGTACATGTGTAATCTATTTAATTTGTGTGCTGTAACTTTTCTATGTAAAATTTATTTCCATTTTGGAATCTCAGTCATTCTATTACAACTTTCTTTGCAGCAATAAGAAGGACTAAGGCTACAATCCTATCCTTACTTACCTGGGAGTAAGCCCCACCTACTATAATGGGACTTACTTCTGAGCAGACATGCACAGGATCGGGCTCTAAGTAATCTGTCAACATGAAGTGCCCAAAATCTGGAATGAAGATCTTCAGTGACATGAAAGTGAGATATCTTTGATAGTTGTCTTGCCATATTACTTTCAGCTTTTAATGCAAGTATGAAACTGTCTTGGATATACTGTCGGTCAAGAAAGATAGTTCCTGTTGCTTTGCAACCATTCAATTTGGAACAGACTGAGAGAAAAAATGTCTGTATTAATTAGTTTATTTGTGGTGACAATTTGGCAATATGACTAACACCTAAACCTGATGTGAAGACTGAACCTCTGTGAGAGGGGAGTGAGGATAGGTGAGTGTGAAACCTGTGTATGTGAGTAATGGGGTGTGTGAAAATAGGTGAAATTAATATGTGAGTGGGACTGAGGTGGTTGGGGAAGGTGACCTATGGTGGGCCTGGTGGCCTAAATATTTGTATTGGCAACCTTCAGTCTCGAAAGACTATGGTATCGCACTCTGAAAGGTGGTTCTCGCACAGCGTCTAGTGTGGCTGAAAAGGCCAATCCGGGAGTGACAATCCCTTCCACACCGGGAGCAAGTGCAGTCTGTCCCTGGTCTGTCTCCCTGGCTACGGGCCTTCCTTCTTTGCCTCAGACTGTTGGCAAAGTGTCTCTTCAAACTGGGAAAGGCCAGGCTGCACAGCCTGCCTCCAAGCGGGCTGCTCAGAGGCCAGGGTTTCCCACTTGTTGAGGTCCACTTCTAAGGCCTTCAGATCCCTCTTGCAGATGTCCTTGTATCGCAGCTGTGGTCTACCTGTAGGGCGCTTTCCTTGCACGAGTTCTCCATAGAGGAGATCCTTTGGGATCCGGCCATCATCCATTCTCACGACATGACCGAGCCAACGCAGGCGTCTCTGTTTCAGCAGTGCATACATGCTAGGGATTCCAGCTCGTTCCAGGACTGTGTTGATTGGAACTTTGTCCTGCCAGGTGATGCCGAGGATGCGTCGGAGGTAGCGCATGTGGAAAGCGCTCAGTTTCCTCTCCTGTTGTGAGCGAAGAGTCCATGACTCACTGCAGTACAGAAGTGTACTCAGGACGCAAGCTCTGTAGACCTGGATCTTGGTATGTTCCGTCAGCTTCTTGTTGGACCAGACTCTCTTTGTGAGTCTGGAAAATGTGGTAGCTGCTTTACCGATGCGTTTGTTTAGCTCGTTAAGGGTGTCTCATTGTTAGATTAGTACCCTCTCCCAATTTTCCCTCTCTTGTCCTTTCATGTGTGATCTACTGAGGTGGAAGTCTTTGATTGCTGGGCTGGCCAGGCCAGTGAATACCCAGTGCAGGCATTCACAGATGATAGTAGGAACCTTCATCTTGGAGAAAGGAAAATACCCACTATAGCAATATAGGATGATTCTCATTTTTTTCACGTAGAATGTTTTAATTTCTGATTACACAGGCCAAAACACATTATGCTTCCTTAAACACACTAATTCCTGGGTATATTTGGGGTGCTTTCCTTGGCCTACACCATGGCTTCCTCATGAGGAAGCTGCTTGAACCATTCACTAATGAAGCTATACTATATCTCCAAAACTAGATGTGATAGGGCAAAATGGATGCCATTTTTGGAATTGGCGCCCCAAATTCATATCAAACCACCATAAAGTTTGGGAAAAACTTTTCTGACCCTCAATTTTGTAGGCCTGTGTTATTGTTCCTTCATAGTTTTGGGGACTATAAAATAGCCAGCTTTTATCCAAATAAGCTTACTTAGGTTCAAAATCTTGGATACATTCAGTAAAAGATATACATTTATTAGGTTGCTAAGCCTGCCCTACAGATTTGTTCATCACAATGAAATGCTTCCATTACTTGGAGGCTGGTTTCATCAGAACAGTCTGCAGCATTCTATAAAGAGTTGATTGCAGTACAATTTATTAGCAAAATCTCTCAACACCTGTTCATTACTTTGTCCTTCAGAGTAGCAACCATCTGTGTGTTCAGTGATGGTTTTTCCTTTCTCTGGTTACACCTTAATTGGTGTTTTTTTTCTCTGAGCTGTAGGGCATCTGGGTTACACAGCTTCTCCAGCTTCTCATTAGAACAGGAGTTTTAGTTAGCCTAAAGGAAAGCAAAAATATATCAGGACAGCATATGTAAGAGCCTCAAGATACAGCCATCCTTTGGGCAAAGATACATTGTCAGGTAGGTCATTTGCTTTGCTCTTAATATTTCTTTTTGCTCTCTATTTCCTTTAAAATGCAAATGTTGGAGTCCACTGCCATTTGTTCAAATAAAGCTTACTTGGGAACTTGGCATGACTGGATGTTGGGTATTGGAAATACACCACAGATTGCTCCTAGAGATTTACAAAATGTTGCCATATTCTAGCACACTTGGCTAAATTATGCTGCTTGTTGTTCTCCCTGAACTTCTCAGATGGCCACTGGTTGTGTGATCTGATCATTAGAGGAATTTATAATGAGAGATGGGGAAACACAGTTTAATTTGGTCTTGCATTGTTGTATTTCTCTTGAGTAAGAGACAATCTCCCTGTCTACATAATGGAACCTACTCTAGCCCATTTTTCTAAGTTATATAGGCACAAGTTGGACAGAATATTAGTTTATATTTGCCTGAATATAGAAGCAATTTTGAAAGGAATATGGCTGCACTCCTGTTACCTGCTTAGGCATATCAGATGCATTTTATTGTTACTATTGCATGACAGTTTTACATAATAGTGTTGCAGCTGGGATATATAAACTTGTTCTGTGTCATGAAAGCTAAACACCAGGTTATGGAAAAAAATGTACTTTCAAGATGAGGCTATGGCTTGAGCCATTTCCCTCTAGGGAGGGTTTGGCTTAATTTTAAATGGAATGTTCTTGTTTTGATCCCTGAATTATCTTGTTGTTGGCATCCTTCAGTCTCGGAAGACTATGGTGTCACACTCTGAATGGTGGTTCTGGAACAGAGTGTCCTCTCCAGTGCGCGAAGCCTGGGTAAAGTAGGTATGGAGGATAGGCTGTTACCCATGCAGCAAATCCCCCCTCTCCACGTCGCTGAAATGGTCCAATGGAAAGGCAGAGGCCAATATGGTTGGTTCCAGCGGCGTCGCAGGAGTTGCCAGAACGTGACTGTGTTCAGCCATGAACTGCCTCAGGGACTTTGCCTTGAGGTTGACTCCTGAAGCCTTTTCCATAACTGGATGTAGCCACAAGGCAGTGGAGGTTTGGAATCAGAGTTTTCCTTCTTTCAGATGAGCTGCCTTCCCAGGCTGACGAGTCCCATCTACCTGGTGGCTGTTTAGTCGCCTCTTACGACAAGTACAGCCAAACTGAGGGCCTATTTTTATCCCCAGCCCCCAGGGGAATTATCTATTGCAGACAAATCCTAATCTCTTCACATTCCCATAAGGACAGGAGGAAGTGCATCTTTTAAATTACATATTTTTAATAAATGATCTTAAACAAGGATTTTCATGGCTTCTTTACTCAAAAAACAAGGCTGTGGCAATATTTGTAATACCATGGAGTCTGGGGTTAGGTTGGGCAGGGATTTGCATCTGTGAGGCCAATGATATTATAAGCTTCCTGTGAGCGTGAGACATGTTTTACTCCCCACTGTCTTCCCTCCCCTCTCCTTCCAAAGTCCCTTGTCAGCCATATATTTGGAGACTTCTTTCCTCAGTTCCCAGGTAGGATCGAACTAACCTGCTTTTCTCCTCCAGGAAGCGATAACAGACATGCTGCTCCTCCACAGTTAATAAACATTGGTATGGCAGATACCTGACTCCCAGGCCAGCCTTCCCATGAAGTGACATGATATAGAGTGGTGGAGTTGGAGAGGCAGCACACTTATGAATGCCCAGCCTACTTGCCTGCTACTCTGGTAGGCAGTCCATTCTGGCTCACGGAGAGCAAGAAGAGCAGCATTGCTGGAAGGAGGGGAAGGGAAAAGCTGCTGCAGCTTACAATCCCTTTCCCCCCTCCCAGTGGGCAGGGAGAAGTGATCTGAAGCCAACCCCCTTCCCTCCAGCCCTTCTCTTTGTGCAGCCTCCCTCCACACAGCTCCCATTTCCAGTTAACAGCAGCTGTGCACCCTAGATTCTCAACATGCTCTGCTGCTCTTCATTTGAAATAGGAGCTGTGAGGAGGGAGGCTGGGTAAGTGACGTGAAAGAGCAAGAGGCTTCTTCCTCTTGCTATCCACTGACGATGCTATCTGTTTGAGGTAGAATCACCACATACAGAGGGGGACAGAGTGCCTCCCCCTTCAACCATTCTGTCAGAGGGAATTTTGACAAGTGCAGCTCAACATAGAAGGGTTTAAAAAGCTGCACCTGCCAAAATTACCCTGCTTCTCCACAATGGTTAAAGGTATAGCACTGTGCCCCTTTGTATCTGGTGACCCTTCCTCCCTGCTCATCCGCCTCCCTGGTGGAGGAGAGGGGACAATTGTGGTACTGGAGGTTGCTACCTTGCTTGAATTCAGAACCAGCTGTATGTGCTTGTCCATCTGCATATTTTTTTTGCAAATACCTGGGGCCATTTTGCAAAGGAGGCACTGCCCTCACTGTTAAGCAGTCTCAACTGCAAATGCTTTTTTCCAGTACTGTCTCATTATACACTTGTGCTTCTCAGCTGACCTGGGCATTGGTAGTATTGCTCTGGGCCTTACTCCTATGAAGTCATGCACTGCTGAGTCAAAGCCCCTCTTGCATCTTCCAGCTGCAACTTCCTCCTCACTAGGTGTGGAGACCCCCAAAAGGTAGCTGGGAGTTATTTGGCTTCATATGATGGCCTGCCCTTGACTCGATTACATCACCTGGGGCTCAAGCTCATGGGCTGGGATTGCAAGCAGAAATAAGATTGTTTCCTATTCTGAGTGTACAGTGTCTATCCCTGGGTGGGGGCACACACTCACTCTTCCCTGCTCACTTGCCCACCCCATTCTGCCAGGGAGTTAGGTGGATGCATGCAAAGGAATCAAATTTGCAACAATGATACTCCATCACCAACTTTAGATGTCCATAACATCAAGAAATTGTCACTATTTTTCAGTGTCCACATGGAAATCTGTTGATGTTGAGATCACTGATATTGCTATACTTATAGCTTCTCCAAACACCACTAACATTGGCATACTTGCCTTGATTTGGCAAGCACCTAAAGACTTTGGTGAACATTTAGAATTTCATCTTGTCAGACCAGTGGATATCAGTGTAGTCAAGATTGGTGATGCCATACAGTTAATGCACCTTCCACCATTGGGGATGTTCTGTATCACTCAACCGTCTCATTTTCTACTAGATCAGCTATTTTCAACCTTTTTCATCTCATGGCACACTGACAAGATGCAAAAATGGTCAAGGTACACCTGTTTTTTGACAATTGACAAGGCACACCACACAGCCAGTGGTATGCTTGCCCAATGGTCCTACTAATAAATGACCTTCCCCCAAACTCCTGCAGCACACCTGTGGACTGTTCACTGCACACCAATGGGCCACAGCACACTGGTTGAAACTTGCTGAACTAGATGGAACATTCTTCTCCAGAAAGGTGCCACCAAGTCAGTGTCAGTCAACATCATTAAAATTCTTACTTGAAGTTTTTTCATGGCACAAAAGAGAGATGCTGGGCTGTATTCTATTCTAAACATATCAATGCTTTCATCCAGTTCAAGGGATTTTTTTTCTGATATCAATACCAAACATCTTGATGCTTCTTTATGAAGGTTCTTGGTTAGCTGTAGACTTAAAACAATGCCTGTATTCATATTGTGATAAGTCCACAACATCGGTCACTTTGTGGTTGACACCAACATTAAATAATGCCTTCAGCATTTCCACAGAACCCAAGGTGTTTTTCAGTCACTTTGAGTCACATATGAAGACTGAGCTTCACATGTAGCTTGACCCTTAGGCAGAATCAGTGTGACAGGATTTGAGATGCCCTGTGAATGCACCATGAGTCAATACTTTACTGTGCAAGACTATAGTTAGAGATATATCACGTTGTGTCAAGGGAGCTTACTTCCAGGAAAGTTCATATAGGATTGCAGCCTTAATTCATCAAGAATAACACCCAAATGACTTAATGTAAATATACTTCCAAATAAGTGTAGCTTAAGTTTTGGTTTGGTGAAAAAGTGGATGGAAAATGGGCCAGCCTGCCATAAGCCTGTTTATGAGTTCCTCACTCCAGTGATGTTCAGCACTCATGAAACAGTCACCCCAGATAAAATACAGAGCTTTTGTATCACGTCACCCCACCTCAGACTCAACACATTTCTACAGAGGTAGTTAAAGCACACAGCTGTGAGTCATGAAGTGATCTTTTACTGAGTGATGTGTAATGACCGTGTATGTGTGAATCACCACTCAATGTGATATAGCAGCCAGCAGCGTGGAAAACTGTTCCCCAATGGGGAGAAGTATTTGATGTGATTAAAAGGTCACCTACTAAAACATTTTCAACATTTCAATGTGCGGCAGCAGTGAAGAAGGCCAATTCTATGCTTGGGATCATTAGAAAAGGTATTGAGAACAAAACAGCTAATATTATAATGCCATTGTACAAATCGATGGTAAGGCCACACCTGGAGTACTGTGTCCAGTTCTGGTTGCCACATCTCAAAAAGGACATAGTGGAAATGGAAAAGGTGCAAAAGAGAGCTACTAAGATGATTACTGGGCTGGGGCACCTTCCTTATGAGGAAAGGCTACAGTGTTTGGGCCTCTTTAGCCTAGAAAAGAGACGCCTGAGGGGGGACATGATTGAGACATACAAAATTATGCAGGGGAAGCATAAAGTGGATAGAAAGATGCTCTTTACACTCTCACATAACACCGGAACCAGGGGACATCCACTCAAATTGAGTGTTGGGAGGGTTAGGACAGACAAAAGAAAATATTTTTTTACTCAGCGTGTGGTTGGTCTGTGGAACTCCTTGCCATAGGATGTGGTGATGGCATCTGTCCTGGATGCCTTTAATAGGGGATTGGACAAGTTTCTGGAGAATAAATCCATTATGGGGCACACGCCATGATGGGTATGTGCAACCTCCTGATTTTAGAAATGGGCTATGTCAGAATGCCAGTGCAAGGGAGGGCACTAGGATGCAGGTCTCTTGTTATCTGGTGTGCTCCCTGGGGCATTTGGTGGGCCGCTGTGAGATACAGGAAGCCAGACTAGATGGGCCTATGGCCTGATACAGTGGGGCTGTTCTTATGTTCTTATTTAGTTGCTAAGGTTATAGGCTATAGGTCAAGCCAGCATACTCTTTCACACAGATTATACAAGCTCCTCTTTAGTCTACTGTGTTTGCCATGTTTTAGGGGACTCTGGGGAAAAAAAGAATGTTTGGGGGTTCCCACAAGAGGCCACTCACACAATCATTAACCTAGAACCTTGTATTTCTTTTGTGTTCATGAAGAGGGGTGAAATGGAAGGTCTCATGCTTCCAACGCTACTGATATGGACACTTCTTACTATGTCTCTGTTCCTTCCATACATACTTGGGCTTCTCACTGCCGCAGATACTGAGAGCACAACAGAACCACTGGCATTAATTCATAAGGTTAAAATGTAGGATTTTAATATAGCAATCTAAAATTTATAATAAAAGAAAGTAATTAAAAGCTACTATCAAAACATCATTATGGTGCAGCGTAATGTATGCAAATAATATACTGTATCCAGTTGGGCAGTAATGCAAATACAACTCTAGTTACATATGATGTATGTTTACAAGTAGACTTACATACACACACATGTACTTCACAGCACATTGAGTCCCTCGCTAATATAACTGGTGTCTGCAACTTATAGCTACTCTATAGATTGCTGTATAGTATCAGCAACCTTATATTGCTTGGCATATTTTTAATATACACTCATATTTTCCCTCTGTACATTAAGAAGATGGATTTTCCCCACCAGGTAGATGTTCAAGGAAGCCAAACTATTGTACTGAAGCAGTTAATCAGAAAAATCAAATTAATCTCTGCTAGTATAACCAGGATATACTGAGCTAGTAGCAGATTAAAAATAAAATAAAATGAATTGGCATACTTCTACTAATAACATGGAAGTTTAAGGTACCACTTATTAAATCATCCTCAAGTAAGCACTCTCATGGATACAGCTTGCTTAGAGATCACACAAGAAATTGCAGAACTTCTCAGAAGTATCATTTGTAATTTTAGGATTCAGTGAGTAAAGCTTGGCAGACTGGACATAGGTAGTGTCCATGTAAGAACTAAAGTTTGAAATCCAGGCATCTCCAGTTAAGAACAGGACTCCTGAAGCAGGACTGAAAAAGACCCATGCTTGGGATCCTACAGAGAAGGGCTGTCATAGTTGATGTGACTGGGCTTGGTGCACTATTTGTCTGACCCTGTATAAGATGGCTCTTTATACTTCTACACTTGTCTTTTTCTATTCCAGCTTTTGCTTCTGACACATTTCATGGGTGGCAGGGCATTCAGCATCATGTTATCGTTTTTAATGCACAGTAGATGGCACTGTTGCTCAACAGGAGATAACCAAGGGATTAGTCAAAGATTGATGTCCTGGGGCTTTCTCAAGAGGCTTGCTTCGACTGAGTTCACAGGCAGTCAGTTCATGGTAGAGGGTATCTAAGACTTCAAAAATATGTGGTTTCCCTTTAAAATGAAGGAAAAGAGAGAAATGGTATATTAGCATGTAAATGAAATAAATCTCTTATACACTTTCAACAACAATAAAATTCTCACTCTTTAAAATGCTCTTTTTTTTGGTGCAATTGCCAAATATTACACTGTAATGTAGGCTTTCTGAATGTTAAGAGGTGAAAATGTGTCCTTGTTCACACTCAGGAGATGCAGAGTGGAGTAGCCTCCAACAATTCTGCTGTTCTGTGTGCTCTACACACTCTGGCCATTAAATCCTCACCCCTGAATGAACAAAGGATGAGTTTCGAAATGTATCTGTCTCAGTATGTTGACACTGTGCTGGAAAGCTAAACTTCCTCAAACTGTAGCCACAGGCTGGAAATCAGGCTGAACCACATCAGGTGCCCAGGGTTGTCCTGACCTGCTGCACTGCCTTTGCTGCAGCACATATGCAACTCCCTCCAAAAAGGCCCCTTACCCACTCACAGCGCTACTCCCTCTTGTGGCCCTTTTTTAAAGAATTTCCAGAAAGTGTGGGACATTTTTAAGGGACTGTGTAAGGAAGGAGTGAAATGTGCTTTTTTCATGCGGCAACCCACACATGACAACCCAGACAATGGCAACCCACTTTCCTGCCACCAATCTTGCTCCTTCCATGTGCAGTCCCTTTAAATAAAAACAGCAAGTCCTTTACTTCCTGCTTTTGGAAAAGAACCACACAAGGAAGGAGAAACAGAAGGAAATTGATCAATATGGCTCCATCCATGCCTGGCTGGAGGGAGGGAGGCAATGGCAGCTTCCGGGTGAAAGTCGCCGAGAGTTTGCTGGCTCTACAGTTGCTCACCATTTGACCTGAGATGCATCATCTACTTCATGGGTGGGCCAGTCCTGCTGCAAATCCCTTCTAATGTAGGCATAAAAATAATCACGTGCTTTCTAATCAAGGTGAGGTTCACACTATAGTGACAGAACAGTGGGAATCCTATCCACTGCTGCCATTTCCTCTGACCTGTCAAAGTGGCAACATGTAATTTCGACAAGTTTGTGACATCATCTGTGCAGAAAATGCAAGGCATAAAAACCAAACAATGAGTAATGCTAATGAGACAAACTGCTTGTGGATTCAGCTTTTGGACATTTTTGAGTTCAAGGAATTCTGTTCAAAATCTGGAAAATGAAAAGGAAGTCGTAGTTCATCATTTGAATGAGGGAAAGAACTTCAATATCTACTAGTGTTGAAAAAAGCAGCTCCATGTCATGTTTTCTCCACTTGGTGGCTCAAGCACAACTACTCCGCCTTGTGATATCAGAATGTGACCAGCCAACTATGTGGAATGGGGATGTGGAAACAACATGAATAAATGTGCTTTAACACTTCCATAGAGGGACACAGAAAACTCGAGGAAAATTCTCAAGAGGGAAAACTTGATGGGCTGGCAGCCATGCAGTGCACAAAGTATCATGCATTTCAACTTTGACACATCTTGGATTATTCAAAGCCATGTTCCCATGACCACTCAGAGGCTTTTTTTCTATCCATGGTGGTGTTTTTTAATCTTTAAAAATTCTTATATGGGTCTTGACAATTGGAATACGTACAAAACTACAGAATAATACACCATATTAGAATATTCCAATTATAAATACAAATTAACATACTAAAACTTATACATATTGTCTCATTACAAAGCAAAACTCCTATTTTCATATAAATAAAAACACAACTAATCCCTTCTTTGATATTGTTCCTTAATATTTATAAAGAAACTGTACTAAGCAAAGTAAAAGAAGGTTATACAAGAACTTTGGAAATGTTAGAGACCATCTTAATTTTTCCAAATGTTTCCCATGTGATTGCATGCAACTGGAGTCTACCAGTACTCTAACTAGTAATGGAAGACCACAAATAATGATTTACCTGTGCTTCCTCATTTATTCCACAGAGACATTCCCTTTCAGACTAACAGCCCAATCCTATCCACACTTTCCTGGGAGTAAGCCCCACTGACTCTAATGGGATTTATTTCTGAGTAGACATGCACAGGATTGGGCTGTAAGGCAACTGTATCAATTTTCCTTCCTTAGGAGCCATGCTTATTTGTTGAAAATAAATATAACCTCCTGTTAAATATTCACCTGCTTAATATAACCTCCTATTCAGTCTAATGTTATTTACTGTACATATCCTAAGGGTTTTGCACTGAGATGATGTTATCATCATCAGGACACCAGAAAAAACTGCATACTGCAAATTGCATACTGACTCCAGAAAATGGTTGACATATCATGCTCTAACTTGCTGAGTTGGAATTGGGCCACGATTTCCTAATCCAACAAGGGTGATATGCATGCAGAAGCATGGAAACAAAAGTATTCTGGTTGTAGAAAATGGAAAGTTTTCTGAAAACAGCCATGGAGAACATTCCAAGAACTGGAACATCCAAACCAGCTTGAAAGAAACAGAAGGAATGATGCTGAGGCCCTGTTCTAGCACACCATGCCTCCAACAGAAGCCGCACGGTGACAAAATATTTGTACATGTGCATCATCTTTTAGTAGGCCTGAACAGAATTACTCGAGCAAGAAAATGCTACCTTCCCTTGGTATATTATTAATAATTACAGTATAATTAATGTTCCCAATGACTATAGCATTTTTGACAATGTAAAATACTTTAAAACCTGTTAGTTCATTCATGGTTTAATCAAGGGAATGATTAAACCATGATTAATCAAGGGAATGATTAGATATTTGGGCTCGTATTCCATCTCTATACTTATCTGTCTTCTATCAAAGCAGTCATAATTTTGGCCTTGGGTTGTGGCTGTTCAGATGCCCAAAAGCCGCACAAGTCTTCTTATAAAGGAAGAAGGGATCATGGAAACTAAACATGCTCTGTGTGCTGTAATGCCCCTAAATGAATTACAGTTAGATCCTCCAGACAAAATCTTCAATCAAAATTTATGTTTTATCATCTCTTCTTCATTCCACCTTTGCCTGCCTCCCTATGTAATTGGCCAGTTATATGGGCCCCTAAAATAAGCAAATACAAAGAACAAAGTAATCAAATCAAAACCTTCTGGCTCTGACGCCTGTGGGGTTCTTTTGACAACAGCTTTTGCACAGTGGGCTATTGCCTTGGAGAGATAACTCAGGTAAACTCAGGTTTTGCAAGAACGTGAAAGGTTGTTAAAGTAGAAAATGTCTGACCCACTTCCTTCTCTAATGACACAATCCTAACACTTTGTAGTGTTGCATAATGCTCTGCGTTCTGTCACTGCAGGCTGCTATTAAGTGCTTTGTGTCAGTGCAAGCTGCCAGTATGCTAGTGGATCTCGGGAGGTCCAGTGGAGAACATAAGCCCAGCACGGGGTGGAATGGGGTGAGGCAGAATGAGGAGGAGATAGCGGGGGTAGACAGATCAGGCCCAGGAGAGGGCAGGATTGGTGGTGGTGGCACAGGCCAAATCCTGAGTCCCTTCTTGGGCCTGATCCTACTGCACAAAGCAACAAGGACTTGTGCCTGTGATTTTGCTGGTGCAAGTCCAAGCTGCCCCATAGCAGCAGTTGAAAGTCACCTGCAGGATGCAGCAGAAGCCTCACCAGCACCACTGCATCACCACATGGGGTTTTAGGAAGGATTGGGCTGTAAACGATGCTATTTCCCTCTATATTCTTTACATTGAGCAGGAGTGGGCTCTCTGTGTGTGTCTATGTGCGTTTTGAACACTACTGACTTTCATGGTAAGGGCAGAATTTGATAAGACTCCTAAGACATTTTTCCATGTTCATGTAATTTCAAAAACTGGAATATATGAGAGCTAACAGGAGTCCCCTTTCCCCTTCTCATGCTCCATAGTCTTAACTGTTTTCTTCTGAGTGGCTCAGTATTTATCTCTCATTTGTGTGGCTCTGGAATGACCAAAACATTTCCTTACATCCTGTGTTTATGCAGAACCATCATTAGATATTTTGGCACTGCCAAAACGTTTGGCAAGGCACATCCCTTACATCAACAGAGCCTACTTTGCTGATCTTTATCCTACGACCCCCGCCAGACAGTGGTCCCTGAAAACCTTGCTTGTTCTTACTTGCAACAACTAGGAAGACTTTCCTGTTTCCATCTTGGTTCAGCAAAAAAATTACACTTCCCTATAAAGTGCGCTAGACAGTCTCCTAAGCAGGCAGGGTGGTAAGACTTTCCATGCACAGTCTGACTTTCTTACCATGCAGGGTTTTGTTTTCTTACCATGTTGTGGATCACAGGAGGATTCCAAAGTGCTCAGTAAGATTTTCCCCAAGGCTCGCTTAGATACATTCTTTAAAACACAAAATAATATTAGGGAACACTTAGCTTCAATGGAGATGGTTGTTCACATCTAAATAAAAGCACATTTAACTACACAATTGCTTTCTAAATTAAAACAAAAACCCATAACGTCTGATAGTAGAGGCAACTTGTGCTATTATCTTGGGTCCAATAAACTGCACCAATGAGCTTCGATGTTGGCAACCTTTCTTCTTATACATGTTTTAACTGATCCAACAGAAAAAAATACTACGCTTTCGTTTCAGTTATCTATGCAGTGATGCAAACAAACATCTGGGTGCATATATACATTTGCAGAATACAAACAGGAGATGAGTGTACAGAAGGCATTCGGGAGGATTGTGGATAACTGTGCAATACTGCCAAGTGGGTAATGTAAGGAGATGCACAGGTGAGTTGTCTCTTAGGTGTGCTTATACATGGCAGAGCATACCTTCCCCCACCATGCATAAAACCTGAAATGCAAATCAAGACTCAAACATGTGAACACCCACAAGGAGTAGACCCCTCATGTGATCTGTTTAACCCATTTTAGGGTGGATGAATACAGGAAGAGGGTCTAAGCAACTAGGCGGGATCAACGCTGACATTTATATGCACATCTATAGGGTGGGTGAGCCTGGTGTTTTCCTATGCTTCTCCGTGTGTACATCCTATACAGGGGGGCCACATGTGGGCAAGATCACAACCATGGTAGGCTGCTGACTATTTTTGCATGAGCAATTCTGCAACTAGAAAAAAACCTTTAACTATTTATGTTGTGAACTGTAGTATGTATATATTTGTTTCTCTTTATGTTTGTATATTGAGCTATGCCTGTGTCATGAGAACATCCATTTGACAAAGCCTTGGGGCAACAGGGATACGCAACCATCATTGTGATGTTTCCATATTGGAAACCTACATGGCTAAGACTTGACAGTCTTCATTTGATATCCAGATGTGATAAAAATGTACAATTTTGACTGAGACCAAGACAAAGGAAAGGAAGAAAGAGGAGGCATAGCGAGTAATAGTTATCCAGAGGCAAGGAAGCAGAGATCAGACAGTGTGTGGGATGCAGAAGTCCCATCAAAGGCACCTTTAATTTCTGGATCAAAAGAATCCCCATCCCTGAATGTTTTCAACTAATCCTATGCAACAATGAGGGTTAGAAATGTAGTCACTCTCTCTGAGGGTTATGACATTATTTGCCAGATCCACAGGAAAGAACAGAAGCCTACCAAAAACCTCCTGATTCCTAGATTCTGGATATATGAAGCATTCTTAATATTCTTTGTGGGTGCTGTAAATCACCCTGTTCATTACCAACCTTTATCATCATTGTGCACTATGATATATGACAGCACGCCAAGACTCCTAGCAATGGAGTGGCACACTGCTTGATGGATCATCTGCTAAGCTGGAGTGATTGTCAGCAACGCTGCTGGTCAATGAGGGACATGTCAGAATCCTGCCTCAGAATGCAGTTATGCCTTCTGCCAATCATAACTAGTCATGGCACTTTAATAGCATATCCTTCACGGGATTGTTATTGATCTAAACAGCAAGCGCTATCGAACGGAGGACATGAAAGCCCTGCCAAGTGGGCAAGTTGAGTTAATGTAACAGAAGAATGCCACATTTATTCCCAAGAGCCATCTGCAGAACTCAGGCATATTTTAGGCATGATTAAGCAATCATCAGATCTAGGGCCAATTTTACATCTTATGTTAAGCAGAACGACACTGGCAAGTGTAATTTTCTTGTAAAAAATCACAGCTAGATGGCTTCCTGTGAATCTGAACTACAGTTAGGGGCTTTAAGCTTGACTCCTGCCATGATCCTAATTGCCTGCCCCATGGCTGCTATTTACCAAGGAAAATAAGCAAGTATTGGTGGGAGCTTTTTTTCTCTCCCCAAAGTGTTGCAATTCAGATGGGAATTATGGTGAGGGCAAGCCCCCTACTTTTCTGCCACCATTGTGATTGATGCTATTTTTAAAAGACAAATTAAGCGCATCAGCACGAATGACAAGCTAACATGATATGTAGTTTGGTCCCTAGTCATGTTTCCAATAAACAACACCCTTGCATATTTTTTCTTTTCTTTGTTTTTAAGGAATACAATCCTAGATCCAATACAAGTAAATCTGTTCTTTATAGGCTGCATTCAGTTGGCTCTGACACTTGATACTTCATTTCTCAGGCACTGTTAATCTATTCATTTCCCCAAAGCGATGAGAATAACTTCTCAAAATTATGCACCCATTACATCTTGTTTTACACAACATGTCTAAGTGTTTCATTATATTTTTTGATATATTCAGAACATCTGATTATCACTAACATATAAGGAACCTATTAAGTAAAGTGCTGGATCCCATGGAACAGATAAAATTCCATCTTGGAACAATATATTGTGTTCTTTGGAAATTTGCTTTGCTATCTTACTTTAATATTTTATACACCAATGTCATGTTTATTACAAAATAATAATAGAATTCAGCTCTTCTAAACAAGTTAGACTCAATAAGAGAGCAATAAGAGAGAAATATTTTAATTCAATTTATTATTTGGCTTCTAGTGGTTTTCTTACGTTATTTGGCTATGGCCCTATTCCAGAGAATGTTAGCTGCACTTAAATCCCATTAAAAGCAATAGAACAACTTGTGGCTCCCCCCCACCCACCCACTGCTAGTGCAACTGCACCAAAGAGCACTGTATCAGCAGGGGTGTGTGTGTGGATTGAGAGGCTTTGGAGGGTAAAGGAGATTTAAATCCCCTTACCCTTCTGAAAGCCTTCCACTCTGCCATGGGTGTCTTTCACTGGCACAAGCCTGAGGAGAGGAAGGGGATAGTCAGGCAGCTTACGGAAAGGATAGGATCAGGTGCGTGTCTTTGTCCTTGAATCCACATCCTCCTTCAGCCTCCCCGCCCCATTCCTCCCCCTCCCCACCCAGTTTCACCCCTGCTGCTGTCTTACCTGCTCTGATGACTGTGGTAGGGTCTGGCAATATTTAGAGAGTGCTGCTACCTCTTGCAGCAGCTCTCCCAAAATGGCCTCCAATGGAGCATTCTGATCACTGTCGCTGGTCATTGTGAGGGTGGAACTCTGACCTGCTGTCACAAACACTTCCACAGTACAGCCCAGTCCTGGATAGGATTGGGCTATAAATGCCATTGTTTTTAAAGAAATTTCAGTATGACAACTTTCTCCGGACTTGGTCTTGTGTCTTTAGTACAATATAATCTATATGATTTTGCACCTTAAACCCTTTATCTAATTTATCTCACATTTATGGTGGTGTCAGAATGTAAACCAGTGTACTGTGTGTTGCATCTCCAGATAGGCTGCTCTAGCTTTTGCCAAAATCACATCTGGCATCTTTTAACTCAGTGAGTTCACATTGTGGATGCCATAGTTCTAGAATGAGGAAATTCCTGTAGAAATAGAAGAATTTCTATGTACGGTTTGTATCACTAGACTGTGGGCATGGCTATTCCATGCCTGACGAATTCTGCAGTGTAGCAGACCCAGGAACCAACCCATTACAGTAGTAGGATTAGCAGTTTCCAAAGATACTTCCAAAATAAGTTTCCTGCACCTTGTGACCTTCCCCCAACATAGGCAAGAACATGACCCTAAGGAACTAAGAACTATTTCCTAGAGCTATAGAGTGAAGGTCAACTAGGGTTCACCACCCTAGTTGACCTTCCACCACCACCACTCTCTCCTTCACGATGTGGATTTCCATGCCAAACAGCAAAGCAATGATAATTCTCCTACAGCTGCTACTTGTTTTTCGAATTCCCTCCCCGTTACTAATTCAGTTTCCCAAATAAGGGCATGCTACATCTGTAAGAAAAGCAACTGAAGGAGGGGAGAAGTGGCAGACAAAGGACGAAGAGCCCCATTTCCCACTTCTCCCCTTGAAATGGCACTTTTCCCTGCTTTATAGAGTTTCAGTGGAGATCCAGATTCCCAGACTCCTGTTCTCAACCAGGTCTTCACCAAAAGTTTATTTTGGTTCCAACTGTGTTCCAGTTTTGCACTTAGCCACGGGTATCAACCACTGAGTGAGGGAACAGATTAACAACTAACTGAAATGTTCTAAACCTTTCGTTTGGAGAGAGCCTGAATATCTCTGACTGGAAGATTTTCTTTCATCTGGATGTTTTGGTTTCCTTTTCCAATACAGTCACCACAAATGAGCTTTTCCCAATTTGACACTGGATACACCTAAACAAGACAATATCAAACAATATATGAGGTGTCCACCTTTACGGAGGGGCAGCATCAACACCTGATGCTTCCTCCCACTATTTTCTTGCCATACCAGGTCCCGAAGTTGCTGAAGCAGTTGTAATACATCCAAGAGCTTTTCTTCCACCAATGACAGCCTTACTCTCTCTGTCTCCAACATCTGCAACTCCATCTTCAGCAATTCCGTCTCCTCCACCTTCTGCTGCAGTTCCCCTAGCAATGGGCTTTTCATCTAGACAACAACAGATGACATGAAAAGCACTGAAGCACAACACAAAAGCCTCAACACTCTTCATCTACCAAGGCAAATGCCTCAAAATCCTATTTTGCAAATGAAATAAATTTTTCTAGGTGGAAAACATCAGTGATGCATGCAGTCACTAAGAGGCGCATGCAAATATTTACTGTTTATGGACTATTTGAAGTTGCCAAGGTCATCTGGAAATTGTAGATGTTGCCGTTGCAAATGTGCTTTGTGTATTCACTTATATCATTTCAAAGACAGCAGAACAGATGGACTGCTGCCCTGTTCTGCCACAATTTTGTTCCATGGCTCCTATAGCACCTGTATGCCTGGTGTGATTGCTGCAGCAGTAAAGAGATCGAGCTGCCTATTGGCATTTTCCATTTTTCTGCAGCTATTCGCATCTTGCAAAGCACGCTTAGCTGCACTCCTGTGAAACAGCTCTGATTGCTTTAAGTGGATCATTAAGCAGATGAAGAAATATTGGCATATACCTAAACTTCAGTGGGACTTCCTGTGTGATCATGTTAAGCATGTGCTTAAGAACTGGTCACCTTTTAATTTTAAGAATATGGTCAAATTCTTTGTTGATTTCAGAGTCCCACTAATGCCCGCACTTACCCAGGTGGCTTCAAGAAGCTCTCTTTGTCATGACTATATTAACTTCATTACGTATAGTAAGTTTAATACCTCAAGTGGGAAGCAAAAGACAACTAAATGTAGCAATTCACTGCTGAAAAATGTTCTGGATTTTTTTTTTTAATTGGGAAAATCTCAGAATGTAAATGCAATTCATACCAGAGGAATATCCCTGGGATTTAGCAACATTAGTCTGAATCTCAAACAGGCTGAATTAAATAACTAGGCCTGTCATTACTTTGTGGATATACTGGATTAGTGGAAGAGATAGAATAAAATACTGGTTTTTCCATCTCACAATAAAAGAAAGATGAGGCAAAACTTTAAGTTAGATTAATTTCCCATAGCTAAAATCAGCCCCAAACCCACAAAGAGACCCACTTTTGCATGGATTTCACATCCTGTAAATGGAGGATATATGGCAGCTAGTTAAAAACCATGGTTGAAAAGGTGTTCAGGAAGCTGACCGATATAAAGTACTGCAATATGAAAACTTTAAACCAGCACTCAGATTTATCCACAAGCCAATTGCTATGTTGTGGCAGAATTACCGCACATTGCATGCTGCACAGTATACAATTATCTAAGGCGATGTTCGTGTCTGAAAGATTTTCTTTCTGATCAAGATTTTAGTTCATAAGTTTATAATAGTAACAGTATTAAGAAACTGGACCTATCTAAGAATAATTTCAAATGTGGGCATGGCCATAGGAATTAAGATACTGGCATAAGTGTAAATGGGTCCTAGCAGGCTGATCCTTGGGTCAAGCTGGCCCAGTCATCCAGTGCGTGTGCTCATTTAGTCCTTGTTTGCTTGTATTACAGAAGTACTGTACCATTTGGACAATAAGGTTATTTTGTTCAGTGAATGTCTTTGCTTACAGCAGGAGGAAGGATACAGTGGATCAGCATTTTGTGATGCTTTATCAAGGTATTAGAAAGAGCCTGTGATGGAAAAAGACTGCTCAGTTTAACTGTATTATGTTTGTTGGAATACTTGCTTCCAATACTTTTACCAATTCCGACTAAAGCCCTGCTCTAATTCATTTCACTGGATGGAAGAAGACTCTGTTCATCATTCTTAAATATGATCACCTCTGTAACTGCTGATTGCAAATGGAAGCCCGATTCATTTATTTTTATGGCACCTTGGAACAATATCCTCTGGGACAAATTTCCTGTTTGCCAGTTCTCATTCATTCTTTTTTGTTACTATCTGTCATCCTTATTGCAGTTCCAGCTATAACAGGGCCCTCTGGAAAAGGAACTGAACAGGTATAATTGAATATTTTGGGTTATTTTTTTTAAAGATTTTTTTTTTTGAAAATATTATTCTGATCAATATTTTGTAACTGAGCAGCAGCTTCCAACTCCCTGGAGAACAAAGTGTTATCTGACTAAAGAGTGAAATAACCTTTGATTCAGCCAGAGTTCTTCTAACAAGGTCATCTTAGTTGCTGATGAAGCTGCAATAGATTTTAACTGCCACTTGGGCATCAGCAGAAAATTAACTTAGTTCTCCCAGCCCAATGTGTGAGGACTTGTGCCATCTTATCTGCCAAATAGAGAATCCTAAACTCTCATTTCCACCCTCACTTTCATAGCAATGAAACATGTAAACAAGTGGTTTCTTGGGCTTGATGCCAGCATGACTGTTACCATCAAATCAGCAGTCAGGTTTAGAGATTATTCCAATCTGTGCTTGTGACAACTTGGGACATTGCAAGGCACTTGCTGGGGCATTGCGGGCTCCCTGCTGCCCCAGCACAGAGACTGTGGTAGGAGCCTTCAAGCAGTGGTGGGAGTTTCAGTGTGGCTGGCAGAGCTGCAGCACATGAAAACCACATGCTGCAAAAATTCCTCTCACCCACCCTCACTCACTCTTAGAGGCTCACTCTAGGCCTCCAAGCCCAGGAGTGAATGATGGTGATGTCACCGTGTGACATGTTTCACATCATTATTCACTTCTGGTTCCAGCGGTGTCACAGCCCCAGAAAGTTTGGGAACCACTGCCTTATTCAATTATGTGCCAGCCTCTGGTCCTCCCACTCTCCAATGTTCGAGCTCAGCAATCTCCTCCCTGTCACATTTCCTCTTCCTCTCTGTCCCTCTCTTTGTTTTCCAATCCAGGGAGTGGAAGGAGAAGAAGGAGCAGCAAAGGCAAGTAGGCTGAGAAGGACACGCTTTGTTGATGACTTCAGCTGACCTCATGGATGGGTTGGCCCTGGCAACAAACCATAGTTTGGTCTTCCATCTGAACTGGCCAAAGTATGGTTTGTACAAATCATAGTTTGCCCACTTTGATGAAATATCAAACTTGGAAGTGAGAGAGAGAATCTGAGCATGTGACAGAAGGAGAAGGGGGCGTATGTGAACACAGGGCTCACTCACATAGTACCAAATCATGGGTCTGCATCAAGGTTAAACCACCCCCTATGTACATCTGAGTTGCTCCTTGCAAAAAGTAGCATTGCGGTGTTCATGCAGAGGTATGTGAATTACCAATTTAATACACTTGCAAGTAAATATTTGTGGCTAAATATTTATAAATGAATAAGGCATCTTATGAAAGCAACTCTACTTTTTAATTTGCCCAGCAAAAGTCATATGTTAGTAGCTATGTCACTGCCATTTTTTTAAGCAGCAGACTTCCTAAAATATGAACTTATCTTTTGAACTTCCTAATATTTTCTTCTATCTATTAGTTAAGACCTGACACCTTCATTAAGCTCCTTGGTTGAAAGAACTTTGAATTTACCGTTGCTGTGTACTGGAACACACTTTAAAAGGATCAAAGTTAACAACTTTTTTTCATCTTCTAGCCTTTGTAGTTTTAGATTGGATCAATTATTGATCCATATGTGTGGCTATTACTCCTGGCTTGCCTGCAGCTGAAGCACCTTTTGTTCTGTTTGCACTGTTGTGTAAGATCTGACTCTAAGCATATATCACACAGCTTAGATGCTATTTTTTACAAAATCACCTGTCAGTAATTCTTGTATTAACTAAAATGGCTTATGTAAAGTGGAGCAAAAGGTTATTACTACCCTGGTCTTGGATATTTCAGAGGTTCAAAGATACTTGGAATTTACAGGTGGTGGTGGTGGTGGTGGTCATATTGCTACACCCAATATGACACAATACATATTGACACAAATAGAAGACTGAAATTCAGTATGCGCATTGTCCATGCCACACAGGTAATGAGAACAGTGGGGATCATCTTACTTGAGACAGGAAATGTGCTTCATAACTACACTGATATAATGAAGTCCTAGAGTGTGGGAATTCCCCCTTCACACATTTGACACTGATCAGTTTCAACCTTCAGGAAGGAAAGTTGAATGTACAATGGCAGTCAGGAAGACATTCCACATGGGAGTGGAGGGGCATGCCACAGGGACATGCCACAATACAACGGCAACTTTCCTCTTCAGCAGGGGTGGCATGACCTGGAACACCACCCGATGCTGCCTCTGCACAATTAGCTGCTTACTCTGCACCTCCTGTGATTTCTTCAATTGCAGAAGTGCAGGATTTGTGCTTTGGTTTAAAGGGACTGTGCAAATGAAGGATCTCCTTCATGTGTGCAGTCCCTCTAAGTTTAACTGCAAATTCTGCACTGTCGTTTTTGAAGAAACCGTGCCTGGAGCAAGGTAAGGAGCTAGTTAATCCACTTCCTGCTTATTTTTAGCAAGTAGAAAGTAGATCAGTGCAGGTTGCACCAGTGTCAGGCTGGAGGGAAGCAGTGGTGACAGCAGACTAGGGGTAATGAGCACCCCGAAACCGCTGCCCTCTTCTTACTCACCCCCCCTCCCGCAATATGCCACTGATAAAACAGTATCACTGGTCCTAATAGATAGGCCACCTCTGCTCTTCAGATCCTCTAAGAATCTTTGGATTGGGGAAGGGTTTGCAGTGGCAGCATGGAGCTTATTTATACCTGCATAGTGCAAGAAGCGTATCTATGCTCAATACACAGCCAAAACAAAAACATGCATACAATCTCATTTGGTAGAACTCTCAGATAGAAAAGAATGTATGTTTTAGAGATAGTCAGAAAAAGACTGCTGTCTTGAACGATTACGAACTTATTATAAATCAGACCTACTCATTATGCACAAACATTGGCTGTGATCCAAAAACACCCTGAGCATATTACCATCCCATAGTTGAAGCCAGTGACCTGTACTGGGTGGCTTCCATCTCAATTTAAGGAGCTGCAATCAGAAAAGGAACAATGAGGCAAGCAGCACAAAGAGCTCTTTGGATTCCAACCACTATGTAGTGGACCCATTAGATTCTACCTAAAAGAATTAAAGCACAAATGCATTTACCTCTTCCATATTAGTTTCCAGTTGTTTCACTTCCTGCTCTTTCATCTCAAGCTGTTCCGTCAACTTTGAGAGCTGTTTGACTAGTTCCGCAATGGCCTTCTCATGGTCATCCCTGCTGGTATTCCCAAAGTA
This sequence comes from Tiliqua scincoides, assembly GCF_035046505.1. NCBI lineage: Eukaryota > Metazoa > Chordata > Lepidosauria > Squamata > Scincidae > Tiliqua > Tiliqua scincoides. Next base: position 214,008,828 of record NC_089822.1, read on the forward strand.
GGACATCAGCTTTTCTATCATTGTGTCATCACATCTATGGGTAGAAAGATTCCCATGACTGGTTCTCTTCATCTTAGTCTTACAAAGCTAGAGATTAATTACCTTCATTGAACAGTGAAAAATATTTGAACTGAGCAGTCTGAGACACAAAACATCTTAACACTGTTACATCAAGACAACAGAACACACAAGTCCTCTATGCAGGGAAGAAAGGAAAGCATATCCTTGTCTTTTTAGTTTATACTGTTAATTTGTGGAGTGTCTTGGATATGGAATCATAAGAAAGAAGCCATTTATTTCATATTAATAACATGGCTTTAGAAGTAATAATAAATTGTGATTTCCAAAAGGATTTCATCACATGTGATAAGGTAATCAACTTCTGATTTTGGTGACAGAAAGATATGCACATACATGATGGAGCACTATGTGTACATAAGAACATAAGAACAGCCCCACTGGATCAGGCCATAGGCCCATCTAGTCCAGCTTCCTGTATCTCACAGCAGTCCACCAAATGCCCCAGGGAGCACACCAGATGACAAGAGACCTCATCCTGGTGCCCTCCCTTGCATCTGGCATTCTGACATAACCCATTTCTAAAATCAGGAGGTTGCGCATACACATCATGGCTTGTACCCCGTAATGGATTTTTCCTCCAGAAACTTGTCCAATCCCCTTTTAAAGGCGTCTAGGCTAGACACCAGCACCACATTCTGTGGCAAGGAGTTCCACAGACCGACCACACGCTGAATAAAGAAATACTTTCTTTTGTCTGTCCTAACACGCCCAACACTCAATTTTAGTGGATGTCCCCTGGTTCTGGTATTATGTGAGAGTGTAAAGAGCATATCCCTATCCACTCTGTCCATCCCCTGCATAATTTTGTATGTCTCAATCATGTCCCCCCTCAGGCGTCTCTTTTCTAGGCTGAAGAGGCCCAAACGCCGTAGCCTTTCCTCATAAGGAAGGTGCCCCAGCCCCGTAATCATCTTAGTCGCTCTCTTTTGCACCTTTTCCATTTCCACTATGTCTTTTTTGAGATGTGGCGACCAGAACTGGACACAATACTCCAGGTGTGGCCTTACCATCGATTTGTACAACGGCATTATAATACTAGCCGTTTTGTTCTCAATACCCTTCCTAATGATCCCAAGCATGAAATTGGCCTTCTTCACTGCCGCTGCACATTGGGTCGACACTTTCATCGACCTGTCCTCCACCACCCCAAGATCTCTCTCCTGATCTGTCACAGACAGCTCAGAACCCATCAGCCTATATCTAAAGTTTTGATTTTTTGCCCCAATGTGCATGACTTTACACTTACTGACATTGAAGCGCATCTGCCATTTTGCTGCCCATTCTGCCAGTCTGGAGAGATCCTTCTGGAGCTCCTCACAATCACTTCTGGTCTTTACCACTCGGAAAAGTTTGGTGTTATCTGCAAACTTAGCCACTTCACTGCTCAACCCTGTCTCCAGGTCATTTATGAAGAGGTTGAAAAGCACCGGTCTCAGGACAGATCCTTGGGGCACACCGCTTTTCACCTCTCTCCATTGTGAAAATTGCCCATTGACACCCACTCTCTGCTTCCTGGCCTCCAACCAGTTCTCAATCCATGAGAGGACCTGCCCTCTAATTCCCCGACTGTGGAGTTCTTTCAGTAGCCTTTGGTGAGGGACCGTGTCAAACGCCTTCTGAAAGTCCAGATATATAATGTCCACGGGTTCTCCCAAATCCACATGCCTATTGACCTTTTCAAAGAATTCTATAAGGTTCGTGAGGCAAGACTTACAGAAGCCATGCTGACTCTCCCTCAGCAAGGCCTGTTCATCTATGTGTGTAGCTAGAGGAATCATAGTAGCCACTCACATGGTTAAACCAGCAAGTTTAAAAAATCAAGCCTACACATTCAGTTGTGTGGAAACTTCAATGATGTTACACTGACATTTTCTCTAGCAGGGTTGCTTATGAAGTAGTCTGAAATGCTCCCATGAAGTGGCAAAGTGGGAGGGGAGGCAAATGGAAGTGCCCCCAGCTTGTCTGTTTATCGCTGTCTCCAGCCTGATGCTTCACTGGGTACTCTGATCCTCTTCCAAGCTTAGGAAGAAGTATGGCCCAATCCTATACTTACTGGTAGTCATTGTTGCACCTCTTCCACTGGTGCTGACTGCTGTAAATCAGTCTGAGCCAGTCATAAAAGGTGTTCCAGCAGTGCGCTACTCAGCATGCTGCCAGGGATGCTGTCAGGAAGGCTGGCACCTTCCCACTCGTTCATCGCTTCTCTGACAGAGCAGGTAAGTCAGCAGGAGAGGCAGAAGAGGGTGGGGGGAGAGTGGAAAGCTGGACAGGGAGGTGCGTAAAGGGAGCAGGGAACCTGTGGGAAGGGGTGGACCCACTGGCAATGGCATGCACCAGAACCTATCCCCCTTTCCTGCAGCCTCCCCATCCCCTTTCTCTCTTCAGACTTGTGTTAGTGAAACTGCAGGTTTGAGGAGACCCACTGAGAGCCAGGAGGCTTACAGAGGTGTAAGGTGATTTAAATCTCCTTTTGCCTCTGAAGCCTTCCTCCCTCCCCACTGGATACAGCTCACCTGTTTTTGGCATGGCTGCATCAGCAAAAGTGGTGGTGGAAAGACCTGGGCTCACAGTTTCCCAAGTTGTTGTAGGATGGTTGTTGGGACAACTACAGTTAGTTGCTCTGGACCACATTTGTTCTAGCAGTGAACATTTTTTGCTATTGTGAATTGGTATAATAAATAGTATTGGAGATTGTAAATTTGGTGAAGTGTCTCATTTTCAGAAGTGGTAAGTCAGAATTGTAAAAAAATACATGGATGTACAAGTCCCTTGCTGAAACATACCCACTACTACAACAGGGAAGTTTGGTTAGGAGTTTCTTCACTTCCTGGAATTGCTGGTCTCCTGTCCATTTCTCCTCCTCCTCATCAGATGCAGCCTGGCCTTCCACGGAACGAAACATCTGATCTTCCACTGGAAACAAAGAATAGCCATTGTCTAAAATTCAGTGGCACTCCCTGTAACACCTTCTAGTCACAGTGGTTTAAATCTTAAGCAAGCTTAAGTCAGTATAAACAAAATCAAGTAGGAATCTCAGATGAACAGTGTAAAAAACTTCTAACCACTTCATTAACACTTAAGGCATAGGTGGAACCAGAGGGGTGGGGGGGGAAGTGCACAAGCAGTCCCCCCTACACACACACACACACACACACACACACACACACACACACACACAGAACTACGTCCCTATGGCAGTGATTTTCACCTTTTTCATCTCATGGCACACTGAGTACTAAAATTGTCAAAGCACACCATCAGGCTTTTGACAATTGACAAGGCACACTGTACTGCCAATGGGGGCTCACATCCCTCAATGCCCCTACTAATAAATGACCCTTCTCCAAACTCCCATGGCACACCTGCAGCCCATTCGTGACACACCAGTATGCCATGGCACAGTGGTTGAAAATGGCTGGTCTTAAAGCATTAGATAACAGCATTTGAATTCTAGCTGAATGGGTATATTCCTGAGGGAGAAACAGACAGGATGAGAGATTTTGATAATTGCCTACGATACAGAAATGAATTGGCAAAGTACTGTTGGTCATTACCCAAGCCACTAGTTCACATGGTTGTGTTTATCTCTGTCACATATGCTAAAAGAACTGTACTACTCCTTATATAATTTTTGGTGGAGCAAAATAAAGTTTGCATGCTTGGTATTTTTTATCATTTGATCCACTTGCAATTTGATCTCTGCCTTGCAGTTTGACCCAGTGGCGTAGCTAAGGGGGTGCATGGGGTAGCAGTTGCACCGGGCATTAAGCTTTAGGGGGGCAACAAGCTAAGCTTGACACTAGTGACCAAAATTGTGAAAATCTTGGTATATATGATTACTACCATCATGCTATATATCATTGGAAAGGTAATTTAATGCAGAATGCAATGAAACAAACCCCTTTGGAATATCTGTATTGTATCAAAAGTTACGGCTAATTAACCAGAAAATGAAAACACAATTGCCTTATAGAACAAAAAGTGGATTTTCTTAACTCAAAACTGACCTATGAGACTGACTGATGTTCAAGAGGTTCCACTCTTATATTTATCAAGAGAAGAATAACCATCCCTCTTCATCCCAATACAGTGTCTCAAACCTATTAGGGGCACACTTCTTATTTATTTACTTAATTAATTTGATATTGTCGGGGGGGGGGTTACAAATCTTCTTTGACCCCAGATAGCAGATAGACGCCTTTTCACTTTTGAAAAAGCCCAGATGTGACGTCGCTTCTGGTTATGACATCACTTCTGGGAAAACATTTTGAGCTTGGCACCGGGCTACACGATCATTAGTTACACCACTGGTTTGACCACAGAGCCATGACAATGGATACGCACAGTCAGATCGTTATTCTACATTCAGGTTCAAAAGCAAGCTCAATTCGCTCACCATAGGCTGTGTCTGCATGTGCATGTGTGAGTGAACATTTGTTTACTTATTTAAAGAACGTTTATCCCTTTGGGGCCACCAAAGTGGCTCACAACTGATTATTGTTGTTGTTGTTAACAACAGTATTTAAACACCGCTTTTCAACTAATAGTTCATAAAGTGGTTTTATTTTTAATATATTAGACTTGATACTACCATGGTATGTCATTGGGGAAATGTTACAGACCTGTACTTTTAACAAGCTACTATGTATATTCTTGTAACAATGACAGTAAATGGGACTTATTCCTGGGTAAGTGTGTGTAGGATTGCAGCATAGGATTAAAAATTTTCCTGCTTGATGATGTCAGTTCCGGTCATGACATCACTTCTGGTGGGTCCTGACAGATTCGCATTCTAAAAAGTGGGTCCCAGTGCTAAATATGTGAGAACCACTGGGCTAGATGCTTTGTAAGAGAGAGGGGTGACCACCAGCTGCCACTGGCCAGACTTACAAGCAAGGCAGCTACTAATGCTTTTCTACACTCCTTTTGCTGCTAATGGTGGGAGACAGGCCCGGCACATTTCATCCGGCCCTACAGTAAGTGCTGTTACAAAGCAAGAAAACCAGTACAATATGACTACAAGCTTAGCAGATACAGTTATTTTGGTAAAATTTACCTTTACTTCTACAATGAAAGAAAGAAAAACTAAACAGATAGGGAAGGAATTCCTACTTTCTTTGTCTTCAGATAAACATCAACTAATTCTATGTATCATAAAGCTCAATAATTCACTAAAGCTCTGGGATCAAATGCTTGGCTCCCTAAAGTGCAATGCTACATACTGGCATTCTTTATGAGATGGGTGTGAATTTCCAAAATTGAGCTTTCTTTCCCTCATAATCCCTGTCTCCTAAACTACTCCAATCCTGCATTACTGTCCAGCACTGATATATATGAATTAGGAATATAGGACAGTTGCTTCAGACAGAAGTCTACACTTCTTAGGAAGAGAGTTCAAAGGACAGTGACCAGAGGAAAATCAACCAGAGAAGGCAAGCCAGTGATGATGCTTGACCTCCAAAACATCATATTTGTTCAATAAGTCAATAATGCACAACAGACACCCAGCTTAGCTCTCTGCAAACACAAAGGAGACATGAACTTATGTTGCTCTTAATGCCAACACAGCTAAACAATCCTTATCATTTTTCTCCAGATGAGGAAATGCCTTTTGTCCAAGGGCGTTATCCTGAAAAATGCAGAATATTTTAGCCTAGGTTTGTGCTAAGCACATACTCCAGTATTAGCATTTTTGATGTACTGCCTGGTACTAAACAGCTGTTTACATCTAAACCTCCTGCCAAGTTTTGCATACAGTGACACTGAAACACACCCTTGCCTCACAGCACCTAACTTACAGACATGTAATTCATACCTCAGACTCCTAGCAGGTCTGTTCCTAACATGATCTAGAGCAATAGTCTTTAACTTGTCAAGTGCTGGGCCCCACCTCAGAACTCAACCTGCAGCAGGAGATCTACCTTCAAAAGCCCAGTGGACAAAGAAGGGGGATTGAATGAACAGGCACAGTTGCTCTTCTTTTCCCATTCAGTGCTGCTATGTTTCCCAGTTCAGGGACTGCTGCTATGTGACATTCTGCTTCTTTCTTTCCACATCATTTGGAAGGAGAAGAGTGGCAGACAGTGGCAAGACAACATCATGTGTTCAATTTTGAAAGGTGGAGGCTGAGAAAGAGGAGATGAGGAAAAAAAAGCAGAGGGAGTGTTATGGCAGGGGAGAGAAGGTGAATGGGTGAAAGACTGAGGGGATCCACTCAAGTCTGGGTGCTTGGTGTCCAAAGCATCCAGTGAGATTTACCTAACCCTAACTTCTGTTCAAACTCTACTGGTCTGAGATGCAAAACAATATGGTGGAGACAATACTGCTGCAACACTCCTGAGGTCAAATTGTGACCCACTTCTGGGTCTCAACTCACCTGCTGAAGACTTCTGAAGTAGGATGATCAGATCAACAGAAGGCAGATTGTGGGTCAGTTCTTAGGTTGCAAAGCAGCTTACCCACTCCCCAGGGTTTCAACAGGGGTCTTTTCCAACCTTACCTGGAGTTTCTAGGTATAGAACCTGGGAACTTTTGTATGGAAAACATGTGCTATATATATATATATATATATCACTGAGCTATACTGTGTGGACTCTCTACACACAGATGGAATAGCTGTATCATTTCTCCCCCAGATTTGGAAAGATGCTCCCACTTGCGTGGCATAGGAACCAGAAGGGCAAAAGACATAGGAATTATAGCATGAATTACACAGGGCCCCTCTTTTTCTTTAATCTAGGAGCACTATTTGCTATTTCTCCCCCTAAATCACTCCTATGCATTTTTAAAAGGCATGGGGACCAACTGGAATATCATGAAGGAAACATAAGCGCAACTCTTGCCTCACCCCAAGTTGAAAAGGTCACATATCTCCCATGTAAAAGCTTGCAATTTAGATTTTGGTAAAGGCTGCCCTAGGGCCGTCTCAAATGTGCAATCTTTAGCTTTAAATGAATATGAAAGATGAAAGTCTCTGTGCCAGTGATCTTCCATCCTTTCTCTGGTAGATCAATATCTACAGGGCTCATATGCAGAAAGAGACAGAAAGAGGGTTGTCATGGTTGTTCCTTTGTGGTTTGCGATAAAGGTATTCGTTCACAGACTCTACATGAGTTCTGGAAAAACTACAGCTAGAAGCAGGTCTGGCAAGCCTGCAGGCATGAATAGAATTTCTCACAGCCACACACGCAATTGTAACAGACCATACACACGGATCCCTGGGTTTAAGGCAGTGTTGATGCACCATGTGCTAAATGTTTTAAAATCATTTCAGAGATGAAAAATGAGGAGGTATGGGAGGGCAAAGTGGTTTTGAGAGACTATTTTCCATTTGGAAAATGACTTTAAAAGCAGACAATGTCTGGGCTTCACAGTCGACATTCAAACATAAGTAATCTGACATACTAACAAGCCAGAAGAAACTCTAGCAGGCCACAGCCCTATTGTTGAAATGCTTTTCAGTGGCACACACAGTGCACCTTCAATGGCCATTTCTAAGCAACTACTGCAAAGCAGTAGCAGTACTGCCACTGTGGCCAGAGACCTGAACTGGAGCAAGCTTGTGCAGGGGGCAGTTTGTGGGTGAGGAGGGAGAGTAATGGGATGGATCCAGCAGTGGTCACTGCAGCGCTCTCTGCAGAAGCACGCGTGGCCTCTGGGAAACCCAGTGCCTCAGGAACAAAGTGCCAGGTAAGGCACCACAAGTTTAGCATCTGTGCGAGTTCAGCAGCAGGGCGAGGAAGCCAGGGCCCCAGACACTGCCCTTTCTCTTCCCTTGAGAAGAGGGCTGCTAACCAGGGTAGGGTTTTTAAGTACCCCTAAACAAAAACAAACAAAATAAAAAAAGCTATGCAGTCAGACAGCCAGCAGCAGGGTGGGGGCTATCCAATGTTTTGCATCGAGTGCAACATGTATGACTATATGCCTCTGGGGCATAAGTAATGGGTGTGTCCTTGGTGCAAGGAGCTCCAGGGACTCAGGGAACGCATCGGCTCCCTTGAAGCCTTGGTGGCCAACCTGGAGAAGCAGAGGCAGGCAGAGAAGGACCGTGGGGAGACTTCCGGGGACGATCAGGCTTCGTCCCAACCCCAGGCATGCAGCTCCTCAGCTGCCCGGGTGGGAAGTCTCGGCGCTGGAGGAAGACATCCTAGAGAGGAGGAAAACAATCCCCTGGGGGGGCCCTTCTCCAGGGGACAGGCCCGTATCTGAACGCACTCAGGATACTCATCGGCGGGAGGGGGGTCGGGGGCTTCTTGTAGTGGGGGATTCGAAACATAGAGGGGTTTGCGACGGATGTAAGGACCGCAAGGCGACTTGCCTGCCTGGTGCGAAGGTTGCGGACATCACTTCTTGTCTAGACAGGCTGGTAGATAGTGCTGGGGAGGAGGTAGCTGTTGTGGTGCATGTCAGCACCAACGATGTGGGCAAGTGTAGCCGGAAGCTTTGGTCCTTCACCAAAGGCTACTGAAAAAACTGCACAGTGAGGGAATTAGAGGGCAGGTCCTCTCCTGGATTGAGACCTAGTTGAAGACCAGGAAACAGAGAATGGGTGTTAATGGCTAGTTGTCACAATGGAAAGAGGTGAAAAGCGGTGTGCCCCAAGGATCTGTCCTGGAACTGGTGCTCTTCAACCTCTTCATAAATGACTTGGAGACAGGGTTGAGCAGTGAGATGGCTAAGTTTGCAGACGACACCAAACTTTTCTGAGTGGTGAGGACCAGAAGTGATTGTGAGGAGCTCCAGATGGATCTCTCCAAACTGGCAGAATGGGCAGCAAAATGGCAGATGTGTTTCAATGTCAGTAAGTGTAAAGTCATGCACATTGGGGCAAAAAATCAAAACTTTAGATATAGGCTGATGGGTTCTGAGCTGTCTGTGACAGATCAGGAGAGAGATCTTGGGGTGGTGGTGGACAAGTCGATGAAAGTGTCAACCTAATTTGCGGCGGCAGTAAAGAAGGACAATTCTATGCTTGGGATCATTAGAAAAGGTATTGAGAACAAAACGGCTAATATGCCATTGTACAAATTGATGGTAAGGCCACACCAGAAGTATTGTGTCCAGTTCTGGTTGCCGCATCTCCAAAAGGATATAGTGGAAATGGAAAAGGTGCAAAAGAGGGCAACTAAGATGATTGCTGGGCTGGGGCACCTTCCTTATGAGGAAAGGCTACAGCTTTTGGGCCTCTTTAGCCTAGAAAAGAGATGCCTGATCGGGGACATGATTGAGACATTCAAAATTATGCATGGGAAGGATAAAGTGGATAGAAAGATGCTCTATACACTCTCACATAACACCAGAACCAGGGGACATCCACTCAAATTGAGTGTAGGGAGGGTTAGGACAGACAAAAGAAAATATTTCTTTACTCAGAGTGTGGTTGGTCTGTGGAACTCCTTGCCACAGGATGTGGTGACGGCATCTGGCCTGGACGCCTTTAAAAGGGGATTGGACAAGTTTCTGGAGGAAAAATCCATTATGGGTTACAAGCCATGATGTGTATGTGTAGCCTCCTGATTTTAGAAATGGGCTATGTCAGAATGCCAGATGCAAGGGAGGGCACCAGGATGCAGGTCTCTTGTTATCAGGTGTGCTCCCTGGGGCATTTGGTGGGGGGCCGCTGTGAGATACAGGAAGCCGGACTAGATGGGCCTATGGCTTGATCCAGTGGGGCTGTTCTTATGTTCTTATGTCACACATGCCAGACCTTATCCCGTTTTTCTGCCCACCCTACCCCCTGGTTCTCCTTGGACTTGTGGCAACCATACAGATGGCGTAGTTCCAAGGAAACCCATAGGCAACTGGGCACCTACTGTATTTTAAAGTACTGTACTTTACTGTACTGTAAAGTATTTTTACTTTCCTTCTGCAAGCTGTCCAATTCTCCCCCCCCACCATATCATGCAGCACATCCTCCGTTGGTGGGGCTGTATGCTATGCCGTGGCAGGAGACAGAACTGGGCAGTAAACTGTCCCAATTAATTATCCTGCACAAGCCACTTTAAGTTGCTCCTTGAGATGGCTGCCTGCATCTCATCTTTCAGATGAGCAACTGCAGCAGTTCACCACACAAAATTGGTGTTTTTCTCCTAACAAAATGCATTCAACAGTGTGACAAGCTGCTGTATACAAATGTTTGCAGTGTGGACATAGCTATTACAGGCACCTACTAAAAGGGCCTTCAGATGGAAGTTGTTTCTTCCATACTATTCGTAAGATAACTGATACACTAAAGCTGTCAAACACAATCAAAATGTTTTCAAGACAATGGAGAGGTTTGGTGGGCCTATTCTGTATAGTAACAATGATGTGTTTTTAAATCTTAAAAATCACATTTAGAATTTCTTTTCTTAGCAACATGATGAGAGTTGGAGGACTGTGCCATAATTACTTTGAGTTTCCATACCGTTCTCTGATATCCCTGCACCCCCAGTGGGTGAACTTCTGTCCTGTTGTACAACTGATGTGTACTGTACATCCACTGCTGCCCTTGCCTTCTGCTCTAAGCCACCTTGTGAAGGAAGTTGGAGCTTCAAAACCTCCGATCTGAAAAAAATACAGAACACCCAATGGAGAAAATGATGCTATATCAACACACACATTTGCAGTATTTTGTATCACAGGATGTTCCACAGCCCTCAAGCAGCTCCACTGATAGTACTTTCCAGTTTTTGCAGCTTGCTCAAGCCTGCGTTGCTAGTAGCTTGTGTAGTCCACACTTCATACTGTGTCCCATCCTGATTTGTTTACTACTTATGGGAGTCTCAATGCTTAATGCATCAAAAAATATGTAGCATTAGCAATGGTAATTCACACATTTCTTTCCACCCCAGGTATACATCTTTATCTTTCTTTGTTAAGATTTATCTTAATCAGATTGGATGTATACCGTATTTTTCGCTCCATAAGATGCACTCCCCCCCCCCATTTGCTATATGGAGCAAATACTGCAAAGCTGCAGGCGTTCTCAGGGCAGCAGAGCTTCCTGGCAGGTGCTTCTGCCCCTGACCAGGGTCCTGCCTGTGCTCAATGGTAATGCAAATGCAAATGCAATGGTAATGCAAATGCAAATTGAAATGCAAATGCAGGCGCTCAGCGGTAATGCAAATGTTCAGCACTTAGTGACAATGCACTTGCAGAAAAATACTACAGTACCTCATTCTACCAGTGCAAGGATGATAAAGCAGAAAAGGCTAGCATATAAAATTCCTTTTAAACTAGAGGTAGTAAAATATGCTAAGGAGCATGGAAACAGAGCAGCAGAGAGACATATTTTATTACACTATTTGGTTCAGAATATTTTTTTCCCTGTTTTCCTCCTCTAAAAACTAGGTGCATCTTATGATCAGGTGCGTCTTATAGAGCGAAAAATACGGTACATAGCTATTCTACCAAACATTCTTGAAACTCCTTACCATCCATCTTTTTATCCCCATGAGTTTGCGCTTATTTACTTTTTTTACAATCCTGCTTGGAAAAGGTGTATCCTTCTAAGCGCCTTTTTCCTCAGCCAAATTAGCAATACTACACTTGAAGGAGAGGGTGTGTGTCTGTGTGTGTGTGTGTCTATGTCTAGCTATATGAGAATTTTGCACAAGGAAAAAAGGAACACAAGCCTTGCCCTAGCAATGCCAAACAAACCACAACTACTCTCATGGGAAGAAAAAGTACCGTATATGTATTAGTATTATCTCATTTAGTACATTAAAGTTTTAGAAAACATTCTAAAAGCTGGCTCTGCACATAACACAAACTGACATTCACCACTGAGCGTCATTTACCAGTGTGGAAATCTTTCTGCTAGAGATGCATGAACATTTCACAGTTTCAATGAGTCCTGCTGATGATTCTGGTTTTTCACACTAGGGATTCTGGCGACAACCTCATTTAAGGCCCTTCATGTGATCAAAGTCGTAATGAAAAATAAACAGTCCACAAAACTTTGTTAACTTTGTTAGAATTTAGCAAGACCGACCCTGCTGTGGGTGAAACAGATCCAGGTAAAACAATATAAATAATACCGGAAGAGTTTTAAAGGGCTCTATATGACAATGCCAAGCCAATTTCATATGAGAGCTAAAGGGCAAGTAAGAGCCACTTCTTAGTTTTGTGATTGCTTAGCTCAGACAAACATAGGTTGCAGTCAGTACCTCCAAACATGTCTGGGATCTGGGAGCAGTATACATGAGGGGGCTTTAGTGTGTTCCACACTGTCAGAGACTCTGTAACACAGAATCACATAGCTTGGGACCCATCAAGCCATGGCTGGTGAACTATGTTTGCTGGGAGAGGGGAGTTGTTAAAGTTATTTAGGCTTGCTACAAAGGAAAGAATGTTTTATGAGCTGAAAACAGAGTCCAGATTTCAAGTCCGATGCAGACAGAATATTGCCTATGTGCATTTTCTTATATAGCCATAACTAAAAAAGGGTCAGAATTTTATTTTTTTCAAAATAAACCCAACTATTCCAGGCCACCTCACACTGCCGTGACTATAGCTGTGCCTTCAATGCATTTCCTTAGGTTTGCTTTTTTCTTACCACTTTTCCTTGTTCATTCCTTTAACATAAATTTAGAGTGTTAAGAAACCCTTCCTCTATACATTTTTTTCTTAATCTACATTAAATTCAAAATCTTGTAAAAGTAATTCATTTTTACCCTATGTAGATCACTGGAATATTCATGATGCTTATTGTTTTAAGTATGGCTTAGTTTAGCTATTTGGACCCATGAGAAATGATGGCATTTGCCTGGTTTAGGAAATACATACTTGGCACCAAGTAAATGATATGCAAACTGGATGAACGGCACTATGATGGACAGGCAACTTGTCTCATGCATACAATTGTCTAGTCTAAGCAAGGCACAATCTTTAGAGCAGGGGTGTCAAACATAAGGTTTGTGGGTCAAATGTGGTCCCTGAAAGTAATTTATCCTCCCTTTATAATTGGGCTCTCTCATACCTTGAAAATGTGAACAAGATTTATGCATTTTCACTTCTGTTATTTGCAGCTAACAAGTCTCTATGTGACAACAAAGTGTTTACTTCTGGCCATCATCTGCTTAATGACATCACTTCTGGCAAGGGGCGGATCCAAGGGGGGGCATGGGTGCGTGCTCCCCCATACTGATGCCAGAGGATTAGGTTGTCTACCTGGATGGGAAACAGCCCCTGCAGGGCTGGGAGCCCAGGTCTACCAGCCTGGAAGAGGTAGAATGGGAGCTCAGGTCCACCCAGCAAGTCCTGGGCTCCAAGTCCCGATGGGAGCCCAAGTCTACTCACCCAGCAAAGCTTGGCCACGAAGGCCAAGGTTCAACCGGGAGGCCAGGTATACCTGCATGGTTGACCTGGGCTTTGGAGTTAAAGTAGTGCTCATGCCCCCCACCACAAACACTAGATCTGCCCCTGCTTCTGGCACTCAGTAGGCACCATGAATGCTAACTTTAGTCCTCTGTATGAAACACCCCTGTTCTAGAGTATCAAATGTGTGTGCATCCACGGCCCAGCTTTTGTCCGCCACAGAACAACGGACATTGCCACTGGTCTGATTGTCTGAACCAGGCTACAGTAAGTCTCCAGAGACTAGTTTGCTACCAAGTAAGTAACTTTGGGTAGTAGAGTTCTTACATCGAGAGCCTTTTTCTGTACCCAGACTCCACTTTCATGTATAGTTATATATATATTAAAAAATGACCACTGTGTGTAGGTGCATGTGTGTGAATGACACTGAGAAAAGGCTTCATTTTGGCTTTATGCTTCAGGTATCTAAGGCCAGCTCTAAAAATCTCCCAGAACCTTCTTGCCTTTCAAAATTTGAGCTCGGCTGCTTTTCATTACTATTCATAAAACATCTCATGAACGTTGAAGACGAATGAATAAGCAGCACATTTGTGTGGAGTAAAGATCACAAGGGCGAACAGCTCTGAAGAAGCCTGGGAAGTGAATGTGTGCCATGCGGTGTAGCAAGGTTTCCATAGAGACAGTCAAACAGACCACATTCATTTTAAGGCTTTTGTACTGAGGATAATGAGACGCTTGAAAGGGGTAAAATCCAGAAGCAGGGAGTCTGCAGAATGTTGGACCTCAAAGTAAAGTCTGTGAATAATTGGCTTTTAATTAATGCTATTCTCATTGACACGGAAACTTTTCAGAGAAGCAGAAGGCAGAGGCCACTACTGTGGAAAGCTGAAATGACTATAATTCAGATTGTAAATCTGACTGGATAAAAAAGTAAATTTCAGTATATAGCTAGGTACTTATGGGGGACGGGTTTCAATGGCTTTCAATAGGCCAAGATTAAAACTTCCCTACTCAGAGGTAATATACTGATCTGATTATCAGAAAGCCATCCTCTGATGTTTGCCTGCACTATCTCCAACAGGCCTTACTTCTGGGCCTTCTAGAGGTATCTGGCAGTCTACTGTTGGGGACAGAGAGCTGAACTACATGGACCTAATCTAGTAGGCTCTATGCAGAACAGAATATGAATTTAATTTCAATAATGGTCAAACCAGAAATGGTTTTCTTCAAACCTCCAGATGTCTCTGTGCAGCTCTTCTCTAATGGAAAACTGATGTAACAAAGCAATTACTTATTAACTCATCCTCTGTGTTTAATACCAACCAGGTTCAAAACAATTGTAAATTGGTTTCGTAATGAAACTTATGGCATGAGTGTGTGTGGTCTATACATTCCCCTCTTCCCCTCCTTTCCCAAAGACCCTCCCCTCCAACAGAGGGGGAATGAATACACCTACTGCAGACCAACTACAACTGTTGAAAACACTGTTTAAGGGGATTATGGGATGACTCACTACACTATCCTCTCAGCAATAATTGCACTATCATCTTGCAATTGTATCTTCTCTGAGATTTGCTTGAGTAATTTCTTGCTCTTTTTCAATTATAGAAACCCCCTTTTTAAAATGGAAAGAAACACCAGCATTTTCCTTAAAATAAACCAATATTATTACATTTTAATCTTTTAAAAATACCTCTCAAAATAAATGTCAACAGGGTTATTTAGCACCTTATGTCATGTAGAGCACTTGAGCCTAATGTATGAAAGCCAAGTCCTATAGCCTAGTCCAGCCATTTTCAACCACTGTGCCGTGGCACATTGGTATGCCGTGAGTGGTCCACAGGTGTGCCACAGGAATTTGGGGGAAGGTCATTTATTAGTAGGGCCAATGGGGGATGTGAGCTCCCCACTGGCAGCCTGGTGTGCCTTATCAATTGTCAAAAACCTGATGGTGTGCCTCAACAATTTTAGTGCCTTCTCAGTGTGCTGTGAGATGAAAAAGGTTGAAAATCACTGGCCTAGTCCTATTGGACTAACATAGAACCTAGTCCTGTTGGAATTATATTGACTCCTATAATATAACTAATCCAAAGCATACTTCCTGCTTTTAAAATTATTATTATTATTATTAACAGTATTTATATACCGCTTTTCAAAATTATTTATCTTTTATAATAGTGTGACTGATTGCTGCTTCTCTCCCTCTCCAATAGTTGAATAATTCATTATATAGGTAATCTCCACAGGCCTCTAGAATGCACAGGCATAGCAAAGTATAACCCAGATACACATACTGTTTAGGGTCAAATGTAAAATTACTGTAATATCTTAAAACTTTCCTCTTTTGTAAAGACTATATGGAGAAAATGAAACTCTATGAAATGGAGAAAATAATTGCTCACCTTTCTACTAAGATGCTAAGTAAGGAAGGGAGGCAAATTTAACCAGATGCTACACAAAGGCTGACTGTGCCCCCATTAGCAAAAATCAATAGTGCCAGGGGTTTTGCAGGACTCAGAATCAAACTAGATCTTCTGAGTTTATACGTGTTATATGTTGTCATAAGAACATAAGAACATAAGAACAGCCCCACTGGATCAGGCCATAGGCCCATCTAGTCCAGCTTCCTGTATCTCACAGCGGCCCACCAAATGCCCCAGGGAGCACACCAGATAACAAGAGACCTCATCCTGGTGCTCTCCCCTACATCTGGCATTCTGACTTAACCCATTCCTAAAATCAGGAGGTTGCGCATACACATCATGGCTTGTACCCCATAATGGATTTTTCCTCCAGAAACTCGTCCAATCCCCTTTTAAAGGCGTCTAGGCTAGACGCCAGCACCACATCCTGTGGCAAGGAGTTCCACAGACCGACCACGCGCTGAGTAAAGAAATATTTTCTTTTGTCTGTCCTAACCCGCCCAACACTCAATTTTAGTGGATGTCCCCTGGTTCTGGTATTATGTGAGAGTGTAAAGAGCATCTCCCTATCCACTCTGTCCATCCCCTGCATAATTTTGTATGTCTCAATCATGTCCCCCCTCAAGCGTCTCTTTTCTAGGCTGAAGAGGCCCAAATGCCATAGCCTTTCCTCATAAGGAAGGTGCCCCAGCCCCGTAATCATCTTAGTCGCTCTCTTTTGCACCTTTTCCATTTCCACTATGTCTTTTTTGAGATGCGGCGACCAGAACTGGACACAATACTCCAGGTGTGGCCTTACCATCGATTTGTACAACGGCATTATAATACTAACCGTTTTGTTCTCAATACCCTTCCTAATGATCCCAAGCATAGAATTGGCCTTCTTCACTGCCACCGCACATTGGGTCGACACTTTCATCGACCTGTCCACCACCACCCCAAGATCTCTCTCCTGATCTGTCACAGACAGCTCAGAACCCATCAGCCTATATCTAAAGTTTTGATTTTTTGCCCCAATGTGCATGACTTGTCCACCTTTTCTCCACAGACACACATACCAAATCAGCCTCACAGGAGACTATCCCAGAATTTTGTAGCTTTCCCCGCATTCTTCTTCATGGCCTCTGCTGTAACTAGGATCTGTATTTCTGCGGCCCAGCACAAAAGCTTCTGAAAAGGTAGAACCTTCAAAAAGGACTATCACCTCACCTGTCAAGCATATGCCTAATTTGCTGAATGAATCAAAAGGAAGGACAAGCACTCCTGCATGTATCCAGCTTCTCTCTGACCACTACAAACAACAGAAGGAATTGTTCAGTTTTAATGTTGCTTACAGTGGTACCACTTGGTACAGCTTTCTTGCTACAGAGCAAGCCATTTCCCCCTTGTAAATCATCTGGCCTACATGGCTTTAAAAGGGGACTGGACAGATTTCTAGAAGAAAAGTTATTCATGGGTTACAAACTGCGATGGGTATGTGCTACCTCCTGGTTTTAGAAGTAGGCTATTTCAGAACGACAGATGCAAGGGAGTGACAACAGGATGCAGGTCTCTTGTTGTGTGCTCCCTGAGGCATCTGGTGGACCACTGTGAATTACAGGAACCTGAACTAGATGGTCCTTTGGTATGATCCAGTGGGGCTCTTCTTATGTTAATTATACACATAACTGATTCTGAATCCAGTCCTCAAACAGGCAGGTTTTGGGTTTAATGTTTTATTTTCATGCATTTGATATGCTTACCCACTTAAACATTTACTCAGCTGCTTTTTTTTTTTTAAGTAATTTCTTTTTGTTAACCCACATGAAACATCAGGTAGGGGAGATGGAAGCTGTCATAGGAGCCAGCCAATCAGCATTCTTCAAAATTGACAGGCTAAGGAAGGAGGTGGCTGACTCATTTACCATTTGAACATATTCAGCCTGAGCTGATGCATGTTTCCTCAGAAGTAAGCCCCAATGAGTTCAATGGGACTTACTTTTGATAACTGCACATTGGATCAAGGTCTTAAGCTACTAGAATATGACTTCTTAGTTATATGTATTCTGAAGTTAATGATCTACCATTTACTGGCAATATTGCAATAGGACATGTGGCATTTCCAATATACTGATTTAAACATTCTGACACTGCAAGATCATGACATTACTTTCGTCTCCTCTAGGCGTCACTCTGCTACTACTTCTGGATTAAATTCTAATACATTGGTGCTATAGTGGATTTTTAATATCCCAATAAATGTAACTGAAGATAATTATCATTGGAAACTGCAAAAAAATCTTCTTGTTTTGAGAGACCTAGGAAATCCTCCATCAGATAATGCAGTCACATACAAATTAGCTCCCTGTAATCTCTTCCTAGCCATTCAGCAACAGTGCGTTCTTCTTAGAAACCACCATCTAAAGCTAATCTTTAAAATGCAGCATCCCTCGTCCAAACAATGCTTGCCTGACTGCAGCCAGGATGTCTGATGTCAAGTACATTGTTCAGATAAAATAATAAATAAAACAAGGAGATTAGGGGTTGTCCTGAACCATCTAGATAATTTCCTTCAGTTTCAGTTTTCTTAACGTTAGTTTACTGTAAACGCCTGTATTTAGAATAAGGCTTGTGCTAGGGTTTAATGAAGTCTCCTGTTATTTCTAGTGTCCTAATCTACAAAGCAGTGGATAAGAAAAAACTGGAGAAGATTTTTGGTACCTAACAGATAAGCATATACTTTTGTCTCAAACTGGGGGCTCAGTCTGTATTCCTCCACATAACTACTTTAGGAGTCTTAAATGCTTACATAGGGCTTAAATACTTAAGTGATTATGACTTCGCTCTGCCATAAAAATGGCTGTTGTACTCTAGCATAGGGAATGACAAGAGCAGCAGCATTCTCCAATTCATGCTCTGGTCATGAAAGAGAGACCAGATTCCTTAACATGCTAAATGCCTATGCCTTAGAGCAGCTAGTCAAGCCCACCAGAGGACAGGTGACTCTAAATATTGTGTGGTACTCAGGACTTGGTTAGAGAGATAAATGTTACTGAACCATTAGGGAACAGTGACCATGCTGCTATCCCTTTCGACATGCGTGTCAGGTGAAGAGTACAAAGCAAATCTGAAACAAAAACCCTTGACTTTCATAGGGTAGACTTTCCTCAAAATGAGGAGGCTAGTCAGAAGGAAGTTGAAAGGGAAGGTAAAAAGAGTCATATCTCCCCAGAGTGCATGGAGGCTGTTCACAACAATGGTAATAGAGGCCCAGCGTAAGTGTATACTGCAAAGGAAGAAGGGCTCGATTAAGTCCAAGAGGGTGCCGCATGGCTAAGCAAAGTTAGAGAGGCTATAAAGAGCAGGGAAGCTTCCTTTCATAAATGGAAGTCTTGCCCTAATGAGGAAAATAAAAAGGAACATTAACTGTGGCAAAAAAAATGTAAGAAGGTGATATGGGAGGCGAAGAAAGACTATGATGAACACATGGCCAGCAACATTAAGGGAAATAATAACAGCTTCTTCAAGTATGTTAGAAGCAGGAAACCCACCAGAGAAACAGCTGGCCCTCTGGATGGTGAGGTGGAGTAGTTGGCAACCTTCAGTCTCGAAAGACTATGGTATCGTGCTCTGAATGGTGGTTCTGGAACAGCGTCTAGTATGGCTGAAAAGGCTGATTCGGGAGTGACAATCCCTTCCACAATGGGAGCAAGTGCAGTCTGTCCCTGGTCTGTCTCCCTGGCTATGGGCCTTCCTTCTTTGCCTCTTTGCCTCAGTCTGTTGGCCAAGTGTCTCTTCAAACTGGGAAAGGCCATGCTGCACAGCCTGCCTCCAAACAGGCCGCTCAGAGGCCAGGGTTTCCCACTTGTTGAAGTCCACTCCTAAGGCTTTCAGATCCCTCTTGCAGATGTCCTTGTATCGCAGCTGTGGTCTACCTGTAGGGCGCTCTCCTTGCACGAGTTCTCCATAGAGGAGATCCTTTGGGATCAGGCCATCATCCATTCTCACGATATGACTGAGCCAATGCAGGTGTCTCTGTTTCAGCAGTACATACATGCTAGGGATTCCAGCTCGTTCCAGGACTGTGTTGATTGGAACTTTATCCTGCCAGGTGATGCTGAGGATGTGTCGGAGGCAGTGCATGTGGAAAGCATTCAGTTTCCTCTCCTGTTGTGAGCGAAGAGTCCATGACTCGCTGCAGTACAGGTGTACTCAGGACGCAAGCTCTGTAGACCTGGATCTTGGCATGTTCCGTCAGCTTCTAGTTGAACCAGACTCTCTTTGTGAGTCTGGAAAACATGGTAGCTGCTTTACCGATGCGTTTGTTTAGCTCGGTATTGAGAGAAAGAGTGTCAGAGATCGTTGAGCCAAGGTACACAAAGTCATGGACAACTTTCAGTTCATGCGCAGAAATTGTAATGCAGGGAGGTGAGTCCACATCCTGAACCATGACCTGTGTTTTCTTAAGGCTGATCGTCAGTCCAAAATCTTGGCAGGCATTGCTAAAACGATCCATGAGCTGCTGGAGTTCTTTGGCAGAGTGGGTAGTGACAACTGCATCGTTGGCAAAGAGGAAGTCACGCAGACATTTCAGCTGGACTTTGGATTTTGTTCTCAGTCTGGAGAGGTTGAAGAGTTTTCCGTCTGATCTGGTCCGGAGATAGATGCCTTCTGTTGCAGTTCCAAAGGCCTGCTTCAGCAGGACAGCGAAGAAAATCCCAAACAAGGTTGGTGCAAGAACACAGCCCTGCTTCACTCCGCTTCGGATGTCAAAAGGGTCTGATGTGGAGCCATCGAAGACAACAGTGCCCTTCATGTCCTTGTGGAAAGATTTGATGATGCTGAGGAGCCTGGGTGGACATCCGATCTTTGGGAGAATCTTGAAGAGGCTGTCCCTGCTGACCAGGTCAAAAGCCTTCGTGAGATCTATGAAGGCTATAAAGAGTGGCTGTTGTTGTTCCCTGCATTTCTCCTGCAGTTGTCTAAGGGAGAATACCATATCAGTGATGGACCTGTTGGCTCGGAATCCGCACTGCAATTCTGGATAGAAGCTCTCTGCAAGTACCTGGAGCCTCTTTAGTGCAACTCGGGCAAACAGCTTTACTACAACTCTAAGGAGAGAGATGCCGCGGTAGTTGTTGCAGTCACCCCTGTCGCCTTTGTTCTTGTACAGTGTGATGATGTTTGCATCCCTCATGTCTTGAGGTACTCCACCTTCTCTCCAGCAGGGACAGAGGATTTCATGCAGCTCAGTGATGATGATCTCTTTGCAGCACTTTAGGTCTTCAGCAGGGATGCTGTCTTTTCCAGGTGCCTTGCCAGAGGCAAGGGAGTCCAGGGCCACGTGAAGTTCTTCTAGGGTTGGTTCACTGTCAAGCTCCTCCAGCACAGGCAGGCACTCAATGTTGTTCAGCGCTTCTTTGGTGACTACATTTTCTCTGGAATATAGCTCAGAGTAGTGCTACACCCAGCGTTCCATCTGCTGCACCTGGTCCTGGATGGCCTCGCCTGTCGCAGACTTCAGAGGGGCAATTTTCTTCTGTGTTGGACCTAGGGCCTGCTTGATACCATCATACATCCCCTTGATGTTGCCCATGTCAGCTGCTATCTGTATCTGGGAAAAGAGCTGGAGCCAGTAGTCATTAGCACATCTCCTGGCAGTCTGCTGGACTTTGCTGCGAGCAGCTCGGAGGACCTGCAGGTTGCGCTCACTGGGACAGGCCTTGCATGCTGCTTGAGCTCTCCTCTTTTCCTCAATGACTGGTGTCAACTCCTCAGAGTGGGCTTCAAACCAGTCTGCTGCATTGTTGGTCTTCTTGCCGAATACAGACAAGGCGGTTGTTGAGGTGGAGAAAGGGGAGATAAAAGGAGACTTGGAGATGGCAGAGAAATTGAATGAGTTCTTTGTATCTCTCTTCATGGCAGAAGACCTCGGGCAGATACCATGGCCCGAACGTTCCCCCCCAAGGAATGGGGGACCAAGGAATTAAGTAGGATAGAGGTTAAAAGAGAAGATGTTTCAGACCAAATTGACAAATTAAAGATCAATAAGTCAGCAGGCCAAGATGGCATCCACCCAAGAGTTATTAATAAACTGAAGAACAATCTCTTGACTAAAATATGCAACTTGTTCTTTAAAACAGCCATGCTGCCAGAAGATTGGAAGATAGCAAATGTCACACTGATCCTTAAAAAGGGGAGGGAACCTGGGAAAATATAGGCTGATCAGCCTAATGTCTGTTCCAGGTAAGATGGTGGAATGCCTCATCAAAGACAGAATCTTAAAACACATAGATGAACAAGACTTGCAGAGGCAGAATCAGCATGGCTTCTGTAAGGGTACGTCTTGCCTCATGAACCTTTTAGAATTCTTTGAAAAGGTCAGCAGGCATGTGGATGTGGGAGACTCTGTGGATATTATATATCTAGATTTTCAGAAGGTGTTCAACAACCCACCAAAAGCTACTGAGAAAGCTCCACAGCCAGGGAATTAGAGGGCAAGTTCTCCTATGGATTAGGAACGGTTGAGGACCAGGAAACAGAGAGTGGGTATTAATGGGCAATTCTTACAGTGGAGGGAGGTGAAAAGCAGTGTGCCCCAAATATCTGTCCTGGGACCGGTGCTCTTCAACCTCTTCATAAATGACCTAGAGACAGGGTTAAGCAGTGAAGGGGCAAGTTTGCAGACAATACCAAACTTTTCCGAGTGGTGAAGACCAGAAGAGATTGTGAAGAGCTCCAGAAGGATCTCTCCAAACTGAGAGAAAGAGCAGCAAAATGGCAGGTGCATTTCAATGTAAGTAAGCACAGTGGGGTAAAAAATCAAAACTTCACATGTAGGCTACTGGGTTCTGAGCTGTCTGCAACGGATCAGGAGATGGATCTTGGGATACTGGTGGACAGCTTCATGAAAGTGTCGACCCAGTGTGCAGCGGCAGTAAAGAAGGCCAATTCTATGCTGGGGATCATCAGAAAAGGTATTGAGAATGAAACAGCTAATATTATAATGCCGTTGTACAAATCTATGGTAATGTCACACCTGGAGTATTGCGTTCAGTTCTGGTCGCCACATCTCAAAAAGGATATAGGGGAAATGTAAAAGGTGTAAAAGAGAGCAACTAAGATGATTGCTGGGCTGGGGCACCTTCCTTATGAGGAAAGGCTACGGCGTTTGGGCCTCTTCAGCCTAGAAAAGAGGCACCTGAGCGGGGACATGATTGAGACATACAAAATTATGCATGGGAAGGATAAAGTGGATAGAGAGATACTCTTTACACTCTCACATAACACCAGAACCAGGGGACATCCACTCAAATTGAGTGTTGGGAGAGTTAGAACAGACAAAAGAAAATATTTCTTTACTCAGCATGTGGTTGGTCTGTGGAACGCCTTGCCACAGGATGTGGTGATGGCATCTGGCCTGGATGCCTTTAAAAGGAGATTGGACAAGTTTCTGGAGGAAAAATCCATTACAGGTTACAAGGCATGATGTGTATGTGCAACTTCCTGATTTTAGAAATGGGCTATGTCAGATGCAAGGGAGGGCACCAGGATGCAGGTCTCTTGTTATCAGGTGTGCTCCCTGGGGCATTTGGTGAGGGGCTGCTGTGAGATTCAGGAAGCTGGACTAGATGGGCCTATGGCCTGATCCAGTGGGGCTGTTCTTATGTTAGGCTGAAAAGATTAAACATACACAACAGGCTTCTATAAAATCATATAGGTGCTTCCCTGAAAGAACTATTTCACAATGATGCAACTTATTATGGAATGAAGATAGGATCAGTGATCATCCACTCGAAGTCTAGGGAGAAAGTATTCCCCAAACAGACACTACCTGTTCCTCTGCTGTCTTTTAGAAACCTTCAGAGATGGAGTGATTACACTTTCTCCAGGGAGCATCATTTACTGCCCAAGTAGTTGAATATTTTACATATTCTGATATTTATTTTAAGCTGACTGATGCAATATGAACTTTTTGGCTTGTCCTGTCTGCTGCCCAGACAACACTGTCCTGGCCCTGAGTGTCAAAGACTAAGAGGGTACAACATCAGATATACAAATGCAGCACAAAATAGTTCAAGTAGACGCAGGATTCTTAAAACACAAAACATATTTATGACAATCCATTCTGAGTTCTGCCGCAGCCAGGTTTTCATTGTGGGACACAGACTTCTCTATACAGGTTGAGACTAATTATTCGCGTGGGTTCCAAGCACTATATAGCAAATCAATTTAAAAAACAAAGTTTCTTTGCTTGGGTGATTTAAAAATAGCCTTGCTGACCTTGTGATGTAAGATAAGAGATGGTGTAGTGGTTTGGGAAGTGGACTTAGACCTGGATGATCCAGGTTCAAATCTCCCCCAGCCACAAAGCTTCCTGGGTGACCTTGGGCCAGTTACTTTCTCTCAGCCTCACCTACCTCACAGGGTTGTTGTGAGGACAAGAAGGAAGGGAGGAGCAGCTGTGTAAACCGCTCTGAGCTCTTTGGAG
The DNA here is from genome assembly GCF_035046505.1 of Tiliqua scincoides. Lineage (NCBI taxonomy): Eukaryota > Metazoa > Chordata > Lepidosauria > Squamata > Scincidae > Tiliqua > Tiliqua scincoides. The sequence continues at coordinate 214,033,101 of NC_089822.1, forward strand.
GAAGGGCGGTATATAAATGTGAATAAATAATAAGAGTCATTAAGAAGACAATCCATCAACCAGTCATCCTCCAAGCGCTTCACTCAGCCCCTCCCTTCACCAATGCAAAGTGATCACCTTTCTTTCAGTGCTCAGGGGGAAGGGACTGGTTGCCTGGAGAGAGAAGGATTGATGGATTGTCAACCTGCTGCCCTCTCTCTCTCTCTCTCATTAAGGAGGTTATTAAAGGACTGTTCAGTTTTTTAAACTGATTTTGAAGGGGTGCATTTTTCTCCTTCTCCAGGGATCAGCACATTCATTTACAGTGGCCATTCGTGTTGAGTCAAATCCGTGTATAAATAGGCAGACCTGTATTTGTTTTTCATGCTTTTTTAGTAACTGTTGATCCTTCTGCAATGATGTAAGCCATTGGTTTTCAAACTTTCTGCTTCCTAAAAAGTTTTTCTGCACAGACTTTTTTCTGACAAGGAACCCTAGACTGCTGAAGATGCATTAGAAGTCCATCTCAGTCCATGCACTTGGTCAGCCTGGACCAGATGTGCATCACATTGTTAGAATGCACTCAATATTCCCCCCAGATCAGCAGAGGTGGCAAGTTATTCTTCAGGGCAGGGCCTAGGAGAGGCAGGTAAAGGGGGTAAGTTGTATCCCGGCCCAGGGTCAAAAGGGGGTCCAGGAGCCAAAGGAGGGGGCCCAGAAATTTCCTGGGATCTTACTTTTTCCTATTTACTCAGACTTTTTGCCCACATGGGATGTTGGGGACAAAACACCACGAGCGTGTGGCTGCAGCTACTGGCAAGTCATATATGCTGGGCTGTGGAATGAATACATGACATTCCTTAACACAGTGTCAAATCTGGGAGAAAACTTACCTCCTGCAGTACCTCTTTGGCTTATGGATCTGCTTAGCATGAAGGAGTGTATAGGAGTTCAGGGACACAGCTGCAAGACTACAGCTGTTGCAGAAGCAAGTTTTGGTACACAGAGGACACTTTCCATTCTAGTGTGAGCCTAAATATGATGATGGTAATTTTCTGCAATGATTTTTTCTGTTTAAAAGATTTTAGAGAGACTTAGGAGTGTGTTTGGTTTTTTGTATTACTGTATCTAGCTGCTGATGCCATGTGGGTGGGTAGATCTGGACTCCAAAGACTTTTCCAGCTGTTTCCCTCCCCCCCACACCATTTTGCCTCTCTCTGCCCCCATTCTGCTCATCTGTCACCACCCTCCCCCACTCTGTTTCACCCTCCCCCTTGGCAAAGGGGCCCAAAAGAAAGTTCGTGCCCCCTGATAAAATTCCTCTCAGAGGCCCTGCTTCAGGGAAGCTGGTCCCCCATTCCTCACTTCTTCATTGCAGAGAAACCTCAGCGTTCTCCAGATCAGAGTTTGAGAACCACTGGCTTCCCCATTCCAGACAGCCATTGCTTTTATCTGCACCTACTGTAAATCCCAAATGCGGACATATACCTATTGCAATATCTATATTGAATTGCTTTCCCAGTATAAAACCTTCATAACCACAGCTTACTCTTCATTTTTCTCCAACTCATCTGGCTTTGTTTTGTCCTCTTGCAGTTCTTCTTTTGTCAGGGATGGAACTGAATTAGAAACATATCTTTAAGACAGTACACTGGAGATAAAAAGATCTAGGGCTATTTCTGATCTTCTCTAGTCACTATACTCCAGGGTGGAAAATTTCAACCCATTAAACATCTATGCTGGGAGGCAACCTCACTATGTTATGAAATGAATCTTAAGAAAGTATTCTTCAGTGCCCTCCCAAAAAAGAAAGCATATTCCTTTTTGCCCAAATATGCCCTATATATCACTGGAATCTGTTCTCTGGATCTGACAGTCCTTTGCCCTGCTGCCTTATAAGGCACAAGATCAGTTCAATGCCAACCCACTATTATCAGAAACATTCTAGCCCTATTGTTCATCATTTCTCTAATACTTTTAAAGCCCAGTTCTACCCTTGAGATAGCATATCTCCACATATGCCAGGACAATGACAGCCCCACTGGCAGAGAAGCCTGCCACCAATGGGCACACTACGGATGCTACATCCCTAGAAAAAAGTCATGTGGACATAGAAAGGTCATCATTCAGATGCCAGCACAACTCCGCTGGCAGAGGCCAAAACAGGTAGGAGACTGGGCCATGACGTGGGAGGGACAAGGAGGAGTTAAAATACACCATACTCACTGCACTGATGGTCTGCAACTTGCTGCCAGTGGCATGGCAGCTGATATGCCCCACAATGGCAACGGTGGAGTGCAGAACAGCCTTTGGAACAGGCAGATCAAGATAGGGATCAAGTTGGGACAGATATCAGGAGCAAAGTCCATGAGATCTATAGCCCCCAGCCCAGTTCAGATCTAACCAAGCAAAATAGCTATGTAGGTCTGTATGAGCCCATAGGGGCCAGGCAGTGGTGGAGGAAGAAAGTATATTTTTCGTTTCCTTACCATAGATACTGCCTATAGTAGGTGAAATTTTTGCCAAGTAATCAAGTTCCAATTATCACTTTGCCTTATCTCCAGGTCAATCAGAGGGCAAAGCCTTTCAACTATGAAAGTTTCCTTTCTCAAGCCGCAGACAGACAGGCGCAGAAAGACAGGCACCAAGTTTCTCAAGCAGCGGGCAGGCACAGCTCCTTAGAAGCAATTTGTTAACCTTTTATTCTCCTTCCTTCTGCTGCAGCCTGGTTCTGCTTCGCAAATGCTTGCAAAGCAGGTCTGCTTTTTGAAACACCAGGATGGGAATCCTCCTTTCCATCTGAAGCAGGCTACAATTCAATGCACCCTTACTTAAGAATAGCACCCATGGAAAGCAGTGGGTCTACTTCTGAGCAAAAAAGGTTGCAAATATATGCAGCTGCATCTCTCTGCTGTGAATTGAATTGCACACTCTCAGTTATGTGTTATGGGTTGCATGTTGTACGTAGAGCTTCTGGCTTAACACACCAGACACCTTAAAGGTGGATTTGATTCCTGGTTCTCCTGCAAGGGTTCCCAACCTTTTTCACTTGCATATCCCTTGGCAGTCCATTTCCATAAATTGTACCCTTCATATTAGCAAAATGTTTGTAATTAACAATACAAGCCCTCATCTCCTCTATATGAAAGCCTAGACTTCATGTATTTATCACAGTGTTTTCTCTTTTTATCTGTTTGAGGAACAGAAGACTCTGCCTTTGCACTGTTTTGCACCAGAAGTGTGCTGAGAAATTCTGGGTGATTGATCACTTTCCATATTATGTTTCAGCTTTTTTACTGTGCTGGTTTTCAATCACTGGTTCATACATGAATTGATGACCCAAAACTAGCTATTGGTGGGGCTTTCACAGCCAACTAGCTACCTCCCTTCCTGCCTTGCTGGTCCTTGCAGGGCATTCCTGTCTTGCAAGGCATTCTGGAGCATGACCTGCCTTTTTCTACCATTATTCCATTCTTTTTCAAGTACCCCTAAAGGTCCTATTGAGTGTCCCTGGGAGTACATGAATACCAGGTTGGAAACCACTGTTTTAGTGGTATGTTGTTTACAGTGCACTTACTCTGATAGTGCTTACAAAAAGGTGATGAAGACCAGAATTTAAAAAGAATAAAAATTTATCTTATGGTCTTTTACTATGTTTTTAATATATTAGAGACTACATTTCTTAGGTAACGATTAGTGGTAGGTTATTTTTCAGGATTTGGCCTCGAGTAAAATCAGACAAAACTATAGTCAGACACCACCCTAAGTTTAACCCCTGACTTATCTGAGGGTCATAGAAAATTCCATGATTGTTGGCTCAAAACCTGCCCTCGATTTATCTGTGGAATCGACATATGGGCGAGTATCTGCGGTACCTCTCCCAGCTGGCATGGTTTGCAGCCAGCCTGTGGGAAGCTGCAGAGGTTGCACTAGTGTTCCTATATTCACAGGCAGACCTGGATGGGACTGGATCATTAGTCTGACTTGGCTGAGAGGTTTTTTGATTCTTCAGAATGAATTAAAGAAATTTGATTTGGAAATTAGGCAGTACTCTGTAAATTTTGGAGAAAGTGTGCATGGAAGGGGCAAAAAAGAAAGTGAAACAAGAAAAAAAGGCCTGAATCCTTGAATATGGTCTGTTTCTAGCCTAATTTTAAAATGTCCCTGTATCCAGCTAAAATGCAAATACTTTCAGGAATAAATTTCATCCAGATACTGTGGAGCCTAGCAGACTGTCTGAAACCAGAAACAGATGGTAAATTATGTAGCAATATCTTGTCCCACGATTTTGATTGATTGTTTAGATTTTTGTTTTGTTTTAGAGTTTGGAAACAGGGGAAAACGAACAGCAGAACTGGAGGCCAAGTTAATGTAAAGGGAAAAAAATTTGAGAAAAGAGAAAAAATTAAATAATAATGAAAATAAACTCTTCTCAACATAGTTCTGTTTTGATTTGGCATTCAAAAATCTAATCAGCAGTTGGACATGCTCAGGGAGTGCAATTCAACTGAAATATCTGGATACAGGATTTGATCACTTCATAGCCTTGCATTTAGTTTGATGGGTGACATAAGCTACTGTTGGCGAAATCTTGCCAGCATGATGCGAAATGGAAAACAGTTCCCACCATCTTGTGGTACCCTAATACAGAATGTTTGTACTTGGGTACAACTATCAGTATATGTCAGCTGTCAATATAGCTATGTACACTCTATACAGATTGCACCTGCATTGAAAGGAGTGCATCAATACAGGTAGAGCCTATTTATGCGCGTGAGTTCCCTTCCGTGACCCGCGTTTAAGAAAGAACATGTGCTAAATTCCATAGAGTTATGCAAATATGCTGCAGCCTGGCACTTGGGGCTGGAAGGAAACTAAGGCAGTTGTTCTCAATCGCCTCCCCCTCCTACCTCCTCACTCCATACTCAGTCCTCCCCATTACCAGCTGTCCCTGCTTCTTTCACAGGTGGAATACTGAGCTTTTAAGAGTCCAGTCCTATGCATTTCTACTCAGAAGTAAGCACCATTGTAGTCAATGGAACTTACTTCCAGGAAAGTGTGGATCGGATTGTAGCCTGAGAGCCCAGTCCTATGCCTGCCTACTCAGAAGTAAGTCCCATTCTAAACAATGGGGCTTACTCTCAGGAAAGTGTGGATCAGATTGTAGCCTAAATCTCATGCTTTGGCTTGCTGGGAAGACTTGCTTGCTGGGCAGTTTTGTTTGCGTAGGCTGGAGCAGGACAGTCTGCACCATCTCAGTCTGAAGGGAGGGAATTCAGCAAACACTCAAGAACATAAGAACAGCCCCACTGGATCGGGCCATAGGCCCATCAAGTCCAGATTCCTATATCTCACAGCGGCCCACCAAATGCCCCAGGGACCACACCACATAACAAGAGACCTGCATCCTGGTGCCCTCCCTTGCATCTGGCATTCTGACATAGCCCATTTCTAAAATCAGGAGGTTGCACATACACATCATGGCTTGTACCCCATAATGGATTTTTCCTCCAGAAACTTGTCCAATCCCCTTTTAAAGGCGTCTAGGCTAGATGCCAGCACCACATCCTGTGGCAAGGAGTTCCATAGACCGACCACACGCTGCGTAAAGAAATATTTTCTTTTGTCTGTCCTAACCCGCCCAACACTCAATTTTAGGGGATGTCTCCTGGTTCTGGTATTATGTGAGAGTGTAAAGAGCGTCTTCCTATCCACTCTGTCCATCCCCTGCATAATTTTGTATGTCTCAATCATGTCCCCCCTCAGGCGTCTCTTTTCTAGGCTGAAGAGGCCCAAACGCCGTAGCCTTTCCTCATAAGGAAGGTGCCCCAGCCCCGTAATCATCTTAGTCGCTCTCTTTTGCACCTTTTCCATTTCCACTATATCTTTTTTGAGATGCGGCGACCAGAACTGGACACAATCTCCAGGTGTGGCATTATAATACTAGCCGTTTTGTTCTCAATACCCTTCCTAATGATCCCAAGCATAGAATTGGCCTTCTTCACTGCCGCCGCACATTGGGTCGATACTTTCATCAACCTGTCCACCACCACCCCAAGATCTCTCTCCTGATCTGTTACAGACAGCTCAGAACCCATCAGCCTATATCTAAAGTTTTGATTTTTTGCCCCAATGTGCATGACTTTACACTTACTGACATTGAAGTGCATTTTCCATTTTGCTGCCCATTCTGCCAGTCTGGAGAGATCCTTCTGGAGCTCCTCACAATCACTTCTGGTCTTCACCACTCGGAAAAGTTTGGTGTCATCTGCAAACTTAGCCACTTCACTGCTCAACCCTGTTTCCAGGTCATTTATGAAGAGGTTGAAAAGCACCGGTCCCAGGACAGATCCTTGGGGCACACCGCTTTTCACCTCTCTCCATTGTGAAAATTGCCCATTGACACCCACTCTCTGCTTCCTGGCCTCCAACCAGTTCTCAATCCACGAAATCCACAAAATTAAAGATCCACAAAATTAAAGATCAATAAGTCACCGGGCCCAGATGGCATCCACCCAAGAGTTATAAAGGAACTGAAGTATGAAGTTGCTGATCTCTTGGTTAGAACATAAGAACATAAGAACAGCCCCACTGGTTCAGGCTATAGGCCCATCTAGTCCAGCTTCCTGTATCTCACAGCGGCCCACCAAATGCCCCAGGGAGCACACCAGATAACAAGAGACCTCATCCTGGTGCCCTCCCTTGCATCTGGCATTCTGACATAACCCATTTCTAAAATCAGGAGGTTGTGCATACGCATCATGGCTTGTACCCCATAATGGATTTTTCCTCCAGAAACTTGTCTAATCCCCTTTTAAATGCGTCCAGGCTAGACGCCAGCACCACATCCTGTGGCAAGGAGTTCCACAGACCGACCACACGCTGAGTAAAGAAATATTTTCTTTCGTCTGTCCTAACCCGCCCAACACTCAATTTTAGTGGATGTCCCCTGGTTCTGTTGTTATGTGAGAGTGTAAAGAGCATCTCCCTATCCACTCTGTCCATCCCCTGCATAATTTTGTATGTCTCAATCATGTCCCCTCTCAGGCGTCTCTTTTCTAGGCTGAAGAGGCCCAAACGCCGTAGCCTTTCCTCATAAGGAAGGTGCCCCAGCCCCGAAATCATCTTAGTTGCTCTCTTAATCTGCAACTTGTCCCTTAAAACGGCCAAGGTGCCAGAAGACTGGAGGACAGCAAATGTCATGCCTATCTTTAAAAAGGGAAGCAGAGGGGATCTGGGAAACTACAGACCAGTCAGCCTCATGTCTGTTCCAGGTAAGATGGTGGAATGCCTCATCAAAGATAAAATCTTAAAACACATACATGAACAAGCCTTGCTGAGGGACAATCAGCATGGTTTCTTTTAGAATTCTTTGAACCTTTTAGAATTCTTTGAAAATGTCAACAGGCATTTGGATGCAGGAGAACCCATGTACATTATATATCTGGACTTTCAGAAGGCGTTTGACACAGTCCTTCACCAAAAGCTGCTGAGGAAGCTGTACAGAGAATTAGAGGGCAGGTCCTCTCCTGGATTAGGAACTGGTTGAGGTCCAGGAAGTAGAGAGTGGGTGTCAATGGCTAGTAGTCACAATGGAGAGAGGTGAAAAGCAGTGTGCCCCAAGGATCTGTCCTGGGACCGGTACTTTTCAACCTCTTCATAAATGACCTGGAGGCAGGGCTAAGCAGCAAGGTGGCCAAGTTTGCAGATGACACTAAACTTTTCCGAGTGGTGAAGACCAGAAGTGATTGTGAGGAGCTCCAGAAGGATCGCTCCAAGCTGGGACACTGGGCAGCAAAATGGCAGATGCATTTCAATGTACGTAAATGTAAAGTCATGCAAGTTGGGGCAAAAAAATCAAAACTTCACATATAGGCTAATAGGTTCTGAGCTGTTTGTGACAGATCAGGATAGAGATCTTGGGGCGGTGGTGGACAGCTCGATGAAAGTGTCGACCCAATGCATGGCAGCAGTAAAGAAGGCTAATTCCATACTTGGGATCATTAGGAAAGGCATTGAGAATAAGACAGCTAATATTGTAACGCCATTGTACAAAACGATGGTTAGGCCACACCTGGAGTTTTGCATCCAGTTCTGGTCGCCACATCTCAAAAAGGATATAGTGGAGATGGAAAAGGTGCAAAAGAGAGCACCAAAATGATTACTGGACTGGGGCACCTTCCCTATGAGGAAAGGCTACAGCGTTCAGGCCTCTTCAGTCTAGAAAAGAGGTGCTGAGGGGGGACATGATTGAGACATACAAAATCGTGCAGGGATGGACAGAGTGGATAGAGAAACGCTCTTTTCCCTGTCGCAAAACACCAGAATCAGGGGACATCCACAAAAGTTGAGTGTTGGGATATCCACAAAAGTTGAGTGTGGGTAAATATTTCTTTACCCAGTGTGTAGTTAGTTTGTAGAACTCTTTGCCACAAGAAGTAGTTATAGCACCTTGCCTGGATGCCTTTAAGAGAGGATTGGACAAATTTCTGGAGGAGAAGTTCATTACGGGTTACAAGTCATAGCAGGTATGTGCAAGCTCTTGGTTTTAGAGGCAAGCTGCCTCTGATTGCCAGATGCAGGGGAGGGCACCAGGACGCAGGTTGTGCCTGTTGTCTTGTGTGCTCCCTGGGGCATTTGGTGGGCCACTGTGAGATACAGGAAGCTGGACTAGATGGGCCTTTGGCCTGATCCAGCGGGGCTCTTCTTATGTTCTTAAGCTGTCACATCAGGCAGTAGTTTGGTGGGGAGGATGCATCTCTGTTCAACTATTTGCCTCCACTGCTCCTCTTCCTCCTCCCACTCCTTAGATTGGAAAAGAAAGAGGGGGCAGAGTAGAAGAGGAGACATGAAGTGGAGAAGTGTGCTGAACTAGAACACTGGATAGTTGCAGGAGCAGAGGCTGACATAGGCTGGCAAATCATTGGGAAAGGGGGGGAAGTATTTGGTATACTGCCTCAGGTGTCAGGAGGTGTTGGGATGGCCCTAACTTTCCTGAAACTGATTATCCTTATGAGAAGTGTGCAGACACACAAAAGCCCCCATCTCAAAAGCCTCTACAGAAGTACCTAATGCCATTTAATTTTGACCCCAATCCTATCCAGGTCTTGCACTGCCAGAACTAGCATTCTGGCACCACAAGGCACTATCTCCCTCTTGGGCATTCAAAGCAGCTTTACAGCAAAGTGAAACCTGGGCCACTGCTGCACACTACTGAGCCACTGTTGCAAACAATAAGGCAAGGTGTGCGCTGCAGCAGCTCTGCTACTGCCAGTGAGTTGTTAACGGGGCAGGTAAGGAGGGGAATAATGAAGTGGGAGGAACTGAAGGTTGTGTCAGGGGAAGGAGGGGGTGGATCCAGCAGCAGAGGCTTGTGCCCTGAATTCATGAAACCACTCCCCCTCGATTTTCTTGGATATGACAGCAAAATGGGTTGTATAGGTCCAAGGAAATCCATTGGTGACTGGACAATCTACTGGGGGATATTTCCTGCAGTCTGTTTGATTGCCCCCGTCCCCACCATAAAATGTAGTGCAGTCTCTATTAGTGCAGCTGCATACTATTACATAGTGGGAAATAGGACTGGGTAGTTTGTTCATGTCAGCACTGACTTGTATAGCTCTAGTTGTCCAGTAAAGCTGTTGCCTTACCTATTAAGAATTTAAAGCTAAGATTATATATTGGGTAGCATTCCATGATTCTTTACTCTGCAAATTTTTAAAGTCCAAAGCAGCCTTGGGCTGGTTGCATCTAAGCACAAGAAGGGCAGGTGCAGAAAAGCTGTTTAAACTTGTTCTCTTCCAGTCATTTTCCAGCTCAAAATAATCCTCCTCCAAGCTGTTTATTTTTTTTCCCTCCAGTCACAGAAGGAAAGAAACAGATCTTTGGGGGATTCCATATCTTTTTCACTTGATGAAAAACAGCTTGGGGGACATGGTCTTATGTGTAAAACACATGGTCTTATGTGTTAAAGAATTAAAAAAAATACAGAAAAAAAGAAGGTGCAAAGAATAAGTTAGCATTTATTCATTGTGTATTGACATATGGTCAAGAACTTTCAGACAATTTCCAGTTAAATCCATTCAAGAGGTGCTTTCTGAATTATGTGTTAATTTCTACATTCACTGAAGTCACGTACTGAACAGACACACCTAGAAACAAACACACCTGCTGTCAATTACATGTCTTCCAACAAAAAGGTAAACAGTAACTAATCTAGGATGTATCTTGCTTGTCCTTCATTTCTTCAAGAATTTAGATGTAATTATGGTGTTTAGACCCTTCAGCACATTACATGAACTATACAGGGCAGCCCAACTGCAAAACTAAGAGCCTTACTGCTAGGGCTAGTATCTGATTAAAGACATATTTTAGCTTATTAGTTAATCAACTGAGGGCCCAATCCTATCCAACTTCCAGCACTGGTGCAACCCTAACACAGCTCCGAGGTAAGGAAACAAGTGTTCCTATATCTTGAGGAGGCCTCTGTGACTGCCCCCCCCCAGGATGCAGTGCATGCCCCACTGGCATGGCTGCACTGGCACTGGAAAATTGGGTAGGATTGGGCCCTAAATTAGCGCACACAGAAAAACAACTGCTCTAAAGAATAATATTGTACATACTTTCTTATGTATCTGTACATAAGATACATCTGGCATTAAAGAGGTTTATAGCCAGGGCGACCAGATACATAAGAACAGCCCCACTGGATCAGGCCATAGGCCCATCTAGTCCAGCTTCCTGTATCTCACAGTGGCCCACCAAATGCCCCAGGGAGCACACCAGATAACAAGAGACCTGCATCCTGATGCCCTCCCTTGCATCTGGCATTCTGACACAGCCCATTTCTAAAATCAAGAGGTTGCACATACACATCATGGCTTGTAACCCATAATGGATTTTTCTTCCAGAAACTTGTCCAAATCCCTTTTAAAGGCATCCAGGCCAGATGCTGTCACCACATCCTGCAGCAAGGAGTTCCACAGACTGATCACACACTGAGTAAAGAAATATTTTCTTTTGTCTGTCCTAACCCTCCCAACATTCAATTTTAGTGGATGTCCCCTGATTCTGGTGTTACGTGAGCGTGTAAACATACAACGGAGGACAGAGTACCTATACCTTTAACCATTGTATAGAAGCAGGAATTTTGGCAGAAGCAGCTCAACATGGGAGGGTTTAAGAAGCTGCACCTGCCAATATTCCCTCTTCTACACAATGGTTAAAGGTATAGGTACTCTGTCCTCCATTGTATCTGGCCACCCTGCTTATAGCAACAGTCTTATTTCTGGCCTGGACATTCTATCTTCTCTTTCTGTGTGTGCATGTCCCATTTTCTCCAGTATTTGTGACAATGGTAGTAGCTTTGGGGTATCTCTCTATATCCATTGACAAAAGGAATGGAGAGAAGTCTACTCCCTAGATTTCAGACCCATTGTGATTATTCATCAGCAGCACTTATACTTCTAGCTTGCTCACTGAATCTACACACTGAGGGTGCAAACCTAACCCCTTATGTCAGTGCTTTCCAGCACTGGCATAGCGGTGCCAATGGGGCATGTGCTGCATGCTGCAGTTGGGTATCACTCATGGAGGCCTCCTCAAAGTAAGGGAATGTTTGTTCCCTTACCTCAGAGCTACATTGCTCTTATGCCAGTGCTGGAAAATGGGCTAGGATTTCGCTCTAATATAAACAAATAGGCCTGTGTGCTAGATACGCATGCAAAAACCACAAATCCCTGCGTTGATAATGTTGCTCTAAATATGATATTTAGTAACAGGTACTCTTAAAATATACTGCTTTTTGCAATATATCCAAGGGTGAGCTCATATACCTTGACTATAAATTATCTCTTTCCAGAATGCTTTTTGCTGCCCCCTGCCACTTAAATTTAAAAGCAGTGCTTCTCCTCTTGAGTCCTGAATCACTGGTTAGTGAACAGAAATCAGAACTTACCCCGATTCCAATTTCATTCCTGTACAGAGAAAACTGCAAGATCTTCCTAAATCGAGGAAATTATGAAAGAGAGCTTTTTAACAGACTTGCAAGTTTCCAGACACAGCTTTTTCCTGTTTTTAGGTAGCTTCCTCAATGGACACCCACCGGAAAAGTAGGAAACTTGGATGAAAACAGGAGAACAACACTCGGAAGACAGAAACCACAGAGATAGGAAGAGAACCTGAAATAAATATAGCCATCCAAACTACAGATCACAGGTAGTGCTTGATAAAAAAGCAGCCCAATAAACCTATACATCCCACAAGACTTGGTGGGAGGAGAACTCATTTTTCATCTTAAAGGTTTTTTTTGTTTTGTTTTCAACTGCAGAGAAATGAATATAGGTAAAAAATATTTTCAAGCACACTCTACTAATTCAAACTGTCTTTGAAGGATTTAAGTTTATAATTTCCAAATTATAATATTTTAAAATATTTCCAGTTATGACTGGTTATGGGTAAAAACAAGAAACAGAACAATTTTGTTTTGCAGGAAAAAGAAAGTTATGAGGGAAAATATTTACTTGACACCAATGGCTGAATAATGCAAAAAATAAAATCTGGCAGTGCTGCAATCCAATATATTAAAATAAGAGCCAATTCTTACAACTACCATCTTGAAAGCCATAGCATATCCACATGCACTTAAACAGTGGAATGTATATAATGCAGTATATAATGCAATGTAGAATGTACACACATATGTTCCCAATCCCTGTAATACTTCTCCTTTTAATAAGGAAGTTTAAAGCCCATACTTGTTACACAATATACATTATTTGGTATTTATGATGGATAAATGTGCATATAAAATTTCCAAATAGCAAATCTGTGGACAGGGTTGAAAGTGTGATTCCAACTAAGTTGAAGCAGGTTTTATCAACTCTGAAAGCTAGACCTCCTTCCTCAGGTGTCCATTAGAGAACAACGTATGCTTTCATACTACACTTACTAGTTATCTTTTCTATTTGGAAGGAGTTGGTTGGCTTTTGTCCACTTTTTACAAAGGCAGATGAAGTTTGGAGGAGTGGGGGTAGTTTCTTGGCAAGTAGATAAAAGAGTTTTAATAACACAGGAACAGTTCATTTGCTTAGGTGTACTCTTCAAGTGAGACATTTCAGCAGGTGACTCTAATGTGACACTGAGCCAAAGGTTATTATTCTGCATCTGTTTACTACGTCTATGTAATATTTATATAGGTGAGACAGATGAACACATTCTAAATAAGACACAGAAGAACAGTTATATTTTATTTCTGTTCTTCCCTGCGCACCATGGACCGACACTTATAACTGCCCGTAAATACACCAACAGCTTCCAATCAGACATGACTGACAAGTTAGCAACTTGAATAGGATATTGTGTACACATATATATGTCGCAATACATTCATTTTTCAGCAACAAAAAAAAAACCCCTATGCCACTTGTAATCTAAAGCAGGTATAAACGTATCTCCTTAAAGCAGTTCTTAAACTGGGTGTTGCGATGTCCCAGCCAGAGAGATCTGGTCTCTGCCCCCTTATGAGGCAGGGAGAGGGGAAGGCAGGGATGCAACCTGCTGGATCACGCCACTTTGGAGGGGCACAAGGACTTGTTGCCACTTACCAGAGCTTGCAGTAGCCTCCCAGGGGTGCGGGGAGCGCCTGCACCAGCCTCTGCAGGGCTCCCCAACATGCAGAGACCTTCCAAATAGCTTCTGCTAACGTAAAAAAGGAAGTGGTTGTGATCGTGATTTTGAGGGTCTCTGCAGCATGGGGAGCCCTGCAGAGGCTAGTGCAGGCGCTCCCCGCACCCCTGGGAGGCTACTGCAAGCTCTGGTAAGTGGCACCAAGTCCCAGCACTTCTCTAAAGTGGTGCAATCCAGCAGGATGCACTGCAGCTGTTCCCCACCCCCGCCCCCGCACTCACTGCCTTAAATAAAGTCAACCGCTGCCTTAAATAAAGCCATTCCATAAGCATGCAGAAATCTGTTTTCTATCAGGAGGGTCTGAGGGAGGGCATTTTATGTTTGTCCTGGCCAGAATTATGAAATGTCAGGATGAATGCATCCTGCCTAGCACTGATCCTCGTTCAGAGCTGAGAGGCAAACCACTCATAAGAACATAAGAACAGCCCCACTGGATCAGGCCATAGGCCCATCTAGTCCAGCTTCCTATATCTCACAGCGGCCCACCAAATGCCCCAGGGAGCACACCAGATAACAAGAAACCTCAACCTCGTGCCCTCCCTTGCATCTGGCATAACCCATTTCTAAAATCAGGAGGTTGCGCATACACATCATGGCTTGTACCCCGTAATGGATTTTTCCTCCAGAAAAATCGCTGACACTGCTACGATTAACTCCCATTGAGAACTGTTTGGCAGAAACCATTGGTTACAAATCAGCAACACTCCTAAATATCTTAAATGCAAACTGTTTCCCTGCAAGAATTTTTGTTTAGATGTGAAATATCTAGGCCTGTGTTTTGAAACCTCTAATTAAAAACTAAGCATCCCATTAGCAGCAGAAGTAAAGATTTCACCCATGAGCACACCTGTCCTAAACTCCTATAAAACGTTGACTGAACTTCAAACACAGCTGTTTATTTTCACACCAGTGACGACAAGAAAACATATTGTGAGCAGAGTGCAGATTGTGGTGAATCATTTGTTGAATTCCCCCTACATTTTTCAAAGCAATTATCAAGGTGAAATAGGAAGACACGTGATTAGGTTTCAGAGTCTACTCATTGACATTCAAAAGAGACACAGAAGAAAACAAGAGCTCATCTTGGCTCACAAAGAGATCCCTGAACCTATGCTAGTGAAATTGCTAGTGCAAAACTGAGAAGAGAAAGTGGGCAGGAAGGTTGCAGAAAAGTGGGATCCCTTTCCCACCTCCATTGCTACTTTACCTGCTCGGGCAGGTATAGGCAGCTCTGTTGACAGACTGGAAGTATTGCTGCCTCACGCAACAGTGCTCCAAAAATGACTCTCCACACTCTGTCAGCAGCCATTTTACGACAGCTGATCTATGTTCCACTGTCATAAAGCCCTGCACACAGGCCCAATCCTCGATAGGTTTGGGCCACAGATTATGGAACTTCCATGGTCTCTCTCATTCTAAAAGGGTTAGAAGGCAGTTCATCAAATTTGAATGGTGCAACCCAACAAAATGTATGCAAATTCAGTTGAGAGGGTTCTGCATAACTGTGCTCTACTTCTATATTTTTGTTCCAGTTTGGGAAGTAGAATTTGTATTCCTTTCAGAAAGACGTGTATCATGAACAGCAGCATGGATTAATGGGGGCATAATTGGAGGTTATGGTAACAAGCTATGAGGGAAGAACCACACAAGAGAAATGTGGTCACCATGGCCAACCAGCAAATGAGCAGCTGTACATTTGACACCATTCTGGCAATTTTATCTTAACCACTTGCACAAGATTTTGGACAAGCAAAGTACATATGAGGCAATGCAGCATGTTATACCGATGTCATGAACATAAGAACAGCCCCACTGGATCAGGCCATAGGCTTCCTGTATCTAGTCCAGCTTCCTGTATCTCACAGTGGCCCACCAAACGCCCCAGGGAGCACACCAGATAACAAGAGAACTGGATTGAGAACTGGTTGGAGGCCAGGAAGCAGAGAGTGGGTGTCAATGGGCAATTTTCACAATGGAGAGAGGTGAAAAGCGGTGTGCCCCAAGGATCTGTCCTGGGACCGGTGCTTTTCAACCTCTTCATAAATGACCTGGAGACAGGGTTGAGCAGTGAAGTGGCTAAGTTTGCAGACGACACCAAACTTTTCCGAGTGGTAAAGACCAGAAGTGATTGTGAGGAGCTCCAGAAGGATCTCTCCAGACTGGCAGAATGGGCAGCAAAATGGCAGATGCGCTTCAATGTCAGTAAGTGTAAAGTCATGCACATTGGGGCAAAAAATCAAAACTTTAGATATAGGCTGATGGGTTCTGAGCTGTCTGTGACAGATCAGGAGAGAGATCTTGGGGTGGTGGTGGACAGGTCGATGAAAGTGTCGACCCAATGTGCGGCGGCAGTGAAGAAGGCCAATTCTATGCTTGGGATCATTAGGAAGGGTATTGAGAACAAAACGGCTAATATTATAATGCCGTTGTACAAATCGATGGTAAGGCCACACCTGGAGTATTGTGTCCAGTTCTGGTCGCCGCATCTCAAAAAAGACATAGTGGAAATGGAAAAGGTGCAAAAGAGAGCGACTAAGCTGATTACGGGGCTGGGGCACTTTCCTTATGAGGAAAGGCTACGGCGTTTGGGCCTCTTCAGCCTAGAAAAGAGACGCTTGAGGGGGGACATGATTGAGACATACAAAATTATGCAGGGGATGGACAGAGTGGATAGGGAGATGCTCTTTACACTCTCACATAATACCAGAACCAGGGGACATCCACTAAAATTGAGTGTTGGGCGGGTTAGGACAGACAAAAGAAAATATTTCTTTACTCAGCGCGTGGTCAGTCTGTGGAACTCCTTGCCACAGGATGTGGTGCTGGCGTCTAGCCTAGACGCCTTTAAAAGGGGATTGGACGAGTTTCTGGAGGAAAAATCCATTATGGGGTACAAGCCATGATGTGTATGCGCAACCTCCTGATTTTAGGAATGGGTTAAGTCAGAATGCCAGATGTAGGGGAGAGCACCAGGACGAGGTCTCTTGTTATCTGGTGTGCTCCCTGGGGCATTTGGCGGGCCGCTGTGAGATACAGGAAGCTGGACTAGATGGGCCTATGGCCTGATCCAGTGGGGCTGTTCTTATGTTCTTATGTTCTTATGTAAGAGACCTCAATCTGGTGCCCTCCCTTGTACTGGCATTCTGACATAGCCCATTTCTAAAATCAGGAGGTTGCACATACACATCATGGTTTGTAACCCGTAATGGATTTTTCCTCCAGAAACTTGTCCAATCCCCTTTCAAAGGCATCCAGGCCAGATGCCGTCACTACATCCTGTGGCAAAGAGTTCCACAGACCGACCACATGCTGAGTAAAGAAATATTTTCTTTTGTCTGTTCTAACTCTCCCAACACTCAATTTGAGTGGATGTCCCCTGGTTCTGGTGTTATGTGAGAGTGTAAAGAGCATCTCTCTATCCACTCTATCCTTCCCGTGCATAATTTTGTATGTCTCGATCATGTCCCCCCTCAGGCGTCTCTTTTCTAGGCTGAAGAGGCCCAAACGCCTTCACCTTTCCTCATAAGGAAGGTGCCCCAGCCCAGTAATCATCTTAGTCGCTCTCTTTTGCACCTTTTCCATTTCCACTATGTCCTTTTTGAGATGTGGTGACCAGAACTGGATGCAATACTCCAGGTGTGGCCTTACCATCCATTTGTACACGGCATTATAATATTAGCTGTTCTGTTCTCAATACCTTTTCTAATGATCCCAATTATCCCAATGATTAGTCATGGCTTGTGATGCCATGGCAGAGCAAACTGGCACATGCTTTCTGGATATGCAAGCCTTAGACTTATGCCCTTAGTTATTCAAGTGACTGCTACAAAAATAAATTGCTTCTCAAATGTTTCTATTTTGTAGCCTGCAATTTATAATGCTAGCTGGGTTTCTTGTCTTTGGTTGTTGGAAACATGATTTCAATATTGTAATATGACTCCCTGAAGAAAACAAACTGTGATTGACACAGACAAAAATATTAAATGCTGGGATGAATTAGTATTATTCCCTTTTCTAGTTAAATTTACCACAATATCACAGGAATGTCACCATAATCACTCTCAGAGGAGCAGTCACTCACAAGTATTCAGAATCTGAGTTATCTGCAGTCCCAACAATGTGATTTATACAAGCGGTCCATGAAAACATGGAATGCAAGAAACTGACTGCTAGTCAAGTGCTCACAGAACAACATATGTAGCAGTATTGATTCTTTGGTCCATACTGAGAAAAGGTTGGCCATGTGCAGCAAGGAGCCCGGCCTCCCCAGTATTCAGGCAAGAGTGTGATGTCTTTGCCATGCATCTGGAAACACTACAGGGCTCTGGCGTGGCAGCTGAAGGGGCCCACACAGTATTGCAGACCCCTTAGAGCAGTGGTTCTCACACATTTAGCATCGGGACCCACTTTTTAGAATAAGAATCTGTTGGGACCCACTGGAAGTGATGTCATGACCAGAAGTGACATCATCAAGCAGGAAAAGTTTTAACAAACCTAGGCTGCAATCCTACCCACACTTACCCAGGAGTAAGTCCCATTGACTATCATTGTTAAAAGCATATACATAGTAGCCTGTTAAAAGTACAGAGCTGTAACATTTCCCCAAATGCAGTCACATACCATGGTAGCATCAAATCTAGTATATTAAAAATAAAATATTGAAATGACTGGGGACCCACCTAGTGAGTTCCGACCCACAGTTTGAGAAACACTGCCTTAGCAGGATTATTACTGTTTCTAACCCACCTGTAGGGACTACTTGATCCTAGAGTCTGACCTGACCCTGAGTCTTTTCATTGGATTTGCTACTATTTATGACATAATTGATTATAGCAACCATATCACAGCCTCTATTAACACACACACACACACACACACACACAGAGTTACAATTATTAACTATCAGCTTATTTACTTAATAAGCTTATGTTATTTAACATGACAATAATTGCTTTAAAAGGCAATATTTGTAATGAACAGAGGGTCCTTCTCTTGGACTGAGGAGGTTCAATGCCACACTCAGCCATGTGTGGACACGTGAGACCCAAGGCCATGGACTTACTCCATGCTCCTCCTATGCTCTTCTTCATAGGCAAATAGGTGAATGCCCAACTAGAAATCTCAGAGGACATGGGGTCTTCGTTCAGTACAGATACTGAAGCTTCTAAACCAGTGGTTCTCACACATGTAGCACTGAGACCCACTTTTTAGAATGAGAATCATGTCAGAACCCACCAGAAGGGATATCATGACCAGAAGTGACATTATCCAGCAGGAAAATTTTTCTAGGCTAGCAATCCAAACAATCCTAGGCTGCAATCCTATGTACACATACCGAGGAGTAAGCCCCATTAACTATCACGTTAAAAACATATACATAGTGGCTTCTTAAAAGTACAGATCTCCCCAAATGCAGTCACATCCCATGGTAGCATCAAGTCTTATATATTAAAAATAAAATAGTGAAATGAATGGGGACCCACCTGAAATTGGCTCGTGATCCACCTAGTGGGTCCCGACCCACAGTTTGAGAAACACTGTTCTAGACAAAGAGGCTTCTTTTTATGGAAAAACAGGCCTATTCGCCAACCACTTGGATCTTTGTCCAGACCTTCTTGTATCTAACAGCCTGAAAGAGACAAATTCTGCATGTGTTCAGGGATGGCTAGAAACCTCTTTTTAAAAAACCATAAAGCCAGCATTCTCTGGATTCATAATTATGCACCCAGTTTCATACTGCATGGTACTCACATATGAACTCATGAGGCGCACTCCTCCAAGCTAACGTGTTAAAATGCCTCTGTTATAGTTCTCAGAGCAGAGTACAATTTGTAGACGACTTGTTTTAACTATGGATTTTTGACTGCAATTAGTTCTCTATTACAGAGAAACAGGCTGCCGTTCTGCAGAAATAAAAGTTAAGTCATAATGAAACAAACAGAGAACGAAAAGCCCACAAAGGAAGTAAATTCCAAATGAGGGAAAGTATGCTGTTTCTCATTCAATGTTTTCAACCACTCTGCTGAAAATGTGATTCATTGCCACCTTTCCCTGTTCAAATAGCTTTCCCAGATACCATATATCAATCTGAAGTCATTTATCAGCTTCCATTTTCTAAAGGGCATATTATGTGCAGAACTTCAGCACTTGTCTAAACCAATTCCTTTTACAAATATAAAAACAGAACCACTACATTTAACGGGAGCCCATTTCATAAATCCACAGAGGGAGAAAGGGCTATGAAACTTCATGCACTGCTATTTCATTACTATTGCATTGCCCTCAATCTGTAAAGTAATGTGATAAATTTAAATGTTATAGAATCATAGAGTTGGATTCTATGAAAGGGTCTTCAGGGTCATCTAGTCCAGCCCCCTTCTTGAAGCAGGAAATTCTGCCTAGAGCACCTCCACAAAGTGCCTATCAAGTCTCTGCTCAAAGATCTCCAGAGTGGGAGAACCCATCACTTCCTTGGTAAACAGTTCCAAGGAAGTGATCGTAACTGCTCTCACCATCAAGAAATTTTTCTTGATATTCAACCAAAACCTCCCCATCTGCAGCTTAAGCCCATTAGATCTCTCTGACAAGATCCTCTGAAAGAACACAGAACAAATCTTTGCCTTCTTCCATGTGACAGCCCTTTAGGTATTTGAGGAGTGCTACCATGTCCCCATGTAGTCTTGTCTATTCCAGGCTAAAAATAGCAAGTTCCCTTAACTTTTCCTCATAGGACCTGTATTCCAGCTCCCTGACCATCTTTGTTGCCCTTCTCTGAACATGCTCAATTTGGCTGAATCCTGTCCCACAACAGATATCAGGATAGTTGAAGTCCTCCATTACTACTGCAATCCTTTGTAGTCCCCATTAATCAAAATGGGACTTACTTCTGAGGAGACATGTATAGGATTGCGCTGTAAGTTGTTTCAAGAAAGCATCTTCTATATCCTCCTCGTGACTTTGTTGTCTATATACTGTAGTAGATGCTGACCACAATATTGGTTTTTTTCACTATACATTCCACTAATTTTTACCCTATGTTTAAGTTGAATTAATTTGTGAGGAAATCCAACAAATGATACAAAATTTAAGACTGAAAGACATAACATGGGAAATCTGTTATCAGATCCCTAATGCATTTTAATTTTTTTACTTCAATATAGTCAATGGCAACTCAGATTTGAATTGGCACTCAGGTGTTAGTGGAAGTTACCATTTTCATATTGCCATTTTCTCAAGTAAAGTCTGAGGAAATACAGGTACCTGTATTCTGATGCACAACTATCAGCAGCTTCTGGAAAATGGGTTAGAACAGGAAAATGGCCTTGAGAGAAAAGGGTTAAAACTCTCACAGCACTAATGCTCTGATTAAAATCAGATTCCTTCCCCTCCCCAGCAGCTACATGCAAACAGTTATGTGTGAAACTGCCTTAAGGTCACAATCCAACACACATTTGTGCCCGTTTTAAATATCAATTATTTGGTGAGATTTCAGAGCAAGAAACTACACTAGACTTACAGCCTGAAGAGGGATAGGGCAGTAATAGTATCTAGCTCACGGGTGTTTAGATTTTGGTAACCCGCAGCTGTGGTCCTCCGCAGCCCTGCGCCTGGGGCAAAGCTTGGCAATGGTGCCCCCTACAGGCTATCACCACCCTCCCGCGCAGATATCCGCCTCCCCTACTCACCAGAGGCTCACGGAGCTTTGTGCAACCACAGCCCATGCCGGAGAAACCTCTGTGAGGTTTCCGCCCCTGTTGGGAGCCTCAAAGAGGTTGCACAGCGTCCACGCAACTGGTAATCCAAGTACCTATGAGTCACAGAAAGAACTCTTTGGAGACCTCTTTGCATGTTGTAGTTCAAAGGGTTAGTCCAACTAGAAACACATCCTCAGAAGGAAAGAAGAATGGGAAAGAAAAATGGCAGAAGCCAGGCATATATGCACTGACAGCTTCACGGTATGCTAGAGAAAATAAAACTTGGGCAAGTTAGCTCAGATGATCTCAGCACTGGCAATTGACATAAGAGGTATGGCACAAAGTAAGAGGCTCAAAAATCTGCTGAATGATAGCAGATAATGATTCTTGACCTAATCAAGCCATACCATTAAATGGGTGCTAGAAGAGGGCTGCTCCCCTCAGGCGGCCATGCACACTTATTTTATTTTTCACATTTTAATACTGCCCTTCCTCCAAGAAGCTCAGGGTCATGTACATAGCTCCTTCCCTCCTTTTGTCCTCACAACAGCCGTATGAGGGTGAACCTGAGAGATACAGTAGTGACTGAGCCAAGGTCACCCAGTAAGCTTCATGGCTGAGTGGAGATTTGAACCTGGATCTTCAGGGTCTAAGGGCACAATCCTAACCCCTTATGTCAGTGCTTTCCAGCACTGACATAAGGGCAATGCAGCTCTGAGGTAAGGGAACAAACATTCCCTTACTTTGAGGAGGCCTCCTTGAGTGACACCCAACTGCAGGATGCAGCACATGTCCCATTGGCACCACTATGCCAGTGCTGGAAAGCACTGACATAAGGGGTTAGGATTGCGCCCTAAGTCTAATACCACAACCACTACACCATCCTGGCTCAACATGCACACATACTGGAACACACAAGCACTGGAGAACTTGTTCTACATCTACACCAACCCATCTACTGTGGGTTGGTAGATCCCTGCAGATCTTTATAATGTATCACATAAGATTCCAAGGTACCTTCTAAAGCAAGTACAAATGAGCCTTCAGATAGGCTTTCCAAGAGCTGAATGTACTGTATCACATCAAAATATCTTGCAGAGTTGCTGAATCAATTTTCTACCTGAGGTCTTGTAGAAAGACACAAACAGCAGCACCTTTCCATACTAAGCCCTAATATTCCAGATGGGGGTGAGGGCAGAAGCTTATCAATTTTACAGTTTTGTTTCTTTTTAGGTCGGAAGTCAATGGTTTGGTCAGCAGTCTGGGGTGAACTGCACAGAATTCAAAATTTTCCTTCCACTCATCTGCTGCTAGTGGTGAGGGAAAACAAGCAAAAGACAAAAAACCTATTGTCTCATGCTAGTTGCTTGTGAAACTGCCTTGACAATAAAAAAAAAAAATCAACAGCATTTTTCTTCACCTACAGAGGAACTTAACAAGAAAGTTCTAGAATTATGTTGTGAATACATTCATAAGGAAATACCAGAGGGAGGCAGCATAATAGGTATGGCAGAGAAATGGAACAGTAGGCATGAATTTCGACTGCTGGGTATCTGAAGAGCTAATCCAACACAAGCCACGCACCACACATAAAGATGGTAAAGGGCTGAGAATACAGAATGGAAAGGAGCTGCCAGTATATTATTAGGCTGAGAGTTTGGACATCAGTTTGGGTTGAAAGGCTGCTCTGTAAGCAATTTCACAAGTTTATAGAATTCGGCCACTAAAACGGTTTTTGCCAGGACAATACAACACCGCAAGGGAACATATAGTTTTAAAGTTTAATGGTAGCGCTTACCAACTTACCAAATAGCAGGCTCATGCAGCATGGAAATGGAACTGCTTTAGTTGCATCAGGGACCTTTAAGACACTAGACAGCCAGCTGTTTGTAGTTATTAGCTGAAAAGACAGACCACTTCCTCTGTTTACAGTTTCATAATAAACCCAGACTGTGATCTTATATATGTGGCTGGAGGGACCCAAGGGCACTTTTAGGTAAGAAACTTTATAGAAAGCTTCCGGGCTGTCTGTCTGTTTTTATGACCCTCCTGAATAATAACAGTTGAATTTATATAGGAGATTTTTGATAAGCATGGTTGTTTTTTCTTGCTACATTCTGGATGCATTGAGTAGTGAGTTTGTCATCAGTCAAAGCAGATTTTGAAAGACCGTGATTGTATACCACCAATAGTTCAAGTTTATTAGGTTGATCAGCACATAAGCCATACATCTATTTATCTAAAATCTTAAAACCAGAGTTTAAAACCACATAGAAACAAAATTTAGCTATATCCACAACACACTCTTTGCAAAGACTACTTAACAGTAATTTCAGTCTTAAAGAGTCCGAAAACATAGAAAATTTATGTATCCATTTCTTTAAGAATTGATCTCTCCCTGCTGTATACTTTGGGCATCGGAAAAAGATATGCACCGGGATGTCTAATTCAGTTAAGGGATAATCACAATAATGCTGCTCAGGAGGAATCCTTTGAAAACAACCCTTCATTTGTGCCGTTGGTAAAGCACTGCATCGTGCAACTATATAAGCACGCCTCAACTTGGGAACAGTCAGTACATAAAAATAAATGGGTAAAGAAAATTTAGTGGGAAATTTAATTCCGAAATAAGAAGGGGAGCATTTACACTCAGCCTCCCTTAGAAGGCAATCCCAATCTTGAATTAATAGCTTTTCAACAAGCAGTGAATGGCTTCTTCCACTGAATTTTTCTAGTGACTGTAGGCCCAGCTCACATGTTTTCATATTAATGCTGTTATTCCATTTTACCCAGCAGCGTTCTTGTGCTGCTAGTTTTGTGAAAATAGGAAGATTTTCACCAATTGTAAGCCTGTATTTAAATCCGATAATAGCTTTTCAAATCGAGGCTGAAATCTTTGAAAGTTCCAATTCCAACCGTATAACTTCAGAGGCTATGCATGGGGGTAGCGCTAAAAGCTTCTGCAAAAAGACTTACTGGAGTCACTCAAGCTGCTCTATTGGTCCCAAAAACCAGATTGGTGAGCCATATAACATACGTGGCAATACCATTGCTTTATATGCTTTTAGGAGTGCTGGCACTTACTGTCCTCCATTGATGTAAAAAAATTTTCTCAATGCTAGTAGCGTCAATTCAATTTTCCTCTTAAGATACTGTATATGCTTGGACCATGCAAGGTTAGATTGGAATACTACTCCAAGATAGCAAAATTCATTAACCAGCTGCAACTTATATGGGCCAAATTTCCATCTTTTATTGGTCCTTCTTATTGATTTAGTATTCACCATTATTTTAGATTTATCCTCATTTATTTCTAATAGTTCTTCACTACAGTAAGCAATAAATTCTTTAATGGCATGTTTAAGACCAATCTGAGTTCTAGACAATAGAACGAGATCATCAGCGTACAATAAGGCAGGAACTGGTTTGATATCTAGGCACGGTGTATATCCAAATCAATTAATTTAGTAACAAAGTCATTGAGATAGAGATTAAATAAATGTGGCACAAGAACACATCCCTGCCCAACCCCTCTATCAACAGGTATGGGGTGAGAAATAGCTTCATCTTTGTTTAGTTTAACATATAAGGAGTTTCCAGTATATAAATTCATTATTAATTTTAACAATCATTTAGGCATAGATGTAGAATTCAATTTATTCCAGAGTCTTGCGTGAGACACTGAGTCAAAGGCAGCTCTTAGATCTATAAATGCTGCATATAAGGTGCCAGGAACATTTAATGCATATTTACTTATCAATGATGCCAAAGTAAAGCAATGATCGATACAAGAGTAGCCTTTCCTGAATCCCGCTTGCTCATCTCCTCGTATCTTCTCCTGTTCTATCCAATCAAGCAGTTTCTCTAGCAATAGAGGTGCATACATCTTGCCAATCACTGTTAAAAGGCTGACTGGTCGAATTACTTGGGTCTGTCCTTTCCCCTTTCTTATATATGGGCGCTACTAAGGATACTTTCCAAGCACTTGGGATAATTCTGTCCTTATTAATCAGTGTAAAGAAGGGTGCGAGTACCTGTGCCCACCAGATTGGGTCTATCTTAAAAAGCTCTGCAGGAATTGCATCTATCCCAGGAGATTTCCTCAATTTAAGCCTGTTGATCAGCGTTATGACTTCCTTGCAAGTAACAGGTTCCCATTCAGTAAACTGTGCAAGATGGATCTCAAAGTTCAGATCTGGTTCATGTTCATGCTTCTTGTAAAGATTTTTAAAATGTTTTTCCCAATTTACCACAGATACAGACGATCCAACAACACTTTTTGGCTTCAGCATTGGAGTAATTAGTCACCAAAGAGATATACCAGACTTCTCATTGGCTGCCACGATTATCCTATCCCATGTGGATCTCATAAATTGCTGCTTCTTTGTTTTCAATAATGCTTTTGAAACAAGCATTAGCTGGAAGCTGAAAGCAAGGAGGTACGTAAATCTGGTGTAACGTTTTCCTTAAAAAATTTGTAGTCATTTCCATTGATTTTTTGCTGTCCTACAATCATTATCAAACCATCTCTTTGTCTGCCAACGAGTTTTTAAGATTTTTCTATTTCTCTCTTTAGATAATAAAATAGGATTGAACATTCTAAAGAGTGATAACATATTTTTGGATATCATAGTTATTATGTCTGATTCAAATAAAATTCCTTTTTTAAGCTCTTATACCTTTGCTGCACAAAGAATTTCTTTGGCAGCTTCAGCGGTTTTGGTTGTCCATTTCTGCCTTAAAGGCAGCATCTGAGTTTCTGTTTGACCAATATTGGAGTGTAACACATCTTCAACTTGCACCTTAATGGAAATAGGAAGATGATCACTTATTGCCTGATCATTCACTGTGAAGTTCAGTACTTAAGGATAATTTACATCATCGATCAACATATAATCAATGATGCTAGCTCCTTGTGGTGAGATGAAGATATATT
The DNA here is from genome assembly GCF_035046505.1 of Tiliqua scincoides. Classification (NCBI taxonomy): domain Eukaryota; kingdom Metazoa; phylum Chordata; class Lepidosauria; order Squamata; family Scincidae; genus Tiliqua; species Tiliqua scincoides. The sequence continues at coordinate 214,059,396 of NC_089822.1, forward strand.
CACCGCATGGATCAACTAAAGTATTCCCATTTATAATGGTTAGTGAAAGTTTAGAAGTCAAATTTACCTATCTAGCTCCTGCCTTGTTAATAATTTTATCCTTAGAAATGCGTGATCCTTCTGAGGCATTATAATAGAAAAAATCTTTTTTTCAGAAATTAGTCGATAATTGATCATTACTTGCACCAATTCTAGTATTAAAATCTCCCCCAATTAGCAAGATAGCTTGGGGATAGTTGCCTTGCAAACTCAATAAATATTCTTCCAAAACTGTCCATTGTCTTTCCAGGTCCAGACTACAAGTTGTAGGAGGGAGATATACATTCACCATCAAGCTTTCTATTGAGTTGATAACTAACTTGACTGCCATAGCTAGTTTAAATGGGCAAGGTGGGAGGAGAGATGACTTCCCTAATCTGTTAGACACAAAACTCAACAATCCCCCCCCCCCCCCGGGACGTCCTTTGCATTTTTCAGTTGACAAACAAAAGGAATTATATCCATCTAGATCCCAAGGAGTACAAAGCCAGGATTCTTGTATCATAATACAGTCAAAATCAGCTAAAAAGGGGATAGTCTCAGGATCTGTCATAGCTCTATTTCAACCATTTATGTTCCAACTAAGAATTTTTAATGCTCTCGGAGAAGCAGTCCTACACTTCCTAGACTCCTTTAAACTAAAAAATCAACCTTATTAGTTAACTGGTTGGGAACATTTAAAGTAGTTTCCTTATGAATAGAAGTAGGAATAACTGACTTCGATTCTTGTATATCCTGATTTGTATCCAAGTCAAAAGATGGAAAAAGCCCAGCTCTGTGAACTTCTCCTGGGCAAGGGTCTGAGGAAAAGGCATTGTTATTTAACACTATGTTACTCTCTACAGGCTCAGCAATGTCACCAGTGCCTTTGTTCACGTTATCCACATTGTCACTTACTCCCAGATTCTGACCCAGCCTGACACAGGACTGGCTGCTTTGAAAATCACAAGGGCCTTCTGCAAGATTCAATATACAAGGCTGGGGAGTCTGTGTGGACGTTAATTCTATTGTATCCTCTGGCTCTACATGTGTCCTTCCCTTTAACTCTACCAAATTTGGATTTGAGAATTCTGCAGTCAAGAGAGTTTCTACTAGAGGATCCTCAAGCTGCTCAAAATTTTCCACCATCTCAGGCCGTCTGCCCCCTCCATCCACAGTGCTGCTCTGTGAACTGCATACTGAAGACAGCACATCTGGAACAAGAACAACTGATACACTCTCAAAGTGTGGGTCCGTGGCCAGCAGCATCCCTGGCCGATTTAACTGTGGATCTATAGCCCCACTTTTAAATGGGGAGGACAAAGTGGCCTTTCCCAACATTTCCTGCTTGTTTGCATTTTCTGTACCTGATTTTGAGATTGTAAGCATGTTTTCCAAATTGGAATTAAGTTGCTTTTATTAAGGATGAGCACCATCCTATAGAAATGTCCAAGTCTATCATGTCATTTCAGGCTCCAGTAAAGCATTTTCCAAACTACAGCAATTCTGTCTGTTCTGCTCAAAAAGTTTCCCCAATTTGGTTCAGATCCATCAGCTCCTTTCCCAGGAATTGGTTCATCTACCTTCTCAGTATTCTGGGTTCCTATTTTCTTATGGCTTACTGAATTACATGTGTTTGTCAAATCTGGGTTCCAGAAGTGACTACTATATGGTCATTTAGCATTCATTAATTTTCAAGCATTCATAAATTTCCAACTCTTTAAATACACGCCATGGAAAGATATTCATTCTTCTGAATCGCCATATAAATCGAAAAATCTGAGATGGCACAGTTCTGGACCTAAAGTCTAGAAACAGCCTTTTATAGTCCTCCTGAGCAGGTAAGAAGTAGAAGTAATTAAGTTCTGTTGAAGCTATTCTGCAATTTAAAAGCTCTGCAAGAGAGATAAGAATTTTGTCCTTACTTCTCCAAAGGTGGGCATCCCTTCTAGGAAGACAAATTAAAATCTAGTGACTTTGCAATATTCTGTGTACACTCCTCTGCTCTATATGCTTTGTACAATTAGCACTTCTTGGTTTTACTGTTTCATCCAGGAAGGGAGAATTTTTTGATGTCCTTGTTGTTGTTTGCCAAAGGTTAAAGCCTGTCCACACTCTGATCAGGTTGACTCAACCTCAGGGTCAGGATTTCCATTTGCCCTTCCATTTTATTTAAGCACCCCAATATCAATATTAAGGTTTCTGCAGATATAAAACATGCTTCTCCCAGTTGTTGAAGAGTGAAGTCAGTAGTTGTTTGGGATAAGGTTCTACCGCTAGTTGCACTATTTCTCCAAGAAGTGTTATGCTTGTTAGCCTTCCCTTTCCACTCAGCTGTGGATTTACTGCCTTCTGTCATTTGAGTTACTAAAACATGTTTAGATTGTGCAAGTTCTGACACCAGAGCCTTAGAATTGTTGCTGCTACTCACAGCATATGCAGATTCCAGAGAGGGAGAGAAGAAACTTTCAGTTTCCAACTGCTTCTGTTTCTTCTCTTTTCTCAGGGATTTCTTGTCAGAACTCTCCAGGCATTTTGTATAGGGGCTCATCCGCAATCTTTTCTGTCCCCTGTTAGGTGTTAAGTCTTTGTTTATCATGTTTACCTTTCGTATTGTGAAGCTGGAGGGGAAGAGACACCTGGCCTTGGACACCAGCTGAATCCCAAAAGAACTAGAACTCAAACTGGAGGTAGTCAGAGAGTGGGAGTTTAGTTAATGCTTCGACCAATAGCTAACTATGGGTTATTAGTAGTTATCAATGATTCATTAAATAAAAGTATTAATAAAATTGGTAATAACGAATGTAAAATTATTGATAAAATTAACTGATTAAGATGAGTTAAAAATAAACAAGGAAGTATATATATCTCTCTCTTTCTCCTTGTTGTGGATGGATTGGTTAAGGCCCAACGGATCGAGGCAAGATCAACGGACTAAGAGCCACAGGCCAAGAGCCCTTCGGCTCTTGCACTTCAGCACACGCCAGAGGCCGTGCCTCTAGGCAAGAGCCTGCTGTTAACAGCTACCTGTGGAGGTGAGGAGGAGGAGACAGCAATCAATCCCTGGGCAGTCACCACCCCAGCCTGTAACAAGCACAGCTGAGTCCTATATCCACTTTTCCCAGCCTTCTCCCAGACCCAGCCTCCACCACAAATAGTAATGCTTTCTAGCACATCTATTTTACTACATTACGTTCAGGAAGAGTTTGGGACAGGCATCCATAGTAAATGGAAGTCTTTTCCCCAGAGATTCTTTCTCCATATGCCTCTTGAACAATAGAGAATGAATAAGGAATGCAACTGTAATGAAGCAGTTTTACTTGATTTAGGCTGCAATGCTATATAGGCACATGTGCCACTTAACAACGGACCGCATAACAACAGACCGCATATATGATGGTGGTCAAAGCACAACAAAGAGGTTCGTAGTGAGGCAATCAAGTCTCCCATAGCCTGCAGCAGAGCGTCTATTTAGACAACAAGGAGGCTTTTAATGCAAAGAAGAGGCAGTTTATCTCCAGTAGCCTGTACAGCCAGCAAGTGTCTGGCAGGGAAAGTTTGTTTACACATCGAAGGCACTAGATTGGGCTGAATGTTCGCTTAGCAACAATATGGCCCTGCTGCCATATCCTAACCCTCCTCCCAGCCCAGGAGATTCCACATGGGTCTTCTTGAATCTGTGCCAATAGTGAGCACAGATCCGAGGAGATTCATCAGGGCCACCTGGCTATAACACATGGTATGGGAGTATAAGCTCCCTTACCCCAGGTTGCCCTGGCACTGCTTCCCAGTCCCATAGGATGTAGTGGTAGCCATTTTGGTGCCACTGCAGCCCTGGGTGCTGGGAAGCATAGGATTGGACTAAGTCCCACTGAAATCAGTAAGGCTTACTTTTGTGTAGACATGCCTAGGCTTGCACCGTTGACCTGTGCAGTAAGAACTGCCAACATACAGCCTTAATCAATACATTTCACTTTCTTGCTCACAATCAAAAGATAACTCTTCTGCATCCTCTCTTCTCAGTAAAAGATGTTTCAAGTCAACATCTGCAGAGCTCTGCCACGATTGCCACCTGTGTAAAATTGAAAGGTCCCATTTATGCTACTACACGATTTGGAATCCTACTTCAAGATTTGGTTTATGATGTATAATGGCTATTGCATGGCTTCACTTTACATCAGGCCCATACAGTGGCTTGCCATGCAGATGGGACAAATCCTTATCCTACCACTTTTCCTTCCATGTGCCTGAAGTGGCGTGAAGAATGATCAATTCATGTCGACAACTACTGTACATGAACAACTCACAACATGGTTGCGCTTGCTTAGTAGAGTAATTTAAAGCAGTCTCCACATGAAAGCTGCAGTGTGTAAGTCACCCATATTGGGTAATCTACAATCCATCTATATGAAAATCATGGATTCAGAAGAATTTAATCCCACTCTTGAGGCATGAGAATTCAAAGACTAGAAGTTAAATAAACAGCCATAACTGCTCCAGCCTAGTGCCTCCGGTGAACACAGAGGAGAATGCACGCACCCTGCTGAGCTTTGGACTAAAACCAGTATGGGGTTGCTTTCTCTTCTAGCAATCCAATTTTAAAAGCCGTGTAATCTGACAACTATCCATCCCCTCTGGACAGGACCAAATGAACTTTTAATTATATAAACAGCCTTTGCAGCCTTTTGTTCTTAGGTCACTCCAGGTGACCAACAACCTAACTAGGACAGGCAAGGACTTATGCCACTATTGTTTATTTTGCTTTCACTCTTGCTCTAAACTTCAAAAGACTGTAGCACTTTTAAACAATGAGTCCAAGAAATGAGTGATAACATTTTACCTACCCCATGTTCTACGGGTTCAACAGATCACAAATTGTCATTGTATGCTAAGGGATAGTCCTGTGGAATGGGAAATTTCATAGAATGTTATAATCATAGAATGTTAGAGTTGGAAGGGCCTTGATAGTGATATAGTCCATCTTCCTACTCAGTGCAGGCAATGATTACAGCATCCCAGTCTATGCTTAAAAGTTTCCAGTAAGGGAGAATCCACTACTGCACAAGGCAGACCGTTCCAGTTCAAGACTGTCCTTACGGCTGGAAAATTCTTCCTCAATTCTACCAATTCCCTGAGCAGTGATGCAGCAGCACCAACATAGCTACCACCGCATCCCACAGAGGAGTTTGGACCTCCAGAGGCCTCCTTGAAGTAAGGGAACATTTACTGCTAGCACAAGTCCACATGGATCTGTGAAGACTGATCAGGCCCAGGAAGGGGTTAGGATTTGGCGGACACCACTGCCACTAAACCTGCCCCCTACAAACACTTCTATCATATTGCACCTCTGTCTTAAGTTTATCCACCTGTCTTACAGTGGTCTAAGATAAGCCACTGTAATATAAATTAAAAACAAGTGGGTACAAGTGTCTCAGACACCCTGCAAGGTGCTTGGTTGGCTACCTTTGGATTCTTTCCAGATCTACAACATTTGTATATAAATAAAAATATATTACTTTTGGTGTGGTGTCTCTGTCCCACTGAGAACCTCCATTTAAGACACAGAATTCCTGTTTTACAGTTAGTAACTATCAATCCACCTCCTTAAAGAGAATAGAACATCTGATCTTTGAATCATAAGCAGTTGTATGGCTCCATATTATTATTATTTCAAATATTTATATACCATTTTTCAACATATGGGATTTCAGACTTTTTTCTAGCAGGGGTTAAAAAAAGTATTGTGGAGGGGAAGAAGGACAAAACTGCATACAAGAAAGTTTCCAATGAATGAACCCATCCGTTCATTGTATGGATAACACAAGTGAAATGTGTGCTTCTAAAATATATGCTACCATGAACACAGACTGCATTGCAATCTGACCACAAATAAAATGATTGATGGGTACGTTAAAATGACAAAGTGAACAAGTATTACATTTCTGAAGAAATTACCATAAATTGGGACAGAAATTCCCAATGTTTATTTTGAGACAGAAGTCTGGAGTTGAACACAGTTAAGTTTTAGTGCAAATGAATTTCCTGACATGAGCAAGAGAATACATCACAAATGTATGTTCTTTCATCCTTTCATTACTACCAGCTCTGGAGCCTGTAATGCAGGCAAGAAAGATTTAATGACAATTTCCTGAAACCTTGATTTCTTCAACAAAGAAAGACAGGAGAAATGGCATCTTCTATTTTTTTTAAGTACTCATTTGAAATTTGTAAACAAAAAAAAATTACTGAAACCAACACTCACTCAAACCTGTAATCAACGTGGGTTAGGTATGAGTAACAAGGTAACTTTGGACCATTTGTAGGCTAGGAAATGAGAAAAGTAGAAAAGATACACGTCTACTCAGAAATAAGTCCCACTGAATTCAATGGGACTTACGCCCAGGTAAGTTTCTACAGCAGAGGTCTCCAAACCCCAGCCTGTGGGCCACATTCAGCCCTCAACACCATGTTAAGATATATGATGTGACCTAGGGGCTGGAAAGTTTGGAGACCCCTGGTCTACAGGATTACAGCCTAAGGAACTTCCATTGATGCTTATTTAATCTACCTAGTTCAGTATGCTGAGTATCAGCAGTTCCATCAGAAAAAGAATATCCTGCTACCTTCATTCATTTCACGTATTTGTAGTTCGCATTTAGGTGGCCAAGTCACGGCCCAACCCAGAGCTGCCTGGGGCGCCCAGCCTCGGCGGCACCAAGAACGGCTGCTGCCGGATCCTGCGCACCTCGGCCTACTGCAGGCGGCGCCTCAGGAGAAGGAGATGCAATGGGGCTACTCACTTTACCGCCAACCAAAAGTAAAGTAAAAGCATTCGTGTAGGGCACCAAGCCCCGCACAAACGACCTGGATCTGGTGACCAGAGCTCCATGCACCCTCCTCCCTCCCTCCACCCCCCGCACACCTCCCGCCTCTATTTCTGCAATATAAACACCCTCTAAAATAGGTTAGATCCTAACTGACCATTCTATGGCTGGAGATTCTTCTAGTCACAGAATGAGAGTTATATTGGACTCTTTCCACAAATGGAAGGAGTCCCCCCCCCCCCCCCCGCCATTAAGCAATAAGTTAGGATCCAGCCCATTAGGATGACTAAAAATTAAGAATTAATACGTACATCTAGTGAGCTCACAACTTGCAAACAATTCTCCCTGGGCCTTTATTTTGCAATCTGTTAACATACAGGGCATTTGCTCCAAGAAACTTATCTTTGCAAAGTTACTGATACTATAGGTTCATGTCAATTCTGTTTTAATTCTTTAAAACCAATAATTTTTTTAAGTGAGCAAGAGTACACATAAGAACCCATTTAAAAATAGAGGGCATTTAAAGAAGTCACTAGAGTTAAATATTTCTTCTGTGTGAGAGACAATATCAATTTTTTGGTCTAACTGTTCCTTTATCTTGCCATAAAATTAAAGTCTACCCTTCAAAGATGCAGGATTTTTACAAGCCTTGGCTGTTGTTTGCTATACACAGCCAGAAGAATCCCTCCCAACCCAGGCCTTTCAAGTAACAGGCTCTGCCCTTCATGACATAAAGGGAAACAAACAGCTGAGTGTTCTCTACTGCCTCCAGATGGTGCCCCACACCCAGCCCCAGTGCCTCTCTCAGTTGCCCTCTTTTTTGTTTTACACACTGTGCTGTTTCATAATTCATTCTGACTGTTTGATTTAAGTCTCCGTTGCCTGGATCAAGACAAGACTGGCAAAGGAGGGAGGATGGAAGAAGGTGACACTTTGACAGCTTCTTTTTCACTGTAATGAACCAAACGACACTTTCTTTTGCTTGCCTGCCTTAACTATAGTCTTTTCTTCCTCTACAAAGCAGCACCAAGAGGTGGGGGGTGACAGGAAGGGGTTGCAGCTCAGCAGTCACTTCCATAGAATGTTTTATGCCTTCCCATGTGGGCTGCTCATATGGAGTTCCTGCCGTGGTCAAGGGTTATTTTTAGCTTATTTTGCTCTTGTTTGTTTCCTGTCTGTAGTAAATGATCTCTTTTGATGAATGATATTAAAGTATCTCCACTGCAACTTGCAGCAGAAACTCAATAATTCATGTCTGATTGTGTTCTAGAGACTTTTGGCTGTCATCAACCAGGTTTCGTTACACACATTACAGACACAGCACATGCTGTTTGCAGAAAGCTTTTTAAAGAATCAGATCTGCAAAGTGACTACTACATCTCCAGTATCAATAACATTTTAAGCCTTGAAAATATATCTAAGGTTACTGATGAGAGAGAGGCGCAGTGAGTAATCCTGAACCATCTGAGCAATCCTGAATCAGACATATTTAAAGCAAGAATTCTTTATTTGCAAAAATTTTCAAAAATTATTAAAGTTATATGCCATATACTGTGTTACGGAAAAAAGAATCTCCGCAAAACCAAAGTCCTGAATGACAATGTTGTTTTTTTCCTGAAGGAACTCTGACAGTTTTTGGAGATAAAGTATTTACTTACAGTTGTGGGGAAAGATGTACTCTACAAGTTAGGTCCAGAATTACTCCAGAATCAATTCTGATTGATTTTCTCATGACTTGGCTGGAACAAGGCTTCTCGGGGTGACCAAATACAAAGGGGGACAGAGTACCTATACCTTTAACTATTGTATAGAAGAGGGTTTGGCAGGTGCAGCTTTTAAAACCCTTCCACACTGAGCTGCACCTGCCCAATTCCCTCTTCTACACAATGGTTAAAGGTATAGGCATTCTGTCCCACTTTGTATCTGGTAACCCTACTCAGACTTCACCTAATGAATCTCTACAGGCCAAACTACACATGAGATTGAAAGTATTATTAGCCCACAAGGCCTTAGATTTTAATAGTATTGCTCCCGAGTCCCATCCTCCCCTTTGTCCAGCTGGTCAGGGCTTAACAGGCAATGATGAAGCTTCCAGAATAAAACACCCCTAATGTTTTATTAGGGGTGTTTTCCTGAGTCCTTCAGGAAACTCAGTTCATTCTTACTCCCTTCCTCAGAATTATGTAAATGACTGCATAAAGGTAAAAGTGTAGGGAGAAGATTCAATAGGGACAGGCACACACACCCTGCCCACGCATTCAGTCATATGAAAGGAGAATAGATTTGTGCCTGCCAGCCATGCCTCCTCATCAAGTGACATTTGATATGTCACTTGGAAAAGGGCTATACACACTTACAGTATTACCTACATAGGGTTCCTCTGCACTAGCTGGAAACCCAACTGACCAGACTTCAAGCTGCATGGAGGAGTACTACATATATACAGCGCTACATTAATAAGGAACCTTTCTCTCTAGTGCCAATCAAACAGACACTGGGGGCATAAGCCCAGTCCCCTTTACATGCATTTACTCCAAGGAACATAGCATAATAGATGCAGCCAACATGATAGCTTATGCTACCCCACTTGCAGCACATTCAAATACCCCAATGTGTAGGATCATTGTACAATGCTAGGGTACCATGAAATTATTTCAATGAGAGTGAGCACTGGAAATCAATCCAATGCATAGATTACCTTGATACCTACTGAATGTTTGCAGTGTTCCACAATGAACACAATGACACAATTAACATCATATTAGGTGAGGTCAGGACAGAGTTCTCCATTTTTCAAGTAACTGTCCTTTGAAGTTTTTTTTTTTTTTGTCTTTCTGACATCTGACTTTAGCCACCACTATCAAAATATACACAATTTACAGCAATAAGAATGGGAAAATGGCAAATGGACTGCCTCTGTTACCAGCACCATTCCCCAAGGTATAATCTTTATCTGTGCACATTAATCATAGCTTTTCTGATAAGCATCATTCCATATGGATTCACTGTGGTGATCTGTTCACATGTGGTTTGGCCACTCAATAACATTTTTCCAGTGATTAATAATAGCCCACATCCTAGGAGATTTGAAGTCCTGCTCAATCTTCTAACAAAAGTTTAGTTCTATTTATATGCCATGCCATCTTTTAGTAGATATGGCCCTGTTATTTTCTGATTTTCCAATATTCTTTTTATGATGAAAGGCCTGAGAGTGCAAAGGAAAACAAAACAAAACCAGATCACTGTATTCATAAAAAGAAAATGGGGAAAAAGCAAAGGCACATGATTGTTCTGGTGGAGTCTGGCTCCCTTAAAGGGCTGAAATAAAGCCAGATCAGGCTACTACCAGCCAGCTATGAGCTTCATTAGCAGAAAATAAAATAAATTGATTTAACTTGTGGGAGAATAAAACAACATCGAGAGAAACTTGCCTGAAGAATAACCATCTGGTCTACTCTACTTGCCTACTTTGAAATGAAATTGAGAATTTTAAAAAGGGAAGGATAAAAGGAATATACACACCCTCTACAATTCGAATGGAGAGCTTATCTTCGCCCAGATGACTTGTAAGGCTAAAGCACCAATCTTCTACCAGCCTTTTAATTTTAGTTTTGAAAACTCAGATTCTGGACTGGGTTGGGGAGAGACAACACTGACATCAATCCCTGTTATTCCCACACTGATTCAGTCTTTTCAAGTCATTTCCAAATCCCAGAGAAACCTCCTAAAGGAACAGTAGACCAGTAGTACCAGTGCAGCGAGAGCCAGAAGTACTTGCTCTGTAAGTGTGCCTGCGTATAAAAGAGGCAAACAAACTGACCTCTTCCAGCACAATTGTTTGGGGGTTTAGGTCGAGCTTGGAGAAGTCAGAGGCCAGGCCGTTTCTCTTCCCACTCCTTTCACTGGAATTTTTTTTATACTTCCAATCAAAAACAGTGGAACTTGCATATCCCTATTCTGCTATGTGCAGACCCTTCTTGTTGGCATCCTTCAGTCTCGGAAGACTATGGTATCGCACTCTGAACAGTGTTCTGGAACAGAGTGTCCTCTCCAGTGCGCGAAGCCTAGGTAAGGTAGATATGGAGGATAGACTGTTACCCATGCAGCAAATCCTCCCTCTCCACGTCGCTGAAATGGTCCAATGGAAAGGCAGAAGCCAATACGGTTGGTTCCAGCGACGTTGCAGGAGTTGCCAGAATGTGACGGTGTTCAGCCATGAACTGCCTCAGGGACTCCGGCTCCGGATTTTGCCTCAAGGTTTACTCCTGAAGCCTTTTCCATAACTGGATGTAGCCACAAGGCAGTGGAGGTTTGGGGTCAGAGTTTTCCTTCTCTCAGATGAGCTGCCTTCCCAGGCTGACGAGTCCCATCTACCCGGTGGCTGTTTAGTCACCTCTTACGACAAGTACAGCCAAACGGAGGGCCTATTCTTATCCCCAGCCCTCAGGGGAAATGTGCAGACCCAGGCCCTGTTGATATGGTTGGCATCATCAACACCTCATTGTCTGCTCCAGCACTGAAGTTGGCCCTGCAGCAAGAATCACAGGATTTGATGTGGTTTTGCTGAAGTAACACCAACATGGGACAGAAGAATGATCCAAGTACTGATGGCGAACAGGGAGAATACGTCAACCCATGGCTCCTTGCATTTTATCCAAAGGGCCTAAGAGAAAGCCTTGTTCACTTCATTCTACAGCACACATCTGGCAGTTAAAAAGTATAACATGGAAGGATTCAGGGTTATTGAAAGGCAAGAGGAATACAGCTATTGCAGTGCTTTCTGCTCAGCAACTAAAACTGCTGATGTCTGTTTTACATGCAGATAGACTGTATTAATAATAATAATAATAATAATAATAATACAGGTATTATAAATAATACAGGTATTTATATACCTGTATTTATATACTGCCTTTCTTGGTCATCAGATTTCTCCTCAGACTTTAATTCAAGTCGGTTTACATAGGCAGGCTGTTCTAAATCCCTGTAGGGATTTTTACAATTGAAGAAAGCCAATCTATCTTTCAAGAGCCACAACATTTCAGATGGATTCTGGCCTCCAGTTTCCTCCCACGCAAGCTGACAAGCAGCTCCTTCATCTCTCACATGGAGAGCTCCTTCGCACACACCAAAGAGCAGGTGGAATAACTCGACTTGGCTTGTTAGCTGCTTCAAGATCTCGTCATTCAAGGTGCCGGTGGCCTTGAACTGGCAACCTTCCGATGTTATCTTCAGGCAAATAGAGGCTCTACCCTCTAGACCAGACCTCCTGCCCATCTTCAATTACCACATGCAAGCATTGCACAGCCCAACCATTGCCATAATCACATAGGGCTAGTCAGAATATTTGAACCAGCCCTAATAACACGTTTAAAAGGACTACTTTTAGTACTTAAACCACACAACTAGGGACCAATTCAGATGTTCTAGTCCAGTGGTTCCCAAACTTTTTAGCACTGGAACCCACGTAAAAAAAGTTTCACTTTACCAGCTGCTCAAGCCTCTGTTGCTATAATGGCGATTGGGAAGCAGTGCTCCTTCAAAGTAACAGGTTGTGTAATGCTTGATACACATAGCCTATGTGTTGTCAGATCTACCAAAAATAGGGTCCTGACCCACTGGTGATTTGGAAACTGCTGAGCTGGCCACATATGAATATGCAGAGCCAGAGCAAACTGCTTTATTTATACACCATCTTTCTCTGTTTAGACCACTAGTTTTCAAACTAGGACAACACAACAGCCCAGCCTGCTACACCCCGCGCCCCTGGGAACCTGCTACAGCTTCTGGTGAGTGCAGGAAAGCCCCTGCGCTTATCGAAAGTGGCACGATCCAGGTAATCGCTTCGCTTCATTCCCTCCTCCCCTGAAAGAACTTACAGCAGGAAGTTTGAGAACTGCTGGTTTAGACAGCATTCATAGGCAGGCTAGTCTAAACTACCATTTTTCAATGGGGTTTTTACAAATGTATTCTGTGAGTCACAGAATCCTCAGTCACCAGGATTCACAGAGCAGTTATCTCCTCTGGCTTCAAGCCATCAAGCTTCAGTAGGCAAGCGTAAATCAAGTCTAGACAGGTCCTCAAGGTTGTTCTCCATTCTTTGCCGGCTGCCTTCTCACACACTTCCATGTTTCTCACTGTGTGGCTAATCAGTTCAACAGCGACTCCATCCTGCTACAATGGATACTGCAGCTTGTCACAGCCTAGCATTCTGTTCCCTATCCAGAAACACAACCACAGTTCTCCTGCGTAACTCTTCAGGCAGTACCGGCAGCTCAACCATAAGTTCATACTTCCTGACCACTTTTACTTTTACTTCTCCATAGGTGGTGGGCTGCAATTCCAAAGTATCATCCAATTCTACTTAAGGCAAAACTACTTTATGTTAAATGTGTCATAGAGCATGTTGTTTGTTTTCCAAGTGGGAGATACAGAGGCCCTCAATCCAATGAATCAGACAAAGGAAACTTTTCTCCAGGACAAAACAGCAGCTGGAGGTTGGGGCTGATTCAGATTGGGACCATGGGAAGGGCAAAGCTCCCTTTCCTCATGCCAAAGTCCAGTGAATTCTACTCATATGAAACTCCACATTAGAAACAAAACAGAATGCCATCTCTAATAACACAGTTTACATAACACATAGCTTGGTCCTTCGACCTACTGGTTGTTATCAAGAATATTCAGGTATTTTACCAACAGGAACCAGGAGTTAAAACTGAATCTTCCAAGATTCTGTCTTAAAGTTGGTTAACTTCTCAACATGCTTTGCTAAATACCTCTAATGTGCTATGCAAATTACTGCCAAGTGTACTGCGATTGGGAATAAGTCAAGTACAGAGAATGAACACAGAGCAGATGTGTCTCATATGCCAATTTCTCGGTGTCATGACTAATGTATCATCATGAGCCAATTGCACTATGAAAACAGAGTCATCAAAACAAAGCACTCACCCTTCATCTTATTCTGGGGTGAAACTGAATCTTTGGGTGATTTCCAATGCCATCTGCTTCCTAACACTTTGCATCTCCATGCTTCACTTAGATTATGTGTGGTGTCAGTTAGTACTTGAAAGGTGGGTACTCTCTATAGCTTTCCACAGAATCACAGAGTGCTGCTCAGTGATACCTCACTTCTCAAAAGGGCTCTGAAGAGACCATGCTTAGTGAACAAATGTTATTTTATATAGCCTCACATATTTTGGGAGAGCCATAAATCACAAGACTCTATATTGTTGTATTTTATGACTTTTAAATATTGTTAGACGCCTTGGGTGCCCTCCGGGGAGAAAGGCGGATTACAAATCCAACAAATAAAATAAATAAAAATACATAAAATATATCAAAAGCTTTGCTGGATTCGACCAAAGGTCTCTAGTTCACAACAGAATGCAACTTAAACTGAAACTGTCCTTGTGAAACCTAGAAGCAAGGCCAATAGTTTCACCCATTGTGGGAGGCCAGCACATCACCTCTAAGATGGACCTCCTCCCATGCATGGGCGGGGCAATGCCCCAGGTGATGGGAGTGGTGATGTACCATTCCCCAGCCCCTGCTGAATTTTTGGCTATAACATTTGATAAAGTAGAGATTTTTCAACGTGGTTTGTTTCATTGCATTCTGCATGCAATTATGATTGATATTTCACATGATGAAATTCAAATTTTAAAATTCAAAAATTTTAAAAAATTTGGCCAGCAGTGATGTCACCCCCCCCATGTGCATCACCCAGTGCAGTCCGAACTGAGCAAGGCATCCCTTGTGTTTGTTCCCAGCATCCCATACATCAGAGGCATCTGAACATAAAAGTTCAATTTTTAGCTAAAAGGACTAAAAATTACTGAAAGATCTTCGTCAGGACCACAGATATGGATGAGACGGTTAGATGTTACAATGATTGTACATCAGTTGATGACAATCCCAGATGAATTTTGAGAATATTCAAACACCAGACACACAACTGGGGCCTACAGAAGAATGCTAATTGTTCAGTATTCACTGGTTGGTGTATGTCTGTGTTTTCAGACATTCATGAGAAAAATGCAAGAATTAACCAAGTAGCATTCTGTAAAGACAATAGGGAAAAGTACACAGGCACCCTTACAGGCATCTAGATAGCTGCATTGGTGCTTTCACACAGACACAGTACATCCTTCATTGGTGGTTTCACACAGGTGTGATAGTGCTGAGCCAGCAAGAACCAAATGTTTCAACTTAAACATGTTTCAACTTATGTATAGACCACTGGAACCTAATCTGTACTTAAGTAGGCAATTTATCATACCACAAATTTTAGAAGTGAAACCAACATGGAATATTCAATGTAATTTGCAGTTAGGGGTACTGCAGCAATGACATTTGTCCTATACAAATATAGTCTTCATCTAGAACACAACATTGCTGCACCACTTTTGAATGGTGACATCAGTGCTGTTACATTAGTATTATGTATGCTAGGAAACAGTTGCAAATACAAACCAAAACATGCAATACAAACTTGCAGGAGAAAGAGGGAGTTGCTCCCTAAAGTGTTCCAGTACAACACTGACTTTCAGTGAATTACTGGTTACTGGAAGCTTTGACATGATCGCATACTGGTGAGAAGTGTGTGTATCACAAACATGTACACTGTGGATAGAGCCAACTGCATAGGTCATTCACACCCAATCCGTGCACTCCCTTCCCAAGGAATGGCTAATGTTTAAATATAAATGATAAATAGCATGGGTTGTTGTAAAGAGTTGAATTAACTACCATGGATCTTTATCTACCAAGTTCTTTTATTTTTTAATAAGAGAGCTCAATTATACATACCATTATGTTTTTATCAATGTGAATTAGTGTAAATAAAAGTTAGTGCATTGTATATTACTTTTTTCAAAGACCTGAAAATGCTTCAAGTTTTTATTCTTGCAAATGGCTACCCAGGCCTATCTGTGAGGCCACCTGAAGCAGGTTGCATCAGCTGTAGGTGCCCAAGGGGCCCAAGTAGATAAGAGGGGCCCAAGGGGGTGGTGGATTTGGAGTGCCTTTCATCCCAGGTCTGCCATTGCTTCAACCACCTCCCTGCAACCTACAATGATCTGCTTTCATTCACTCAAGTGAGAGGCAGATTATTCCCCTTCTTACCAAGTTCCTCATGCACTGCAGTCAACAATGGAAGTGCAGGACTTTTGGTTGTATAGTTGGGGGCAGCACAAATGAAGGAGTGTCTTCATTCACAGAACGCCTGTAAGTAGTTGGCAACCTTCAGTCTCGAAAGACTATGGTATTGCGCTCTGAAAGGTGGTTCTGGAACAGCGTCTAGTGTGGCTGAAAAGGCCGATTCGGGAGTGACAATCCCTTCCACACTGGGAGCAAGTGCAGTCTGTCCCTGGTCTGTCTCCCTGGCTATGGGCCTTCCTTCTTTGCCTCTTAGCCTCAGACTGTTGGCAAAGTGTCTCTTCAAACCGGGAAAGGCCATGTTGCACAGCCTGCCTCCAACTGGGCCGCTCAGAGGCCAGGGTTTCCCACTTGTTGAGGTCCACTCCTAAGGCCTTCAGATCCCTCTTGCAGATGTCCTTGTATCGCAGCTGTGGTCTACCTGTAGGGCGCTTTCCTTGCACGAGTTCTCCATAGAGGAGATCCTTTGGGATCCGGCCATCATCCATTCTCACGACATGACCAAGCCAACGCAGGCGTCTCTGTTTCAGTAGTGCATACATGCTAGGGATTCCAGCATGTTCCAGGACTGTGTTGTTTGGAACTTTGTCCTGCCAGGCGATGCCGAGAATACGTCGGAGGCAGCGCATGTGGAAAGCATTCAGTTTCCTCTCCTGTTGTGAGTAAAGAGTCCATGACTCGCTGCAGTACAGAAGTGTACTCAGGACGCAAGCTCTGTAGACCTGGATCTTGATATGTTCCGTCAGCTTCTTGTTGGACCAGACTCTCTTTGTGAGTCTGGAAAACGTGGTAGCTGCTTTACCAATGCGTTTGTTTAGCTCGGTATCGAGAGAAAGAGTGTCGGAGATCGTTGAGCCAAGGTACACAAAGTCATGGACAACCTCCAGTTCATGCTCAGAGATTGTAATGCAGGGAGGTGAGTCCACATCCTGAACCATGACCTGTGTTTTCTTCAGGCTGATTGTCAGTCCAAAATCTTGGCAGGCCTTGCTAAAACGATCCATGAGCTGCTGGAGATCTTTGGCAGAGTGGGTAGTGATAGCTGCATCGTCGGCAAAGAGGAAGTCACGCAGACATTTCTGCTGGACTTTCGACTTTGCTGTCAGTCTGGAGAGGTTGAAGAGCTTTCTGTCTGATCTGGTCCAGAGATAGATGCCTTCTGTTGTAGTTCCAAAGGCCTGCTTCAGCAGGACAGCAAAGAAGATCCCAAACAAGGTTGGTGCAAGAACACAGCCCTGCTTCATGCCGCTTCGGATGTCAAAGGGGTCTGATGTGGAGCCATCAAAGACAACAGTGCCCTTCATGTCCTTGTGGAAGGATCTGATGATGCTGAGGAGCCTGGGTGGACATCCAATCTTGGGGAGAATCTTGAAGAGGCCATCCCTGCTGACCAGGTCGAAAGCCTTCGTGAGATCTATGAAGGCTATAAAGAGTGGCTGTTGTTGTTCCCTGCATTTCTCCTGCAGTTGTCTAAGGGAGAATACCATATCAGTGGTGGACCTGTTGGCTCGGAATCCGCACTGTGATTCTGGATAAACGCTCTCTGCAAGTACCTGGAGCCTCTTTAGTGCAACTCGGGCAAACAACTTTCCTACAACGCTAAGGTAAATAAAACCATTAATCCAATACTTCCGGGTTTGATGACAGTGCACAAGGAGCACAGTAAGGTGGTTTGTTGTTTGGTTCAAATCTCTATTCAGCCATTAAACTCATTAGATGGGCTTGGGCAAGTCATTATAATCTCTTTGCCCAATGCTTCCCAAACTCCTACAAGGGAGCTGGGAGCACTGTAAGTTGTTGCAGGGGAGGGGGGAAGGCAGCAATGCAATCCCCGGGATCATGCTGTTGCCAGAGATGAGAGGGGTTTTTTTCTATCTACCTGCAGCCAGCGCTGCAGTCCTGGAGGATCCGGGGAGTCCTCCTCAGGGCTCCCTATTCCTGAAAAAAGGTTTTTAAAAGGAAGGGAAGGGCTTAAAAAAAACAAGTTTGTTTTTTTTTTTTTACACTTTTTCATCATGAAAACTGGAACTGTAAAAAAAAAAACCTCTCCCCCCAGCAGCAGTCCTCCTGTCCCTTAAAGAGGCACTGGCTAGTGTTTCCCAGGGTGGTGGGTTGCGACCCACCAATTTGGGAACCACTGTCTTAGCCTCATCCAACTCACAGAGTTGTGGGAATACTGTGAGTAGTAAAGAACAGTATGTATACTTCCTAGAGAAATAACAGGACTAAAATGTAATGAGTAAGTCAATGTACAGGAAGATGGTACTCACTACAGGGAAGGGCGCAGATGATTCTGTGCAGTTTGGCAGAATTGCTTGCATCACCATTTTGCATTGCTCCACTCATTTACATTCTGGTAGTCATCTTTGCTACCTCTCTACTGGCTGATAATTAGATACATAAAACATGGCCAGTCTCATGAAAAGATCCCAAGATTCAAAAGGCAACAGCAGTTTTTCCTATCTGACTCTTCAGATAGCAGATATCGAGGTTGCACTCTGTTGCTAAACCACCGGCATGCAGAACCTCATCATTTCCATGTGACAGTCCTGGCAACTACTGTAATCCTTACAGCAGTGAAGCATGCCTTTGTTTCCATGCTGTGAACATGGCACTTTAGACTCATGATGCTATATTATTCTTAGTTCCAGAAATCAGTATCTGTAGATGCCAATTCAAAAACGGGCCTCACACAGCAGTGCATGACCAGACTATTTCACCTGCAAGAGTATTTTCCTGCAGAAAAAAATACTACAAGCCACACCATCAAAAGAAAATGTGAGTAGACCTTAACATGTATTATTTCTTATACTCAGAGTGTACTGGTGATTAAACTCAAAATTGACTTTGAATACCCTAAACACTAAATTGAATAAAATATTTTAATTAAGGGCAAATAAACTGAAAATTGCTTTCATAAAAGAAAGAGGACCTATACATGGTGTGTAATTTAATTACAGAAGTTACACAAACATTTTAACACATTTTTAAAAAACCAACCTTGCAACGTTCTTTGTTATGTTAAGAACTTGCCACACATGCTGTGATCAAATTCCCTTGGTCCTTTGGCCTCCACTGTTGTTTGTCCCTCCTTTCCATTCCACTGCTCATAGGCGTTAGTATTTCAGCATACGGAAGGTGTGCATCACAATGTGGGTTGCTAAGTGACAGCCACAATATGTGCAACAAACAGCTCCCATACAGGCTTATGGGATCTCAGGAACTGTGTAAATGAAGGGCTGCTTGAGTGAACAGGGAGAATTCTTGGTGATGAGACCATTATGTTTTTACGGAATTGCTTCAGCTCTGATAAGTTACTGAATATTTTTTGTCAAGAATCAAATTAGAAAAAGGGCAATTTAATGAGTAGCCCACCAATACTTCATTAAAAAACTAAGTATGCTGTAATAAAATGCAACTTTCACAAGATATTCAAAACTAAAAAGGCCTGAGATGGGGAGATTTTGCTTTGTTCAGCCATCACATTCAACAGACGAGGATTGATCAGGCTGGCAAGTGAAATGTGATTAGCCTGCTATAATTTATAGCAGTCCTCACAAAATACACTTTAAAAGAAAGTGCTGTTTAGTTTAAGGAATTGCAGCATCACTCCGGAGAATTTAATATAATGGGTCATGTTTTGTTTTTTTAATACTAGACACTACAGCTGAAGAGTATCCATTATAACTGACATTACTAGATGCACACTCATACTGTGAAGCAAAGAATGTCCACAATTCTTTTATTTGCTTGCATGTAATTAATGATTAACTATACTCAGTCCATGGTAACAATGGCTGACAGCAGGGTGGCAAAAGAAAGAGAGGACGTGAAAACATCCAGAAAAAAACTGGAGCATTATTTTGCTTACAGCAGATTTGTTGGGGGGAAAAAGTGAGCAATCAAGACTGAAGCACATTCAGTGAGTTTTCCTATTAACTCTGCAAGTGACCCTATTTATCCTAGCTGTTTCAACAGCTCTTTGCTTAACTCATAGGTTCAGTTCCCATTTCCATATTTCTCTTTCAGCTTTGAATGCTTTAAACTGTAATCCAATGCATACAATGACAGGACAATTCCAAATAAACATTGCTCTGAAATTATATTCTTAGTCCTGCAACATATTTGGAAATTATCAGCACATATAAAAGGAAGATAATACAGTATAAGTATGTGCATGTTTATTGCTACATTATTGTAATAACGAAAGCTTTTTTCATCCATATAAAGTTATGAGGTGAAATTAAAATCTGAACTAGCTTTAGTAGAGCAGTGATTTGGTTTTGCAAGTACAAACTTGTTTCTAGGAAATGTTATGCCACAAACGAAAGGATCAGCAGAATACTTACAGACAGTAGGATGAAGAGGTAAGAAGAACCTTAGAGACAACAAAAGCTCACTCGGTACATAATGGTAAAGGGCACTACATATGGGGGGAGGGAGAGTGCAATCCATTAGACCAGAACTGTGCAAACTGTGGCCCAGGGGCCGGATCCAGCATTCGCGTGGATCTGTCTGCCCAGTGAGCAGACCTTTTGATTCCACTCAGGAACCATGCAACATCCCCCTAGATGGGGGGACAGGGATGCTCTGGATAGTCACATCTGCCCAGATGTCCTGTTGTGTTGCCTTTTGGGACGCCAGGTAGACAACATGACTGCCCTGAGCTCCAAATGAGGAGGACTTCACATGGCACCTGGGCAGAACACTCAGATGTGATCCAGACTGGGACCGCAGCAGATGCAACTTTGAGCACCGCTACATTAGGCTATGCAGCCTTTACTCATTTCATAGAGGTTCATAGCTTAAACAGGATTGCCATGCAGTCCCAGCTGAAAGTACTAGAGTCTCATTCACTGAAATTATAGCATGCTTAGCTGACTGGGCCCCAAAATTAAAATTAATAGCCCAGTCCAATTCACATTTATTTTGGAAGCCCAAATGAATTCAGCAAGACTTACTTCAAAGTATGTATGGATAGGATGAGTCTGCATAGTTACAGGTTGCTATCTTTGTACTAAATGAGAAGGGGAGTTCCACATCTCCAAACACCAGGAAAGATATACTAAGGTACCAAATAGCAAGACAAAACTCAAAACAGTGTGATCCAAAGACAGAAAAAATCTACTGCACTACACATGACCTGTTGCATTCAAATCTACTGCACCTGGTTCCCTCCTGCTTGGAATAGTAAATACTTAGAGAAAGACTTAACAGCTCAAAGAAGCAATAACTTACGAATTATTTTGGTTTTATAGTTTCCAGATGATAGCCATGAGAACATGCTGCAAAAAGCATCTGTTCTTCTGATATTAATTATCCAGGCTCCCAACACCACATGAATCTAGCAAAAGATGCAACAAGTAAAAATGCAAGATGACACCCTGTGAATTGTTCCATTTGTCCCTGTCCTGCTATTGCACTTTACAACAATAGAAGCATTTTGTTTTCTTTTAATTAGTGCAATCCATGAAACTCCATATTGCCCAAGGCAGCAGTTCTCAAACTTGCGGGGAGAACTGCTGCTTTGGGCAAAATGGATTTTCATATTTCAAACTCACAGGGAGTTTGAGGACCGCAGTAAGTCATTGCGGAGGAGCGGGGAAGGCAGCAACACAATCCCCAGGATCGCATCACTAAGTGGGGTGCAGGAATTGGCATGCACTTACCAGTCCCTGCTGCAGCCTCCCAGGGATGCAGGGAACCCTGCGCAACCCTCCGCAGGGCTCCCCAACCTTCAGAAAGTGAAAGCGGAGCAATCGCACTCCGCCTCCGATTTGCAATCGTAAACCAGAAGTGGAGCGCAATCGCTCAGCTTTCACATGGGACATGGGGAGCCCTGTGGAGGGTCGCGCAGGGCTCCCCGTACCCCTGAGAGACTGCAGCAGGGACTGGTAAGTGCATGCCAGTCCCTGCAGCCCTCTTAGCATCGTGATCCTGGGGATCAAGTTGCTGCCTTCCCCCTGTCCCTGCCCCTTAAGGGGGCTGAGTCCAGGGCCCACAGGCTGGTATGGCACTAAGCCCCAGTTTGAGAAGCCCTGGCCCAAGGTATACAATATGTAAAAAATGTCATCCCATTGATCAGCATCACAAACACACAAAAAGCCATTTCACCATCAATCACAAGCTCTATAATGAATCACAAAAAAATGTCACAAAATGTGGACCAATGTGTAATATAAGTGGCAGCATTCCCTTTTATCTTGTTCTCTCTGATCTCTATTCAGCTCTGGTCAAAAAAGCACAAGCCTATAAAAAATCTACTTGGAACTAAGCGCCACTGAGTTCAATGAGACTTACTCCCAGGTAAATGTGCATAGGTGTGCAGCATAATTTATTGTATCTATACAATACAGGGCAACTGGCAGTACAACCCTACGCATGCTTACTCAGAAGTAAGTCTTACTTATTTCAATGGGACTTACACTCTTGTAAGTGTACACAGGATTGCAGCCTCACCCTCCAACTGAAGTTCTGTCAGGCACAAGGAATCCATTAAGAAGGTAAGCGGCATGTTTTGCAATAACTGCATGCAGTGATATGTGACCTCTTAAGCAAAAAACATCACAAAAATATTGTCAACTATAAAGTCAACTACACTCAGCATATCTGCTAGATTGGAAGCACAGGTCTGAGCTTTGGAAGACATGCAAAGCTAGCCAGGGCTTTCAGAAGTGAACATGTGTCAGTTGAAGCTCTTGTTCTCTGCCTCTTTTCGTGATATCTGGAATATAAATTTTGCTTCTCCATCACTGCCAAACTATTAATGTGGAGAGAAGTTGCAGACTTCTTCACTTTGGATGTTACAAAGAGATACACAGAACAGGAAGCATGACTCACTTTGGTATCCTGTTTCCCCAACCATTACATAAAGTCTGAAGCCCCTTTAAGCAAAGGAAAAAAAGAGGCAACAATTTTTTTTAATTTAATATAAGTGTCAATAAAGCTGAGAATCCCCCTTGATTTACAGTAATCTATTACAGAGATAGAAGCACCTACCAATTCCTACAACTCCTTCCCCTCCACCACAACTCAATAACTAATGAAG
Source organism: Tiliqua scincoides (assembly GCF_035046505.1). Lineage (NCBI taxonomy): Eukaryota > Metazoa > Chordata > Lepidosauria > Squamata > Scincidae > Tiliqua > Tiliqua scincoides. The sequence continues at coordinate 214,082,445 of NC_089822.1, forward strand.
GTTAGAAACTTGTTCCTTTTTAAAAAATGATTCTCATGCTTCCATGGAAACTATCTGATTTTATTTTGCAGAGCATATTCTGAATTTCCCATGCTTCTAAATCCTCTCCTTAACCAAAAGAACCCTGAAAAATACTCCTTACAAGGAGCAGGTCTTTGGTCACAAGCAGTACAGATAAAACACTCTTATCATGGACTTTCATGTGCTGCAGCCTTAAGAAACCTGGATAGGGCAAGCCTAGGCAGGCATTCCCCCATTGACCTTTAACTAGTTAGCCTCCCTTTTCTTAAAAGTGAGCTTCATGCACAATTAAACTGTCAGAAAACATCTTGGGAGGCAAGTTTCTAGGACTGACCTTGAGCACTGAGAATCTAGGTCTGGTCCTTCTCTCCGACCAGTGAAAGAAGAAGTTGTTCCTCAGTAGCACCTCTACCAACCGTTATCTACAGCCTCAGTTCTAACCACACTGCTTGGAATGAGTGCCACTAAAATTAAAGGGATAAATCTCCACAGTAAAGAGCTTAGAAGAGTGTCACAATAAACCCTACATGAACGACAAGCACCTCTAGGAATCCTTTAGAAAAGCAAACTACTTAATGAAATGTTGAGTGTCTGCAGACCTACAGACAAGAAAATACTGTATCCAATGCTGAGAGAAATTATTCTGGATAACATGGCTGTTTTTAGATTTTTGCCTCATAAACAGAAGACAAGATAGCTCTAATGCCACAAATAGCTCCATCTGAATTCTTACATGCCAAGTGAGAGGAAGTAGCAGGTTAAGGAAGAACATGACTATTTTAGTGATTGCAAATCTCCACAATGCTATCTTTGAAAAACATTGAAGGGAAGAAATAGCATTTATATAGCACTTTGTCCTTTAAGTGTTTCATTATCTTGCTAGAATCATTACAACAAGCATATATGGTACCAGGCAGGGATGTGAACTCGAGTCAGGTTATTCGAGTTCAAGTTGTGAAAATCAGTATTTTTTGTTGACTCAAGGAAACTTGAGTCACACAGGCACTTGGGCCTCCTCGGGTGTAAGCAGGCAGGGCAGCTGCAATGTTTTTCCATGGACAACGACAGGGCAGTTCTGCCTCACCTGCCGTCCCTGCACTGCATGTCCCTGCTCTGAAGGGGAAGGGGCCACTTGCATGCCTGAGCTGATGCTCCATCACATGGTGCTTTGCAAGCCTGCACAACTTAGTGCTCTGCATCCCCTCTGACTATGCTACTGGTAGGCTCTGTTGTTACTTGGGAAGAGGAAGCCTCATTGAACAACTGGCACAAATGGGACTAATTCTGAGCAAACCTGCAAAGGATTGGGTCGTTTGGGTAAGCCTCACAGCTGCTGTGTGTGACCCTCCTCCCTCTTACCACTTCTGTCCTTGCTCTCACGCAGTCTGTCCCACCTCCTCCTGCCTTGTTACAGATGGAATGGGGACATCAGGGGAGTGGTTAAAGAAAACTCCAACACAAACACACACACACACACACACACACACACCCTGGTAACAGCCTTGTTTTTTTCCCATGGCTGGGTTTTTTTTTAAGGGAATGACTTAAGACTTTTCGAGTCACAAAAATGCTCTGGGCGACTCTGAAAGTGCTCCCATTAGGACTCATTTTTGAGTTGAGTCACATCGGTGGAGATTCGACTCAAGCCATGCTGGACTTGCCCATCCCTGGTACCAGGTCAGTATTATTGTCTCTGTTTTGCAGACAGGTTCCTGAGGCCACCTTATACCACAATCCAGACTTTTCTTTGAGCCAGTTCCTTCTGCTGGCTTCTGAGTGTCATGAACATTTGTGGCTACTCAGGAGCAGGTTAGACCAGCACGAGGGTGTGAGCTGGTCTAGCAACAACAGACCTGCATCCAAATGGGGCACATTGTGCTGGCCTGGGCAGGCCAGTACAGGGGTTGGAAGAGGGTGGTGGGAGGGTGTAATGAAGGTGTAAAGTGGGCATTTTGGGTGGGGGGAGGGCTGCCTGGGAGGCAGACTGGGCCCGGGAGCTGGGTGGGACTGGCGAGCAGGCTAGATCCTAACACCTGGCCCTGGCCCGAACAGCATTACACAGGCTGCTTGGATTTGTGATTGTGAAATTGCAGGTGGAGATCTGAGACACCCCATAGGGTTCGTTGGCATGCGACATGGTGTAAGGAAAATAAAATCCCTTTACTCCAAGTTGTGCCTCAGCCCGCATCTATCTCGCACTGGATTCAGTGCAGGCCTGCCTGTTCCAGCGTAAGTTAGGATTGTGTCAATGTATTAATGGCAGAGAGAAAGTTGTAATAGGGACTTCCTAATTCTTAGCCACTAATAGCTTTATCCATATTTTGAGCTGGACTTCTTATTGATTGTTTTAGTTTGTTTTATCCTACCTGTAGAACAATTCAAGAAAGGTGGGACAGAAATGTTTTCAAATAAATAAAACAAATTCCCTTGTCTTGACTGCCCCTTTGTGTCACATCACAAATTCAGGCACAGTACACATCAGAATGAAGGAGACCCAACAGAGAAGCCAAAGTCAGGTGCTATTCTGCAATTCTTCTCTAGAAAATTGCACATAATCAAAGACTGTGATTTTCATTCTTTTTATTTCATGGCACATTGAGAAGGCACGAAAATGGTCTATCCAAACCATCAATTTTTTGAAATTGGCAAGGCACACTGCACTTTCGGCCAGGGGCTCATATCCCCCAGTGGCCCTACTAACATACGACCCTCCCATGGCACACCAGTAGACCATTCGTGGCACACCAATGTGCTGTGGTTGAAAATCACTGAGAAAGACAGAAACTGGAAACTGCAGCCAAATATCCCAAAACAATTCAACAGACTGAACATGCAAGATGCTACAATTCCAGGACCAGAGCCCTGTTCAGAGACAGGCAATCAAAGATATGTTAGCTCAGCACCAAGACAAGATGTATCACTGATGATGAAGGTGCAGGTCTCTCTTCATAAACTGGATGGACTGGTTCCAGTGCTAGACTCAGGTTTCATTTTGTCTATCTTGGTGCCTGTGTTTGGTCCTGCAGATTCATTTTGACAATGTGAACAGGGTGACCAGATACAAAGGGGGGCAGAGTGTCTATACCTTTAACTATTGTATAGAAGAGGGAATTTTGGTAGGTTCAGCTTAACATGGAAGGGTTTAAAAAGCTGCACCTGCCAAAATTCCCTCTTCTATACAATAGTTAAAGGTATAGACACTCTGCCCCCCTTTGTATCTGGTCACCCTGAATGTGAACAAAGAAACCAGTAGACACAGACCACAAAAAGACCTTCAGCCCATTACACTCCCTGTCCCTTCTACAACAGGGCTGTATGAGGAAGGTTCAATACGTGTTCTTGGTCAGAGTATTTTTACACACATGGCTTTGTACAGCCTAATACTGTAATTGTTCTCATTATATACAAAAAAAACAACAGGAACGTGAACTCCCAGATATATTAAAAACTGCAAAGCCAGCTATTCAATCAAACTTCTGGCTTTGGTTTCTGGTTTCCTCCATTTTCAGTGAAACACAATTTAGTGGCGACCAGGCATGGAAACATTATCCCCTACCTGTTGTTGCTTTTAAATTAGATTGAGATCTTGTGTCAGCAGTAATGAGGGATATAATCTTCACCACATTTAACCTTGTATGGCCAGCAACTGGTTTGATCTGTGGAGGGTTGCCCATAATTTTTAGACAGTGTATCAGTCCCACCAAAATCTGAGAAACACAGATATGCTTACCTCTGCATCATATTCAGACTAGAGCAGTATTTCTCAAGGTTTGTCCTCCTACACACCACTACACATGGTTCACCTATTTGAAATACCACAAGCAGTAACTAGCGATGACATTATTGTGACAGATCAGATGTGACATGACAACACCAGTAAGAGACTCAGGGTAGGCGAGACTTTTTTGAGAATGGAAAAACATGCTACCTCAGAATGCCAGAAAGATACCTCTGGATTATATCAGAATGCCAGATGCAAGGGAAGGCACCAGGATACATGTCTCTTGTTGCCTTGTGTGCTCCCTGAGGCATTTGGTAGGCCACTGTGAGATACAGGAAGCTGGACTAGATGGGCCTATGACCTAATTCAGCGGAGCTCTTCTTATGTTCTTATGCTTTGGAGCTCTGCCCACCAAGCTGAGCCTCCTACCGCTGTTTGTTTTATCATGTTCCTGGTCTCACTGCAGGGCGGTACAGGTCTAGGGGTCCTGCAAGTACCAGCAGACACGTCCTCAAGTACCACTGATGGTACCCATTCCCCTGGTTGAGAAACACTGAACTTGAGGAAACAATGAAGCATACATGAAAACACTTCTTTTTAAACAGAAGGCAGAAGTGTAAGGATTCTGCCTAGTATCTCTTTGACTACTCCTAAAACTCATTGCACTTGCTAACAAACACTGAAGATGAGAATGGCATTTTGTACTAACATGCAAAAATCCATGAAGTTGAACTATAATTAGATTGCAGTACCTCTGAAAAACTGTTACAAGCTGATGCACTAGTGCCAAATTGGAATTCCATTGTCACATACTTTTATTTACATCTTTTCCTATAAATTACAGAATTATGCTTCCCTTCAAAAGTTATTGAGAGCCTACCCTTCCCTCCCCAGAACCTAGAAAAATAACTGTACATCCAGGGTTAGTGCCCCTTACCCAGCATAACACAGTAGTGGCCCAAATGGGACTACTGTGTCACCTAAAGAGGTGACACAGATCTGAGCAGCCCAGCCCAGTGCCGGATTGCCCAGGAGAGGGGTTAGGATCCAGCCTAAGTGCCAGATCCTGGCTCCACTCTCCTCTTGGGCCCAGACCGCCCAAGGTCCATCTGCCCCCTGCTCTCCCCTTGCCCTGGAACACCCCCAGATTGCTTTTCCTCTGTCCTCCCAAGACCCCTCTACCAGCTGAGGCAGTCCGGCACAAACTTACCTGACCCTGGCATACTGGAGACCAAATTCAGCCTCCAAAGGCCAGCGCACATCTGTGTGCTGGTCTGCCTCTTCCCATGGTGGCATAAAGATGCCTTACTTTTGCTTTCACGATACCTCTAGTCTAGGCTGATGCAAGGGACTTGCGCTGGCCCAACTAAACCTTTGGATTGCACCCCAAGTCTTATGAAAAAAATGGGGAGGGGGTGCAAATAGTTAACCTTGACTAGGGTTCAAAATAGCCTGGCACCAGTCCTGGATATATCCACCCAGATGCTGCACTGTCTGAAGGACTTCATCCCTGATCACCCACCTTACACACATATCAAGTCACCTTCTTTCCTGGCTAATTCTTACACTTCTAAACATAATGTGTGCCATTCTGGTCCAGTTTTTCCACACACTCCTGAAGAGATGTCACTTCATCTCTAATCTGAAATAACTGGGTCTACAACAGCCACTCATACCCAGGAGAAAGCCAGACCCCACTCTTCCTTTTCAGCAATGATAGAGAATCAGGGCCCAATCCTATACCTACATAGTGCTGGTGCTGGGTGCCATAAATGTGCTGTAAAACACATTTACCGCACCAAGAAAGTAGCGACCACTGGTGCTGGGCCTGCATCAGTCAGGTACCAAGACCAGCGTTGGCAGGAGGAGGACATGCTGCTGCCAGGGTAAGTGAGAGAGTGCAAACCGAGGCCAGGAAGGAGGGGATGGGACCAGCAGAGCTCTGCTCTGTTGAATCTTGAATGCCGGGTCGGGCCAAAAGGCCCAACATAGAGGCTTTTCCATCTGGTCAGCAAAACAGCAAGCACAAATGCAAGATGACTCATTGCCAGGGTTGGGGCTTTCCTCAGGAGAAGGGGATGCAAGTCGTGTCCCCCCCAGGAGACTCCTGGCAGCTTCTGGGTGCCCACTGGATACAGCGGTAGCTGCTTTGGCATGGCTGCTCCAGCCAGAGCCAAGAAGCATAGGACTGACCTTCCCAGCCCCTCACAAAAGCCCCCAGCCTTGGCTGTTATAGGCCTAATCTCAGTATGTATGTATGCTACCCCTAATGATGTAATATAAACCCTAGTGTGAGAATTACAAATTATTCAAAGTCTCTTTTTCCAGTCACTCTTTTTCCAAAAACTTTAGGTCTATACTGTATAACTGAACAGTATCATTTAACAGTACTTAGGGCCTAAATATGACTGCTGCGGTGGATTTATCAAAACCCATTTTTCTTTTGGTGGAAATGATCCCATACTTGTCTTCATCTGCCCTTTTTCCGCTGCTATCAGATATGACCCTCTTTGAGACCAGTAGCATGGAGACTAGGCAAGTAAGTTTCTTCTCTTTGTTTTCAGTAAATGTGTCCAGCACCAGTCCATGGTTATGCCTGGAAATTCACATAACCAGAAAAACTGAATGGAGTAAAAATGTACTCAAGGATCCCAAGTTTTGTACCTGGACAAAGAGAACTACTGTTCAATTCCAACTTAACCATGAGCTAGTGACTGTTCTATACAAGCCTACAAGGAAGGTATTTCTAAGTGGGGGTTAACATACAAGTAACATGTGCAACTTAAACATGGAGTTTCTTGCTACATGCCAATGGGGGGGGGAACAGTGCATCACACATTATAGGACAACATTATTAATTCCTTCAGGAAAGTGCCTTTTATGTACAAACTTGGTAACATGTGAAGAAGCATTTTTGTAGCTGAACAGTAGTGTAGAAAGGCAGCATATAAGACAAAGAAAGACTCTTGTGTTCCTGGGGGAAAGGTTCTCTAAGCATGTCCCCAGTATTCTGGACAACAGTATACAGATAAGTTAGAGAGCCCAAAGCAAGAAAAATCCACAATAGCTAGTGTTGCACAAGTACTCATTTAAAACTATAAAGCAACATTATTGTATGCATTATAGTTTGCCCTTAATGACAACCAGCTGTGCTTTTTCAAATGGTCTCTCCCATTAGATTACGTTTTCCTTTCCAAACATCAACTCCCACAACACCATTAATAACGTCTCCTAAATAAGATTGTTAACATCTGCTGACTTTTGTCAGCAGCAGGTTGGGCTTGTCTTTGATGGTCTCTGCTGTTACCAGTAAATCATGTTTGCTGTGGCATTAACTAGAAGGGAGATAAGTAAAGCTTTGCTTTGAGTTCCTACTAGGAAAATAACTAGGTAGTGCCCAATTCTTTATCCACCACATTTCAGGATACATTTACAACTGGGCTTGCAAACCACATTTAAATTTGATGTCTGATATACATTTACTTTTGTGGTTTCAGGCTTACCTATAATATTGCAGTTCTGATTCTAGCTGCTGGATATATATCTGCAAGTGTGGCAGTTCGCTGGCTTTAGCTTCTAGTTCTTTTACTTTTCCAAGGCTGTTAAGGACAGCATGCCTCGCTTCTTCAACTTTCTTCCTCATTTCGGCTTGCTCCCTCTTTAGACTGCGATTGCACTCTTCCAGGGTAAACAGGGCGCCTTGAGAATTCCTCAGTTCTTTTTCCAGTTCTTGATTAAATCTAATTGCTTCTTCAATTTGTCCATCCCTAGAACTCCGGATTAGTTCAACCTCCTTTAGAACACTTTGAAGGCACTTGGATGTCTGATTGGAAGTCGATAGTCTACGGTTACCTATAAAGCAGGTCCCATTTTTCTTATGATTAGCATGGCTCTTCCACAATCCCACCTACAATCAACAAGGGCAGAGGAAGAAATAAACACTACAACCACATGCATTTGTTTTTCTAACCCTCTTTCAGACTGGCATGTCTAAATCTGATTTCTAAATTATAATTCTAAAAAATATTCAAAATATATGGTCCAATGGCAAAAGGATATGGATGACCAGAACCACCTTTCAGAGCGCGATACCATAGTCTTTCGAGACTGAAGGTTGCCAATACAATACAATGGATGACACATCAAATATACACAGAGACTTCCCAAGTCATATTCATCCAACACCAGTAAAACACACATGAACCTAACAAACCAACATCAAAACCATAGCACAACAGCTACTTTGTAAAAGTATGCAGGGCTCATCCTCTGTCTGAAACTGAACCATTTTGATAAGAACATTAGGAACAGCCTCACTGGATCAGGCCATAGGCCCATCTAGTCCAGCTTCCTGTATCTCACAGTGGCCCACCAAATTCCCAGGGAGCACACCAGATAACAAGAGACCTGCATCCTGGTGCCCTCCATCTTCTAATACAGGGGTCTCCAAACTTTTTGGCTGGAGGGCCGCATCATATGACTGGCATGGTGTTGAGAGCTGGGAAAATAAATTGAAATAAATTTATATACAAAAATACATTAGAGATGGAACTTAGATGAATGAATAAATGAATGACAGCCCAATCCTGAGCTGCCCAGCACATGACACTGCCATGGCATCCAACGCGTAACCGGGCAGCCCACAGCAGCTCCCCAGGGGAAGGGAACTTTTGTCTCCTTCCCTTGGGTAAAGGAAGTAGCCCCATAACGGGGCAACTCAATTCTGCGGCAGCTCTTAAGCTGCCGCAGAATCAAGGTGTCCCATGTCAGGCCACGCAGATTCAGCGGGGCTCCAGATTCGGCAAGGTTCAGGTCCCGCCCCCTCCCTTCCCCGCCATGCCTTCTCCCTGCCCTCTGTCCACCCAGAACACATCCTGCCATGCCCCTATTCACCTCTCCACTGCCCAGCAGTACAGGTGAGCTGCTGGGCAGCGGACCACGGGCCCAGTGCCAGAGCTGGCCCAACGATGGCTTGTGCTGGACTAGCTCCAGCACTGGGCCTGTAATAATGGTCACAGACATGCCTTACGGTTCAAGGTTCCAGGATTTATCTGAGCCTCTGACATCTGGAGAGCCTAGAGGTGAGAGGAACTCTGCTCCCCAAGCCCCTGGAGGGTGTTCTGATGGATGGGGAGGCTGCTCCCAGCCTCCCGGGCCTTCAGAATGCCTTCTAAGGCCTCTGGGATGCCAGAACCTGGAAGTGACATTTTAACGCTGAGGTATTCAATCTGTGTACCCTGCCTCACTAGTGAGGCGTGGTTAGCCTCCAGGGGCATCACCAGGCATCTCAGGGGGAGAGAGATGGCCAGCAGCTGCTCTGCTGCCAAGCTCAGCTGCACTGGCTGCCTCCTGACTTGCTTCTTTTCCAAAGCTGAGAACGAAGTGGGTGAAGCAGTGTGAAACATGGTGGGGGGAAATGGGAGAGAAGGCTGGCTGGGCAGGCAGAGGTGCCGCATCTCATCATGGAGCTCTCTCCATGTGCAACCTTGCCCCAAGGACTACATTTCCCAGTGTGCCCCTCGCCCTGGGCATCCTGGGAATGGTCAAGGCTGGTGGAGAGAAGAGTGCGGAGGTGCTGCATCTCATCAGCACAGGGGCGCTCCTGACAGGTTTCAAACTGGGAGGGAAGAGTAAGTACAGGCAGTGCAGCACTTTCCTCTGCTCCTAGTGGGGGGGGGCCAAATGCCCCAGCCTGCATCCCTCTGTCTTGCCTGGGGGAACGGGGTGGCATCTGCATGCTGGGTGTATGTGTGTGAGCAGCCCCCTATCTACTTTGGGGTGAGTTGTAATCTTGCTATATGTGACTGCAATCCTTTCCACACTTTCCTGGGAGTAAGCCCCATTGACTCAAATGGGGCTTACTTCTGAGTAGACCTACATAGGCTTGGGCTCTGTGTCAGCTTAACCCAGGATCTTCACCTTTTTCTTCCCCCCTTCAAAACAGAAAAAAAGCCACTCTTGATGGCTTTGTCTCCAAAAATTGATTAAAAAGAAAAATCCCCATTCCTTTTTAGCCATTCCCCTTTTTTCTCCTGCCTCCTTTGGGGGGGTACTTTGGGGGGGGCTGCTATTGTAAGACAAAAGACACAGTCCTAGTTAGGTCTACGTCCTATTGTGTTCAATGGAACTTACTCCCAGGAAAGTGGGGTTAGGATTCCAGCCAAACAGTCTCTAGGTCTCAATTTGCATCAGTTTGCAATTAGCAGATACAAAACAAAGTCTTCCCCTCCTGCAAATTCATCACTTCCCCCCCTTTCCAAAACCCTCCAGGTGTGCTGCTAACAAACTCAGGTCACAATCCTAACCAGGTCTACTCAGAAGTAAGTCCTATTTTGTTCAATGGGGCTTACTCTCAGGTAAGTGTGGTTAGGATTGCAGCCTTAGAGTGCTGGCAGCCTTGTTTCTAGTGTATAATTATAACACCTTCGTCCCCATTTTGGGGGTAACTGAGGTGAGGTGTTGTAATGGGGAGCCGTGGCCAATGGCTACAAAGATCAGGAGAGGCGCGAGAACCACTGTTTTAAGGCATTAAAAGGCCTTTGGATGTTTCTGAAGGGCTTCCCCATCCCCCCATTGCCTCTGGAGGATTATAGGGCCCTGACAGGAAGGCTAGAAGCATCTAAGAACATAAGAACAGCAGCCCCACTGGATCAGGCCATAGGCCCATCTAGTCCAACTTCCTGTATCTCACAGCGGCCCACCAAATGCACCAGGGAACATACCAGATAACAAGAGACCTGCCTCCTGGTGCCCTCCCTTGCATCTGGCATTCTGACATAGCCCATTTCTAAAATCAGGAGGTTGCGCATACGCATCATGGCTTGTAACCCATAATGGATTTTTTCCTCCAGAAACTTGTTCAATCCCCTTTTAAAGGCATCCAGGCCAAATGCCATCACCACATCCTGTGGCAAGGAGGAGGACTGGAGGCTCTCTGGGGGGGGGGGCAGACAGAAGTTTGCTATGGGACAGATTTGGCCCACAGCCAGGGTTTGGAGACCCTAGTTCTAACAGATAGGAAGAAGGGTGATGATCTTGAAATGAGAGTTCCATAACATAGACTAGTACTTCTCAAAGTATGGTCTGCAGACCAATGCCTGTCCACAAGCCATCAGTCCATGGCATAGCTCCCACTGCTTCTGACTTCTCTGGTGGATCAAGGGCATCCAGAAAGAATAAAGCTATAAGTCTCCCAAGATTTGCAGTGGGACATTGCCTTTTGGGGTGGTGCACCAAACTGTGCAAGAGGCTACAAGACTGAGATTGGGATTCACTGGGGAGGTGGAACCAAGGTGAACCAGGAGGATTTAAGCTAGGGACAAGAGAAGGACAGGGTGGAAGTGAAGGAGCAGAGGGAAGGGCAGCGGGGCAAGAGATGAGGGAAAAGAGCAATGAAGCGGGAGGTTTAAGAGCAGCAGAAACGCAGGGAATGAATGGACAAGGAGCAGGAGAGTAGAAGAGAGAGCAGAGGAAGAAGAAATGGGGCAATCAGATTCAGGGTAAGGGATGAGGGGAAACAGGAGGTAGAGGCAAAGGAAGTGAGAGGATCAGGGGCAAGGTAAGAAAGGACATGAGAGAGAGGAGTACAGATACAGAAGAGCCTGGGCCAAGAGGCCTACAGGGGAACTGAATCAGGAGGGACACAGGGAGACTAAGAGGAGAAGGAACACAAGACAGGAATAAGACAAGACTGGCCAGAAAGAGAGAGTTAACTTCACAGTGCCCTAGAATCGGCCGTCACAAACGTGCCACAAGATACACTGAGGTGGTCAGGCAAGAAGAGGCGCTGATGGGGAGGCCAGTGCCAGTTGGTGTTGGGTTTCCGTGCTGGTGGTAGAAGCAGGAGGAGCGTGCCATGGTAAATCACCTGCCAAGCGGTGGGAAAGCATTTCAGGGCAGGGGAAAGAGGGGAGGGGGCAAAACTGGGCACAGACCGGAGGAGGCTTAGGTCCATGAAGGGGGCAGGGATGATGGCAGAGGCTGCTGCCAAACCTATCCCCCTCAGCCTTGGAGCCTGATATGGGTCTTCTCGGTTCTGCACCAGCTAATTAGCTGGTGCATCTCCAAGCAGGCCCATCGGGGCCACCAGGACCCATCCTCCCTTATCACAAGGAGAGCTCTGGCTGCTTCTCTGGCTCCACAGGATACAGTGGCAGCTGTTTAGACACCACTGTATCATGCAGTGGCGTCATAGGATTGGGCCCTGGTTCTCTTTGCAACTTTTCCATCTGGATCCTACCTGACTTTATTTGGAAGTAAGTTCTATAGATAAACCACTCAATGTACACACGGTAATGGAAACGTGCAAAATCCCTCGAGGAAGCAGGGCATGGTGTCAACAGTGACCTCCTGCTCTGGCAGGTCTGGAGAGCATGGGGTTAACACCAGGGGCTTAGATTGCTGTGAGTGTGCTGCACAGCTGCAGCCACTTGGAGGCAACAAGGCCCTCAGGAATAAAAGCAATACCTGAAGGAGGAAGGGTTTGGTGGGTAGCAGGAGGAGGAAAGGCTGGAGGAAGGAGAAAGGACTGGCTGATAGACTAGCTAACTGGCGGACTGACTGAGGGCGCAGTCCTAACCCCTTATGTCAGTGCTTTCCAGCACTCACATAAGGGCAATGCTGCTCTGAGGTAAGGGAACAAACATTCCCTTACTTTGAGGAGATCTCGGTGCGTGACACCGAACTGCAGGAAGCAGCACGTGTCCCACTGGCACCACTATGCCAGTGCTGGAAAGCACTGACATAAGGGGTTAGGATTGCGCCCTTAAATATATTTACTTGGAAGCAATATGGACAGGATTGGTTGTTCATCACATTTGTGCAGATTTTTGCTAAAACAAACTCTGAAAGAACTAAAATATAATAGACAGACATCAGACCAAAAGACTTCAGGCAGAGCTCAAATTAAATAGTAACATGCTTGTCTTGATTCTGGGGAGGAGGAACCTTTTCAAGTACTTGTCTTAAGCAATACTAACTCCAGTGACTTTTCAGTCTCATACACCATAAGAAGTTTCAGGGAATGAACAGAAGTACTAAGTCAAACTTGAAAGCAGATGCTCACTATAGAAACTAGATCTGCTTTTCTAGGAAGGAAAACCCAAGTCACTTGCTTTCTTTTCCCAGATATATTGACAATGCTATCTTGATATATCAGAATTCATGTCTCAAAACAATGCACCATCATAGACAGTCTGCTTTCAGATTAGAGTTGTTTAGGAGTCATTGCATCACGTTTGTGCATATATTTGTGCACTCACTTATGAGCAAAGAAGTGCTTTCTCCATTTGTTCTTCACTTTGTTACTGCTTACAAGCTAAATAAACCAAGCAACCTCTCCAGCCCGTGCAACAGTTCTTCATGCTTAGGTTCCATGCTACTTGCATTTCAAAGTTTGGAGACACTTTCAGCCACAGTCTTTTCCACCTGCTACTAGAAGCAGCAGCAAAAGCAGCAATTTTTCAAAATTACAGGGAAACCTCACAGTTCTGAACAGAGAAGGTGAAGTTTGCTTGTTTTTTCAAGGTGGGGCAGGGGTGAGCAAGAATAAAGGGGCCCAAGACACTTCAGGAGGCCTGCAGGCTTCCTGATACGGAATTCTTGGCAGTTAGCCCCAGAAGTGCAGAGCAGTGCAAAGACCCCCTGCACATGATCAGACATACTCAGAGCACAATTCTATGCTTGTCTACTCAGAAGTCAGTTCCATTACCTTCAGTCAGGGTGACCAGATGTCCTCTTCTTCCAGGACATGTCTTCTTTTTTAAGCCTGTCCTGGAAAATAACTTAAATGCCCTCCTTTTCCCTGTAAGCAGGCAGCGCATACCCTTCTTGGAATGAAAAAATTTTATTTATTTATTTAATTTGTTTTCCACCTTTCTCCCCAAAGGCACCCAAGGTGGTTTTTTAAAGTTACATGTAAAAAAAATACATAATATAGTTAAGTTTAATAATAATATAGTGTTTAAATCAACCACATGAAATCCATATACAAGTGTTTCTACCTTTTATTTTGTCATGTCCTACATTTTTCTTGGATGTCCTACATTCTGGTGTGCCTGGTCCTGTTTTGTGGTTATGACATCTGGTCACCCTGTCTTCAGTAGGGCTTACTCTCAAGAAATTGTGCACAGAATTGTAGCCTCACAGCCCATCCTATGCATGCCTACTCAGAAGTAAGTCCCATTAGAGTCAATGGGGCTTACTCCCAGGAAAGTGTGGATAGCTGCAATCCTATTCACACTTACCTGGGAGTAAGCCCCACTGACTACAATGGGACTTACTTCTGAGTAGGCATGCACAGGTTTGGGCTCTCAGGCTGCAATCCTATCTATGCTTACCTAGGAGTAAGCCTCGTGGACCACAATGGGACTTACTTCGTAGTAGACATGCATAGGATTGGGCTGTTACATCGACACCATCACCGCCCTATGTGTAAGCAGTGCTCAGTGAGGGTCTGCCAGGACTCAAGAAAGCCTGCAAACCCTTCTTCTGCATCCCAGATGCGGAACGAAGAGGAACAGACCGTCTGCACGTGCTCCGGGGCACTCTCTTCCCCCGCTCGCCCACGGAAGCGGCGCCCGCCCCCCCAGCCCGCTCACCTGCAGCGCCAGGCACCGGGCGTCGCTGCTCTGCAGGGCCGCCCTCATGTCCTCCACCAGCTCGCGCAGACTGGCGTTCTCGTCCTCCAGCTTGACGATGCGGTCCTCCGCCTGCTCCAGCGCCACGATCTCCTCGTAGCACTCCCTAGAGCACGAGGAGCCCGGCGGGGGTAGCGGAGGCGGCCTGCGCCCCGAGGACCCTCCGGAAGAAGCGGGAGGCGGGGGCGAGGCGGAGGAAGGGCCCCCGGCGCCGCCGCCCCCCTTCCCGGCCGCCTGCGCCTTCCCCTTGCGGCGGCGGAGCGGGCTGCGCAGCCGGATCTGGGTCTCGATGTGCTCGCTCTCCTGGCCCACCGGCAGCCTGGCCACCCCCGCGCAGCCCTGCCGGCCCTGGCAGCCGGCCCTGGTGCTGAAGTAGCCGCACAGCCTGGCATGGAACTGGCGGAAGGGCAGCTCCGCCGGGAGGTCCTCGCAGAGGCCGGCGCACTCCTCCGGGTCGGCGGCCGCCTCCTGCTCCTGCTCCTGCAGCCCCAGCACCCGGCAGAGCGTGCGGAAGTCCTCGCCGGGGATCCTGCCCTCGCCCCGGCAGTCCAGGTGGTGGAAGACCTCCTGCAGGTACTGGTCCAGGCCCGTGGCCAGCACCACGATCTCGTTCTCCACGCCGCCGTCCAGCCCGTAGTGGAACGCCAGGGCGCTCACCAGCCACTGCGTCCTGCGCGCCGGGCGGCTGTAGGGGTCCCGGGCGTCGAGCGCAGCCATCCTGCCGCCTCCTCGCAGCTCTGCCCGCGGCGCTCTCCGACCATGCTTCCTCCCCGTCCCAACCCAGTCCCACTCCGGCTGCGGATAGGCGGGCAGGCCGCCCGGACACGCCCCTGCTCCGCGGCCGGGGCCCCGCGCACGCGCCACGCTCCCTCCTCTCCCGCTTCACAGCCCAAGCCTAGGCATGTCTACTCAGAAGTAAGTCCCATTCTAGTCAATGGGGCTTACTCCCAGGAACGTGTGGATAGGCTATGCACACTTTCCTGGGCTGGGAGCAAACCCCATTGAACATAATGGGACTTACTTCTGAGTAGACCCGCTTAGGTTTGGGCTGCAACCCTACTACAGGAAAGCGAGTCCTTCCAAATTTGTCCCAGGCGGCAATTCGATCCACACTTACTAGGGAGTAAATCCTATTGACTTATAATGGGACTTACTTCTGAGTAGACAGGTGTAGGATTGGGCTCTTAGGCTGCAATCCTATGCACACTTTCCTGGGAGCAAGCCCCATTGTACATAATGGGACTTACTTCTGAATAGACATGCATAGGATTGGGCTGTTAGCCCACTACAGGAAAGCAAATCCTTTCAACTTTGACTCAGGCTGCAATCCTATCCACACTTACCCGGGAGTAAGTCCTATTGACTTATAATGGGACTACCTTCTGAATAGATAGGCATAGGATTGGACTATCAGCTTCTTTCCCACCAAATGTGCCTGTGATTATTCAAAGCAACCAGGATTTCACAGTAAAACTCAAAATATCCAAGCATTGGCATTCCATTCAGGCTAAGGACAATGGAGGCAGTATTGGCCCTGGATGCTTAAATCAGTCATGGGTATTTCAACATCTGGTGTTGTCGCCAGTTTGTTGGGGGCTCTGGGACAAAGTCCTGCAGTGGCATCTTCCATGGCATTCCCCTGAAGGTACATAGGGTGCTACCACCTGTGCTGACGGTTCAGAGGTTGGCCCTCTGTCCGGTTCAGAGGACAGACAGGTGTTGGGTTTTTGACCAGTGCATACCCCGCCTGAATAGTACCATTTGATCTGTGCTTGCAGTGGAATACCTACATTGACTAGGCTGTATATTCTTGAATAAGTTCAAGTGCAATGTTTTGAGTATTTTTTCTTCCAACAGGACAGTTTTTCTTCACTGTCCAATCCAATGCGGTTAGGTATGCTTTAGCCTAATGTGGGTCCAACTTTTACTACTAAGGGGCCACAGTATGCTAGCCTCACCTGAGGATGCAAATGGGAAGAATTAGTGGCGACATGATCTCTGCCAATTGCTTCCAGATTCTGAACCAGAAGACAGGAGAAGCAGGCAGAGGAGAACCTTTGTTACACCTAGCACCAGTGCTGCAGCACCAATGCTAGGGCAGTGTAGAATTGGGCTGCCTGTCTCTAAAGTATTTAAAAATAATACAGCACAATAAATAGTTGGGTCACATATCCCAGCTGACATCAGGAACAATTTCTAATAGGTGCCATTGGCACATGATCACTTCTACCCAGCCATCATAAGAGAACTGCTGTACTGCCAGAGGAAAGACTGGCACTTTCTTAGCTACAGCATTTTGAATACCCAGAAGACTTAACATTGCACCACAGAAACACTGCCTTCAAGGCAGGCATCTGGCTCCTATGTCCATCCATGAGGAACAACTAATGCATAGGGAAAGATTGTGTGAGAAGACCAGTGCTACTGTTGGTCAAACACACACCTTCATGGAACTCTTTCCCCACTGACTTGCCTGCAGAGGAACCCTGACACATAGGTACATATGCCACTGAAACCCTGTCTGTTACAGATGGCACTGAAGATGCCCAAACTCTTATCCATGAGGTGCATCACCAGTCCTGCTGGACTTCACCACCTTCCTGCATGAATTGACAGTGTGACCAAAACTCACGTACTGCTACTCTAAGCTGTACATTGCAAGGACAGGGAAGTGGTGGAAGATAAACTTTCTTTCAGAGAACCTTGTCCACCATTACAGAACACAACTGAAAAACCACTGTAAAGTTCAAAAGTTTTAATTAGTATTCCAGTATCTTAGTTCTGTGTGTGTGTGTGTGTGTGTGTGTGTGTGTGTTACTTCTACAACATCAGAAATACCTTACACAGTAATAACATACTAATTAGCTTAATGTTTTAAATGCACTTGAAACTGACAAGTCCCAGTCTTCTTGAACTTGAAAAATATCCTTTTCATTTGAGAAATTCCTACTTGTCATCATTATGAAGCAATTTTGTTCAGAGAAATTAATCTGCAGAAAAAGGAATTCAGAATTTGAATGCTTACAGACTTTTTATTATAACAGCATCTCTCCAAAGTCCCAGTAATACTGGGACAGTGTTTTTGCTGAAGGATCAAAGTATACGACGCTAACGCACCTATCAGAGTTAAGCTTTGCTGGGCTTTGTCAACAAATACGTGATATTTTTGAGGACTTGTTCTTGGTGTGGTGTTCATTTCTAACTTCATTCAGAAATGTTGAAGGCCTCATTTTTTCCAGTCAGTTAAGTACATGTTGAACCTCAATGAGATGACTAGATGCACAGAAGGCAATGCAACTCTTAAGACAGCTGTGTGCTTAATGGTAACTTGATCGATTCAAAACTACTGCTCCATGTTGCTATAGTTCTGTTGTACTACTCTGCAAATCTATGGATGTGGGGCAAAAATGCTCATCTTTCTTGATTTGCTGAAGTATGTTCACTTAAAGTATGTTCATTTGCTTCACAACATATAATTTACAGAATCTTGCTTCAAATCAGTGATATTTTAAAAAGCTGGGAAGGCCGAGATATTTCACTGATGAAGTAATCATCTGCCCCTTAACCTTAAACATGTTTGGCAAGGCATAAAGCAGTTCAAATTGTTGCCATACTTATGCATATTTCCAAAGCACCTTCTTTTTCACATGAGTAGTTGCAAAACATTGAGTGGAATTCCTGACCCAATTAGGACAGGCAGCTTATGGTGTAATATTTGATGACTAGTATTACAGTTCATCTTTCACAGCAAATTGAGAATAGTTACTTAATTTCATCTAACTGTGACTGAACAAGGCAAACTATTTGTGAGGAACAAAAGACCCCATTGACCTGTCTCTTTTAATAAAACTCAGATTTCTGAGCATTCATATGATGAAATGAGCATGTTATTAACATAAAGCGCCCCTCTTGTGTTTTTGCTGTTTAGCTCCCCTACAATTCAAAATGACAAGATGAATGTCTTGTGTTCCCATGCACACTGAGTATGGTACAGTTATGGCCTTTGTTTCAATGGCCTCAAGGCCATAATCATGCATCTGAAGGCAACTGTAACAACATTGTTCTAGTTTATCACTTGCTGTGAGATCTCATCCTCAAGTTACACTCTGTTGCAGGGGATAAAGATTGCTCCTCTTACAACAGTGGAACAAAACATTATGCCAGTATAGTGGCTTTGTGGCAGCATCATTTTATCATAGTGCAGGCATTACACAATGTTGACCTACAAAGGACAGAGAAGAACACACACTCTCTCTCTCTCTCTCTCTCTCTCTCTCTCTCTCTTTCTCTCTGGCTGTTGCCTTTCTCCTGCTTATCTAGCCACTGGATACTACAGTGACAAGGGTCGTAGCAATGGTGGCAAAGGAGAGGGAGATCTGAAGGTTTGGAAGGCTTCCCTTTAATATTCTAGGTGCAATTTATTTGATCCAATTTTGAATCATGCCCAGGATGATTTGATCATATCTTCTTGAGATGTGCAAAATGGGACATCACTCTGCTCCCATGACTGAGAACTAGGAGAAACAGGGAAGAAACTGATAATGTGAACTTTGATGAAAGAGAGCAAAACAGCCATGGAAATCTACAACTAATAGAGCATATTGACACTTGTGTTCTTCTCAGAACCATGTAGGTCCTCTGCTTCAGGACACCAGAAGTAAGGAAGGAGAAATCCATGTCAGAATCCGTTTTTCTCAAGTTCAAAGGGGTAGCCAATAGAGTCAGAGCACAGTAAATGTTAGAAAGAGTAAAACATGTTGATATGCAGAAACAAGAGAGAGCATCTATTCACAATGGGGCAAATTTTGCACAGTTCCCTATCAACTGGTGAAATTAAAAAGGTGTTGGCATTTCTGGAATTATATACCCACTCTCAGAGAAGTTGCTTCAAGTGATTAGAAGCTGCTAAAGTTCTGCCTCTAATACAAAATGTCTTGAAGCATCTTTTTTCTCATGCTGACTGGTTCCCCACTCCTTCTGGGTCTTGCCTTATCTACCAGGTGTGCTTACTAGATGCAAAGCTTACTGTGATTCTCAAGCCTTGTTAAATATTCAGGTAGACAAGGAAAATGTGAATGCTGTGGCTCAGGTCTTGCTAAGGTGTCAGACAGACATGACAACTGGAGAAGTCCACCTGAATGTCACTAAGCAGGCAACAGAATAAATTGTGAAAGCTCACATAACCCCTGTGATTACAGTGGTGGAATACAATCACCACACACACACCCAGCTCTTCTCACAGGATAGACAGATCAGAGCTAGGTCAACTGAAGCAGTAGCCTTGGGTAGCCCATGCCACAGTAGCAATCAAATTCGGATCACTCCATGTAAGATTTTCTTAATGCAAACAACAATTTCTAGGTTTAAAGTAACGTATTCTATATCAAGTATGAAGGGAAAATAAGTAGAAAGGCTATATTCTTATTTTTCCACCAAATATTGCATAAGGCCACATCTGTTAGCTGCACATTTAACAGAATAGATCTCGGGCAAGAATAAAGGCAGAAGGATCTGAGAGGGCAGATGTTGAAACAATTACATTTGATTTTTCCCAGCTATTTCCAATAGTTAAATGTCCCCAAGTGGAGATAATTGATTTAAAGACTAACAAAATCTTTACCAGACTATAAATGTGTCAGCATAAATTTTACCACACCTGCAGTTTCCAGATGAATGATTACTGAGTTTCCTCATCATTTCTCCCACTGGAATAAAGGCCCTAAAATGGTGCTGAAGGACACTGGGCCTTTGTTGGACTGCTAACTGCCCATCTGCTCTTTTGACTTAAAAGAATGGAGGATGAATAATTGGTAAGGTAAATCTCTGACTTTTCATTCAACAATGTGCTAGTAAACATATTGAATTAATGTTCAAATCAGCTGAAATAATGAAATAAATTGATGTGGCATTTGAGGTATAAATATACCTGATACTTCTTTGCCCTATAACTGGAACATTGAATCATTTTCTATTGTCAGATTCTTATGTAACTAAAAGAATTTAATATAATGGAGCCCACATCACACTATGTTTTCTTCAGATCCCTATTTGTACTGGACAAAACTGTTTCCTTTTTGATATTGGGAACTGTGACTTGAACGGAGGATACTTCTGTTATCAACCAACAAGATACAGGCAATTGCTGAAAGATGAGAGGCAAGCTAGTGGTATAATTGGTCTGCAGTTATTTAAACTGATTACAACCAAAGGCTACTTCCATTTATGGCATCCACCTTATTCCACATAAATGGATGTGTATAGCATAAGCTTTTGTTGTTTCAAATCAAACCTGAATATCACACTTCAAATTTTGTAATTTGGCTTAATAATTACAAGTTATGGCTTCATAATTAATGGTGGTTTTTGGATGCCTGCTACATTAACATAACAGATGGCAAACCACCACTTGATGTTTTTATTTAAGTATCATGTCACAATGTGTTACAGTAGTGCAATGGTAGACACGTGAAGAGGAAACTGTAAGGGTTCTGTTCCTCCCTGTGAGGAGCCATTGGTGCAGAGCTGGTCTCCAGACCCCATGCAGTTTAGTTGATTTTAATTAGGCCAACATAATCATCTGAAAAAAGAGGGCTAATGTGCTAGCTAGCCCATGGGGAAACCACTTCATACAAACAGTTCTCTGCATGTAATGGTGCGCACTGAGTTCCTCTTTGAAGTTTACATTCTGATTGTGTACTATACCATCTAAGACCTGATAAAAAAAAGTTTATATATAAGTATCCTGGTCCAATATTGACACTTTCAGAAAACAGTGATTTCTGCATTGCTATGATACACACATTATCCACTCCCTTTTCTGAGGTAAGTGAGGACAAATTCACTACATAAATTTACACAAGGCTAAATAGCTAATAACCTCAGAGAATATTTGAGCCTTCATTGAGCTATAAATTATCCATCTTGTGGAGAGGTGGCTTGGATAGATGGCATTCTGTTGATGCCCAATACAAGTCTGCTGGACAGCAGGACTGAACAACACAATGGTAAAATGCCATCCATTTGCCAACACTGTTTTGCTGGTATGATAACCACCATTATTGCTAATGAGAGTGTGGTTTCCCTGGCATGCAAATGTTTTGCAAGAATTATTACAGCATGACAGCTGGTGCCAAATAATGTGAGGATATTAGAATGTTGTAAGAGCAGCTGCAAAGTGAACAAAACAAACTTTGAACGTTGTTATGGAAATAGATGAAAATGAAGTGTTGTGAGACAGAAAGCTGTCGTTCTGTATCTTGGCATTATTGAATAGGCTGGTTGCAGGGATCAGAACTCTTAGTAGCTAGGTTAGTTTTTCAGAGTTTCTGCCCCACATTCAGAAAAGCATTGTAACGGGTTGATGTAAAGGGCCCTAGGCTCCCACACCAGTGCAGGATGCAATCCACTGTAATTCACAGCGCAGGACATAATCCACTTGGACAGCCCAATCCACTGTAAGTCTCTGCAGGGCAATGCAGCAATGCCAACGTGGTGCTCACTGCATCCCACTGGGGGGGGGAGAGGTCGGCTTCTGGAGACCTCCTCAGGGTAAGGGAACATTTGTTCCCTTGTTCCAGGGTAAGCCTGTGCAGGCCTGCCAGGTCAATACGGATCCGAGCCAGTGCTGGTGCAAATCCGTGTGGACTCAGGAAGGCAGATTGAGTCTGGGAAGGGGGGTTAAATTTCAGCATGTGCCTTTGCCACCAAAACAGCCCCTTTCACAGTCCCAGTACACTGTCCTCCCTGCCTTTGTTGCCACCCCATTTAGCCTACTCTCGCCTCTTCCTCACCCCCTATGCATACTCACCAGTGCTGGTGGGTGTCCATTGTCAGCTGGCATGTGGAGCCAGCTGCTTGCTGCTTGCAGTTGTGACCTGGCCACAAGCTTTGGCATGTCACCTTTTGCAACAGCCAGAAAGTGCCTTATGCCACCGAAACAATAGGATTGGGCCATTCGTTCCATCACTAGAATACAGCCCTGTCCTCTGCATCCTCTGCACTGGCCCAATATGTTTATTCTTAATTCTGAGCATCAGTAGTATGAGTGGAAGTGCAAAATCCAGAACTTATAATATCTATAAACTTCCCAGATGACATTAGCCAAACTACAATGATACCAATAAGCAGGCTGGATCCAGAGGACTGTCAGCAAGGTGACTTCTGGTGGATCCCTTCCTATCTGGGCACGATGGACATAGAAGTTTCTTGCTACAGAGGTGGGCATTTTCAGTCATGGTGGGTCAGCAGCAGGAACAATACTGTTCTAGTTGGTAACACACCACCTGGTAATACATATTCTGCCCTTCAGTTGCCCACGTAAGGCACTTGGGGGACACACAACTGAATCTGCCAGGAAGAAATTTGTTTAATTGTACCATGGACTTTCAGAGTAATGCACATTCTGACAAGCAGTTCCACTAGTGAACAAGGTGGAACTCATGTTGCTTTGCAGAGCAGATACTAATGCTTGCCCACAAGTGGATCTGCTGGCTAGGTAGGAAGAAGCTGGGGAGGGTCTTCAGCCCCTTTTTGCAAGCAGAGATGCCTGAGAAGACAAGCTTGAAGACAAGCAAGAAGACAAGTTTCCTCTGTCTCCATAGACCAAGTTGCTCTGCATTCTCCACTAGCAAGTCACAGGCTGCTGTTTTTCATCATGGGCAGAGATAGGCAGAGAAGAAAGGCTGCCTCTTTCCCTCCAAACCTCCATCCTCCCTGCCTGTATTCAAGCATCTTGAAGAATAGCATGGGGGAAAGCAAATATCTTTTAAACAAGAAACTCTGTGTTTCCACAACCAACCCCAAAATAGAAAACTACTAAATATGGACACCATGTGGGATTTAGCACAAATGCCACCAGCCATTCCTGGCATATTTCTCTAAAAACAATGTGTCTTGATTTAATCTGATTTATTGATTGTATTCTGCTATTCTTTTGAAAAGGAAACCCAAAGCAGATAACAACAAGCAATTAATACATAGGAAAGCTTGGAGGCTGACCAAGAGGAATAGTGCTTGGTGGTTAGCACTCATCACACTTCTTAATGCTGTCTAATCCTTCAATTTATTGGGTCGGTGGCTGAAGGTGGGAGGAACTGGTAGATCTATCTACTGCCACCATCCCAGGCTGAGAAAGTCAGGCAGAGGGGATCATCTGAGAAAAACCCAGGAAGGCAGATAACCCAGGGTTTTAAAAATCAAATTGCAGTAGCATCGAAAACCAATCAGATGTAACAACCCACTGAATTAGCGGTAGGTAGGTAAGCAAGGAGCCAAAATATCAAGTTTATGAAAAACCCAAAGGATAAAGGAATTAAATTCAAATGGGATGGGGGGGGAAGTACAACAAACAGTCTGGTGGAAAATGCCTGGACTTGGCTAGATGCTCATAAAGGGATAGCTTGACAACACTGGATGCAGTCGCTATTAAGGCTCAGCAGAGGGAGTTGGAGAACCTTTTAAGAGAAAGGCCCACAAAACCGTTTTTGCATTGCATGACATTTACAGGCAGTCTCTAGCTAGAAACAGGCCCTATTCCTAGCTACTTATGTTGTCCCAGGAATCTTTACCTTCTGCACTTACCGAAGAGTAAGTGGGTGTGCCTCCCGTGGCCCAGCAGCTGGCTCCCACAACACACTGGGAAAAACACACCCAAAGTATCCTTGATCTTAAGAAACCTGGGGTGGGAGGACAGAGCATTTATCACTCAAGGTATCAAGACAATAATCAAAGCAAAAATGATATTGAAATAACAAGCAGTAGATGAAAAAATATATCAATGAACACTATTAAAATCAATAATATCAAACAAGCCAATAACTGTTTTAGCTTGTAATATTGTTATATTTATATGACTAAATATGACATATCTAATATGAATACAACTGACATTTATGAATATAAATGACTGTTATCTCAGTTAACAAAATATCAGCAGTTAGACATTAACATGCTCATAATAACTGCACAGTCCCAAAAATAAATACTAATCCAAACATATCCAAAATAACTCACTGCTATAAATCACAATAAACCAATTAAATAATTATAGCAGCACTTGTAACAGCAGCAACAAAATACTGTATATAAAGTGCACTGTGCCAAAAACCATGTAAAAATAGATTGATTTAGCAGCAAGATAATTACAAAATGGAGAAGGCACAAACCAAATATACTAAAATAGCAAAGCAGAACATAGTAAAACAAGTAGGAAATAGTCATAGAACAAATAACTGAACTGTTGACTGAAAGAGACAAAATCTGCATAACTATTCAGATTCCTTAAGGGGGAATTTTCTTGTATTGGAACATTCTGGTTGGTGGCCCTTTCTGAGACATGTATGTTGTAGTGATTAGAATGTTGGACTTGGACATGGAGACCCAAGTTCACATCTCTGAGCCATGAAACCCTGTGACCTACATCACAGGGTTGTTGTGAGGATAGGGAAAGAGGGAGGACTCGGAGGAGCCATGTACACCACCTTCTGCTTCTGGGAGGAAGGGTGATGTATAAATGTGAAAAGTAAAATCAGTAAAATTTAGCTCCAGGGCAATTGGCCTTCCAACATTCCCCTGGGGCAAACAACAAAAACTCTCACAACTAACTTCTCCATGTGTCTCCTCCAACAGTGTGAAAATTATGTGACTCCCTCTTTATCACAGTGGCAACACTAAAGGGACAATCCACTTTGATCTTGCCCTTCTACTCACATTGGACCAGGGGGAATCCTGTCCCTCCAGGTATGGTTGCAAGGGGTCAGAACCCCCACAGCTGGATGTTACAGTCTAAAGAGAGGGCTCTCCTCTTCCAGGCCAAATATATCTTTAGGTTCCATTCAACTCCTTCTGCTGGCTCATTGATTCCCCTCTGGCAGTAATGGGAAGCAGGGGGTCTAGATATCCAAAATCCTCCCTGCCCTTAGATGTTCAGGCTACTGTCACTGCCTCTGCTGCTCTCCTTTTAAAGAGTCTCCTTTAACTAAACCATGGGTCAAATGCAATTTTTTAATGAGATACATTTAACAAGAATAATTTTGATTGGATTGCTCCTCTAAGCAGGAAATGCTTTTTCCTTTGTACAACAGTTGTTTTCTGAACATACTACTTGACACAGTGTTTTAATTGTACAGATTAGGCTTTCATATTTAAGTGAAAAAATTAAAGTGAGAAGCATATCAAAAAAAGTATGGATTTCAGAATTCTACTTCACCAGTAATATTCTCCACATTGTTTGTGCTGGACCCAGGGTCAGAGAAAAACGTTCTGTATAACTTTATTCATTTAATAGGCAGTGTTGCTTCTGATTCTCTGCAATATCCTTGGTCCACAGTGATCAACCTCATCTGAGACCCCCCCCCCCCCACAATTCACAAAGGGCAAATAAGGAGACTTTGAACATCTTGATTTGCCTATGAAGTTTATTTATCCTCTTGCCAATTCCATGAGACACTGTGTAACTCAATGACATCTGTCTCCTGTCTGGAGTCAAGTCATAGATCTGACTGTCAGCATCAAGGATCAGAACCTTGTTTACATGAGTAGCCATAAGCCAGAGCTGCCTCTCATTATCCAATAGTGTCAATCAGTCTCTCAGAACCTGCCACCATGTTGTCTCTATTAGAGGTCTGCTTGGCCAACCTCATTTCTTTCAAGTCCTTTGAACAACACAATTTATAAAATTACTTGCTTGCCAGTGCTTGGATTATGTCGGAGCCACATAAGAAGGGCCAGTCCAATTTACTACTTTTACAACTCCCTCTAATTTTCCTTTAATCCAACCAAAATGCTGCAGAAAAGGAGGTTAATAAGATTCTTAATTTTTCAGACACAAATGTTTGTTAGATATCAAAAACATCTGAATCCCTTCTCTATTTACATAATTATAATTTTACAAACAATGATAATTTTATCAGGCACTGATAAACTATGTCACATATTTGATCTTATTTTTGTGACCCTGAGAATGAGAAGCTTTTATATTCAAGGTGGGATAATTGAAATTGAAAAAAGACAGATTCTGAGTTGTGAGTGATGAATAAGGAGAGAGATCTTGGGGGTGGAATTGGATAGTTTAATGAGAATGTCAAAGCAGTGTGTGGCAAGGAGGGCAATTCTATGCTTGGGATCAGGAACTCTGAGAGGAATTTTATAAGGGGGTACAAAGCTTCTTTTGGGTCCCTTTGAAAGGGGGAGGGATGTGAAACAGAGTGGGGGAGGGTGGTGATGGGCAAGCAGAATGGTGGTGGTGGGGAAACAGGATGGGGGAGGGTGAAGACAGCTGGAAAAGTCTTTGGAACCCAGGTCTACCAATCTATGTGGAAAATGTAAGATCCCAGGAAATTTCTGGGCCCCCTCCTTTGGCTCCTGGGCCCCCTTTCTGACCCTGGACCTGGGTACAAACTACCCCCTTTACCCCCCTCTGCTAGGCCCTGCTTGGGATAATTAAAAAGTGATTGAGAATAAAACTGTCAATATTATGCCATTATATATCTCAGTGATAAGCCTACATCTGGAATATTGTGTTCAATTCTCAAAAAAGACATACATCTCAAAAAAGACATAGTGGAATTAGAAAAGGTGCAGAGGAAAGCAACCGAAATGATTAGTAGGCTGTGGCACCTCCCTTATGAGGAAAGGCTACAACATTTTGGGCTCTTCAGATTAGAAAGAAGGAGCCTGAGGGGGGACATAATTCAGATGCATAGTTATGTATGGGATGAATAAAGTGGATGGAGGGATGTTTGCTTAACACTTGCAAGTTGCCTATATGCCTTAAGTCAGTCATTTTCAACCACTGTGCCGTGGCACACTGGTATGCCACAAGTGGTCCCCAGATGTGCCGTGGGAATTTGGGAGAGTGTCCTTTATTAGTAGGACCTTTGGAGGATGACAGCATAGTGTGCATTGTCAAAAAACTGCTGATGTGCTTTGAACATTTTATTGCTGTGCTAGTGTGCTGTGAGATGAAAAAGGTTGAAAATCACTGCCTTAAGTACTGGAAAATGTTTAGGTAGGATTTGGCTTTTAGTCTAAGGGCACAATCCTAACCAGATCTACTCAGAAGTAAGTCCTATTTTGTTCAATGGGGCTTACTCTCTGGAAAGTGTGGTTAGGATTGCAGCCTTAATCAGCATCCCTTGCTTGGGGTGGTATAAACTCAAGCATTCTTGTTGGGTATTTCCTTTCTGTTCATTAGTTACCAGAACGTAGATCTAGTTTCCATATCACTAACAGCCATGATTTTTCTCCTGCCTCTTAATAAGCCCTTATGTAGAGTTGGCCAAATTTTGTAACTGGATAGGAAATACTTGGAGAATCAAAAGAGGTGCAGATGATGGGAGCTGAATGTTCTCTCTAACTCAATGCAGAGACTCATTTCTAACTTCTAGCCAGGACCACACTGCAAGATGAGAAAGTGGTTGAAAATAAATGCTCAATTCAGTGAGCTACAACAGAGCTTAATTATGGCAGCAAGCCTCGTTCTGATGAAGAACTGGAAGGAAAAGAAAGTATCAGGCTAAGAAACGGTTGAGACATGATATATAGGAATGCTAACTTGTTGTTTATTAAGAGGTGATATCCTCCCAGTTCTGTGCAGTGAGAAACGGCTGGGGGTGAGGCAGGAGTGCTACAGATTCCTTTGGATGCAAGAGCCTTAGAAACAGGGTATGCAGTACAAATATACAAACAGAGCATATTGGAACCAAATAGGCACATTTTCATCATGCCTCACAAGAGAGCAACCCATGCTGCTCCCTAAAGGCTGTGACTCCCATTCTGGCTAGAGCCAGCTCATCCAGTTGAATGACTGAGTGCGCAATCCTAACTCCTTATGTCAGTGCTTTCCAGCATAAGGGAAATGCAGCTCTGAGGTAAGGGAACAAATATTCCCTTACTTTGAAGAGGCCTCCGTGAGT
Organism: Tiliqua scincoides; assembly: GCF_035046505.1. NCBI lineage: Eukaryota > Metazoa > Chordata > Lepidosauria > Squamata > Scincidae > Tiliqua > Tiliqua scincoides. Next base: position 214,110,737 of record NC_089822.1, read on the forward strand.
GCCATTCAGCTGCAGGATGCAGCACATGTCCCAGTGGCACCGCTATGCCAGTGCTGGAAAGCGCTGACATAAGGGGTTAGGATTGTACCTTGAGGCAGTCACCTGAGGCAGTTGTTTGGTAGGGGATGCCCATCTTTGCCCACCCATTAGCCTCCACTGCTCTTCCTCCCCTTCCCTGAATTGGAAAAAGAAGAGGGGCCGTAGCAGAAGAGAAAGCAGCAGAAAAGAAAAAGTGAAGAGCAGTGAGTTAGAGCACCCCTGATATTCTCATCCTCCACCCTCCTCCACATTTCCTATTCTGCTCCTTGCTTTTCCAGGCTAGCATGTCACCAGAATGGTGGCAGAATTTGGGGTGCTGCCTCAGATCCCTGGAGATCTTGGACTGATCTTGGCTCCAGCTTATTGCAGCCAGGAACAGCTTCTCTCCTGCTTTCACTGCAAACTGCTTCTTTCTGTCTCTCTAGCCCCTCCTCTCAACTAGAGGAGTGTCCCCTTCTCCAAACCTGGATGGGTATCTCAGCTCAAAAGCAGAGAAAGAGTACTGGCTCTTAAATATGCATTTCCAACAAGTGAGCACCTCTCTCTTTCATACACCTCTTCAACACCACCGACTCCTATCTCTACCAACACATTGCACACATATTACGTAGTATTGCAGAGACTACAAGTATTATTTTGGGCACATAGACAAGGATTTTTTTGGTTTTTGTTTTAAATATAACATTTTAATGTGTTATGCTGGCCAAAGAATGGGCTGCATGGGGTGGGTGGAATAGAAGCCTAACCACATTGGCAATTTTAGCCTCTCTGTCTCTCTCTTTCTCTCACTCCCTCTCCCCCCCTCTTCGTTTTCCCTTTCTTAATTTTCAGTTATTGTTCTTTCTCTGTTTAATAGGCAGGAATGGGTATAATTGAAGAATGGGGGGGAATGGTATGAGAATATGATCACAGTGAATTGGGGAAGAGGATGATTGATGGAATAAAAATAAAACATCCACATTTCTCCACAAAATTGTTGGCATCCTTCAATCTTGGAAGACTATGGTATCGCGCTCTGAATGGTGGTTCTGGAACAGAGTGGACTCTCGAGTGTGCGAAGCCTGGGTAAAGCAGATATGGAGGATAGACTGTTTCCCATGCAGCAAATCCCCCCTCTCCACATCGCTGAAATGGTCCAATGGAAAGGCAGAAGCCAGTATGGTTGGTTCCAGCGGCGTCGCACGAGTTGCCAGAACGTGACTGTGTTCAGCCATGAACTGCCTCAGGGACTTTGCCTTGAGGTTGACTCCTGAAGCCTTTTCCATAACCGGATGTAGCCACAAGGCAGTGGAGGTTTGGGATCAGAGTTTTCCTTCTCTCAGATGAGCTGCCTTCCCAGGCTGACGAGTCCCATCTACCTGGTGGCTGTTTAGTCGCCTCTTATGACAAGTACAGCCAAACTGAGGGCCTATTCTTATCCCCAGCCCCCAGGGGATTTCTCCACAACCCCAGAAATAAATACTTTTGCACAGATATATGATATAAGGTTGCATGTTTGAAAGGTTCTGTACACATTCCAGTTGTTTTTTACCTGAATATAAGAACCGAAGTTCTTATATTCATAAGTTAAACTGTACCTGCATACATCTCTGTAGTCAGGTACAACCACTGTTAGGGCCTAATTCTACCCAACTTTCCAGTGCTGATACAGTCATAATGCAATCATGAGGTAAGGAAACAAATGTTCCTTACCTTGAGGGGGCCCCCATTACTCTGCTTTCCATCTCAGGATGCAGTGCACACCCTTGTTGGCATGGCTACATCAGCGCTGGAAAGTTGGATAGGATTGGGCTCTTCATGTGCACCTGGGTACAGTTAATCACACACTCCATGCAATAAAGGCAAAACTGTACACACTGCAAATAGATGGTTGATCTGTTATAATGAACACCAGAACAGACATGGGAAATTGCAGGCTGGAGGGAGGCAGATAGTTGTACTTAGGAACAGATATTTTGTGTTTGGGTACAGCATAACCTAATCCTTCTTCAGACATTTACAGCGCAATCCTAACTTGCGCTGGAACAGGCAAGCGAATGGGCCTGTGCTGTATCTAGCACAAGTTTCGGGCCAACTGTGGCTCAGACAGAGGCAAGGGGAAACTTTTCCTCTTACCCCACAGAGAGCTGCAGCGGCCCCAATAGGTCTACTCGGATCTGCGCCACCTGACAAAGAGATGCAGATCTGAGCAGAATGGAGCAGCCAGAAGCCGTTCTTGCCTTCTTCTGACTTTTACTTCTGCTGCCTCCTCCTTGCTTCCACCTGGCTGCATTCAAACAAACAAGCTGGGCAGAGATGGCTGAGAGTGGAAGGGAACTCCACTCCCATCATGCTCTGCTCAAACCAATGCAGTATAAGCTGGAACACTACCAGTGCCACCATCTCTGTAGTTCCCTCCAGCAGTCACTTGCCACACTCCTCACATAATTTCTTCAGCTGCAGAACTTCTGTGCAGTGCAGGACTTCTGATTTGTTGAAGGAACTCCTTTGTTCATGCAGAGCCTGTAAATCAAACTGGAAGCTCTGCACTTCAGCATCTGAAGAAACTGTGTGTAGGGCAAGGTAAGGAAGCGAGTGATCCACTTTCTGCTTGCTTTTAGTGGGAGAAGAGCGGATCATGGGTTGCATCCACAACAGGCTGGAGGGAGGCAGTGGTGGTGGCAGGTTCAGGGTGAAGTGCACCCCAAATCTGCCACCCTCACTGATGCAGCCTGCATCACCTCCCCTAATGGATGAGCCACCTTAGCCCAGCCTGTTTGTTTGAATGCAGCTGAGTAACGACAGGAGGAGGCAGAAGTGAACATGAGAATAACCACTATTCCCTCTACTTGCAAGCCTGGCTGCTTCCTTAAAGGTGGGGGCAAAAGTGGTGGTAGGGGGTGTGTGTGAGGGGAAAAAGGGGGGAATTTAGGGTGCTGCTTCTGCCACCACTTAAATGGGTGGCGGTGCTTGCTGTTTTGGTGCATATGTGGAGGTACAGGCAGAACTCTCTGGCAGGCCCTGAGCTCAGCTAAAGGCACAAAAGCAACATCTGAACAGGACCACACTATCCACACACACTATCCAGAGTGAGGGGTTGAATTCTGGAGTGTTCCACCTCAGACTGCAGGTGTGGAATGGGATCATCTTTGAGAATGCTTCCCCATGCAAAAAGCTCAGGGCATGCTAGCAAATGACCACGCTATAGGAAAAAAAACTGGACAGACCTCTCCCTGGTTTGCTGGTTACTATGTACAAAAAGTGCTTTTATTGCATGAGAGAGATTTCCAAAATATGACTCCCCACCTGCAGTCTATAGCAGAACAGTCCAGAATTGAACAGGTAGGTCCTCTACCTACCTCGGTACCTACCTGCTGCACATGGGATTGGAACTCTGTACTCCACTCTGACAGTGCAATCCTAGGCATGTCTATTCAGAAGTAAGGCTGCAATCCTACCCTCACTTTCCTGTGAGGGTAAGCTCCTTTGGGCGCAATCCTAACCACACTTTCCTGAGAGTAAGCCCACTGAACAAAATAGGACTTACTTCTGAGTAGACCTTGTGCCCCCTGACTATTATGGGGCTTACTTCTGAGGAGACCTGTATAGGCTTGGGCACTAACAGCCCGGTCCTGTGCGTGTCTACTCAGAAGTAAGCCCCACTGAGTTCAGTGGGGCTTACTCCCAGGAAAGTGTGCATAGGATTGCAGCCTGAGAGTGGAGCGAGGAGGAAGAGCACTGCACACTGATGGTGAGGGTAGAGAGTTTTACTAGTGGCCGCCCTGGAGCGTCCTCTCTTGCTTGGCGCTCCTCCGGACCCACTTCGGCTGCGACCCTTGGCAGGCGACGGCGCAACCCCGCCCAGGGTGCCGTCCAGCGGGCTCTTGCAAAAGCGTCCCCTGCTGAGAGCCAAGCCCTCCCTTGGCAACTTCTGTTTCTGCGGAACCTTCCGCCGAAGACAATCGCAGTGTTGTGCGGTCAGCAGGTTGGCCGCAGGACTTTTCCGCGGCACTGAAAGAAAGGCGAAGGCGCTGGACTCCTTAGGAAGGCGGATGGAGATGGAACGCGAGGACGAGCCTGCTGTGTGGGTGTTGCCACGCGCCTGCCAGGCAGAGAAGGCGCTGCTGGTGGGTTGTGGCTGCCGCTGCGCTTCTCCTTGCTGCTCAGGGGCAGGTAAACCTTGGGGCGCTCTCTGCCAGGGGGCTGAACCCCTCATCCTGGAGGGATCCAGTGAACTACTTGCTTTGGCTTTGCTGGGAGGCGAAGTTCTCCCCCCCCCCATCTTTATTCGTGGTGCACTTCAGTGAGGCTTGTGCTGCAATCCTATCCAGTCTTATAACCCAATCCTATCCATACTTTCCTGGGAGTAAGCCCCATTGACTCTAATGGGACTTACTTCCTACATGCATAGGATTGGGCTGTTAGCTGGCAGTAAGCCCCACTGACTCTGATGGGCTTTCCTTTTGAGTAGACATGCATAGGATTGGGCTATAGGTCCATTGACCTTACTTCTGAGTAGACATGCATTGACTTGGACTGTAAGCCACAATCCTAACCCACTTTCCAGCACCGAGGTAAGGGAACAAGCATACCCTTACCTTGAGGAGGCCTCCGTGCCAGAATGATCAGAAACAAATGACATAATCACTGGTTACAATAGGTGGACTATGTGAAGTGATATAGTGGGGGACAAACATTGAGAAACACTGTTCTAGCTGAATTTTTAGAACTTTTTAAAGGAGATAGCACATATGAGAGTAAGCTACTCTCTATCAGACCTATAAATACCTATAATATTGTATGTATTTATCATTGTACCTATACCCCATTTTTCTTCTTTGGAACTCAAAGCTGTATGCCTGTGGTTTCTAAGCAGTCTCTCCTCCAGGTAGTGACCTACTTCACTTCAGTTGTGCATCATGAGCATGTTCTGGACCCTATGGAGCTAGTACTAACTTAAATTACCTCAGTTTGTAAGTAAGTGCACAAGAATTACTAGCCCACAAAAACTTTTGCTAGTCACCTGTCCACTCACACATTCTTAAACTAACCATTCGTGGTGCATTGACTTCCTTTCTGGAGGAAAGACTCTCCCAATTTACAAATGATTCCCTTTTTTTATGGCCAGTTGGCAGTTCTTGCTTGCCAGTAGACAGAAGTTACCATGTAGGCAGTCAATGGGGCTTACTCCCAGGAAAGTGTGGATAGGATTGGGCTGTACATGGCTGTTCATCAGCCTGTTAACATTGTTTTAAAGTTTACTGAGACTTGATCCACACATTATTTGATTTTCTCATTGCTCAGCCAGTTATAACTGGTTGAGTTTCAGCTGATGCGTAAACTTCCTCAGCTGAGAAGCATTATGACTGAGACGGAATGGAAAGCTTCGTCAGTGGTATGTGCTTGATTTGTGATGGCTATTTCACATGTGCAAGTCATCACTTGATGTGGTCATTAAGAAAGGAATAAAAGGTGTGTCCAGATAGTAATAAGAATGATATTTTAAAAAATGCTTTATTGAAAAATTTTACAATTGAACATTGTGTCCTTCAAAGTATGCACCTTGTGAGTGTACACAACACTCCCAGTGATTTTTCCATTCTTTATAGCATCCCTGGAAGTCTTCAAGTGGGGTGGCGCTCAGAGCCTGTGTAGTGGCTCTTTGGACGTTATCCACGCTACCAAAATTGTGTTCTTTCAAACCATTCTTCAACTATGGGAATATGAAAAGGTCGCAAGGAGCCAAGTCGGGGCTGTAGGGTGGATGGGGAAGCACTGTGATGTGTTTTTCAGCCAAAAACTCTCTGACAGCCAAAGCACTTTAACTCGTGTGTCGTCATGATGAAGGATCCAAGTTGAGCCGATCTCAGGACGCACACAAAAATCTTTGTCTCAAGCAACCAAGAACTTGTGCAGATGATAGCTCAGCTTCTCTATAAGCTTCCCTCACCATTTCCAAAGTTTCCGATGCACTTTTACCCAATTTCACACAAAATTTTATTGTGTACCGCTGTTCCAAACTCGCTTGCATTTTTCTTAATACGAGGCACTTGAACAGGGTGTCTCAAAAAAGAATGTCTTGACTGACAGGGCTGGAATGCAACTGATCAGTGTTCTAACGCAGGGGTGTCCAAACATTTTGGCAGGAGGGCCACATCATCTCTCCACACTGTGTCGGGGCAGGGAAAAAAGGAATTAATTTACATTTAAAATTCGAATAAATTTACATAAATGAATATATTAGAGATAAACTTATTCATATAAGTTCTGAATGAATGAATTAAGGTCTTGCAGTAGCTCAAGGCCTCTAAAAAGCCTTGCACAAAGCAAGGCTAGCCTTTTCTTTGCTGCCATGCTGCATCACAGACATGAAACAGCAAGTAGTGGAGGGAGCCCTCATCCCCCAGCTCACATGAGAGGTCGAACAGTCGCCCTCACCCTGAGAACAGTTACCAGTGCAGGCTCCAGCAAGTCTCTGGAGGGCCAGAGGCTTATTGGAGACTGGGGGCTCCCCGCAGGCCGGATTGGGAGTCCCTGAGGGCTGCAAGTGGCCTCCGGGCTGGGGTTTTGCCACCCCTATTCTAATATACCTGGCGCCCCACCCCAAGTGACCTTGGCCAGCTTCTCCCTTCACAGAGCCCTTCTCAAGCATAGGACCTTCATTCTCATTATGACACACCTCATATGCATATGTGAACTTGCCCTCTGATAGCAATAGAAAGAGTTTAGGAATTTCACATGCTTGTTAAGAGCACCTCAGTTGTTTGCTCACCGTGACTGCAGTGTGCAGTTCAGTCTCAAAATGAAACTAGCCAGGCATGGTCAAAGAATCCATGCAAGTTTGCTGAGGTTATACGTTAGCTAGAAAGTGGTATACTGATAAAAAAAATCCTAGGAGAATACTGGTGAAATGTTCTTGCATACTGTCTGAGTGGTGAAGAATTGTGGGTAGAACATAGTAATTATTAGACTTGCTAAAAGATGAAAGAGAAGCATATATGTAGAGCAGAAGAAATTGGGACTCAGAGGGCGCAATCCTAACCCCTTATGTCAGTGCTTTCCAACACTGACATAAGGGCAATGCAGCTCAGAGGTAGGGGAACAAACATTCCCTTACTTTGAGGAGGCCTCCATGAGTGACACCCAACTACAGGATGCAGCACATGTCCCATTGGCACGGTATGCCAGTACTGGAAAGCACTGACATAAGGGGCTAGGATTGCACCCAAAAGCACTAAAATTCTATCTCAGGATGACAGGTAAAACATCAGAGGATAAAGCTGAGAAACAGGAGGAGGAGGAGGGAGAGGAAGAAGAGGCAAATGATGCGGATTTCAACACACAGCCATCAGACAGCACTTATGGAACTGAAAGCCCAGAGGCCTTGGGTGGTGCTCACCCCACTCCTGAAGATCAAAGCAGGACATGCTCCTTCTCAATGAAAAGTCGAGATGATGGTGCTCACCATGTTCACTGCACGTTCTCAGTTGCTCTGGCTGTCCCAGTTATTCCTCCAAGTAAGTAAAAGTCACTTAATTCTTTCTCTTTGTTTTGGAACTTTTCATACAGGTTTGCTAAAAATACAATGGGGAAGTGTAGACTGGACCTGGGAATAGTTATATGTGACTGTACAGCTTGTCATAGTATTTACCTATGTTCTGATGCTGGGGTAGGCAGCTTTCCCAGACCTAGCATATTTATGTGCCTCATTCTGCTATGATTTTGTTTGTTTATATCTTAACTTTTCCCTAATGGCACTTAAGACAATCAAACAATTTTTAAAAAAACAACAAAAAAATAGAAAGCTGCAACAATAAAATGTACAGGTAAAAACACTAAAAAAGACAAAACATCAGTGCTTAGTCCAAATAACTCATAGCTTATAAAACCCACAGACAAAACAGCATAATAAATCATTAATTCCTAGCATCATAAGGGCCCAGTCCTATCCATCTTTCCAGCACTGATGCAGCTGTGCCAGTGGGGTGTGTGCTGTATTCTGTGGTAGAGAAGCAGTCATGGAGGCCTTCTCAAGGCAAGGGAACAAATGTTCCCTTACTTTGGGGCTGCATTGCAGCTGTATCGGCTCTAGAAAGTTGGATAGGATTGGGCCCTATGACTGGTGTTAAAAAACAGAGCAGCACGTAATAAAAGTAGCCAATAAGCAGTCATAAAACAAATGTGATAAAATCTAAAGCTCCCAGACGGTGCAGGGAGTGGTTCAACTTCATACGAGGGTCGCCCAGAAAGTAATGCACCACATTTTTTTTCTCAGCCTACAGTAATGGTATGAATGCGAAACTTTAGATATACATTATTTGAATTTTCAGGAGTGCGCACACAAATTTTTGGTTTTTTCAGACAGATAGCGTAGCTGCAGCAGTGTTTCAAAATGGCGTCTGTAAGTGATGTACGTTACAAGCAGAGTGTCATCATTGAATTTCTCACTGTGGAGAAAGAAACTGTTGGGAACATTCACAAACGTTTGTGTACAGTTTATGGAGAATCTGCAGTTGACAGAAGTACGGTTAGTCGCTGGGCACAGAGGGTGAGGCCATTAGAAGGCGGTTCGGCAGAGCTCCAAGATTTGCAGCGTTCGGGGCGGCCATCCACGGCTGTCACACCTGACAAGACGCAGCTTGCTGATGTGCTCATTCGCGAGGACTGACGCATAACGACTAGGCAGTTGGCGCTGAAGCTGTCAATCAGCAAAGGAAGTGTGGATGCAATCATCCGTGCTCTTGATTACTCAAAAGTGTGTGCACAATGGGTTCTGCACTGTCTTACGGTGGACCACAAATCTCTCAGAAAAAACATTTCTTCTGAGTTGCTGAAACGTTTTGAAGATGAGGGGGAAGCGTTCTTGTCCAGGATTGTGACAGGTGATGAAACCTGGGTTCACCATTTTGAGCCCGAAACAAAACGACAGTCATCGTTTGGAATGGCGTCATCCTCAATCTCCACAGAAGAAAAAATTCAAAGCAACTGCTTCCGCCGGTAAGGTCATGATCACTGTGTTTTGGGACTGTGAGGGCGTCATACTCATTGATGTGATGCCAAGAGGCAGCACCATTAATTCTGAAGCTTATGTGAAGACATTAACCAAACTCAAGAAGCGCTTCCAGTTACTTCGGCGCCATAACAACCCAGGTGAATGTTTGATTCAACATGATAACGCTCAGCCTCACACAAGTTTGAGGACTTCGGAACACATCACTAAACAGGGTTGGACTGTGTTACCACATCCACCCTACAGCCCTAACCTAGCTCCCTCAGACTTCCACTTGTTTGGGCCATTAAAGGATGCCATTCGCGGAAGACATTTTGAGGATGACGAAGAGGTGATTCGCACAGTGCAGAAATGGCTTCGTGACCAGAACAAGGAGTGGTACCGACAGGGCATACATGCCCTTGTGTCTCGCTGGAGGAAGGCCATAGAACTGGACGGAGATTACGTGGAAAAATAGGGTGTAGAAGAAACATCATTCTTTCTTGTGTCTAAGTTTCATTGTGTTCAATAAATAATTGTTGAAGAAAAAAAATGTGCATTACTTTCTGGGCGACCCTCGTAGGTACAATTCAAATTAAAAGCCCAATGCTATCCCCTGGATGTATCAGCATATCACTAGGTATACCAATGCATGCTGTTGCCTTCCTGGTAGCTTCTCTGTTGGCAGTTGTTACATGACTGCCAGTGCAGCATCTGGAAAGCTGCATTCTTTTGGTAGTGTAGCACAGATAGCCACCAACCCAATTCTAATTGGGTTAACCCCTGCTAATTGGGTAAGAGGCACTTTTTCAAGTGGGTGCTCCTTTTTTTAGCAGGGGGAGAGTAACTGGCCCACCTCACCCCCAGCACTGTCTGTTCTAGTGGCTGTCTGCTGGTATTCATTTTGCATCTTTTTAGATTGTGAGCCCTTTTGGGACAGGGAGCCATTTAGTTATTTGATTTTTCTCTGTAAACCGCTTTGTGAACTTTTAGTTGAAAAGCAGTATATAAATACTGTTAATAATAATAATGATATTAATAATAATAATAATAATAATAATAATAATAATTCTGACAGAGCCTAGAAAGGGGCAAATATCAGGTTGGGGCGGATCATGGCAATAATGGAATCTGCTGTATCCAAAATCTCATCCTAGGCCTAACAACCGCAGTAGCCTCGTCAGAGCTATGCCAGCATAAAAATTGGCATAGATCTGAGGATTCCCATTAGGGACCATGCAGCAGGCAGAGAGGTCAGTAAAGTTTTTCATTTCTTACCTTTCGTGGTTGGTCTCGTCCTTCACTGGCATGCAGGATACAATGGACGCTGTGCCAGCGGCCCTGCATCCTGCAGGATGTTCTGGGATAGGACTGGGCCATTAGTCTCATTTCAGTCAGCAGTGTAGGCAGTGGTGTCACAAGGGTTTGCTTCACCCAGTGTGGGAGGCCAGCACCACGCCCATGATCATCCTCCTCCCATGTAGGGGTGGGGCAACACCCTGGGCAGGAGGTGTGGTGATGCATCATTTCCTCATCCCTGCTGAATTTTGGCTATAACCTTTGGTAGAATAGAGATATTTCAATGTGGTTTGTGGAGCAACCAAGTGGAGGAGGTAATAATTAAGATGAGATTATCCACAATTACTGTTTTGCGGTAACAATTTGCATGATTATGCCTCATCCATACTGATTCCAACTGGGAAATAGCATTTGAATGTTTCCTGCATATGAGTGGCATTCTTGAGTACACCAGTTCATATAGAGATAATATCATATAGAGCAGTGGTCTTCAACCTTTTTCATGCCATGACCCCAAATAAATAAATTATAAGACTGGGGACCCACTGCTGGTCCTGCCCCCTTCCTGGGACCCTATCCGCCCACTTCCTGTTCCCATTGCTGCACTCCCTTGCCCATTATGCTCTGCTAGCACTGTTTGCTGTAACCAAATATTTTTATTGGAGAGAGCAGAAAAAGTTACCATGAAACCTGGCACTAGTGAAAGCAATTTCAACCCAGTTGCTAAGATCATTAGGATTGGGACACAATTTCCTGGCACCTGAAGGGGTACACCAAATGCCTCTCGCTTTACCTGGTGATGTGCTAGTTCAGTGGTCTTCCACTTTTGTCATTCCTGCAAATTGCCGTGACCCCACAACTGAGGCTTCATGACCCCAACTCCAAGGGTGAAGAACACTGATATAGAATCCATCTGAAACAATGTGTGATATGCTAAATCTTCTTGCTGTAGAGTCTGTGTGTCTAATACAGTCATGCCTCAGCATTTGCAGGGGTTTATCTTCCCGGAACCCCCACGGATGCCAAAACCACGGATAATCAAATCCACAGGTCTTGGCACCCAACCCTCTGAATGTAAGTGGAGCTATTCTCCAGTCACATCTACAGGGTGTTCTGAGGATCAGGGAAGCTGTGCTCGGCCTCTCCAGCCGTCAGAATGCCTTCTGAGGACTGAAATTGTTGCTTCTGGGTTTTGACTGAAAACTGGGACTATTTTAGGCCCTCAGAACACCCCTTGGACATGACTGGAGCTCTGTTCCCACATTGAGTCAGATTCATGGATGAAAATCCATGGATGATAAGACATCACCTTATAAAAAATTGATCTCCCTGGAAATATTTAGTTAAAAAAATTTGAAAAATGATTCTTTTTAATATCTGAAGGGTATGTTTTTATATTGTCATGCAACACTTTTGTAGCCCAAAAGCCTTGGATGTCCTCTAGGCAAGAAATTCAACGAACAGCATCTAAAACAAAAGAAGGATTTATTCCAAAAATGCATCGATTTTATCATATGGAGTATATTCTTCTACCAGATGATACTGAGCCTCGAAAATTAGATTTGGTGTTGTTTGGTCCAGTGGCTAAGCTGTATCTGGAAAGTGAACCCAAGGTGAGATGAATTCATGATTTTTATCTACTACAGTCTAATCAATACAAAATCAGGGCCGAATTTAAGCCAGTTGGATGAATTGCTCCCAATTGGGCATTTAACTTACATATAAAGATAAGCATGTTTTTGGGTCATGCTTGTGTATGGTATGGACATTTTGTCTCCTCCTAAACCCAGCACAGAGTTGCAAATGAGTTTTGCTGCTGTTGGATTTCACAGACAACTAGCACTTTCTACTCTGCACCATGCAAAGTAAATTTTGCAAATGTGCTTGTTCATGCTGGAGTTTACAGAGTACCAGCTCTCTCATCCTCTTTCCTGACTTCTCCCCTGCATAAAGGTTGCAAATGAGGGTTGTCTGCTTCTCTAGATTGCAGAAACTCCACCTCCTTTCTTGCTGCTGATCTGCTCATTACACTTTCTGGAATCAGAAAGTGAAACTTTCCCAGCTTTGGAAAGTTCCTACTTGCCAGAAAACAAATCTGCTAACATCTTGGTGTCAGGCAGGTGGTTTTGTGTACAGCTGTATCTGAAACCACATTTTGAAGATGGCTTCCAAGAGGACAGTTTTTAATATTCAGTGGTTGGATTTCAAACTTCATCCTGACTTCGTTCCATGGCTGGAGACAAATGCAAAGGTTATTGTAAAGTGTGCTACAAAACCTTTGAACTAAGTAATATGGGAATTAGAGCTGTGGAGTCTCATGCCCAAGGACCATTACATCAGAAGAATCTGAAAATTAAATCAACAGTTCATCGCAATACGTTTGTATCTTGGTGTAATTTTTGGTGCAATTGCAAAACAGATGTTGCTGCAGTTAATGTTGAAAGAAGTTGATATTAAATCTCTTACTTTGACAAATATTTTTGCAGTTGAGACTTGTGTAGTTGTAGAGCGGAACATTTCATTAAGCCTTGCATTAATGCAACACAACCATTTTTAAACTTGTGGTTATATTTGAATGGTGGTCAGGGAAATTGACAAATGTTGGTCAGGGAAATGAAAAATAAAATTTTAGAGGCAACCCTGCTATAGAAATGTAAGATCTATAATAAACTTTATATATTTAAGATTTCATAGACCTTGACTGTGAACCAGGGCCCCCGAAAAAATGTTTCCAATGGTGCCCTGCATCTCCTAAGACCAGCAATGCACAATGTACTCTAAACCTAAGGAAAGAAGTTATTGCGCAGGTGTTTGATAATGTGATAATGTTTGATAATGTTTTTCCATGTCCCTGGGGAGAGCTGGAAGGCCAGCTGACCTGGTGCTAAGTTTTATTTTAGTTTTCACATATATGGCACAATCCTAACTGAGATACTGTTTACCTTTTTTCCATCTTTCCATTTTCTTTGTCTTTTGTTTTAATCTTGCTTCTTTTTTCTTTTCTTTTTTCTTCTCTTGCTTTTTTTTCTTGTTCCCTGTCAGTCAGAAACTGCAAAGGAGATTGAGCTACTCAAATTGAAAAGACAGTCCACACTGCATACTTCAGTGAGTGGAGAAAAGATCGTAAGACAGTAGTAGAGATGTGAGTGGCAGTACTAGAGCTGTGACAGTGAGTGAAGAAAAGATTGTAAGTCAAGGCGGTAGTAGAGATCAATGGCATGCCTTCTAAACCTGGGCTAGGCAAAGAAGGCCTCTGCGACTTTGTTAGCCTGTCCTCATGGCTTGTAACATACATACTGCCCATGTCTACTGCCAAGCTGAGGATTTCTGGTTGGTGAGGAGCTATGCTGTAGTGTAGTGGCCTTGTTTTCATAATGCCATCTGTGAACACCAGAGTTGGACTGGAAAAACATGCTGACAACAGTTTTCATTCCTGTCTGGAGATATGATGGTGGGAAGATCAGAGAGCATCATAATTTACTATGGTAATTAGCATGGTTTGCTTTCCATTGTATATTTTTGATGACCTCGTATACAACAGTAGGAATGGAGCCTGATTTCAGTGGCTCCAGGCAGATAACAAATTAAAGCAAATAGCCAATTAAATTTCAATACACCAACCCCTACTAACTGGACAGAGAAGCTACCTTTGGTGGTGTCCTGTTTATATTTAGCAGGGGGAGAGCAACTGTCTTATTCACCTGAGCATAGCATCTTTTCTAGTGGCTATTTCCTGATGTTCTACATCTTTTGTAGATTGTGAGATCCTTTTAAAAATTTATTTCTTTGTGTAAAGCAGTTTGAACTTCTGTCGTTGAAAAGCAATATATAAATATTCTTAGTAATAATAAAAAGTCCACCCTTATGGATTTAACCCTGGCTCAGACTACTTTCATAAAATTTCAGGTTTAAAAATGTATCAGGTTTATTTTTTGTCAGCTCTCTAGGGAAAGGAGTTCTAAAGCAGTAGAGCAACCAATGAAAGTCTCTTTTTGTATTTGCTTGTTTTGCCAACTCTGTGAAAAAGTGTTTTTAGGTTATTGCTGTGGGTGTTTAAAGACAACACATATCTTAGGTACATTATAAGGTCCAATCTTCCAAAGGGCCTTGGGAGTCAAAGTTAATATCTTGAATTATGTCTGGAAGACAACAGGAAGCACATGTAGATTCTGAAACACAACTATAGTGTACTCCCAATTATATTAGGACATGGGTGGTTCCATTTCGTGCCAGATGAAAGCTTTATACAGTCATCACAAGTAACCCCAAGTAGCATGTTACGTGTAGATTGGAGAGAGATAGGAGGTCTAAAAAACCTTTTGGTGGCTTCTAGATCAGTGCAGTGGTGCCCTGTTGTCAATCTCCTTTCATGAATGGAAGAATTCTGCTCTCTCAAGAACCCCTTGTGTGAGCAAAACTTTCCTTCCATTCACAGAACAAGTTTCTGATGACAGCTTGCTGCCTGCATCAAAAGTCTTGATGCTGTCCAATATATTTGGGTTATTCAACTGACAGCACAAATCTGTTCCAAGGCTTCGCTGGCGCAGTGGCAGTTTTGCTGGCCTAGAGTTTTGCAAACATGCCATTAATCAGTTTGCGATTACTTGAAAGCCAGCAGCATTGGCAGAAAGCAACCTGCCGGCACTGCATCCTGGCTGATGGACAAAGTGACTATTCTGCCAAGCAGTCGAGGGATGGGGTAGGGCAGAGGGAGGCTGGAATGGAAGCAGGGAAAGGGCATTTCTGGGTAGGGGAAAGGTGGAATGGGGGCTGATCAGGCCAGGAGGGGGGCAGGATCTGCGGCAGAAGGCCTCTCAGGCCTGAATACCACATGGATTGCCCTGAGCAATTTAGGGCCCAGTCCTATCCAATTTTCCAGCCCCAGTGCAACCACAATGCAGCCCCATGGTAAGGGAACAAATGTTCCCATACCTTAGGGAGGCCTCTGTGACTGCTGCCCCACTACAAGATGCAGTGCATACCCCATTAGTACAGTTGCACCAGTACTGGAAAATTGGATCGGATTGGGCCCTTAGCTGGTTCCCTGTTGGGCAGGCTGGAACTTTATTCAGAATAAGGGGAAAAATATCCCCTTACCCTGAGGAGACCTCCAGCCTGCTCCTACCTTCGCTGGATACAACATAGGCTGGTTGGCCTAGCTGTGCCAGTGCATGTTAGGATTGGGCTATCAGTTATAAAACATAAAATGAACAGACTGACCTGCATATTCATTGTGCAGTAAAAGAGTTGAAAGTGTAGTCAGATGTAGCTGTACAAAAGTTATGGCCCAATCCATCTGCATTTACAACAGTGGGACTCACATTCTGTCTCCATAATTGGCATGGTGCTGCTGTAAATGGTATGCCACTGCAGAGCAGACAGGAGCTTCCAGCTGAAATGGTCAGTGGCTTCCTCTATATGCCAAGGGCCCACCCAGGCTGCACTTGGACATATAAAGTGGTGGTGGGGGCAGGTCATGGGTGGTTCCAGGGTTCCCATGATCCTGACATGGGAGGATCTCGGCAGTCACGTGTGCCAGATTCTATCCCTCTTACCTGGCCTGGATCCACCCTTTTCTGTCTTTTTCTGGAGCCACCCTTTTTCTGTCTTCAGAATTATGCCAGCAAAATAGCTGGTGTGGCCTACAGAAAGATAAGAAACAAGTTATTACTTAGCTTTCATTGGCTTTCTGGTATCCAACCATAGCACCCAATACACACCCTGTTGGCGTGGCTGCATACTATGGAGTGGCAGGGGATAGGATTGGTCTGTTAGTTAACTTTCAAGTGTGATTCACATATCAAGAAGTAAGCATTATTGGAGGCCTTGTAAATTAAGGAATATTTTTTGGGGGAAAAATGAACACATAGCAAGGTGCTATGAATTCATAGCAATGAATGACAGGGCAGTCCTTATTTGAATATTTCCAACAATTGTACTTTATTTTCATTCCACTTTTTCATTACCATGCTAACAAAATGTAAGTGCACAAAGCAATTGCAAGAAAGCAGAAATGATTTTAAGATGCACAGTATGTATAATCTTTGAAATCTAGGTTTAGCCCCTCCTTTATCCACTGACAGTTGGGATTCTCTTGAGCCAGCAGCAGTGGTAGCCAATATACAATTGAAATTTGGACTTGGCTGTTGCTTATCTCTGCCCCTCTGGAGTGTGCATACAGGCACATACAAATCAGAAACAGCACTCTGAATCTCAGACTCCCTGCTTGCCTCACAGTCTTTGTTTTAGAAAGGTCAGTATTTACTGAATCTGTGCTTGTTGGGCAAGGGAATTTTTTGTAGCAACCCATCATGTATTTCACACAATGAATTAATCACTGTGAAGACTGTAGTAAGATCAGATCAATAACATTTTGAATAGAATCTGTGAAACTTTGGTCACTGTCTCATTTTATCATACTGTCTCAAGAGCCAGGGTGGTGTAGTGGTTTGGGAGGTAGACCTGGAAGATCCAGGTTCAAATCCCCCCTCAGCCATGAAGCACCCTGGGTGACCTTGGGCCAGTCACTTTCTCTCAGCCTCACCTACCTCACAGGGTTGTTGTGAGGAAAAAAGGGAACAGCCATGCACACCACCCTGAGCTCTTTGGAGGAAGGGCCGTATAAAAATGTGATAAATACATTTTTTAAAGGATAATTTTAAGAAATCTCCTGCTTTATGTCTTTAGAGCTGGTGGTCAGAGGTGCAGAAAGAGCTTTTTGATTCCTTGTTCCATTCTGTCTAATCGTCTTGTGCGCTATTAATTGTTTTCTTCAAGTCTATGAGAAACAATGATGATTGCAGCCTCTACTTAAGGACTTTACTATTTCTGTTTCTCTGATTTAATTAAACATCTATCTGTATTGCATTTTTAAAAATAGGTTGTGAAAACATGGCTTGAAAATGACCAAATATGGGTGTCATGGAATCATAGTATTGAAATTAACGTTACCAACGACTTCCTAATAAAACTAAGAGATCACAAAATACAGTTGAGATTATGGGATACCAAGGAGAAGGTCTGCTCAAAAGCCAGGTTTGGTAAAGCAAAGGTTACCTTACCACGTTCGGAATCAGGAGACACTGAATGTAAGTTGAATATCTAAAACTTAAGTAACCATATGTCTTATTAGGCTCACTGGGTGTCTAATGGCCCAATCTTGTCCCTGACTAGCACTGGCAGAATGCGCACGTGGACTTGAGCCACCTATATTGCCTCTGGGAGTGTGGCACTTTTCTGCATCCTGAGATAATGTCAAAATTGTGATGATCCAATAGGTTGCCACCAGAAATGTGGAGAAGGTCATGTTATCACCCCTTCCCCAGCTTGCTCTTACATCTTGCTTTTTTAATTCAGCTGGACAGCATTCTTATATACCATTTTAGGGAGCCTAATCTCTTCCCACCCCGAGCAGTGATAGACTTGTTTAAAATTAACATTAAATTAATATGTAGAACCCAATGGGAAAGAAGTGAGTAAAGTTCATCATCTACATTTGAATCCAGTAAAGATTAATTTGCAGTTGGGTTGTTCTATCTCATATACTCAATTGCTCCTAAGATGCTTGCCTTTCATGTAAGCCCCAGGCAGGGATCTCTTAAGGCTTTGCTGGTCTTAAAGCATTTTTTTTGCAGCAAAAAATGTTACTTCCGCTGCTCCGGAGTACTGTACTTATTTAAGACACATATTGTAGATTATGACAACCTCAGTCTCATTGTATGTTGTGAACTCAAAGAACTGGGGTTAAGGAGAAAATATACTATAGAGACAAAGCTTTAAGTGCTTTGCCAATGACAAATGACAAATCTCTCATAAGAAGAGCTCCACTGAATCAGGCCATAGGCCCATCTAGTCCAGCTTCCTGTATCTCACAGCGGCCCACCAAATGCTCCAGGGAGCACACCAGATAACAAGATACCTCATCCTGGTGCCCTCCCTTGCATCTGGCATTCTGACGTAGCCCATTTCTAAAATCAGGAGGTGGCGCATACACATCATGGCTTGTAACCCGTAATGGATTTTTCCTCCAGAAACTTGTCCAATCCCCTTTTAAAGGTGTCCAGGCCAGACGCCATCACCACATCCTGTGGCAAGGAGTTCCACAGACCAACCACACGCTGAGTAAAGAAATATTTTCTTTTGTCCTAACTCTCGCAACACTCATTTGAGTGGAGGTCCCCTGGTTCTGGTGTTATGTGAGAGTGTAAAGAGCATCTCTCTTTCCACTCTGTCCATCCCCTGCATAATTTTGTATGTCTCAATCATGTTCCCCCTGAAGCTCCTCTTTTCTAGGCTGAAGAGGCCCAAACGCCGTAGCCTTTCCTCATAAGGAAGGTGCCCCAGCCCTGTAATCATCTTAGTTGCTCTCTTTTGCACCTTTTCCATTTCCACTATGTCTTTTTTGAGATGTGGCGACCAGAACTGGACACAGTACTCCAGGTATGTCCTTACCATCGATTTGTACAACGGCATTATAATATTAGCCGTTTTGTTCTCAATACCTTTTCTAATGATCCCAAGCATAGAATTGGCCTTCTTCACTGCCGCCGCACATTGGGTCAACACTTTCATCGACCTGTCCACCACCACCCCCAAGATCTCTCTCCTGATCTGTCACAGACATCTCAGAACCCATCAGCCTATATGTAAAGTTTTGATTTTTTGCCCCAATGTGCATGACCTTACACTTACTGACATTGAAGCGCATCTGCCATTTTGCTGCCCATTCTGCCAGTCTGGAGAGATCCTTCTGGAGCTCCTCACAATCACTTCTGGTCTTTACCACTCGGAAAAGTTTGGTGTCTGCAAACTTTGCCACCTTACTGCTCAACCCTGTCTCCAGGTCATTTATGAAGAGGTTGAAAAGCACCGGTCCCAGGACAGATCCTTGGGGCACACTGCTTTTCACTTCTCTCCATTGTGAAAATTGCCCATTGACACCCACTCTCTGTTTCCTGATCTTCAACCAGTTCTCAATCCATGAGAGGACCTGTCCTCTAATTTCCTGACTCTGGAGTTTTTTTAGTAACCTTTGGTGAGGGACCGTGTCGAATGCCTTCTGAAAGTCCAGCTATATAATGTCTACGGGTTCTCCTACATCCACATGCCTGTTGACCTTTTCAAAGAATTCTATAAGGTTCGTGAGGCAAGACTTACCCTATGATGATCACCTCAAGCTAGGACATAACATGTTATGTGCAGAAAAAACCATTCACCTTGAATGTGTCTTTTGTTTCTTCCCACAAGGTATGGTAAAATGCATGGTTATGAACATAAGAGACTTCTTAGAACGCAATGAGCCCAAAGCCAGTTACACAAAAAGAATAGCAGAAGAATCCAGTGTACAACAGAAGCCAGCAGGTATGATAACTTGAGCATGAAGCCACATTTTTGTACAGGTTGGGCATCCCTTATCCAGAATTCCAAAATACAGAGTATTCCAAAATATGGAACTTTTTTGAGCACCAATATATCTCAAGAAATAAAATCACAAGCTGTGTTTCATGCGCAAACCTTGTTTCAGGCACAAAATTATTTAAAATATTGTATAAAATTACCTTCAGGTGATGTGTATAAGAGGTACATGATACATAAATGAATTTTGTGTTTAGACTTGGGGCCCCATCCTTAAGATCTCTCATTATGTATATGCAGGTATTCTGAAATATAGAAGAATTCGATATCCAAAATACTTCCAGTCCCAAGCACTTTGGATAAGGGAAGCCAAACCTGTATAACTTAGAATATTTTTTGCTTACATTTCTATTCAAAAATAATATTGAAAAATAATTTTAATACACAAAGCAGACTACAATAGTAACCATTTTTTAAAAAATCATGTTGAAAGCAGAGCAAGTATTAAGACAATGCTAAAATTGGAGCATAACATAAATACACTGCTCAAAACAATAAAGGGAACACTTAAACAACACAATGTCACTCCAAGTCAATCACACTTCTGTGAAATCAAACTGTCCACCAAGGAAGCCACACCGATTAACAATCAAGTTCACATGCTGTTGCACAAATGGAGTAGACAACAGGTGGAAATCATAGGCAAGTAACAAGACACCCCAGTAAAGGAGTGGTTCTGCAGGTGGTGACCACAGACCACTTCGCAGTCCCTATGCTTTCTGGCTGATGTTTGGGTGACCTTTGAATGCTGGCAGTGCTGTCACTCTAGTGGTAGCATGAGGCAAAGTCTGCAACCCAAGTGGCTCAGGTTGTGCAGCTCATCCAGGATGGCACATCAATGCGAGTTGTGGCAAGAAGGTTTGCTGTGTCTGTCAGTGTGGTGTCCAGAGCATGGAGGCGCTACCAGGAGACAGGCCAGTACACCAGGAGACGTGGAGGAGGCCGTAGGAGGGCAACAACCCAGCATCAGAACCGCTACCTCCGCCTTCGTACCGGGAGGAACAGGAGGAGCACTGTCAGAGCCCTGCAAAATGACCTCCAGCAGGCCGCAAATGTGCATGTGTCTGCTCAAACGGTCAGAAACAGGCTCCATGAGGGTGGCGTGAGGGCCCGACGTCCACAGGTGGGGGTTGTGCTGACAGCCCGACACCGTGCAGGACGTTTGGCATTTGCCAGAGAACACCAAGATTGGCAACCTCGCCACTGGCGCCCTGTGCTCTTCACAGATGAAAGCAGGTTCACGCTGAGCACATGTGACAGAGTCTGGAGACGCCAGGAAGAACGTTCTGCTGCCTGCAACATCCTCCAGCATGACCGGTTTGGCAGTGGGTCAGTAATGGTGTGGGGTGGCATTTCTTTGGGGGGCTGCACAGCCCTCCATGTGCTTGCCAGAGGTAGCCTGACTGCCATTAGGTACCGAGATGAGATCCTCAGACCCCTTGTGAGACCATATGCTGGCGCAGTTGGCCCTGGGTTCCTCCTAATGCAGGACAATGCTAGACCTCATGTGGCTGGAGTGTGTCAGCAGTTCCTGCAAGATGAAGGCATTGATGCTATGGACTGGCCCGCCCGTTCCCCAGACCTGAATCCAATTGAGCACATCTGGGACATCATGTCTCGCTCCATCCACCAGCGCCATGTTGCACCACAGACTGTCCAGGAGTTGGCGGATGCTTTAGTCCAGGTCTGGGAGGCGATTCCTCAGGAGACTATCCGTCACCTCATCAGGAGCATGCCCAGGCGTTGTAGGGAGGTCATACAGGCACGTGGAGGCCACACACACTACTGAGCCTCATTTTGACTTGCTTTATGGATATTACATCGAAGTTGGATCAGCCTGTAGTGTGTTTTTCCACTTCAATTTTGAGTATGACACCAAACCCAGACTTCCATGGGTTAATAAATGTGATTTCCATTGATGATTGTTGTGTGATTTTGTTGTCAGCACATTCAACTATGTCAGGAACAAAGTATTTAATAGGAATATTTTGTTCATTCAGATCTCGGATGTGTTGTTTAAGTGTTCCCTTTATTGTTTTGAGCAGTTTATATAGAAATGTCTTTTCATAGAGTAGAATGTCTTTGTCTGAAACCTAAAAAACAATAATGCAGATGCCAGGTGAGCACCTCTGTAAAAAAAATTCTGCAATCTGGGTGTCACCACCAAGAAGGTCTTCCCCGCGGTCCCTCATCTTGGATGGCAGGGGCACCCGAAGAAGTGTCGCTAAAGGAGATCTTAGTACAAAAGCAGGGACGTATGGCAATTAAGTATGCAAGTTTCAACTATATTAGGTTTTAAAGGTAAGCACCAGCACTTTGCACTGAGCTGAAAAATGGACCAGTAGCAAGGGCAGCACTTAAACTACTGGTAGAATATGATAACAATTGTATATTCTGAACATAATGTTGTTCGAAACGGACTTCACAGCAGAGCCACATACAGTGCATGACAGTATTTGGTCCTTAAGGTCACCAGAGCATGGTTGACTGTGGCCATGCCATCTTTGTCAACAGAGGACAAAACTGAAAGTGCATCGAGCCCTCTGTTGTCATGGCAGTCCAATATGGATTGAAATACTGTGAGGCTGCATGTCTTCTGGCTGTGGCAAAACCAGTGATTACATTATTGCTGAGTTTAAGAAGAAGAACAGGCTTTGGTAGCTGAGCTAAGCCATACTCCATGGGGGAAAGGGGAAAAATAATGATGGGGTGAGAGATAAATTAGCGGGGGGGGGGGGAGAGGCAGAGAAGGCCAAGAAATAAGACTGGGAGACCATTATTTATTTTGCTATGTGAACTGCTTTATTGTTGAACTACTTTTTGTTGAAAAGTGGTATATAAATATTCTCAATAACAGTGAACCAGGTAGAGCAAGGGAGACTGGAGCAGCGGCATTGCCAAATCCTGCAGTTCCAGGGATGGTGATGCCGTAACATCACAAGATCACTTTCGGGTTCTCGCTGAGCACCATGAAGGAGGAGGCAGCTGTGGCTTTTTGACCCAGCCACCACACCCCCTTCTCTTCCCCCAGAGCTGCGGTTTTCAAACTCTCAGGGAGTTTGAAACCCACAGTAAGTCTTTGCGGGGGAGGGGGGAGGCGGCAGGGGGAAGGCTTCGATGCAGTCCCCAGGATAGCATCACTCAGGGGGCTGCACCCTCCAGTCCCTGCAGCAGCTGTCCCTGGGTGCGGGGAACCATGCGCAAGCCGCTGCAGGGCTCCCCAGGTCAGGGAAAGTGAGGGTGGAGAGATGCTGCTCTGCCTCGGCAAAACCAAAAGCGGAGCGCAGTCTCTCCACTCTCACTCTCCCTGACCTGGGGAGCCCTGCAGGTGCTCGCGCACGGCTCCCTGCACCCAGGACAAATGCTGCAGGGACTGGTGAGTACTCCCCAGTCCCTGCAGCCCCGTCAGAAGGGAAAGTGGAACAATTGTGCTCTGCTTCCAGTTTAGCGGAGGCAAGGCGCGATCACCCCACTCTCGCTTTCCCTGACCTGGGGAGCCCTGCAGAAGGTCCCTGACCCCCCAGGAGGCTGCAGGAGGCTTGGGCAAGTGTACCCAAGCCCCTGCAGCCCCCCTGAGCGGCACAATCCTGGGGATCACAACATCCCTGTGAACTACTGGGGATCCTGGGGATCACACCGCTGCCTCCTCAGGGCCAGTACAACACCATTTCCTTGAGTAGATGAATCAGTCACCTGTAGCACCTCCATGTTGTCAGAACTAAGTTCAGCTTATTGACATTCGTTCCATTACTGAGTCCAGACACATATTCAATACACTACAACTTGTGGAAACTAAATCGGTCTCAACCTAACATAACAGGGCAGCCCAATCCTGAGCTGCCCGGGGCACCCAGGCTCGGTGGCACCGAGAAGGGCTGCCACTGGATCCTGCACCTCCTGAGCTACCGCGAGAGGTGTCTTGGGAGAAGGGGGCTTTCATCCCCTTCCCCCGAGTAAGTTAAGCCGCCCCGCAATGGGGCTACTCACTTTGCTCACTTTAGGTAAAGGCACTCGTGTAGAGCGCGCAGCCCTACGCGAGTGCCTTGGATCCTGCGCAGCAGAGCTCCACGGACCCGCCTCCCATCCCTCCCCAGCACGCCTCCAGCCCGCCCCCTCCCCTCATCACACCTCCCCGTCATGCCTCCTCCCCGCACTCTCTCCGCCCCCCGCCAGCCTCTCCCCTCCCCGGGATGCCTCCTCCCCGCCCCCACTTGCCGTGCCGCTGCTCAGCGGTCTGGGAGACTGCCAAGCCGCAGAAGCTGGGTGACCGCCCCACGCTAGCCCAGCACTGGCTAGCGCTGGGCTAGCACTGGCGGGAGCCCGGCAGTGAGGCTGCCAAACATGCCTTATGGCACGGAGCCATGCTGCCGAGCACAGGATTGGGCTCCAAGTTTCCTACTACTTTTTTGTTTTTCTTTGGCTGTTTATACAAATGCTTTCTAAGAAATATGGCTTCTTCTGAATTATGGTTCTTTGTTCAAAAATTTCCTAAATGTTCCACTTGTAGGGGTTGATAGCTTTATTTTGCTGCTATTGGCAATTAAGTGGAAATATTAGTATCAATATTTTTCACACAGCCCCTGTTTCATCTGCTCGAAGCAATTACCAGGAAGAAGGATCTACTATTGTAAATACACCAGGAGCTTCTCGTAGAAGTAATTATGTACCAGGAGCCTCTCGCAGAAGTAGCTGTGCACCAGGAGCCTCTCGTCGAAGTAGCTATGCACCAGGAGCTTCTCGTAGAAGTAGCTATGCACCAGGAGCCTCTCATAGAAGTAGCTGTGCACCAGGAGCCATTTGTAGAGGTAGTTCTGCCCAGCCTTTCATGAAGACTGAAGAACTTCATTCACTGAGGTAAGGCTGTCCAGATATGTAGGATATTGAGGTCAATACTGTTTATAAGGGAACATCTGCTTACATGTTTAAACCAAATTTAAGATAGTGCTGGTGTCTTTACTGTGTCTTTTTAATTGTGAGCACTTTGGAGACAGGGTTTATTGATTTATTGTCAGGGTTATTGATTTATTTTGCTATGTAAAGCACATGAGGATGATGATGATTTTATATACAGTACGGCTTTTAGACAGAAATCTCACAAAGCAATTTGCAGAGAATACCCTATGAACTACTTTTTATTGAAAAGCAGTATTATTATTCGCGAGGATTCCGTTCCTGGAACCCTCACAATTACTGAATTTCGCATGAAACAAAGTCACAAAATTTGGGGTCCACCAAGCTCCAAACACGACCAGGGCCTTCCTCCATTGGCATCCAGAACTGTTGTGAGGCCTGTTGAGACCACGCACAGCCTCCATGGCCCTCAAAATGGCCTTTGGAGGTCCTAGAAGCAATATGACTGATTTTATTTCAGAGGATGTTTTGTGGGAGAAGAGGCTCCGTTAACACAGAAATGGGTTTTCTCTTGGCACAGACTTGCCATTCCATCCAGATGTGTTGTACTCAGTTTTGATTTGCACGTGAAGCTTGTGTATCCCTGGGCATTTTATATATTTATGTAGAATTCTGTCGCCTTCCCTGAACTGTAAACCGCTTCTTGTTAAAAATATTTATATACCTCTTTTCAACAAAAAAATCACAAAGCTAAATAAATGGCTTCCTGTCACAAAAGGAGAGACGTCGTTAGACTCCAGAAGAGACTCCAGCCACTAGAAACAGTCACTAGAAAAGGCACTATGCTGGGGTAAATAGGGACAATTGCTCCACCACCACCACTGCTGAAAATAAGAGGCACACCATTTTAGTAAATACCTCTGCTCAGCTAGCAGGGCCATCGGGCAGCCCAATCCTATGCTTGGTGAGCACTGGCACTGTGGCCACAGCACTGGCTGTTGTATAAAGGCCGTAAAATGCATTTCAACACCTTGGGAGTAATAGGAAGGCCTGCGCTGTCCTGTAGGTGTCGTTTCCTGCCTGACAGACACTGGGGCAGGTAAATGGAGGAGCAGGGGGAAGGTGGAACGGCTGCAGGGAGGGCGTGTTTTGGAGCAGGAGGGGGGCAGGGACAGTGGAGGTTTCTGCCATATTCTAACCCCCATCCTGGCTCTGAAACCCATACACTGGGCTTCTGGGTTCTGCACCAAGATTTAGCTTGCACAGACCCAGGTAGCCCTATTGAGGCGGCTGTTTCCCAGTGGCATAACTAGGGCTTGCATCACCTGGTGCGGGATGCCAGTGCATCACCCTATGATGGACCTCCTCCCATACAATGCCCTGGGTGGTGGGTATGGTGATGTTCCATAGCCCTGCCCCCACTGTTTTTTTGGCTATCACAATTCTATCAAAATTGTGATATTTCAATTTGTTTCACTGCATTCTGCATGAAACTACACATTTGATATACAACATTATGGTATTATTTGAAAATACCAAGATTTTTAAAAATTTGGCCAGTAGTGGTGTCACCTGGTGTGGCCCACCCCCCCCCCGAGCAACGCCACTGCTCTTGCCTGCTCAGTTCCAGAACTGGATACAGCATGGGCCTAGCGGCCCTG
The DNA here is from genome assembly GCF_035046505.1 of Tiliqua scincoides. Classification (NCBI taxonomy): domain Eukaryota; kingdom Metazoa; phylum Chordata; class Lepidosauria; order Squamata; family Scincidae; genus Tiliqua; species Tiliqua scincoides. The sequence goes on from NC_089822.1 coordinate 214,136,969, forward strand.
TGTGCCAGTTGTTATGTATGCAAGTTATGCAGGATTGAAATCCTGCATAACTGATTGGCCCAGACTTCTGGTTGGCCAATCAGGTGGTGGATCGAAATCCTACCATTTGATTGGCCCTCTAGTTAATGTTTCAACTGCACCAATCATGGGGAGTCTGGGCGGAGCTAAAGGATATAAAAGCCAGGGGTGTTTGCCTTGTGTCAGATTCATTGCCAGGTCCTGTTCTGAAAATGGAATAAACGTATTGAGCTGTTATCTCTATGCCTTCCTTTATTTGCATGGACCCACTATATAACACCAGCATTGGATAAGATTGGGCTATTAAAAAGGCAAAGAAATGTATTTTCTTTGCCTTTCACATTTCACATTTGAAAATGTGTTTGGGAGCTTTTGAATCAGAAAGCAAATCCCCGTAAAATAGTGTATGTAGGACTAAGCTGTTGGTTTACAAGATCGTTCGAGTCATTGGAGATTGTAAATATTTGTTGTTTAATTTTGATCTTAATTTTTGAGTAATTGTATGACTTTATGTTTAATCTTCCACTGGTGCTATTTTAAGGTTTCTTGAGTTACTGCCTTAAGCTTCTTTAATAGTTCTTTGTTCCTGCTTTGTAGACTAAATACCCATTTCCTGACTGTGTTTTGAAGTTCCTGCCAACTTAAGAGTTTTCACTTACTTGTTGTTCCTCAGTAGGAAGACACTCCTGTATAATGATTAAAATATATATTAAAGTGGTAATATTTAAGAAATTGTGGCAAATGGTTGGCATAAATTAGACGAGATTTCATGTGAGCTGATCCAAACTGTCATACATGTCTCATTTTTATAAGAGGTAGCCTATTCCAAGAACCTTTTTTTTTGAGTGGCAATTGTAGCATAAGCAAGTTAGTCATAGGCCCAAATCCTAACCAACTTTCCAGCATTGACATAGCTGTACAAATCAGGCATGTGCTGCATTCTGGTGGTAGTTGAGTGGCATTCACGAAGGCCTCCTCAAGGTAAGGGAATGTTTATTCCCTTACCTTTTTTGCTGTATTACCCTTAACTAAGTGCTGGAAAGTTGGTTAGGATAGCGCCCATAGTGGTGTTTCAGTTTCCCTTATTGAAGGATGTGCGTTTACAAAAGATTATTTTGCATAGCACTAAACAATCCAAAGTATACAAAGTTAGTAATAATCCACATACTGTACTGAGGTGCTGTTGATGCATACAGAATCTGATGGAAAGTTGGCATGTTTGACTTCTTTAGATTTTGTTGTACTGATTTAGGTAGACAGTCAACAGATCCTACCTCTTGAGCTTATGTCACTTGGATATTTATAGTTTTCACATGGCCCTCCATGCTAGTCAAACACATAGCACTACTTGGCAGTTTCAAAGTTAGTCAAGAAAATGTGAATTGGGAAACATGGGCCATTGCTGTGTACAAAAGCGTCTATCATAAAAAAGTTCCAAGAGCTCAGCCAAAGTAATTCAGACCGCACTGAACTGCATCTAGAGATCAGGTGTGCTGCAGAAAGGTGTTTGGAGCATAATTTATCCATAAGGTTTGAGTCATATGCTGGTGGGACAATAAAACCATCTTTTCAAATAATGCCCTTGAAGTTGCTTTCCATTGCAGTTTTCTAGTTGTGTTTGAGCTTTTTGTAGTCTACTTTCTTGCACTTTCATTACGTGACCTTCAGAAACTTGGACCAGTAGTCCTTCTTTGCTATTATGATTAATAATAAAAATAATGAAGAAGGGCAGTGTATAAAAATTCTTCTTCAACACAGTTCACAAAGTTGTTTACTTAGAAATAAATCAATAAATGGTTTTCAATAATGAAAGAAATCATAAAATTTATCAATAATGAAAAAAAATCAATAAATTTATTATGCTTAGAAAGAAATTTCAAAAATTGTTCCAATTTTATAGCTAGTTTTACTGCTGTAAAACTAGTCACATTGGACATATGCCTCTCTATCATCAGAGTCTGAATAGAAATTTAAGATTTGACTCTTCTGATTGCTTGGACACTTCCAAGAAACAATTTGCTGGGTCCTGGTACTGGGTCACTGGTTCCCAGCCTGATGAGCTATTCTTTTTCCATTCATACTGACCATTTCCACATTCTGTGTAATATAATTATTTGCCTGACTGACATCAGCATGAATCAATTTTACTGGTTTGCTTGGTGTGTCAGAGTTTCTAAAATCTCATAGCACTGGTCATTTTTCATCTGTGTTTTACAGCCCTTCTGCTTAATGCCACAAGCCAGTGTTCAGCGATGATTAATTGCATAATACATTCTTGCCAATAAATAATATAGCTCCTACTGAGTGTTTTGCCAGAATCTTTTAAATAATATTTTGTCATGTGTCCCCCAAAATACTGTAAAGCAATATTTAAAGCTAAGCCTTCCCTTGCAGATATGATTTATTTCATAATAAAGAATATAACATTTTAATAACCTTATATTTATTAAAACACAAATATATAATATGATATCCTGACAAATATGTCTACTTTCTAAATGACCAGGGAGAGTTTCTTGAATTTTTTTTAGCTTAATAGTAGTTCCCTTTGGTTGGTGAAACAGAATATAATGGTGATCTTTCTTCAAAAAGTAGCTACTCCAGAAGCATTGGAGGAAGCATATTATATTTAAGGGAATTAGATGTCAGTGAAGTTCTACAAGCTTGAATTTGGAGAAGAACCTGGGACATTTGAAAAACTGAGTTAAAATTAGAAATTGGCTTTTTTCTCATTAATCAACTTTACAAAAGAAAACCAACAGCACAAGTACTAATCTCTCATCTCATGTCTTTTATGTGCATATTTATTTTCTCAAGATTGAGGGTTGGGGTTTCTAATTTTGTGTGAGTGCTGTACACACTCTAATAACTTTGGTGTGCAGAGAGAGAGAGAAATTATGAAGTGGGGTTGTATAACATCAGGAACAACCCTTCTCCATAATTTCCCTTATTGTTGTTCCCCCACCTCATCCCAGAAAATAGCAGAAGTCACTATGAAGTCACTAGATGCTTCAAGCAAGCCATTTTTTTTTTCAGGCTCAGCTTCCTTCTGGAATTTGGGGGTAATAATATTTACCTTACAGCAGTGGTTCTCAAACTCGTGGGTCGCGACCCACCAGTTCATGTAACACTTCCCCCACCCCTTAAAGGGGGAAGGGGAGGGAGGCTAAGGGGGGCAAGTGGGGGTGCTTTGCACTTACTTTCAGAAGGCAGGGATGCAGCAGGCTACAGGAGGTGTGGGGAGCCCTGCGCAGCGCTCCCCAAGTCTTGGAACTTTCACTAAAAGCAGGCGCAAAGCACTTCTGTTTTGCAGGAGGTGCTTTGCACCTGCTTTTAGCGAACGTTCCAAGCCTTGGGGAGCGCTGCGCAAGGCTCCCCACACCTCCTGTAGCCTGCTGCATCCCTACCTTTGAAAGTAAGGACTTCCCCCCTTATTCCCTCACCCGCAAGAACTTACTGAGGGAGTAAAGCTCCCTCAAAGTTTGAGTACCATTGCCTTACAGAGTTGTAAGGATTGCAAGGCATATGAAGTACTATGGTCATTCAATGTAAGTAAGTGTAGTCATGCACATTGGAGCAAAAAATCAAAACTTCACATATAGGCTAATGGGTTCTGAGCTGTCTGTGACTGATCAGGAGAGAGATCTTGGTGTGGTGGTGGACAGTTCAATGAAAGTGTCAACCCAATGTGCAGTGGCAGTAAAGAAGGCCAGTTCTATGCTTGGGATCATTAGAAAAGGTATTGAGAACAAAACGGCTAATATTATAATGCCGTTGCATAAATCAATGGTAAGGCCACACCTGGATTATTGTGTCCAGTTCTGATCACCACATCTCAAAAAGGACATAGTGGAAATGGAAAAGGTGCAAAAGAGAGCGACCAAAATGATTACTGGGCTGGGGCACCTTCCTTATGAGGAAAGGCTACAGCATTTGGGCCTCTTCAGCCTAGAAAAGAGGCGCCTGAGGGGGGACATAGTTGAAACATACAAAATTATGCAGGGGGTGGACAGAGTGGATAGGGAGATGCTCTTTAGACTCTCACATGACACCAGAACCAGGGGACATCCACTAAAATTGAGTGTTGGGAGAGTTAGAACAGACAAAAGAAAATATTTCTTTACTCAGCGTGTGGTTGGTCTGTGGAACTCCTTGCCACAGGATGTGGTGATGGCATCTGGCCTAGATGCCTTTAAAAGGGGATTGGACAAGTTTCTGGAGGAAAAATCCATTATGGGTTACAAGCCATGATGTGTATGTGCAACCTCCTGATTTTTGAAAATGGCTGCGTCAGAATGCCAGATGCAAGGGAGGGCACCAGGATGCATGTTTCTTGTTGTCTTGTGTCCTCCCTGAGACATTTGGTGGGACACTGTGAGATACAGGAAGCTGGACTAAATGGGCCTATGGCCTGATCCAGTGGGGCTGTTCTTATGTTCTTAAGTATGAATATGAAGTACTATGGACACTCAAAAGATAATAATTATATCACACTATTTGAAAGCACTCTAGCCTTTCACAGCCTCTTACAAATTTTGTTATATTCATTTTGGCATGGTGAGAATTGCACAGTTAATAAAGCACTTCCGTTGAGAAACTGGTATGTTTATCAAAGCTATCAAATAAATATCCTCTGTGATTTTCAACTTTTTGCTCTAAATGGCCAGGTCAGAGGCTGATTTCACTGGGCTATATAAATGCAGGCTTCCCCCTGTATCCGCTGGCCCCATATCCATGATTTCACTTATCTGTGATTCTCAACCCTCCCCCCCTTCCCCCCCCTTGTCACGCTCAAGACTTGCCTCTCTTCATTTGCAAAAGCTTTGCAAAAGAAGCTCTTTTTCCCTTTTTGTTTTGGAACACTTTGGAAAAGGAAGCAAATAGTGAGAACATAGACTTGTAGCTGCCAAAGAAACACTAGAGAAGGTGACATTGAGAATGGTAACAGGAAGCAGAGTCTAAAGTTCTCACTGTCTGTCTGCTCCCTCCACTGTTAGCTTTCTGTTAGTGTTCCCATTGCCACCTCTAGTATTCTTCTAGCAGCTATGCAGATGAAAGAGGTAACTCATGAGCATGATGGGGAATTGAGTAGTTTGCTACTATTTGCAGTTTCAGGTCTCTGTGGTAGCAGCTAAAACATATCTCCCACAGATACTGGAAGACACCTGTACTTTTATTTTGAAAATAAACTGCACATGATGATTTTTAAAGCTCTTATAAAAAAAAAATTACAGGTGTTTACAATGAATAGTAAAATAAAATTGTTTTGCTTAGAAGTATAGTATAGTTCTGGACTCAGCATGTTGAAAGAGGGCCTTCGTAAACTGCCTTAAATATCTAATTTGAATGAAAAAATGTGGGTATACTTTAATGTCAACATAAATACCATGTATTTGATATCTGAAGGACTGTTTTCTCTCACTTGAATCTTTCCCCCCAGGAAGAACTTTTAGGAGACTCTCTTGCTTATTCTACCACGTTCTGAGACTGGCAAGTGGAGACTCTCTCTGAAACTCAAGAGGAGCTCAGTGGCCCCCACAATATGGAATTCCATTCATTCATTCATTCATTGCATGAATGAATGAATATGGAATTCCCTCCCCCCAGGTGCAGTTTCCATGTTCTGTCCATGTGTTTCTTCTCCAATTGAAGGCTTGCTTATTTCTGCAGGACTTCATTAATTTGTTATAAATAGTTACTTGTGTAAGTGTTTGGCTAGCCTGCTGTTTTCATCTGTTTTCAGTGGTGGCTGTTAATGTTGCTTTTATTGTTTTTATATCTGGGTTGTAAACCGCTTGGATAGTTTTGAGAAAGGCAGGGCATACATCTCTAACAAACAAACAAACAAACAAACAAACAAACAAACAAATAAAATGCAAGTTAGGATCAACCTTCTGTCAGCAATGGAAAAGAAGCATGCTTTAGAATTGATGTTTTTTACAGTGTACATCCCGCATGGAGTTTTAAAGAGGCACCTACATGTTGTGTGAAAGCAATAAAAAAGTATAGTATTGCTGTGCATAGTCTGTGCTGTAAACATAGAGATTAACACTTTTTTAAATCAAAGCTTCTGCCTTCTCTGTGCTTTAAATCAATGCTGAAAGTAGAAATGACAGTAGTTGAAGAATACTGAGGATGATAGAATTCTCAGCAGAGCTGCAATGCAGAAGGATTAACATGCAGCCAAATTAGACATGTGCCTAAATGCACAACATAAATCAAGAGAGTGGATTTTTTAAATGTGGGGATGCTGCAAAACACAATGAGGGGGGTAGGTGGACTTTCATACTTCATCCCGTCATGGTTTTGATCCTGATTGATCCTCTCCCTGCTAATTTTAGTTTTAAAAAAGCTCCTTCCATTGTCCTTCAATTGAAGTTGTATGCATTTTTTAAAGTAAAAAGGGAAGTGTGATCAGAATCAAAACTAGCCAGGGCAAAATACGGAAGTATTTTTTAATTTCACATTTTTATGCTGCCCTTTCTCCAAGGAGCTCAGGAGGGTGTACATACAGTGGGATTTGTCATCCATGGGGTTCTGTTCTGGAACTCCCCTCCCCCCTACAAATACAGAAATCTGTTTGTCATTCACTTGTTTATGTAATTTTATGCTTTTATGTTTGAGAGCATCCTTCTGGGATCCAGAACATACTTGTCTTCTTCAGTGCCTTGTTGCTTTTATGATTCAAATCTTGCTTATATGTACAGGTCCAACCTTGTTATACTGATTTTTTTTATACATGAATTTGACTCAACAAATGAGAAGGAATGTGCTGATCCCTGGAGAATAGGAAAAATGCATCCTTTTAAAATCACAGTTTAAAAAACTGCTTTGCTTGCTATTGTAGAGAGACAGTCATGCAAGCGATTAAAAGTATAACCTATTCATGGATTTTTTCACCCATGGCGAGTTTTTCTATCTCAACATAATGAAAAGGGCCCTTTAAATTAAAGGAAAACAATTGTTTAACAATAGCCTTATAAATGTGAGAGAGGGCAACTGGCTGACAATCCATCAATCATTTTCTCTCTAGGCACTTAGAACAGCTGCAAGATCCCTCCCTTCCCCCTGAGCACATAAAAGAAAGATAATCACTTTGCATTGATGAAGGGAGGGGTCTCTGGCTCAGAGTGAAACCTTTCTAAGCACCTGGAGAGACTTATTGATGGATTTTCTGCTTAATGACTCTGTCTTACATCACAAAGGTCAGCAAGGCTATTTTTTAATCACTGAGCAAAGGGACATTGATTTTTAAATGGTTTTGCTTTAATGCAGTTTTTGCTATCCAAGTGAGTTCTGGGAATGGAACCTTTCAAATAGTGAGACTCAGAGCCCAAGCCTGTGGTCCATGGCATGCCTCCGTGCTGCGGACCACAGTCACAAATGTGCCATAAGGCACGTTTGTGGGGCTCACCCCCAGGCTCCCACTGGTGCTAGCCCAGTGCAGCCGGTGCTTGGCTAGCACCAGGCGGTGGCCCAGGTTCTGCGGCTTGGTGGTCTCCCAGACCACCAGGCTGTGGAATGGGAGGTGGAGACAGGGGGGAGGCATGCCAGGGGGTGGGAGAGAGGCGGATCCCCGGAGCTGTGCTCCGCAGGATCCAGGGCGCTCGTGTAGGGCTGTGTGCCCTACATGAGTGCCTTTACTTTAGTGCCGACCTTTTGGACAGCACTAAAGATAATAGCCCCATTGTGACGCTGCTTATCTTACTTGGGGGAAGGGGATGAATGTCCCCTTCTCCTGAGGTGCCTCCTGAGGTAGCGCGGGAGGCGCAGGGTTTGGCGGCAGTCCTCCTCAGAGCCGCCGAGCCTGGGCGCTGCGGGCAGCTCAGGATTGGGCTGCCCACCTGTTTATCTCTCTATTATATTTTTAAAAAAATTTTGTTGTTGTTTCTTTAAGTTTAATCAGTCTTTCTGGAAGCATCCCTTCTTCTCTTAAAGAAAAAACAATCCAGGAGGCCAAAATGTTAAAGCACAGACGCAGTTCAATGAAACCCAGTAGCAAACAGTCAACTGTGCAGAAGCTTAATTCTGGAAAACTTCTGGAATCATCAGACAAGAGAGAGTCATCGGCAAGTGGAGGTGAGTATCTATGTGATATTTAATGAAAGAAAATCCCTTCCAAAATGGTAAGAATCCATAGCAATGATAACAGTTTTTTTTTCAATTTGCGGTATTTAGATGGTGAGGTTGCTAATAAGTGTTTTAATAATGTTTTAAATGTTTAAAAAGTGTTTTAATAAGTGCTGGGGTCGCTAATAAGAACTCAGTGTTTTGTGAGGAATTTCAGTTCTTCAGCAGCAACCTCCATCTTTGATTTTGCATATATTATGTTTATCTATGAAATGGCCTGCCTCATCAGGTCATCTGGAGGAGTCTTTCCTTGAGTACTGCTGTTACCTGGTTTATTTAGTGGTGAGATGGAGGGGTGGTGTTTCCATAGTGGTGCCACAATTGTGGAACTCTCTCCCTCTTGAGTTGAGACTGACCCCTACTCAGAATTCCAGCAGGGGCCAAAGGCTATTTTGTTCGGCTCTGGCTTTTTTTGCTATACTGTAATGTTTGTATTTAAATTTTTGATCCCTTTCTGCTACAGGTTGTATTGGTGTATGTTTTTTAAAAATTATTGGTGGTTGTATTTTTAAATACTGTTTTTGTTTTTAAATATTATAAACCACCTTGAGTGCTTCTTTTTTTTAGATGGGAAAGGTAGGGTAGAAATATTTTTGAATGCATTATTTGCATGCTTTGTTTTGATGACAAAAAAGTGTTGTTTGCTTTAGGTCAGTGTTTCTCAAACTGTGGCTCACAAGCCAATTTCAGGTGGGTCCCCATTCATTTCAATATTTTATTTTTAATGTATTAGACTTGATGCTACTATGGCATGTGACTGCATTTGGGGAAATGTTACAGATCTGTTTTTTTAACAGGCTACTGTGTTTATGCTTTTAACAAAGGTAGTCAGTGGGGCTTACTCCTGGGTATGTGTGGGTAGGATTGCAGCCTAGGATTGTAAAAAATCTTCCTGCTTGATGATGTCACTTCTGGTCATGACATCACTTCTGGTGGGTACTGACAGATTCTCATTCTGAAAAGTGGGTCCCAGTGCTAAAATTTTGAGAATCACTGCTTAAGGTTTTTCTTGGGCCACTGGTGCAGGGAAAGAATAATGGAGCTGAAGCCATTAATGATGTAGGAGCACAGAGGTGGGTGAAATTAATATGCTGTCTGGAATAATTTATTTTCACAATTTGTGCTTACCTTTTAATGTTGAAAATTTCTAATCCTCATGTACATAGAAGCTGCTTTTCTTTTATTTACCTGAAATTAATTGTACATTAGGAGTGCGTTTCCTGCATAGTCTGGAGATCTGTCCCTGTGAATGTCTTATTGAATACTTTGTGCAGTTGTTTCTGTGTGCTCTTCTGGTATTTGCTGTTCTCTTCAAGGACTTAATTTTGCCCTTGATTCCTGCACCCCAAAGTTGGTGTTGAATCCTGCTGACTTTTAAGAAAGTTGCTGTGGGTAGGTATTTTTCTGTAACCAAAAGCAAGGGAGAATAGGGATACTTTAATAGACTGCTTTCATGCATACAGATTAGGACCAAGCATCTCTGCTTGTAGCAAAGGAATAGATCTGCTTGTGGAGCTTAACTCTTTGCAGGGCCTGCCCTGTTCGTTTTATTACTCTGTTTAAGCCCCTCTTTCCCATGACTCCAGAGACCCGTGACTTATGAGATCAGTTCCCCGCATTGTATCATAATCTCTAAACTATTATTTTCTTTACAACGCAGGCAGTTGGAGGCTTGCTTTTTCTTTGTAATTTTGATAAGCACTTACATACTTTCTAGGGAGTCTTGCCTGCTAGTTATAATTTAAGCCTGTTGAGACATGATTGGATTTCTTTCTCCCAGAGGTGCAAACTGTGCTGTAATTATTCCTTGACATTTTTTCTATATTAAAAAAAAGAGAAGATTAATAATTTGCATTTGTGTGATTCTTAATCTGAACTAGCAGTGTTGGATTAACCTATTGCTTAGTCAAAGGAAATATGCACTTCTGGGTCCTGCTAATACAAATAAAAAAGAACTATTAGTGTGCTTAGTGACGGCCAGTCCTATCCAACTTTTCAGCACCGGTGCAGTCACAATGCAGTCCCAAGGTAAGGAAACAAATATTCCCTTATCTTGAAGAGGCCTCTGTGACTGCCTCCCCACCAAAGGATGCAGTGCACACCCCACTGGCACAGCTGCACCGGCACTGGAAAATTGGATAGGATTGGGTCTTAAGGTTCTGTAGCATTCTGCCAAGTTAAGAAGGACTCTTCTTTCTCATCAGATAGCAATCTTGCGGTAGCTACATAAAATGCAGTACCGAAAAGAGAAGAGGAAAGACATCCTCCTCTCACAAAGAGAAACTCTCTGCAAGCCAAAAAGCTGGGAATCAGATTTAATATAGACTTATTTAGCTGGGAATGAGATTAAAAGCTGGGAATGAGATTTAATATAGACTGCTCTGAAGGAGCAGGTCTACAGCTTGGGGGTCAACCTGGACTTGCAGCTGCTCCTGGATTCCCAGGTGGTGGCTGTGGCTAGGGGGGCCTTCGCTCAGCTTCGGCTGGTGCGCCAGCTGCGGCTGTACTTGGATCGTGCAGACCTGGCCACAGTGAACCATGCTATGGTGACATCGAGATTAGATTATTGTAACGCGCTTTATGTGGGGCGGCCCCTGAAGACAGTTCGGAAACTGCAATTAGTGCAGAATGCGGCGGCCCGTGTGGTCACTGGAGCTAGGCGGTTTGACTCTGTCAGTCCGCTTCTCCGAGGGCTACATTGCCTGCCCATTTGTTTCCGGGCCCAATTCAACTGGCTGGTCTTGACCTTTAAAGCCCTATACTGCTCTGGGCCAGGATATCTTAGAGACCGCCTACTCCCGTACAATCCAGCTCACCCTCTCAGGTCATCAGAGAAGGCCTTCTTACAAGTGCCGCCGCCTAAGGAGGTATGTGGGGCGGCGGCAAGAAACAGGGCCTTCTCAGTAGTGGCACCAGCATTATGGAACTCCCTTCCCCTTGACTTGAGAATGGCTCCCTCTCTTGAGACTTTTCAGCGAGGCCTGAAGACCTTGCTGTTTAAACAAGCCTTCTGACTTCATGGCCTTTTTAACATCTTTTATACATCTTTTAGTTGCTTTTTTACAGGCCTGATTCCTCCATGAACTGCTGTTTTATGCTCTTTTTTATTCTGACTTTTATCTGACTACTGTTTTTATGGTTTCTGTTAATGTGTTTTTAATATGTTTTTATCTGTTGCTAAATTATGTTTTAATTTGGTTTTTAATATGTTGTAAGCCTGGGTCCCTTTAGGGAGAAGGGCGGGATAGAAATAAAGTTGTTTATTATTATTATTATTATTATTATTATTATTATTATAGACTTAGGTCAAGTTGGGTGCTAAGTAGGGCTGACATCCAAAAGGTCAAGTGCATGCAAGAACTTGAATGTATGCAGCAGAACATTTACAGTACAATTCTATTCATTACCCAGAACGGACACTGCAGTCCTATTTAGGCTAGCACCGGCCAGGGTAACTAGATGTCATAACCGCAAAAGATGACAAGGCACTCCAAAATGTAGGACATCCAAGAAAAATGTAGGACATGACAAAATGAAAGCTGAAAACACTCATATATTGATTTCATGTGGTTAATTTAAACACTATATTATTTATTATTAAATTTTAAATTATATTACATTTAATGTATTACATGAAACATTAATTACAAGAGGGCTATGCGCTCCTGCAGAGGCCACTCACAGGGAAAAGGAGATTTAATTTTTTTCCAGGACACAAGGCTAAAAAAGAGGACGTGTCCTGGAAAAAGAAGATGTCTGGTCACTCTGGCGCCAGCGCAAACTCTTTATGGCAAAAGAGTGTCATAAAGCACTCTTGCGATGAAGAGTAAGGAGTGTCATGGGAAGGCCTCTGCTGTCACACTGGTACTGAATTCAGATCCACTAATGCCAGCATTAATAAGCTGAGCAGCAAAGGGATGGAGGGAGGGCAGAACAGAGGCGGGGAGGGGTGTTTCTAGGTGAGTGGAGGGCAGAATGGGGGTGGATCAGGCCCAGGATTGGGTGGGGTTGGCAAAGGAGGCCTCTAGTGTATTCGAACCCAGTTCCTTTGTGTGGAAGCCCTACATGGGGCTTCTTGAATTTGTACCAGTGATTTAGCTGGTGCAAATCCAAATAACCCCAGTGGGCAGGCTAGGACTGTACATGGGGTAACGGAAAAAATTTCCCTGACCCTGAAGAAACCTCCAGTTTGCTTAATTCTAGTGCTGGATACAGTGTGGGCTGTGCAGCAGGCCAGCACTGATAGGATTGGGCTGTAAGTCATTGAATTCAATTGGGTTTATTCCCAGGTAAGTGTGTTTAGGATTGTAGCTGTGGATCTTTTTAACACTGGCTTCTGTCAGGGCCATGCAGGGTGTTGTGACCACACACAAGAAGTTCCCAATGCATTTTGATAGCTTCTCTGAGGAAGAATATTCATTTTGTCGGGGTTCCCCTCCTCCCACAGGTCCCCAACTTACCCAGGGAGAAGACTTCTGGGCTAGAGGATCAGGGAGGAAGCCGGTGGAACATGGGGCACCTCCCCATACGCTGCCTGGGCACTCCTGTGGGCGGCAGAGTGCAACAGAGGAACACTGTGTGTCAAACCCCCCCCCCCCGGTTCTCCCTCCGCCTTGGAGAAGGGAAGGGGGAGACGGGACGCATGCTATTCAGCTGCTGGGCAGCTGCCCCTCCCCCACCTCGGGGGAGATGGGGAGCACTCCCTCGCCCAACTAGCCGGGACCTGTCGTGCCGGGCAGGGCACCTGGCTATGACATCAGGAGCCCCCAGCTGGACCTCCCAATGTTGTCTGCAGAGCTACAGGACCCAGGTGGGCAGGGTCAGCCCATCCCCCAAAGGCAGAGACCAGAGCAGAGGCAGCAGCCTTCCCAGCCCTCTCAGGAACAACCCTGGCAGCTCCAGGTGAGAGGAGGTGGGAGGGAGACAGAGAGAGGAAGGGGAGGAGTTGTGGTAATTCTAGGGAAGGGCAGTCCCTGGGACAGGCCCTTTTTGTACCATCCGTGTGAGGGAAGGGGAGGGGCCAAAGGGGACAGGTCTGCCCTGAAGCAATGAAGCAATCAAGACACACTCACATGTTTAGGGTTCATGAAGGGAGCAAGACAGACTGGCAGGCTTCAGGGAGAGCGAGCTCACAAAAGGGAGTTGCACTCACACACACAGCCAGCCTCCTCACCTTCTTTTATTCACCTCCCTCTCAGCCCAGTACAAAGTTAATTAGGTACACACTGTTCCTCAGCTACATTCTAGCCTAGTCAGTCGGGAACAATGCAAGTTCCTCAAGGGATTTGGCATTTTGTGGATTCAGCCTGTTTACTCAGGCTACTTCTGAACTCAGGCATCACCCAGACAGGAGCTCGGGCATCACCTAGTCTGCTTCCTGACTCAGACCTCACCCAGTCTGCCCTGTGACCCAGGCGTCACCCCGGAGCGTGCCCCGAGGGGGTGAGTGTGCTCACTGGCCTTTGTCACGTAAGCACAAAGGGTAAGGTCTGGGTAAGGTCCCCTGATTATTTCCTTCATGCCCTACATAAACCTGGAGGCCAGGGATGACAAGGCAGTTGGGAGTTAGAAGAGCAGACAGTCTTTAGTTAGTTTAGTTTAGACAGTTAGAAGAGTAAAGCAGTTTTTATTCAGCGTGTGGTTGGTCTGTGGAACTCCTTGCCACAGGATGTGGTGATGGTGTCTGGCCTGGATGCCTTTCAAAGGGGATCAGACAAGTTTCTGGAAGAAAAATCAATTACGGGTTACAAGGCATGATGTGTATGTGCAAGCTCCTGATTTTAGAAATGGGCTATGTCAGAATGCCAGATGCAAGGGAGGGCACCAGGATGAGCTCTCTTGTTACCTGGTGTGCTCCGTGGGGCATCTGGTGGGGCCACTGTGAGATACAGGAAGTTGGACTAGATGGGCCTATGGCCTGATCCAGTGGGGCTGTTCTTATGACAGGAGGATCTGCTGACAGCAGTCCCTGATCCTGACTGGCAAGTGCTGCCAACCCAAAGAAGAGGAGCTGGGTGACACAACCCCCCATTTCTTCTGATGAACCAGTCTGAGGCCTCCACAAGGGGGTCTCCTTCGGAATGGCTGGGCGGGCCCTCCCCCCCCCCACAGGGAGGCCTCACACATTTGTAAAAACAGGTGAATCCTTGTTTGTTGTTTGAGAGAGTGGTCATCTTTTAGTCTAGGTCTCCCGGCTCAGATTCCTGAGATCTATAGCTTGAGCTGAAAGAGCAGCAAGTAGAAGGTCTGCTCTGTTGGCCAAGTAGCCCAAACCTAAAGGCAGTGGTGAAAAAGTGGCTACTGCTACATCCTGCAGCCCCATAGCAACCCCCAGAGGTCTCTTTGGGGAAAGCCCCAAGCCCCTCAGCGGGGGTTTTTCAAGTCTGTGCTGACTACTTTGCTGGCATAGACTTGAGAGACTCTGCCTTGGGGCTTCTGGCAGAGCTCTATTGGATCCAGGTAGGATTGAATTTATTCCAGTTGTCTTTGCATGTTTAACTTTTTCTTAATTATGACTGTCTTTTCCAGAAAAGAAGAGAAGCCCACGAAAGAGCTTGAGTACGCCTTCAGAAAAAAGGCAGAGATCATCCAGAGAGGCACAAGCTTCAGCACAAGCAAGGAAGTTTGGAATAGCATTTATACAGCTGGACCTCATGCCTCTTCTGTCAGGTATTTCCTCCCCAACCCCACGCTCAACATTACCAGGTTAGAAATGTACAGGTATAACCTAATTATCCATGAATTTTTTACCTGCTGTTTCATCTCAATGCAATGAGAAGGGGCCTTTAAGTTAAATGAAAAAAGTCATTCAACAATAGCCTCATTTATTCGAGAGACGGCAGCCAACTGACAATCCATCAATCATTCTCTTTCCAGGCAGTTAGAACAGCTTAGAACAGCTTCACTTGGAGGCAAGCGACTCCTCCCTTCCCCCTGAGCATATGAAAGACAGATAATCACTTTGCATTGGTGAAGGGAGGGGTCATTGGCTCAGAGTGAAGCCTTTCAAAGCGCCTGGAGAGAGACTGATTGGTGGATTGCCTGCCTAATGACACTGTCTTATATCACAAAAGTCAGCAAGGCTGTTTTTAAATCTCGCAAATGGACATTGTTTTTTAAATGGATTTGCTTTAATGCAATTTTTGCCATCTGCTGAAGACTACTGCAGCCACTCGCCTATAAGTCGCGCCCACAGATAAGTTGAGGGTAGGTTTGGAGCCAACAATCATGGAATTTTCTATGACCTTGGATAAGTCAGGGGTTAAACTTAGGGGGGTGTCTGACTATAGTTTTGTCTGATTTTACTGAAGACCAGATCCTGAAAAATAACCCACCACTAATCGTTACCTAAGAACTGTAGTCTTGAATTTATTAAAAACATAGTAAAAGATCATAAAATACATTTTTATTCTTTTTAAATTCTGGTCTTCACCACCTTTTTGTAAGCACTATCAGAGTAAGTGCACTGTAAACAACATACCAGTAAAATAGTGGTTCCCAACCTGGTATTCATGTACTCCCAGGGACAGGACCTTTAGGGGTACTTGAAAAAGAATGGAATAATGGCAGAAAAAGGCAGGTCCTGCTTCAGAATGCCTTGCAAGGACCAGCAAGGCAGGGAGGGAGGTAGCTAGTTGGCTGTGAAAGCCCCACCAATAGCTAGTTTTGGGTCATCAATTCATGTGTGAACCAGTGATTGAAAACCAGCACAGTAAAAACGCTGAAACGTAATATGGAAAGTGATCAATCGCCTAGAATTTCTCAGCACACTTCTGGTGCAAAACAGTGCAAAGGCAGAGTCTTCTGTTCCTCAAACAGATAAAAAGAGAAAACACTGTGATCAATACATGAAGTCTGGGTTTTCATATAGAGGAGATGAGGGCTTGTAGGATGAAGGTTGGGAACCCCTGCAGGAGAACCAGGAATCAAATCCACCTTTAAGGTGTCTGGTGTGTTAAGCCAGAAGCTCTATGTACAACATACAACCCATAACATGTAACTGGGAGTGTGCAATTCAATTTATAGCAGAGAGATGCAGCTGCATATATTTGCAACCTTTTTTACTCAGAAGTAGACCCACTGCTTTCCATGGGTGTTGTTCTTAAGTAAGGGTGCATTGAATTGTAGCCTGGGACTTTGCTTCAAATGGACAGGAAGATCCCATCCTGGTGTTTCAAAAAACAGACCTGCTTTGCAAGCATTTGCAAAACAGAACCAGGCTGCAACAGCATTTGTAAAAGGGAAGGAAGGAAGGAGAATAAAAGGTTAACTTTGGCTGGAATTTCCAAGTGAAGTTGCTGTAGAAACAAATTGCTTATAATGAGCGGTGCTTTCCTGCTTCTTGAGAAAGAAACTAAACTTTTCAGAGTTGAAAGGCTCTGCCCTCTGTTTGACCTGGAGATAAGATGAAGTGATAATTGAAGCTTGATTACTTGGCAAAAATTTAACTTACTATGAGTATCTAAGGATTGTCACTGTTTTGCACCAGTAGTGTCCTGAGCAATTCATGGTGATTGATCACTTTCCATAGTATGTTTCAGCTTTTTACTGTGCTGGTTTTCAATCACTAATTCATACATGAATTGATCACCAAAAACTAGCTATTGGTGGAGCTTTCACAGCCAACTAGCTACTTCCATTCCTGCCTTGCTGGCATTCTGGAGCACTACCTGCCTTTTTCTGCCATTATTCAATTTTTTTTCAAGTACCCTTAAAGGTCCTGTTGAGTGCCCCTGGAGATACATGTACCCCAGGTTGGGAACCACTGTTCTACTGGTATGTTTACAGTGCATATACTCTGATAGTGTTTACAAAAAGGTTGTGAAACCAAAATTTTAAAAGTTAAAGAATAAACGTATCTTATGATCCTTTACTATATTTTTAATGAATTAGACTGTACAGTTCTTGGGTAACAATTACTGGTAGGTTATTTTTCAGGATCTGGCCTCAGGTAAAAACAGACAAAGCTATAGTCAGACACAACCCCCCCCCCCAAGTTTAATCCCCAACTTATCCGAGGGTCAAAGAAAATTCCATGGTTTTTGGCTCAAAGTCTGCCCTCGACTTCTGTGAGATTGACTTGCAGGCGAGTGTCTGCGGTAGTTCTGAAATGGCCACTGCTGAGTTCCATCATACTTCCTGTGGGAAGCCTAGCTTAGTTCCTCCCATTTTTTTCAGAGCAGCTGCTACAAAGTGATGGTTATGGAAGAAGTTTGAAATTTCAATAACATGAGGCTTATTTTTGGAGCACTGAAGTCTTTGGCTAAGAGGTACACTGGACCTCAAATGAGCACTACAGCCTGATGTTGTTAGCTTGGGTTTCTCTTCACTTGTTTAGATTTCTTCTAATCCTGGTTTCATTTGCAGCATTACCTGTGGCCAGGCTACATACTAGACATTTCAATCTTTTCTCACAGTTTGCTATTGCTTTTACCGTAGCTTCTTAGCGTTTTGCTGCATGTGCATTTTTCCGTGTGTCCGTTTTCATTCAAGAAATACAGTGCTCAGTGACATGGATGTAAAAGTGAGCTTCATAATTAAAAATCTTGTCAAAGTGCATATGAACAAACAGTAAAATTGAGGTTAACAGTTATGATTTTTCTTCATGTGTGCAAACTTAGTTTCCTTTTTTAAAGTAGTTATGTTGGTGCCATACATAAAAACCGAAATTCAGATACTGCTTGTATCTGATAACACAGTCCAACACACATTTTGCTTCGTTAAACATTACACCGCGTCTTGGGTATATTTGGGGTGCTGATTCCAAAAATGGCATCCGTTTTGCCCTATCACATCTAGTTTTGGAGACACTGCATAGCTTCTTTAGTGAATGGTTCAAGCAGCTTCCTCATGAGGAAGCCTACACCATGGCTATTGCCTCTCCTTGCAAGTATGTTGGGTAAGACATGCACACATGCTTTTTATCATGCAGTGGGCACACTAGTCAGAAGTTGGAGTCCTTGGGGAAGGAACACCCCGGCAATTGACAACACATTCCTTTGTGATCACATGGTGGAACAGAGTTGCAAGAAACCCATCCTTTTGTATGGGAGAAGGAGTCTCTGGAAATTTACTAGACTCTGTCCCATTAGGCTTATCCGAGACCCACCCCCACTTTCATTTTCTACTATTCATTAGAGAGAGCCCAGAGTGGTGTGGAGGTTAGAGCAGTGGTTCCCAAACTTACCATGGTCACAGTGCCCTTCTTTTGCAGGGCATGATCCAAGGGGACAGCTCCTGGGAGAGCTGGGAAGAGGCTGCCAGGGCCATCCCACGGCACTACCATGAGTTTGCAGTGGTGCACAGTTTGGAAACCAGTGGGTTAGAGCAGGGGTGGGCAAATTTTCAACTTTAGGGATACTGGACCTTTAACAGTTGTGTAGCAGAGAGAATTTCAGCAGATGCAGCTTGTCATTTGTGAAATGAATGACAATCTTCTATACAGTTACTACAGTTAGACAGGTAAGAGAAGTCTAAGTTCAGTTCTCCAGTCAACCATGAAACTAACTGGGTGACCCTGGGCCAAGCACAGTCTTTCAGCCGAACCTACTTCACAGGTGGCAGCAAGGATAAAACGGGGGTGGAGGTGTGATCATGGATGCCACATTGACCTCTTTGAAGGAAAGTTCAGCTTATTAATGAAGATAATAAACACAGTGAAAGAAAAAATTCCTTTAGATTCCTTTGGTTTCTGCCAGCTATGAGGGGATTAGGTATGTGGGATGGGGTGTTATCTGTCTTGCCACAAGAAGAGTGGTAGGACAAAGTGCCCTTTTATCCCTTATAATAACCTGCTGAGGAAGTGATGATTAAAGATGGGCTCTCTTGTCTTGCTTGTTCATTTTCAGTAAACTCCCAAAGAAAAATTCAGCATTGAGTCCTCCCTTAAAATTATTAACCTGGGCTTCTTTTTTTACTGGCTTTCATTTTTGTAATATTTTCATATTTTGTGTTTCTATTATTTTTCTCTTTGTTTTCATTATGTTTTCTCAACTGAAAAATTCTAATGAGCCCTGGGACATACAGTTATGCCTTGAAAACAATACAATACCCCAGGCTGCTCTAAGTCTGCAACCCTCTGCACACTTACCTGAAAATAAGCCCCATTTGAACCCAGTGTGACTTTGGAGTAAACATGTATAGGTGCTGTGATTTTACAGAAGAGGATGACCTCTTCGTCTTTCTAAAACAGCTGTTTTTGATATCATTCAAACTGGGGCAGGTGTTTGCGTGTTTGAATGGGTCACAGTTGGCAGTGACCGATTCTGGTGTGATCAGAAAGCTGAAGAGGCCTGAAGAATTGGATCAAAGGCCTCTGTAGTCCAGGTCCTTGTCTTCTACAGCAGCCAACTAGATATTATGGGGAAGCCTACAAGCAGGAACTTCTTGCATTGTTGGGAGAGTTAGAAAATATTTCTTTACTCAGCATGTGGTTGGTCTGTGGAACTCCTTGCCACAGGATGTGGTGATGGTGTCTGGCCTGGATGCCTTTCAAAGGGGATTGGACAAGTTTCTGGAGGAAAAATCAATTACGGGTTACAAGCCATGATGTGTATGTGCAAGCTCCTGATTTTAGAAATGGGCTATGTCAGAATGCCAGATACAAGGGAGGGCACCAGGATGAGCTCTCTTGTTATCTGGTGTGCTCCCTGGGGCATTTGGTGGGCTGCTGTGAGATACAGGAAGCTGGACTAGATGGGCCTATGGCCTGATCCAGTGATGCTGTTCTTATGTTGTTATGCTTCCCGATAACTTCCTCCATCCCTCTTTTTCAAGATCCTGGTGTTTGCTTAAATGGTAAAAGTGCTGGAAGATTTGATGTGGTCCACCTGGAGTGCCGTCAGCAATGGTATCAAAAATAATGCTTCTTTTATAATTGTGATAAAAATAATTTCGTTCCCTCCCCATCCTATCTCTAGGTGAACGTTATCTGGCCAGCTGTCTGGGAGAGAAATCCCCTAAACTTTTGGATGCATACCTAACCTTTTCTGTGGAGAAGCCTCTACTGAGTGAAAGACAGAAACATGAATTAAACCCACTGATCATTAGGATTAAGTCTGCAAGATGCCTACCACCCACCCCTGTTCCAATTGAAGTGCTGCAGGTAATTCAAAGTATTTTTTATTACTGCAGGGTATTATGTTCTTTGGGGAAACATTAAAATTCTAAAGAGTGACTTTGCACCTTGAGTTTCTAATGTGCCATTTGCAGAACAATTGTGAGGTTTATGCCTCAATCCTATCCCCTTCCACCAGTGCCAACACAGTTGTGTCAAAAA
Organism: Tiliqua scincoides; assembly: GCF_035046505.1. Classification (NCBI taxonomy): domain Eukaryota; kingdom Metazoa; phylum Chordata; class Lepidosauria; order Squamata; family Scincidae; genus Tiliqua; species Tiliqua scincoides. Next base: position 214,157,394 of record NC_089822.1, read on the forward strand.
AGGCAAGCACTGCATCCTGTTCTGGGGGAGGGGGGCAATCTGACAGACTGCAAGAGTTAAGCAAAAATATTTTGTCTGCCAGTCACCAATGGGTATCCTCAGATATATGCCACCTATTTTGGTGGCTTATGACTGAGGAGAGGAAAGTAGTGGGGAGATTTTAAAAAGAAGGAATAGGATCCAGTGTGTGCCACCAGATCCACTACCTCCTTCCTGCCCTGGTTCCTTCACACTTCCTGCCCCAAAACACCCCCCCCCCAGACGTTCCACTCTTTCTCCCACCATTGCCTTACCTGGCACCAGAGTATGGTTCTTTGCCACCTCTGAGTGCAACAGATCTAGGCACTTCCTCCTGGATCTTGGTGCTTCCACCAGTAGAGCGTGCATTCCTCCATTGGAACCTGGCACATAGGATTGGGCTGCCCAACATATTAAATTCTTTCATATAATATGTATGCAGAGTTCAGGTGTGCGTTTCTTAGTGATGTTCCGCTTAGGAACTGATCACGTTTATGACAGCAGTCCACTAATTGCTGTGACTTGGAGACCACATTAAGTACTTGTGGGGAAGGGTGGGTGCTGCTGTGATCAAGAGGGCAGATACCTGGGGGAAGGTTAGTGCTGGCTTCCTGGGGGGTGTGGGGACCTCGCAGTCCCCTATGTGGGCCTCCCGCTGCTCCAGACTGCTCCTTTTTTGCCTATCATCTCCTGGTTTTGCAATCGCCACGGTTTGGAGTAGCAGAAAGGCCTGCAGAGGTGACTGTGAGCCCACCACACCTGCCAGGAGGCCAGTGCTACCCCCCCAAGTATGTTTCAAGCCCCTTGATTGTACCACCAGCATCGCTGCAGCCATTTTTGGGCCATTCCCCCTAAGGGAGAATGACTCTCTTCTGGTTCTCCTGGTGGCTCAGAACCCACAAGTTTGAGAACCATTGGCCTACTGTATTACAAGCTAGTCAATTTCACTCCATTACATTATACATAGATGCTAGATGCTATACTGCCTTCAGCCACTGGATGGGGCTGAATGGAACGGAATGACTCCATTACATTCAACCCCATGTAGTGGATGAATGCAGTATAGGGTCTATGTAATGTATTGGAGTGAAATTGACTAGCTTGTAATAAAGTGTTCATATAACAATGGAATTGCTGAAGGATAGGGATGGGAGAACATATTCCCATTGTTAAGCGATGCACCCCTGTAATAGAAAAATCTGTAGCCTTGTCAGGGTGGGCCAAATGTCATAGCTCCTGAATCATGTCTACATTGTATATTGCTGGTTAAGAGGACCGTATTTATATACCGCTTTCCTCAAAAATGGATTTCAGGTTTCTCTCTGGCCTTCTGTTTTCTCACCTCAAGTTCACTGCCTCTCTCCAGACTCTGCTGATTCCAGGCTCCAGTCATTCACCTCATTTGTTGTTCTAATTAGGCTATGCCTCCTCCTGTCTATTCCAAAATCTGGCGCAAACTCCTTCTACAGCCCTGACCTTGCTTTCTGCTTAACTTTCTACTATCTTTGTGTAATGTACTCCTGCCTATGCCCTTTACTCATCTTAGGGCACAATCCTAACCAGGTCTACTCAGAAGTAAGTCCTATTTTGTTCAATGGGTCTTTCTCTCAGGAAAATGTGGTTAGGATTGCAGCCTAACTTGACCAATATCAATGATGTTAAAAGCTCCAGCAGAGAGCTCCAGCATAGTTGCACTCTTCATCCCATTCCTGGCAAGGTGGTAAACCTGAGCAACTTAATACAGCTTCAATTCCTAAACCAGGCCAGAAGGCAGTCTGAAGTAGGTCTCGATATGTAGGAATGAAATAGTATTGACACAAAAAGTATACTCTTAACTCTTTTCTTTGACAGAGTTCATGTGTTCCTGTTTACTGCAAATACACATTCCACAATCTTTCTCCCCATCAAACTCGAGGTCGAGATCATGGAACCGAAGTCTTCTTCAAGGATATCAATGTGGTTCTTGCAGGGACAATTGAACCTGGGGAATTGCGTGAATATTTAAGAGGGCCACCCTTGGAAATTGAAGTTCATGATCGAGACAAGAAAATGGAACCTATTCTAACATACCCTTCATTGTTTGGGGATGAACCAGGAGACCACAGGCTGAGTAATGTGAGCACTGTCACTTCCAGATACATGGTCCAGAATCCCATTACAGGCACAGAGGAAATATGGCACCCATATGGGATAGCTAAAGTCAGCTTGGCTGATTTACTGCTAGGTGAAAGGGACTTGAATTTCTATGCACCTATCCATTGCTGCTCAGTTCAAGATACAAATGTCTGCATGGGGGGAAATGGCACTCAGAAGGCCACTGAATGTGATACCACTCAACTTCAGCTACCAATGGGTCATTATGTATGGTCAGAGTCATATCTTAAAGTGAGAGTCGAAATAACTGTACCATTAGATCCTGAAGATGAAACAGAGGACTCTGAAACTGCCTATTCTCCCTATGGCTGCATCATCTATATTTTTGACTATAAAAATACATCACTGTTGAGTTATTTGTTAAAAGAAATTGCAGAAATTAATGCAGTGGCTCTCGAGCTCAGTTGTTATTCCCCTCATTTAATTCAACAATCTCTTAATACATTAAAACTGAGTAACAAGCTTTCTCGAGAAGATATTTCAAAATTGGACATTATTACTGGATTTCACATACTGGATGGATCCATTCATCTCCTTGTTGTAGAAGGCCTTAAGGATAAAGCACTTAAGAGAATGTGGAATAAAAAAATAGATCGGTAATCAGAACCCTTTTACTTTTCACTCTATTTTTCTCTATTTTCGTCCCCTTGCAAAAGAAATTTACCAGTCATCCTTGGTTTTTTAAGTAGGGCTTTATTGTATATAGCAGGGGTTGCCAAACTGCGACTCGGGAGAAATATGTTGGAAATATGAAATTTAAAAAATTTACCTTTTTATTAAGCTTTATAATTGTTTACCAGCTAGAAACTCAGTCTGCTGGATTAAAACATAAGTTTAATATTCATGATGAGCAAATATATTTAAGAATGTTAATTCTTCTTAAATATTGCAACTCTTGAACATCTGTAGTTTATTGTATTGCTGTATTGAATCGGACCATGGGTCTCTCTAGGTCAGTATTGTTTGTGCTGACTGGCAGTGACTTACTAGGGTATCAGACTGGGATCTTTTCCAGCCCTACTTGGAGATGCCAGGGATTTAAACTGGAACCCTCTGCATGCAAAGTAATTTCTCTGTCACTGAGCTATGGCCCTTCCCTATGGAAAAAGTAAATCTTTAGAGTCCAAGAAAGTAGATAACGAATGTCTGAAAGTGGCATATGTAGGAAAAGTGTTGGTTCTCCCTTTGTGACTGGCAAGAGAAGCATCACTATAAACATATGTGTGGGCTACACTTTACATAAGATTGAAAGGACAGGTCCCAGCCCCAAAGGGTTACAATCCAGAAATAAACTCAAAAATAATGGAAAATTTTATAGTAAACCAAGCAAAAAATCTTTGTAATCGTTTAAAAAATTAAGAAGTCTTCAAAATGTGTTCAAAATATGGTATTCACTTTAATTCTACTGTATTTCTAATCTTCCTTAAAAAAGGATTACAGATAATCAGCAAGAGAAGATGGCAGAAACTGTATAGGTAATATGGAGCATCGGGAAATATGAAATGATGGAATATTTGGTTAACTATTTTCTGTTATAGGAATCAGGAAATGAAAACTGGAAGATTGCAAATATTATATAACTCACTTATGACTTTCCATGAGCGCTTGTATGTGGACCTTGAAGCTGTCCTCTTTCATATCCGCCTCTGCAAGCCCCTCTCCAGTATCATGAATCAACCTTTGCTGTATGTCAGAGATATGGTTCCTCCGGCATGTTTCCAAGCTCTGGCCAAGTGAGGTTTTTCTCAGATTTTTAGCATGTTCTTTCATGTAAATTTACAGCCAAACCTATCCATGTCTACTCATAAGTAAGTTCAATGACAGCTACTCCCAGGTAAGTGAGTTTATAGAATTGCAACCTCAGAAATGTACGTGGAGGCTTTGTTGATCCCTTCCAGATAAAATCTTTACATTTCTATTTGATGCCTCTTAAATTATTTTAAACCTTCAGTGTTTCTTTGGTCTGGTGAATGGGTGGACCATTGTGTAGCCTAGTGCGGGGCTACTCCCAGGGCACTCTAGCATGCTGGTACCAGTACTGCATGCAGTGCAGAGATTTCTCCCAAACTCATTAAGCCAGTGGTATTCAGACTGGGGTGTTGCGATGCCCCAGCTTGAGGGCCCTAGCCTCTGTCCCCTTAAGGGGTGGGGGCAGGGGGGAAGACAGCGATGTCATCCCCAGGATTTTCGGTTTTGTGGAAGTGGATCGCTCCACGTTTCACTTTCTGCAGGCTGCAGATGCTTGTGCAGGGCTCCCTGCAACCCCAGGGCACTGCTGCAGGGACTGGTGAGTACATCCCAGTCCCTGCAGGCCCCCTGAGCAATGCGATCCTGGGGATCGCGTCCTTGCCTTCCCCTCGCCCCCGTAAGGATTTACAGCCGTTTTCAATTCCCTGAGAATTTGAAAACTGCTGCATTAAGTTATTACCTCCCCAACCCCCAAGAATATTTCACTTTGGCCCTACTTCAGTGACCCTTCCATCCACTGTATTTCTCTTGAGTTTACTGCAGAATAAATAATAATAATAATACTGGTATTTATATACTGCCTTTCTGATAATTGAATTTATTCAAGGCATTTTGCAGGCTTTCTCTAAACCCCCAAGGGATTTTTTTTACAATAAACAAAGAAGTTCTGTCTTTCAAGAAGGAACTACGTTCCAGGTGGATCTTTTTCTGTCTGGTAAATCATTCTGGCCACGTTACTCTCACACTGATGAACAGCTGCAGCCAACTTCTTATCTCTCACCCAAGCAGTCCAACTTGTCAGCTTCTCAAGGTCTCACCGCACGTGAAAGCTTCTAGTGAACTGGCGACCTTTAGATGTTATCTTCAGGCTTAACGGCGGCTCCTTCTGCCCAAATATATTTAAATATTTTGTTGAATTTTTTCCCTAAGCAGTTTAATATGCTGAGGAATGAACAGACCAAATAAAAGGGTGAAATGTATAGTATATATAGTATAATGTATAGTATAGTACAGCTCAGAGCGCTATCCTAACAGCGCTCTTGGCCAGTACAGCAGTGCTGCACCATAAATGCCATAAATCACATTTGTGGCACCTAAAGAGGAGGTTGTGCCAGCAGGGAGACCTGTGCCACCCTGCTGACACTGCATCTAGCAATGTGACCAGAAGGCACAGGTAAGGTTGTGCTGGTCAGCAGGGGGGTGTGGGGAGGGTGGCAGGGAGGGGGCGTTTCTGGGTGGGGGAGGGCAGAATGGGGGTGGATCAGGTCTAGCAAAGGCTCTGCTCCCCTCTGGAGGGTTGCCTGAGCCTCCCAGAGGCAGCACACGTCTGCGTGCTGCCTCTGCAAGGCTCAGACTGAAGGAAATCATGTCAACAAGCTGTGAGAGAGTTAGTTTTGTGACAATGCATGGCCAATCTAGCCTCTCCATGTGTTATTCAGGCTTGATTACATCTGCCGTAGTACAAAGTTAAGAGATGTGGTCCATCGCAATCTGTTGCCCTCAGCAGAAATGATAACAACGTTGAGTCAAGAGTTTGGCGTTCCCCTGAATATAAATGACCTGGTTCTTCAGCAGTACCCAGAGACTGGAGAACTGTATGAGCTTCCATCCAAATATCTTGAAGTGAAAAGAGGGAAGCGCTCCCCTTTGGATGACCATAATGAAGAGTACATCCTTAGAAGAAGGGAAATGGAAAGACAACCACCACAAGACCACATCCAGGTGAGATTCAGCAGCTGGTAAAGTCTCAGAGCTGTTTCCAGTGTGCCTATTTGTGATGTTATGTAGTCCTCCTATGGACCAGTTCTTCTTAGGGGCACATACACGGCATAGTTCATTTGAAAGTAGTCTTGCATCAGAATATCCTGGCATGTATAAAATGTTCACACCAGGAAAAGACTCAAAGAAAGAAATCTTCCTCATAGGATTACAGCGGTACAGACTTACAAGAGAACTATATCAAATGCTCTTCGTACTATTGCTGAGGTATTCAATCTGTGCGTCCCACCTCTCTCGTGAGGCGTGGCTAGCCTCCAGGGACGTCACCAGGCATCTTGGGGGCAGAGGTGGCCAGCAGCTGCTCTGGTGCTGAGCTCTGCTCGGTTCAGCTGCACTGGCTGCCTCCTGAGAACGAGGTGGGTGGGGCTGTATGAAACATGGTGGGGGGAGGTGGGAGAGAAGGCTGGCTGGGCATGCAGGTGCCGCATCTCATCATGGAGTTCTCTCCATGTGCAACCTCACCCCAAAGACTACATTTCCCAGTGTGCCCCTTGCCCTGGGCATCTTAGGATTGGTCAAGGCTGGAGGAGAGAAGAGTGCGGAGATGCTGCATCTCATCAGCACAGGGGTGCTCCTGGCAGGCTTCAAACTGGGAGGGAAGAGTACGTACAGGCAGTGCAGCACATTCCTCTGCTCCTAGTGGGGGGGCCAAATGCCCCAGCCTGCATCTCTCTGTCTTGCCTGGGGGAACGGGGTGGCATCTGCATGCTGCGTGTATGTGTGTGAGCAGCCCCCCCCCCCCGGTCTACTTTGGGGTGAGCTGTAATCTTGCTATATGTGACTGCAATCCTTTCCACACTCTCCTGGGAGTAAGCCCCATTGACTCAAATGGGGCTTACTTCTGAGTAGACCTACATAGGCTTGGGCTCTGTGTCAGCTTAACCCAGGATCTTCACCTTTCTCTTCCCCCTTCAAAAAAGAAAAAAAAGCCACTCTTGATGGCTTTGTCTCCAAAAATTGATTAAAAATAAAAATCCCCATTCCTTTTTAGCCAGTCCCCTTTTTTCTCCTGCCTCCTTTTGGGGAGGGGGGGAGGCACTTTGTTGGCTGCTATTGTTAAGACAAAAGGCACAATCCTAGCTAGGTCTACTCAGAAGTAAGTCCTATTGTGTTCAATGGGACTTACTCCCAGGAAAGTGGGGTTAGGATTCCAGCCAAACAGTCTCTGGGTCTCAGTTTGCATCAGCTTGCAATTAGCAGATACACACAAAACAAAGTCTTCCCCTCCTGCAAATTCATCACTTCCCCCCTCCCTTTCCAGAACCCTCCAGGGGCTTACTCTGGGGGCTTACTCTCAGGTAAGTGTCGTTAGGATTGCAGCTTCAGAGTGCTGGCAGCTTTTTTTTGTTTCTAGTATATAATTATAACATCTTCATCCCCATTTTGGGGGTAACTGAGGTGAGGTGTTGTAATGGGGAGCCGTGGCCAATGGCTACAAGGATCAGGAGAGGCGCGAGCTGGAAAAGTTCAAGAACCACTGTACTATTGGAATGGGCTCAGGACAATCCAGATGGCTCATATTATCATGCACCTTGCATTAACAAAATGCACCACTATACAGGATGTCTTAAAACATGTCTTTATTACACACATTTTAGTAAACTCTAATTCATACATACTTCATTGTAGAAAACCTGCAGCAGTCAAAAATATAAGGGAGGCAATTGAAAAGATGTGTGGATACATCTCAGCTTGGTGGATGCTTGCAGATCCCTTAGTCCACGGTGCCAGCAGTATATGGATTCCAGTGTGGAACATTTTAAGCACTTGATATAATTTACTAATTAACTAACTGGGTCAAGCAACTGCTTCTGTGTCCACCATATACAGTATATTAATAAATTTGGCACTATATATATTAGTGCCAAATATTAGAGACACCCTGTATATATTATGTATATATGTCAAGAAATATATACATAAATATACTCATATTAGAAATATGTCAAGTCATTGACGTTTCAGTTTGTGTGGAAGAAACACACTTTCAGAAGCCATCATTTCTCAGTCTATTCAGGCCTGTTTCAGCAAGACAACAATCATCCCAAAGGTTTGTTTAAAAAACAACACACCAGCTCATATGGGGAAGATATCCTCTGGCTGGTTGCATCATTGGGGTACAGACCAGGAAGACACCTAGACAACTGTCTTCTATAACACAGTTCAGGGATCACTGAAAATTGTCAGTATTTTTGTATATAGTATTACTTAGGGTCTTTTACTTACCTGGTATCAATATCATCGTAATTACTGAAAAAAGCCTTATTTTAGAGTTGAAGAAGAGCAAAGTGTAGCTATTTCCATTAAAAAGTCAGTGACATCTGGCAGTCTACAAGAAAAACTGTCACAGATAACTGCCATCTGGCCCATCAGTACTGATTCAGTTAGCTGTGGGGCATTTGTAGCTGTTAAGATCCTTCTACTGAGCACACTTGGAGATATGTTTCCAGAAGATGAGTTGAGACTTGGTTTTGGTTACTGCTGTAGTAACTGTGTCTTAGCTGCCATGCTAGTTGATGTCCCCCACCACGGAGAAAGTGTCATGTCTTATTCTATTTTCAGAAGTGCATTCATTTTTTCTACTGGTAGTTAACAAACCCAGGATTATTTCACAAGTTATCTTTTCTTCCAGATTAATATTGAAAATGTGAACCTGCTTGGCAAGATGGTGAAAAAGGGGACCCCTCAGACCATCAGGGCTTGTCCTTCAGACAGAAAGTCCATCTTTAATTACAGTGTGCAGACCTTGAATTCTGCAGAAATTGCAAATAAACTACTTCGGCGAGAGATGGCACAGGTAAAAAAGCAGCATCACTACATTTGAGACCTTAATGCAGCATGCTCATTATTCTTCATACAACACATTGCAGGAACCTAACCTGGATGTTACCAGAACATACATAATTATGACTAGGCTATCATTGTCCAATTGCAGTTGACCTTGCAGCCAGCTGGTAAAAGGTTAAATTCAGAGGCAAAGTTGATCTGAGTGTACCAGACTGTGAACAGCATCCTGTAGAACATGAGTTGCCAAAGTGTGTGTTGTGATGCCTTGGGTTGTTGTGGCACACTCACAGCCCCCCCCCCCCACTTCTTGTGAGATTAGGACACCCCAGTCTTGGATCTCACAAGATTTCATGAAATTCAAAATTCACGAAGCCTAACTGAGCTGGGGCTGCGGGGGCGTCATAACCCAGGTAAGTTTGGGAACCACTGCTTTAGAGGAAGGGCAATGCTGTTCAGCACAGTCTGAATACTACCTAACTAGGAAGATGAACCAACCAACAATGGTTCATTGATTTTGTTAGAGGATTGAGTTTCAGTTTACTGACTTCATCCAGGCAATTATTGATCCCAGTTACCAAGTTCTGCTTCTTCACCCAATTTTGTCAAGGAGAATTCAAGGAGCAGAGTTCTACAGCTTTACTTTCTGGAATTGGCCATCTAATGCGTTCAGAAGAATTAGCAGGGTTGTTCTCCCTCTTCCTTTCTCGCAGCATAATTCATCCCATCAGCACTCCAAAAACAGTTCCCAAGCCAAAACCAGGCCTGAAACCAGAGTGAGATTGTTTTTGGAGCCAATCTGTTTCATTTGAAAGTGCATGGAGTTGCCTAGCAAGCACTTGCTTGAGTATCCTGCAGCTCCTAGGTCAACCGGTTCTTTGAAGGCACTCTGACCCACTCCCTCTTAATAATACATTATCTGGCCACTCTCCTGCTAAATGTAATACACCAAGAACTGTAAGGCACAGTTCTCCAAGCACTTTATCCAGTTAAGAAGGCTGCAGTTAACTGATGCTTCTCAAAAGAATATAAGAGCCCTGCTGGATCAGGCGAAAGGCCCATCTAGACCAGCTTCCTGTATCTCACAGTGGCCCACCAAATGCCTCAGGGAGCACACAAGATAACAGACCTGTGTCCTGGTACCCTACCATGCATCTGGCATTTCTGAGGTAGTCTAAAAGCAGGAGGTTGCAGGAGGTTCTCCCACCACACAAGACCAGTCAGTGCACTGGAAACACCTTCCTTGACTGACCAGCACAAGATGTGGTGGATCTGAGTAATATTTACATCCTTTAAATCAGGGGTGTCGAACTTGTTTCATACCAAGGGCCAAATAGCATTCATGATGCCTGCTGAGGTCTGGAAGTGATGTCATTAGGCAGGAATTGATGTCATTAAACAGGTCATAACCAAAAATAAGCACTTTTTCCTCACTTAGGAACTCATTAGCTGCAAATGACAGAAAAGAAAATATGCAAATCTTGATCATATTTCAAGGTACAGGAGTGACCAATTTTCACGTGGGCTGCCCTTTCAACAGTAACACCACAGCACTGTTCAGCAGATGAGGGCCGGATAAAAAATTGCAAATAAGTATTGTTCCTTTACTGCTGTCACCACCACAGAGTCAGCTCAATCTGCATTCAGCTCGATCAGCAGTTCCCAAACTCGGAGAATTTGGCAAGTCAGCAGGATATTGGAAGTCCACCATTATTTGTTATATTGCAGTATCGGAGAGTTTGGGAACTGGTACACATTTGCACGGGAGGGGGCAGCAATGTGATCAGAACAATCACAATGCTGCCAGGGAGGGAAGGGTTTTTTTACACATACCTGGGGGTTACTGTGGCTCCCTGGATGGACCAGAGAGCCTGCAACCCCCTCTGCAGCCCTCCACAAGCCTCCAAACTACTGGGAAAAGGGAAAAAAAAACACCACTTCGTTTTGTGACAATAAGAGGAAGTGGTTTTTTTTTCCTTTTTTTTAAATCTGTTTGGAGCTGCAGAGGGGGTCTCAGACTCCCTTGACCCTCTGGAGGGCCATAGCAACCCCCTGGTAAGTGCAGTGGCATAGCTAATGATCACGTAGCCCGGTGCCAAGCTCAAAATGTTGCCCCAGAAGTGATATCACAACCAGAAGTGCCATCACGGCCAGGCTTTCTAAAAAGTGAAAATTGGGAGGAACTCACCCCCCCCCAGCAGCTTGCCACCTAATTGCTCTGCTGCCTCCCTCCCGTCAGTGGCATCTATCTGCTACCTGGGGTCAAAGATTTGTAGCCCCCCCCCCAGCAGACAAAATCTAATTAACTAAATAAAAAGTGTGCCCCTCATTGGGTGAGGATGCTTAGGAGTGATCATGTCAGCTACTCAGATCATACCCATATTATCCAGCATGATTAGGCCTTATCTGGGTAGCTCTGAGATAGGAACATAGCAGCTGTGTGGGAAGGACTGGACAGCCTATGGGTATATGACACCAGGCTCCTGTGCCTGCTGGGAGTTTCTGTATTTGGGACTGTGCCTATTTATTAATTGTAATGATACATAGATTGTATAACGATAACTGTGTGCCTTAGCTTTTAAATTAATAGGTTAATGCTGTGGGTGGGGGTGAGAACTTGTGCCAACAGAAATATTTCATAATAAAGAAATATTTAATAATTTTATTTAGGAGCCAGAAAGAAGGTATGCTTATGGTCATGAATATCTGTCCAGCATGTATGACCCAGTGGATGAGGAAAGTGCTCTGAAAGAAACCCTTGAGCAATCCAAGGAGAAGTGGCTGACACCAAAAGGGTTTGTATATCCAGGATTTAAGAGCAGCGTAGAATCCAACATGCACCCTTGTCAGCCTGATGAGGCACGAATGATGGAGCTAATGGAGGTAACTGAACTTTCTATACATTTTCTCTACTTTTCACATCTGTAATCTGCTCAAAGTGGCATTTTATTCCCCAACTAATCCTGCAGTGAAGATTAAGCTGAGAGAGACAAGAGCCTTGCTCCAGCACACCCCTTGAGTTTTGTGACATTGAACCCAGTTTCCCCAACCAAGTCCAAGCAGTCTTGCCACCACAGTATGCTCTGCTGGTTAGTGAACCTGAGGACTGATTTGGATGTTGTTCTAAACATGCAGATTCTTATGCCTGACTGCATGCAGGTGAAGTTATGCAGGTACCTGAAGGGATCATGCAAAGACTCTGGCCACAAATCATGTTTCTTCACTTCACATATCTTTAAATTGGGGAATGCAAAATAGTTTTATCATAAAACAAATTCTTTAACACTGATCAAAGTAATGGCCATTTGAAGAGTGTTTCGTTACTGAAAAACAAGTTAATTACAGCCTTCTCTGTTCCTGGCAGATTAATATGTCTCCCTATGTAGCATATTGAGATCCTTCTAAGCTCAGTAGGGGCAGTAGCAGGGACAACAGTACAATACAGCTGCCTGCACTTCTTACAAGAGGGATGAAAGGTAGAACAGCTGTCCAGCACAGGATAAGGTGTGACTAAAAAACTGGATAGCTGGCTTCTAAGTGCATTGGCCAGCTGGCTCAAGAATCCTTACACAGAAAGGAAAAGGAAAGTGGGGTTGAGAGTAAATGTATCTTGTGAGAATTGCAGGCTGGACTCATATCTGAGAAACCATAGTCAATGGTTTCTCCCAGAAACTCAGCTCCCATTTCTTTTCTTATGTGGGGGAGGGAGGCAGGGGGAAGAGTGAACATGTTGTATGGTGTCATCTATAAACATCAAGCAAATACCATTTGGGAACACACACATTTTTGGAAGCAGCTGCATCTTCTAAAAACTTGAACTTAAGGCAAAAAGCCTTCCACAGTTTTCACACATGGATATATAGTTTTTCCTCCTATGTAGCCAAATGTCACATGAAGCCTCTGTTTTTCACCTGTTGCAGCTGGTTATAGAGAAATGTTGCACATTGTATTAATATAACTACTATATAGTTTTATATAGTTTGTCTACAATTAGGGCAAGCAACACAGCATGCACAGAGGTCCTTTTTAAGAACCTAACATCCTGCTGATTAGCTGTTGCTCTTGAGAGTATTAAATAAGACCCTTTGACCCTATTGCCAGTTTATGGACATTGAGCAGCAATGCCTGGAAATAGGGTCCCCTCATTTCAGAATCTCAAAAATCAAGAAGCAGAAAGATAAAATGTAGCTGAGTCACCACCACCTACCAACTCAGTAATCTTGTATTTCAAGCTGGCATACTTGATAAAAGGTTGCAATTTTCATTTAGAAATGGCAGGAGAACTTCCTTAATGCTGCAAGTATGAGGCCAGTGCTAGACCGGGACAGATGGCGCTGGGACAAGCGACATGTTGACTTTGACCTTTACAAAAAACCACCAGAAGTCATCGTGATCCCTGATACATCTAGAGAAGGTAACTTATACTTTCCATATTCTTTACCAAAATAGTACTAAGGAACTCATTTCTGCCAGTGCAAGTTTGAAAGAAGAATAAGGAAAACATTTATTGGACTGGCTCCAAAGAGCTACTTTTAAACACCCTTTCAATTTTCCGGAAGCTTCAACAGTAATAGTTTCAACTTTTTTTTTCTTTGAACAGTAAACAGTGTCACATTTGTCATCTGTGTGGCAAATCTCCTAAGTTTCAGAAGTGGTCTGAAACTTCTGAGACTGCTGTGTTCTCCCCCTTCAGACAAGGCCCAAGTCCTATGGGCTTAATAAAATCAGGGGCATAAAACTTGTGGGGCTGATTGGTACTTCAGCTGTTGTTAGATCTTTCCTGCTACATTTCTGGAAAACACAATTCTGATAAGGCCTGGCATGACATTAAATTCATACAGCATCACAAAGGGGGCTTATGTTGATTTTACAGGCATGTAGGATATGTGGTTTTGATGTCAGCATTTCAACACCACACTTAATTTTTGATGCGGTCAGATGAAGGACCACATAACGATGCAGTAAAGAGAGCCATAGCTTGCAATGCCCGTATTAGGGTTTCTGAAATTTTTTTGTAAAATCATTATCTCTTCCTCCAAACATGCAATCTCAAAAATAACAACTATAGCAGCAAGAAAGGTTAAACACTTGTAATTTACAAATACAGCTTGATACATCTTCTGACCAAGAAGTTAACAGTTCATGATTAGTATTCATTTGATATAAAGACATAGGACATTAAGAATTAAACTGATGTTTCTCTTGCAATTCTGTTCCATGTCTCACTTTAAATGGATACCTGACCAAAAGAGCCCCAAAGAGACCAGCGTGTCAATACTACCCTGAAAGTTCATAGGTGTGCCCCAGCAACAGAGCTCATCTCCAGTGGACCAAAAGCCAGTTGCCAGGTAGCACGTCTCCAAGGACTCCTGAAGGATAAACCAGTCAAATTGTCCTTAAAGTTGCAGGTAAACTCTATCTCTTAAAAATCTCAAATGAATAATCTGAAAGATTATTCTCAAATGAATTCTCAAAAATCTCAAATGAATAATCTGAAAGATTAACTGAAAGATAATGGTTGCAACACTATACCCAAATTCCCCTACTTACAGTTAGGGTCCAGACATCTGTTTCTTGTTTTATTCTTAAGTCCAACATCATTGTCAGTAGTGAACTTGTTGTGAAATACATAGACAATGTATTTACTGTACATCTGTAATATAGTGCTCTAGCTTATGTAGGATTCCCTTGAAAAGAAGTCTACCAGGGCTTGCTGGAATAAGATGGGGAATGGGCACTAATCTTGTTATGGGGTAGAGTTTCTCTAGCACAGTTCTTTCTGAAATTTAATATGACTCAATTCAAATATTTTGCAAAGCACTCAACTCCTCTCAATAGTAATGGTTCAAACTTCCAGTGTAAACAGTCTAACACTTGCCATCAGCAGTGCCAAACATTTACCACCATTCTTTGTATGCCAACACATCACTCTTGAAATTATTCAGTTCACTATTGTTTCAGGTAAGTTTACTAGTCTGAGGTATTTCAGTGTATTTGGTATAAATGAAACAGTTCTGAAAATGGGCAATTTTCACCAATGGAGAGAAGTGAAAAAAAGTGTGCCCCAAGGATCTGTCCTGGGACCGGTGCTCTTCAACCTCTTCATAAATGACCTAGAGACAGGGTTAAGCAGTGAGGTGGCTAAGTTTGCAGATGACACCAAACTTTTCCGAGTAGTGAAGACCAGATATGATTGTGAGGAGCTCCAGAAGGATCTCTCCAGACTGGCAGAATGGGCAGCAAAATGGCAGGTGAATTTCAATGTAAGTAAGTGTAAAGTCATGCACATTGGGGCAAAATCAAAACTTCACATATAGGCTGATGGGTTCTGAGCTGTCTGTGACAGATCAGGAGAGAGATCTTGGAGTGGTGGTGGACAGGTCGATGAAAGCGTCAACTCAATGTGTGGCAGCAGTAAAGAAGGCCAATTCTATGCTTGGGATCATTAGAAAAGGTATTGAGAACAAAACAGCTAATATTATAATGCCGTTGTACAAATCGATGGTAAGGCCACATCTGGAGTATTGTGTCCATTTCTGGTCGCCAGATCTCAAAAAGGATATAGTGGAAATGGAAAAGGTGCAAAAGAAGGCAACTAAGATGATTGCTGGGCTGGGGCACCTTTCTTATGAGGAAAGGCTAGGGCATTTGGGCCTCTTCAGCCTAGAAAAGAGAAGCCTGAGGGGGACATGATTGAGACATACAAAATTATGCATGGGAAGGATGAAATGGATAGAGATGCTCTTTACACTCTCACATAACACCAGAACCAGGGGACATCCACTCAAATTGAGTGTTGGGAGAGTTAGAACAGTCAAAAGAAATTATTTCTTTACTCAGCGTATGGTTGGTCTGTGGAACTCCTTGCTGCAGGATGTGGTGACGGCATCTCTCTTAGATGCCTTTAAAAGGGGATTGGACAAGTTTCTGGAGGCAAAATCCATTATGGGTTACAAGCCATGATGTGTATGTGCAACCCCCTGATGTTAGAAATAGGCTGTCAGATGTAAGGGAGGGCACCAAGATGCAGGTCTCTTGTTAACAGGTGTGCTCCCTGGGGCATTTGGTGGGCCCGCTGTGAGATACAGGAAGCTGGACTAGATGGGCCTATGCCTGATCCAGTGGGACTGTTCTTATGGTCTTAACTGTTTAGACTAAAACTCATTGTTAGGAAACAAACACAACATGTTTGAATACAAGAAACAACATTGTAAAAGCTACTGCTTCTGTTCTATTAGCCTACCTCAATTACAGGAGTTTTAGATGATGTGGTAGAAGAAGGCATCTGCAAAGGATTTGTTCCAGGCACTGAACCAAATCACAGCTTGAAGTGGAATGGAAATACAATTCCCTGCCATGACAGGCAACACAACCTGTTTAAAACTCTGAAAGGAGCAGATTTCAGGTAAGGTCCCCAACTGCTGTGCAACAAAACATTTAGAAGAGTGTATTGGCATGCAGAGTCATGTGTAGGCCCACCTCATTATGGTCACAAACTGGTCCTGAATGTGCCCAGAGTGGCTGACTCAGTTGCCCTACCCAAGAGCTGGCTCTCTGGCATGCATAGGGATAGAGTTGATTTTCCCCAGTCGACTCCCAATAGATATTGGTTACTACTATAGCTCCAACATAGGGGGAAAAATCTCTTAAGCCTGGTTGCTTGCCATTTGTAGATTTTCATAGCTATTCCATTATATTGATTTTTAACAGGAAAGTGTGTTGGAATTCAGAGCACTTAGTGGGGACCAAAGCTAAACAGAACACTCCAAAACCCATTTCTCTGCCTTGTCTAAAGGAAATAATGTACTCCAACTCAACCCCTCTGTCCTGAATCTTGAATTTCATGGCTAGACGCCTCAGATCTATAGTTTCTAGTACCCTGTGTAAATTAAGTTTACTTTAGCTCTTTGTGTTTCTGGCTGGAAAAGTGAACACTGATTTGTTTATAGTAAATTCTGCAGATTGATGTGCATGTAAACAATTTTTGGAGCATATTCAGAGGTGTCACTTCCCAAGGTTTCGACAGTATACATCACGCAGGCTCTGTACCTCAAAAGTTTAAAGACAAATGGGTGAGCACCCATATGAATATGCACCTTCTTAGCCACTCCTAGGCACAAGTGCCAGGAATTTGTCTGCCATTTTAACAGCTTCTTTCTGTTTTCTAGATTATTTGCATCACATCATTCATTTTGTTACAAGAGGTTGCCTCTGCCTTCCTTTGAAAAATAAAATACCAGAAATCATAAAAGATGACACACAGGTAATCTGGGAATAGATATCCACTTGTGATGCAGTCTCTTGAATGACTATGCAGGTGAAAAATCCATCATGGCACTTCCTTTGCTAGTTGCCTTGGGGTGACTTTGGTCAGGAGAGATGGGGTATAAATTCATTAAATAAATATGCTGTGATAAAGGGAAAGAGGAACCCCCAAATTTCCAGTTCTCACAGTAATACTGATAACAGCAGTAGTACTGTTGAAAATAGCATATTTTCTAAGCACCGTAGCATCATAGGGGATCAAGGACCTCAATCCCTCATATCACTATGCAAGGCAAATTAGTAATTTTGATAGTAGTAAAACAATCAAGTAGTAAAACAAAACAAATATTCATATAAAATAATGATTTTTCTAGGTATGTTTTCAAAGCAAACTATATCAAGAATGTCAGCTCATAAGAGTTTCATTATGAGTATTTGTTTTGTGTGTGACGCAAGAATTATTTTTTATGCTTATCTGAGTAACCAGCTACCATTGGTTTTTGAACCACAGTTAATGCTGTAGCGGGATCTGCAAGTGAATCCTAGCCCTCCAGGATGGGCTTTCCTAACAAATTCTGCCTAGTTATAGTATTAGGTTCAATGTGAATAGGATATGCAGTGATGCTTTTAGTATTCCCAGGTATTTAAATAGCCTTCTGTTCAGGATTTCTAGATGAATAAGAGACATTAGGAATCATATTTGGTAGATTACCAATCGGTTTCTGAAATACATTGTGCTCCTCCAATCCAAAACTGGTGTCTAGTAATGCAGTCACTTGGGTTGAGGCAAATAAAACTGAACACATTTTTGCTTTTATAATGATTGCATAGTAGCTTATGAAAACCTATTTTGTTATCATGCTGTCCACCCTTCTGTTTTTTCACAGCTGTGAGACAGATCATGACTATATAGTTTGCATACATTCACTTTGTATTTGGCTCCATTCTACAGGATGAGCAGCAACAGTCAGATTTCAATTTAGTCATCATTTTCCAGGCATCAGAATGTTCTTTCAAGTGGATGGGAACAGATATAGGTTCTCTTTTCCAGCACCTGCTTAGCCACTTTTTTTATGCTGTCATCCATGTTTTCAGGAGCAACTATAGATAATGGAAAGAGAATTAACAGTTTCTTTAGAACAACATCTAAATTAGCTAAGCAGAATTTTTAAAATTCAAGGCTGTAAACACAAGCTGTTTGGCTGGTTGCAGCATCTGTCACATTAGCACTAATTATAGGAAAGAGCGAATAATGGGAAGTATCAAGGCCTGCTTTGGCATTTAGATTCTTAGTGTAAATGTGAAGATGCCTCCTCTGAGTAGAAATGGATGGTGGCAGTAGTACTGAATGGCTTTTCTACAGTGCTTAAATAAAAGATTAATATTTATTAGTATCAAAGCAGGCAGTAGAAAATGTTAGTAATTTGGAATACTTACATTTTTCTAACTCTGCCAATGCATAATTATTCCTGAAACCAGCTTCAGTACAGAAAATATTTGCAAGCAGCACCTAGAAAATCAAATAAATCATGAATGGTTTTAAATAGTCTCATATTTAAACATGTTGCTAAAATTTAACCCTATGTAATATGATCAGCTCAAGATACTGCATGGAAGCCCAAATGCAGAGAACATGCAAAAATCAACTCATTCAGTTTGTGTTCTGTTCTCAATAATTTCTTCTGCTCAGGCAAGTAACATATTGTCTTTGTCCTTTCACCTACAGCTAACTATTCCCCACACAGCCGAATGAAGAGCCTCCTTAATTTGCACTGGTGCCTACAATGCATTTCATACTATAAAACCCTAAACTGCACAAGTTTAAAAACTTTTAGTTGGGCTGTTGTACAATAATATCATTGTACAATAATTTGAATGCAATCATCAGTATTCATGGTGCAGTGTTTACACCAAATTGTTCTAGATGCAGCTGTGAAAAGACCTCAATTACATTGATGATTCAGATGGGGAGGCCATCTTACCTAGCACTCCATCTTTCAACAGCCTCAAAAGTATAGCATCATGCTAACAACCACCCTCAGCTACTCAGTGGCACACTACCTTTGACAACAAAGGTTTGAAATTTAGCAATTATGGCTCAGAACTACTAATAGACAAAATTGTGGAGACTGTGACTAAAGCCAATGCAATTCATATGACAGCAACAGTTTCACCCTAGAAAAATATAGGTATAGTTTTTCTTTTTAGACTATCCTTATGCCACAAAGCCTACCCCCCCCTTGGCAAACCACATATCTTTCAGTCTCCAACTGATCTTAGAATCTTAGAACCATAAATGCTGTTCTAAATTTCTCTACCTTTCTTCTTAGTGTATTAGCTACAAAAATCTGTGCACTCACCTCATGATCATGATTGCGCAAACCAATGTTGATTGAGCGGCTAGCTCTGGAAATAACTGCTGTCATTGCATATAGATTAATGAGGATGTCGGCCACTCTTTTAAGAACCAGCTGCTCATCTACAATAGTCTAATACAGAAACAGAGTGCTCAAAAGCTCAGTAGTTTATTAGCTATTAAAATCAATATTTAAACATAAAAGGAGCTAAGAATGACTATAGTTAAGTTTTAAAAAAAAAAATAAGGCCTGTATTAAACCTTGCCCACCCAGTAAAGCTAATGAATAAAGTATTGACAACGTTGATTCCGCCTCTCTTCTTAGCATAGAGTTGTTAAATATGCATGTTACCACTGAAAGTTATTATTGGACTAGAAGAGAACTTGAAATCAAACACTTCTTTGCAGTCCAGGTTATTGTAAGAAAAAAACTTACTGGGTGGCATCCAGCAGAATGTCTGGAAATATTGTGCAATGTTGTTACACAAATGTAGTTACCTGTTTCAGAATAGTAATTCTGCAGGCAAAAGATGTACAGTGGGCCCTCAGTATGTGTGGGGAATCCTCCACCCCCCTGCCCCCCCCCCCATGGATACCGATTTCTGCAGATAATTGAATCTGTGGAGAAGCCCAGCTGGAAAAACCCAAGTGCCTTTTAGAAGGCTCCAGCAGGTCTTCTGAGGCACAGGAAGGTCACATACAGTCTCTCCCCACCTCAGAACACTTCCCAGAAGCAACCAAAAGGCACTTCTGGTCATGTGAGGCCCCCCCCCCAGTGCAGGTCAGCACCTGTGTTGAGTCAAATCCATGGATGCTGAACCCCCAGATAAGGAGGGCCCTAGTGTATTGTCACATATGGATGTAAGCCACTGTCAGAGCAGTCAAGTGTACAAAAAGAGGGAGAAAAAAAACACAGATTTACCTTGCCAAACCTCCTCAGTAAGCCTTCTACGGCAACTCCAAAATAATATACATTTTGTTCAAGTTTCTTGGCACTTTCCTGCAAATGAAAGATCTGGTACTCAGTATATTTGAATTCTCAAAAATCTAGCCACACATTTTAAAATCTCTATTCTCCAGGAGGATGCCAACTGGTATACCTCAGGGAGTGGAATTTCACTCTGGGACTTCCAGTGGCAAGATCTATAATGACTCACAGTGATTCCAGTTTACATAGTACCTTAAAACATAGTGTAAATGGCTGCTTAAATATTGTGATTCTACCTATAGAATAATATAGACTGAACCAATTCAGGCTGATAGCACAAAGGATTCATTTCCATACTGTACTTTGAGGTGATTTCCCGCAAGCAGTTTTGGTTTTTAAACAGTGTGAGAATAAAGAACAGTTAACAAATATAGAAATTTGAGAATGGATTTGACCTTGTCTTTGAAAGTCTCAGCATCCTTCCCATGGGGCATTTCTTCCTATTATTTCACAAAAACTGAAGTTGTGTGTTTAAGAACAAACATAATCAGCAGTATAGGATACATGCAGTACCAATGGCAGTAATAGCTACATCACTAAAGCCCGGGGCTATACATGCTTATGCGCACTCTTCCTTCTCAGAGCCAATGGGGGAAGATTGTAGCTAGTGAAATGCGGCTTTTGGGACAGCAATGACCAATTTATGGAGGACTAAGGAATGGAAGCAGGACAAAAGCAGCCAGGACTTGATCATCATCAGACGAGTAATCCTGGCTTATTAAACTGCAGTTGTAATCTACAAGATATATGATCTGGCCCTATGCAATACCCTTTTCCCCCTTTCCCTGCTTGTTCAGCTTTTTGAGGTAATGCTGCCATTTAGATCAACCTAGTCTGATGGAACTGTTTTTTTTACTGTCTGTACATGAGGGAGGAGCCAACAGTCCAGCCTATTCTAGTGCTCCCATATATATGATCACATGGAAGAATGTGACACACTGAGCTGGCACTAAGAATTCTACAGGAGTTGAGGGGCAGGTAAGTGAGTATGCGTGTGCGCACAGTCTTCTAGGTAGATGGAGTACTTACTTCTAGACTGGGGTGCACCACTCCCTTTTCACCAACTAGTCCTAGATCTACTTTTCGGCCAATGCTGTCACGGAACTTGCTCAAAAACAACTCCAGTGCTGTGCCCACGTTTCCTTTCTTGATTTCCCTGTAAGGTTAAAGATGAATAGACTTGCTTTAGCATTAGACCAGCTCTCCAACATTCATGTCATTCTGTGGAAATAGTATTTTCTTTTCTTAGAAAGAGATGCCCATCTTTACCCAAAGTTGAACATGATTTACTCTGAATATTTTGTTTACACAGGGTTTGAATCCCTCTCATACTGGTTCCCACTCTTCAAAAGCAGGTAGCACCTCACCCCAGCTACCCAGACCACTGGACTTGTGCGGTTACAGCACCCTTTTTTACATCTTGCAATAGGAACTGAACTGACCTATCAAGCATACTTGGTGGCAGTACCTACCAAGGTCTGGCAGTCAAGTCCCAAAGCATCCAGAATTACTGCTGTTATGTAACCTATGTTAACTTCAGTGGGGTTTGCATGCACCCCATTATTAATATTTATATCCCACTTTTCAACAAAAAAAGTAAAGAGGTTTACATAGCAAAATGAATGACTCCCTGTCGCCAAAGGGCTCACAGTCTAAAAAGAGATGAAAAAGAGATGCCAGCAACAGCCAAAAAAGCCACCAGGCTGGAGTGAAGAAGGACAATTGCTCTCCCCCTGCTCCCACTTTAAAAGGTGTCTCTTTGCCCAATTAGCAGAGTTAATTGGTCCATTAAAATACACAGAACAGGAACAGCAACAATTAATTGGCATCAGAATAAAGGGAAAGGCCACGCAATAGTAAATGCAATCATGCCAATTTCAAGATTATATTTAGGGTCTATACTACACTTTAATGAAATCAGGCTTATTTCCAACTTGCAGTTGCAGAAAAGAAAGCACTATGAGAACATGTAAATCCTGATTCATCCTTCCTTCTATGGCAGGTCCTGTCTACCAACTTTCAATTTGTAGTCAGTAATAATGCATCTAAGAGGGTTACTTCCAAAAAGCACGTACTTTATTTTGTCTGTTAAGATTTTGCCTGCATATTGCATGCCCGTCAAAGCAATATACATACGCAGAATTTCATTTGTTCCCTGAAAAGACAGAAGCATTTCATTTAGATCACTTAAACATGGATTTGCCAAACAGACATAATTTACACATAAAGTATATGTGCCTCAACAGTTTAAGGCAGTGGTTCTTGAACTTTTCTGGCCGGTGGCTCCCCTGATCCTTGTGGCCATTGGCCACGGCTCCCCATTACAACACCTCACCACAGTTACCCCCAAAATGGGGATGAAGGTGTTATAATTATACACTAGAAACAGAAAAACAGCTGCCAGCACTCTGAGGCTGCAATCCTAACCACACTTACCTGAGAGTAAGCCCCATTGAACAAAATAGGACTTACTTCTGAGTAGACCTGTTTAGGATTTTGCCCTGAGTTTGTTAGCAGCACACCTGGAGGGTTTTGGAAAGGGAGAGTGGAAGTGATGAATTTGCAGGAGGGGAAGACTTTGTTTTGTGTGTATCTGCTAATTGCAAACTGATGCAAACAGAGGCTCAGAGACTGTTTGGCTGCAATCCTAACTTCATTTTCCTGGGAGTAAGTCCCACTGAACACAACAGGACTTACTTCTGAGTAGACCTAGCTAGGATTGTGCCTTTTGTCTTGCAATAGCAGCCAACATTTAGCAGCCAACAGCAGTTAACCCCTGCTAACTGGTAAGAGGCACTTTTTCAAGTGGGTGCTCCTCTTTTATTTAGCGGGGGTGGGGGGGAGAGTAACTGGCCCACCTCCCCCCAGCAGTGACTTTTCTAGTGGCTGTCTGCTGGTGTTGCATCTTTTTAGATTGTGAGCCCTTTTGCGACAGGGAGCCATTAGTTATTTGATTTTTTTCTGTAAACCGCTTTGGGAACTTTTTGTTGAAAAGCGGTATATAAATACTGTTATTATCAATAATAATAATATTAATAATAATAATATTAACAACTACATGGGAAGTACCCCTCCCCTGGAGGCAGGAGGAAAAAGGGGGATGGCTGAAAAGGAATGGATATTTTTATTTTTTAATCAATTTTTGGAGACAAAGTCATCAAGAGTGGCTTTTTTCTGTTTTGAAGGGGGGAAGAGAAAGGTGAAGATCCTGGGTTAAGCTGACACAGAGCCCAAGCCTATGTAGGACTACTCAGAAGTAAGCCCCATTTGAGTCAATGGGGCTTACTCCCAGGAAAGTGTGGAAAGGATTGCAGCCACAAAGAGCAAGATTACAACTCAAGCCCCCAAAGTAGATGGGGGCTGCTCACACACATACACCCCAATGTGCAGATGCCACCCCTATTACCCCAGGCAAGACAGAGGAATGCAGGCTGGGGCATTTGGACACCCCCTCCCCCCAAGAGCAGGCTAGGCTCCCTCCTTCCCAAGCAGAGGAAAGTGCTGTACTCTGTGCTGTACTCTGTGCTCTTCCCTCCCAGTTTGAAGCCTGCCAGGAATACGCCCTGTGCTGATAAGATAGGGCACCGCTGCCCAGCCAGCCTTCTCTCCCACCTCCCCCCACTATGTTTCACACACCCCACCCACCTCACTTCACGCTGCCCCACCTGAAGAAAAGCACAACTAGGAGGGGCAGATGCAGCTGAGCTGAGCAACTAAGCTACTCGGTCCTGCAGCCATGGCCACCTCTCTCCTGGAGATGCCTCACGATGAGGGTGAGGTGGGTGGAGATGCCCCTGGCAGCTAGCCACGCCTCCCTAGGGAGGTGAGATGCACAGATTGAATACCTCAGGTTTAAGGTATAGATATATTTCACTTACTGTAGTGGCTCAAGAATTCAGGTTTGAGACATTCTCTGCTAAAGAATTTTTCTTTTTCCTTTTAAAATCAAGGTATTTGTCCACTCATACCTGGTGCATTATTAGTCATGTAACTTAGTGCAGGGGAGGGCAGACTTTAGGCTTGTAATCTACTTTGGTTTTTCCAGGGTTCATCAACTGGTGCCAGATGCAAAAAGGTGGTTAGGGAGGGCAAGGCCAGGGTCAATTCCCTATTTTGTGAGTCGTGCTGTGATGGCTTACACATACAACTGTACATCTATATCTATCACATCGTGATCAGGGGTTCTAAACACCTAATATTTTGAAGAGGAGACCACACACAACAGGGGATGAAC
This sequence comes from Tiliqua scincoides, assembly GCF_035046505.1. Lineage (NCBI taxonomy): Eukaryota > Metazoa > Chordata > Lepidosauria > Squamata > Scincidae > Tiliqua > Tiliqua scincoides. The sequence continues at coordinate 214,181,940 of NC_089822.1, forward strand.
CTTTTTGCTGTTGTGATTATTAAATAATGGAAAGTGAGGAGCCCTTCACAAAGCTGCTCTCACAAGGGCCAAGATTTGGGGTTTGGCTGGGGGAAAAAAAACTATCTGAATTCTCTAAATTCTTAGGAGGTTTTTTTTTTTAAATTGGCACTCTAGCAACCAGTATGGGGATCAAAGGTAAGATAATGCCTACAAAATTTCATATCTTCTGTCCCAGTATTAAACTTTTTAATATGAAAACAATAGGATTTCTAAGCAATGTTATTTAGGAACAGCTGAAAGGAGTACTCCATACCTAACTGCAAACAGAAACTGTTAGCCTTAGATTTAATACCTCAAGCCCTTAAGAAGGTGATCATTGATCAGATCATCAACACAAAAATAAGTTATGGGGTGTATGTTTCCTACAAGATTTAGAGGAAATTCAGAGCTCCAAGTATCTGCATCTTTTAAAAGTGTCCTGTCACTTTAAAATTCCTTCTCTAAGTCAATAGCTGTGGTGATAAGATACCTGTGGTGTTGAGAGTTCAAACGATGGCCTCACAATATCTGAAGGAACACCATCATAAAACTCCAGTAGAACAAGTCATTGTATTTAGGACATCCTCAGCACAGATCTGTGTAATTTAAAACTCCAAATCAAGAGAAATTTTGAAACTAATAAGGGACTTGCCCAATATTAAAGATCAGACTGCAACTGCAAGAGAGTAACTGGCCCATCTCACCCCAGCAGTGTCTGTTCTAGTGGCTGTCTGCTGGTATTCTTTGCATCTTTTTAGATTGTGAGCCCTTTTGGGACAGGGAGCCATTTAGTTATTTGATTTTTCTCTGTAAACCGCTTTGTGAACTTTTAGTTGAAAAGCGGTATATAAATACTGTTAATAATAATAATAATAATAATAATAATAATAATAATAATAATAATAACTATTTTTCTAGCGTCGAAAGGTGCGATTGACTAACCAGATTTGAAATTACTGTCTTTGGAGAGGTAATTATTGCTTTGGAGAGGATTACTGAGGTTAACCTGGTAAACTGTGAAGCTATTGCTACTCATTTTCCACATTCCTATAGATGAAGGGAAAGTGTACTTTAATTTTCAACTTTATAGATGCTGAACATAGTGACTTTAATAATTGTGAACATGTTTTTAATATTATTATTTTTAAATAATGGTTTTAAAAATATACACCAATACTGAAGCCCCTTGCTGAGCTATTTGCTAAGTGGTAGATTCTGATTTACCTTCTGGTCAATTACGTGGTTTACAGAATATTTTTACACTACAGCAGTGTTTCTCAAACTGTGTTTCTCGCTAGGTAGGTTGTGAGACAATTTCAGGTGGATCACATAGCTCCTAGCTCAGCTGCCATTACAAATACAGAGCTGAAAATACAGGGTACAGAGCTGCTGGGCAGGACGGGCTCCTGGTGTGAGACAGACATGGTGCTTTGCCATAGGTGGGGAGAGGGGATGCTGAAAAAGGGGGAGGTCTGTGTGGTTGGAGAAGGATCCAAGTTTGCATTTTGCTTCGACTTCTGAGTTGGAATGTTTGAATTCTGAGCTATGCAAAATAACAGCACAAATGCGCTGTGTACTGGGCCCTTTGACTATCATGGCTTAGATTTGAAGCCTAAATGGATGATGTCAGTTCTGGCTATGAAGTGGTGGATCCCGACAGATAGTCATTCTAAAAAGTGGAACCTGGTGCTAAAAAGTTTGAGAACCACTGCACTATAATATTTAACAAACTATTTCTATGAGAGCCACCAAAGCCTGAAGTTTCAGCTCAACAACTAGTTCACATAACTTTGGACAAACATCATAAGCCTTGGTAGTCACATGTACAAACAGAAATAGCCCCTCAAGGTTGTTGAGAGAATGTCTACCATAAAGAGCATAAAGCAGTAAGCAAAACGATTAGTACAAACTAACGACAACATACTTTTCCAGATACACTGTGGCAAATAATAAATCAAGAAAGAAAAGCATCTGAAAAACCTAGCATCAGAGTAACCAGATGAACTAAGTGACATTTCATGCAATATCCCCAAAGAAGGTTCAAACGCACATTGACAGTCCTCACAATTTGGCATACAAAAGTGAGAACTCAGTAAGTTTTTGCAAAGTTAAAAAAATGACTCTTTTTTCTGCAATACACATCAAGAATGGAAATAATTTAAATGTAAATCAGGCAACAATATTGTACAACCCTCTTTGGAAGCTGAAAGAACAATTTGACATCTGTATAAATTCTGAAAGCAAAGCATCCACATTTCAAAGTGTGTATGAAACATATCTTAAAAGACATAACAAAATGCTGACAGACTAAGACTACATCACACTTTTAGCAGGTGCTACTTAGCAATTTCAGCTTTCAAAATGAACAGATGGCTACACAACAAGCTAATTAAAATTACTGCATACATTGACTGGGTTTGCTAAGTTAAACAGATGCACATTACAAACTTAGTTATACTTATAAATACCATTCTTTATAGCATACTTTTCTTAAGCAAATGGTATTTACTGGCATTCATGGCTCCACTAGAGTAGAGACATCAAAGAATGATCTGTTGAAGCTATCTATCAAGGAGGTGAAAACCCAAAAGGTTTATATACTGATTTGTGGAGATTCCAAATGAAACTAGTCAGAACGAATCAAATTACTAGCAACACTGGAAGAAGCAAACATATAAGAAACTCCCCCTTTCAGAAACCAATAGAACAATCCATAGGTATAAGATGGTAATGAATATATACTGAAAGCAGTGTTTAGGTGTAAGGAGTTTTAGGGCCCAATCCTAAGGGGCCACAGCACTAGTGATGGCTGTCACAAATGTACGATATGGCACATCTGCAGTACCCAAGGAGGAAGGGCCACCTGTGCTGGGTCCAGTTAGTGCTGAGGCCCAGCACTGAGAGGAGACACCGCAGGAACACTTAGGTGGCAGTGGCGGTTTATGGGGTGCGGGGAGGCATTCTGGGGCAAGGGGTGGTTGGCCCAGGTGGGGGATGGGACCAGTGGAGCTCTGTTCCACTGGATCCTACCTTCTATGTTGGGCTGCGAAGCCTGACATGGAGGTTCTCCAAAACAGCCAGCGCAGACTCAAGTAGCCCCATTGTGGGGACTGCATCCTTACTCATGAGAAAGGGATAAACATTCCCTTCTCCCGAGGAGACCTCCATCAGCCTCCATGGGGCCACAGAATACAGCAGTCACCATTTTGGCATCGCTGCACCCAGTGGCCCCACTCAGGAGCTGTTAGCCTCCTTCAAAGGTGGTATTCAAAGTACGAGACTTCTTCACAACTGAACTGAGTTCTTCTCAAACTAAATGCTGCCATTTCCCAGTTATTTTCTCACATTTTCACTGTCTTCTGTAATTTGAACCTCATGCTTGCAGTTTTTAAAAATCCAGTCTTTCACACCATGCATTTCTTTTAATGCTTTCATTTCTGTTCACCATCTACCAATTCAACTGAACTAGTGAAGCAGATCTCCATGACAAAGTGTGTTTATATTTCTGACATACAAGGCAGAATGTTTCCAGTGACCAGGTCAGGACAGATGACCTGGAGGGAAATCCACAGATGCTAATTCAAAAATGCCAGGCACACCAGTCCAAATGGTTTGTTCTGGTTGCTATACTGAGGCAAATCCTGGGATCCAGGACATTGACATTACATTACATTGGCATCCTATCCCCGCCAAGTGAGACAGAGTCATCTTTCATGCTCTATTTGTCATGACAGCACATTTATTTTTTATTTAAAATGTGCAAGGTTGGATAACTACATTTGTCACAGAATCTTAGACACAGCATATCAGAAAAGCATATTAAATATTACATATAGCTATACTGAACTCTAAAAAAGAACAAACACAGGCCATCTGGAGTAAAATGTATTTAATTCCTGCTTTCCATCTAACCCAAACATTTTTGATGCTACCGTATTGCATAATCCCAGTTTTATATACCTTTTGAACATTGTATTCTGTGTTGTTTTCAGAACTGTGAATACAAAATTCTGGCTGCTACTATCAAACAATAAGCCTGCTATGCTTTACCTTAATATTTATTGTACTAACAATTTGAATTCATAGCACAATATTTTATTCATTTGTACCACAAAGTTATCTCAGTACTTTTTGCACACTGGGCCAAATCCATCCTAAATGGACTTGTAAACATACTGAACTCAAGATGGACCTTTGCAAAATAATGAACTACACTACCCATTATAAGAGTATATTCTCAAACCCATTAATTTAAACAAGAACTCCTCTCCAATATTTGAACAGATTGGGAGAAAAAGTGTTATTCTTTCCACAAATGTTTCCACATATCTAAAGATACTGAAAGGCAGTGACACTTATCAGAAAATAAATATCAGACTCAGGACTGCATCTGTACCAGTCACTAGTTTAAAGTTAACCATTAGTGACTGGATGCAATTTACAGGGCAGAAGTGTTCATACTTACTTCAAAAATCAGAAGTATCCTGCAATCTCGAAGGTAACGTTCATACGGATAGTCTTTCATGTAGCCAAGGCCTCCAAGAATTTGTAAAGCTTCACTCACACATATCCAGGCACCTTCAGAACTAAACACCTTCCAACATTGAAATAATCGCAGTTATTCTTTCCCGAGTAGACAGCATTTTGTCTTAAAGTTGGGAATCTAAAAGGAGCCATTCCTGGGATCCAGCCAAGTGCTTAGTGTGTTCAAGAAATGGAGCCCATTTGGAGCTATGAAGAGCTAACTTGGCAGGCAGGGGCATGGCAAGTTTCCCAGAACAAAAAACAAAATGCATGCAGCTCAGGAGGGCTAGGAATCAAAATAAAAATACATACATCTCAACTTCTGATACTGATCTGAAAAGATACTTCCATTTATTTACTAGATGAAACATATATAAGCAACATTCTCTAGATCTTCCTTATTGCTGGCATTTTACTTTCATCTTGCAAGTGTCAAGCTATAATAAGGAATACTCTTATGACTCTGAAAACTACCAATTTCTTCTGAAGATAATTTAAACCAGGGGTGCTCACACTTTTTTGGCTCGAGAGCTACTTTGAAACCCAGCAAGGCCCAGAGATCTACCAGGGGGGAAGGAAGCGTCTGACAGACACCCCCTTTAATGTATGGAGCCCCTGCTGGAGTCTAGTCAGTTTCGTCAGTTTTGTTGCTGCATGCCTGAAGAGCAGCTAAAGTGTCAGTTTTAGTGTCAGCTAAATATGTCAGTTTCGTCTAGTCACTAGACGAAACTGACATATTAACAGTTTGGAGAGACAGGGCTCCGTGATCTACTCATTTTGCCTCGCGATCTACCGGTAGATCGCGATCCACCTATTGAGCACCCCTGATTTAAACTCATGAACTTCTTCTTTCACTTCAACAAGATACCTTCATAGACAGATAACACAGCTATAACGTTTTTAGGAGAATTTTATAGAATTTGTGTACTTTTCAGCCACACTAGACGCTGTTCCAGAACCACCTTTCAGAGCGCGATACCATAGTCTTTCGAGACTGAAGGTTGCCAACTACTCTGTGTACAATGGTCAGGAAACCTACTTGTGCAAATATAAGAAAGATAGGACTAGTTTCCATAGGAAAAACCAAGCACTTATCTACTGACACCCATCATTTAACCATCATACCAATACATTTTACTTTGAATGCTATACATACAGATACCAGCAGTTACAAACAAAAATAAAGCTTACCTTAACCATGGCTGCTTCAACTGAACAATCTGGAACCCCTGGTCTGTCCATCATTCCTGCAGTGAGGTAGGCCATGCTCTCCATGACATATGCTTTCCGAGCCATAAGTGCAAACTTCTCCTGACAAGTGAGCAACAAGAGATGCTAACCAGATTTTATTTTGGAGAAAATGAAATGGCAGCTCTGCAATCGATGCAATACTTTCTTTTGTTAAGAACCCTTAACAAAAAAATTGCTATCATAAACCTCAGATGTGTGGCTCTTAGGGCATTTTTCTTCCCAAACTCAAAGTATAATCTGCAATGTACTTTATTCAAGGCTTCCACCAAACACAAGTAGCCCTGCCCATATTAACTTTGATTCAGAGGTGCTCTTCTGCTAGTTTTTCCCACTCATGGAAGGGCTGTTTCCAATATAGCAAAAAAGTGTAACATGGCAAGATTTCCAAACGCAGAGAAATTCTTCCATTAGCGCAAGCCCTTTTCAAAGTTTTTTTTGAATGGCCTGCTAGAATTTCTATGTTACAGTATGTACCTTCTCCATTCGCCATGTTTCTTGATATACTGTTGCACTATACTAGGAGAAAAGTTCCACTAGCACTTACACAAGAGTTCACAAAACAGCCCTAATATATTTTCTCACCAGATCCAAAAGGTAATTCCATACAGGCATATCCTTCCTACCATTTTTAACCTTATTTCCACAAAATATGGGTAAAATCCATATAAGTTCTCATTTACCTGAATTAAACCGAATTCACTCAGCTTCTTATTAAACTGTTTTCTTGTACATGCATACTCTGCTGTCATTTCTTTAATAAAGAAGAAAAGAGACATTAATCAGGCTATAACTGTTGAGGGAGTGTGAAAATGTAATATTTCTTAAATAACCAATGTCAATTTTTGGCAAGTTTCTACACAACTATTTTTAATGAACTGAAACACATGGTCTCATCAGCAAGATGGGCAACTCTGCTGCATCAGATCTAGATAACAGCCCATTTGAATCTACCTAAGTATGCTTGTATCATCTCTGCAACATCAACTACACATTTTGTGACACTGTGCAATAGCTCTGTGTTTTAATGCAGCAGCTCCTATGATTGGGCTATAAGAGTTTCTTTGGCCAAACATCACCAAGCGCTGACACTGGTAACTTCGCATTTGGTGGTACACCAGAAAAGCACAGATCAAGCATAACAAATAAGATGGGTGATTAAATGCATTTCTCCTAGAAAAAAATTAATATTTAAAAAGTTATAATAAAAGTAGGTAGGTAGACAGAATTCATTCCTAAACATTCACTTCTGGAGATCCAATAAGCAACACTGTATGGGAGTTGGTGTGCTGCATGTACATTGGCAGGGTCAATTTGAACTAAAGTAGTACCTGCCGTGGAATGCAAATTCCACCATTTTCCCCAAATCACATGCGTGTTAGAACACAGACACCCCATCACCATCTCCCTTCCCAGGGAGGTGAGGCTATGCAAGGAGAGTCAGAGTGTAGTGTGCAGAGTCCCCAGCCCCTTACTTCTATTTCCAGTGCCACTTTCTTCTCTCACTTGTCCAATCAAGACAGGCATGGCATGCTGTTTATTTCAGATAGGAAAAGTGGAGAAAGGAGGTGGCACCAGAACTCAAAGAAGGGGGACAGACTCCACTGAGTCAATGCTTCACCGGTCCTTGGCCACCCCAACTGCTTAGTGGGTGAGGAGATGGTGGTGGCGGTGGTGGTAGCAGTGGTACTTTTCTTTCCCCACCAGCAGCACTAGAGGGTGGGCTGCCACTGCCCTGATCCTCTCCCCATGACTCAGTGGATGGTGGCAGGGAGTGTGTGTATCACCTGTCCTCAATTTCCAGTTTAAAGCAATCATTTCAGCTAGTCTCACTGCTAAGTCAACCCTGTACACTTGGGGTTTGCAATGATAAACCCAGGAAATCTGAGTTGGAGATGGAAATTTTTTAAACATGCACTGAGGTCACATTAAGGAACCTCAACAGGTCACATTATTTCTTGTCTATGTGAGATGGCACTAGCCATTGAACAGACAGTAAAAGGCTATTCTATAGAAGCAGAATGAATACAGAAACTTTTCCCAGTAGCACAGCAAACTTAGTTTTACCTATCAGTTTCTTAAGCATTCCGGCTGATGCACTGCCCATGCTAAATCTTCCACTGTTTAGGATATTCATAGCAACCTGTCATGAAGATAAGGAGCCTCTGTTCAAGAAATCATACTTAAGATGTTTTCTCCTATCCTAATGAACAAGAGCTTTTCCCTTATAGGAGACCATCTGTTTAGCCAGATATCTGTAGCCTTTTATCTACTATACATCATGCTCCTCAGTAACTGCCAAGGACAACCCAGTTAGCTTCCCAATAAGATTTTGCCTTTCTCATGCCTTTGTTGTGATTTTTCTCCTCTCCCACTGGCATTTTAGTGGTGATTATTTTTAGGATTTGGTTGTTTTAGGTCTCAGTTGGTCCATCTGTTGTTAGCTACCCTGGGCATCATTTTGCTATGACAGAAAGATAGTACACAAACATTTATAATAAATAATGACATTCTCACCCAGATAATCCCACACAGTATTTTTACCCATGTTCAGGTACATCACTCCCCCGCCCTCCCTGAAATATAATATTCTTTGTCGAGATAAGCATGGTGTCAGAATGGGAGACAAGGAAGGTCTTAAGAGGCTATCTACAGACTGAAAGGAACACCACAAGTATGGAGGAAAATCTTGCTTCCTCCAAAGCTAGCAGGGACCAAGGCCTACCCCTAAACACTGCTCTCGGCAAAGAAAAGTATAGCTCTGACTTGATAAGAATTATGAGAATTATGCTAAGTGCATGCTCTGTTGAAGCAGTGCCAAGAGATTGCATCCATACTTTGATGCACACCTAATTTAGGCCTGTGATTCCCAAGACAGCAAGTGAGAAGTAGGCAGATAGATAGGCATCTATCTCCACAGTTGGATCAGGCTTGGGCTGGGAGGACAGAATACAGAGAGTGGCAAAGAGGAGGAACAAAATCCTTCTGGGTAAAATGGGAGAAGCTGCATCATCCTCTCCAAACTGTTTGTGCTTTGATTATTATTAAGATTCCATCACTCCCACTAATTCTACTTCCTGCCTCCCACCAAGATATTCATCTTTTAGGGCTAAGATCCTAAACAGTGGCAGTAACTTGAATAGAATACTATGGGACTAACTTCTGAGCAGGCAGACACTGGATTCTGCTGTAAGTTTCATATCTTAAATGTAAATAGTTACTTTCTAGGTCTTACCTTAAATCCTCCTCCAACTTCTCCAATAACATTCTCTATAGGAACTTTTGTATTTTCAAAATGTACTTCGCAAGCTACAAAACAAGGAGTGCATTACGCAGTATTTAAGGAGCTACTGTTCACATAACATAATAATGTCTAGGCCTGAAGTTACAGGGTTTAGGGTCTGGGGGTCAGCTTCAAGAACACACATAGTTCTTCCAATCTTCTATGGCATGACACCCACCCCCCACTCTATCCATTTGTGGCTCTCCCCAGTCCATGTTAAAAGGAAACCAGGTATATCCTAAAAGCCTAGATTCTCAAAGCAATTAAAATCAGAGAGCCACATGTGACTCCATTACACTCTCCTAATCCGATATCCCTACAGTTTCCAAACTCTCCAGGAGTTTGAAAAGCACAGTAAGTCCTTGCGGGTTTGGGGGAGGAGGCAGCGGGGCCAGGGGGAAGGCAGCGACGTGATCCCCAGGATTGTGCCGCTCAGGGAGGCTGCAGGGACTGGGATGCACTCACCAGTCCCTGCAGCATCGTCCTGGGGGTGTGGGGAGCTCTGCACAAGTGCCTGCAGGGCTCCCCAGCTGGTTCGAAGTGAAAGTAGATGATTGCGCTCCACTTTCGGTTTTGCGGAAGTCACTTCCTGTTTTATTGTAAAACCAGAAGTTGCGTTTTTTCCATATTTTTGGCCATTCCGAGATCTGCAGCAGTGGTTCGTGGCCTCTGTAGGCCTCAGAGAGCTTTCAAGCTCTACCAGTGTGCTCCAGTCAGGCTAGGAAGGCTTGAGGCAGCAATTTGGCACCCACAGATAACTGAAATCTGCTGATGCCAAACCCGTGAGTAACGTGGGCCCCCTGTATGCAAAACTTGCAAAATATATTAACCAGAATTTATTTTATTCTAATGAAAACTGAGGTCCTTTCTGGAAATTTGAGAAAAGAAAGCCAATTCCAATAATCTGGATTTCTTCTCAAGTTCCAGAGGATTAATAAATTCTACATTTACCCTAGTTCACGTATTTCTTACTATTAGATCCACGAATGCCCAGCTTATCTTCTGGCTTTCCATTAGTGACCCCACCAAAAGCTCTTTCTACAATGAAAGCAGTAATTTTGTCTTTTACAGCACCATCTTTCTCAACAATCTCAGTCCTTGCAAATACTGTGAAGATATCCGCAATGCCACCATTTGATATCCATATCTGTAATTGAAAAAGAAAGAAGCATTTTTGTTCTGCTTGAAAGGGAATAATACAGAGTTCAGAAAATAAACAAACAAGCAGACTTCTTGCTTTTTTCTTCTCCCTGCCAATGATAACTCTCTGCCTTAGAATGGGTCATTTGGCTTTAAGAAGTCCTTTTGCACATTTTCAGGCATGGTTCAACACAGTTGGGGGAGGGAAGCAATTCCTACTTGCGGAGCCAATCCTCAAACATTAAATGTGAAACTTCAGTGAACGAAAAGAGAGTGTCTGCCATGTTAGGGCTGGGTTCAAGGCAAACCATTTATACAGGGTGACACAAAAGTAGGTGGACAGTAAATGATAACATTTATTCCACCTACTTTTGGGTCACCCTGCATTTTTAACAGAGCCAGTTTTCACTAGGTTTGGATCTTGTTTAGCTAACTTTCCCTTAAGCACAACTGGATCAGAGAGGAATGCAATGCATAAGACACTCAACTGATTTAAGCTACAATCCTATACACATCTACCTGGATAAGTCCAATTGAATGCAATGGGACTCTCAGTAGACATATGCGGAGAGCCAGGACAGTATAATGGTTCTGGTATTGGAAGATCCAGGTTCTAATCCCTGCTCAGCCATGAAGCTTTCTGGGTGACCTTGGGCTAGTCACCATCTCTCAGCCTCGCCTACCTACCTCACAGGGTTGCTGTGAGGGCAAAAGGAGGGAAGGAACTGTGTACACTATCCTGAGCTCCTTGGAGGAAGGGCAGTATAAAAATATTTTTTAAAAATCAATAATTTATGCTGGCAGAACATGAATCTTGTTTTTCTAAGGACTAAGTACCTTTGAACCATTTAAAAGGAAACTTTTCCCATCTTCACTCAATGTAGCTCTTGTCTGGATGGATGCAGCATCACTTCCACTGAAATATAAAATGATGAGAAACAGGCATGTAATTGAAAGTTTTATACCCTGCTTTCTACTCTCCCAGAAGTTCAAGGCAGCTTATATAATAAAACAGATGTTATAAACAAGACCAATAAATACAATAAAAGCAGCCAACAGAAACATACGCCACCCTAATAAAAAGTGGCACAAAATAAAAAGGCCTTGGTGCAAAAGGCCAGCAAAGAGGGCCAGTCCCAAGTTTGAGGGGGAGAGATCTCCAGAGGCTAGATGCCACAACAGAAAAGGTTATGCCAAAGGTTGCTGCTAGCCAAATATCAAAAGAAAATAGACAACAGGGCAACAACAAAAAGGCCATCTGTGCCTGCAATGACCTCATATGACAGGCACAGGAGGAGATGTTCCTAAATGTCCCAGGTCATCATCACCAGCTCAGAAACAAACTTCATCATCAATTGTGCTCAGAAACAAACTAGCAACCAATGAAGATGGGTTTACAAGAGCAACTGTGGTCATATTCCTTTAATCTTCTAAGAGACAACACGTGCGTTTTGTACTAGTTGAAGTTTCCAGGCAGTCTTCAGAAGAATGTATTACAACAGCTGAGTCTCAATTTTTCCACTGTATTGGTAGCCATAGCCAGATTTGCTTGATCTGGGCAAAGACAAAGTTGGCCAACCAGCTGAAGCATCCCCAAACCGTAGACTTGCTCCTTCAAGAGAGTGCAGCCCTGTCAAGAATGAGGTGATGGTCCATATCCCAATGAGTTGGTCTCTTATTTAGCAGTACCACCATCTTTAATTTAAGCTTGTTCACTTTCATGCAGTCCATTACTTACATCATGTACTTATTCAGGATCTACACTGCTTTTTTCAGCAAAAATGGAAAGTAGAAAGAGCTGGGCATCACTGACATATTAGCAACAATCCAAGACTTCTGATGACTTTCCTCATAGATCACATGTTGAAAAACATGGGGGACAGAATGAAGCCCTGAGGGACATCAAAGGCAAAAGCCATTGTGCCAAAGAGGGGTTTCCCAGCATCACCTGCTACAACCTACTACCCAGGAAGAAACCAGGCTCCAATGTCTCAGGAAGTAAGTCCAGAAGACAGTTAATAGTCCTGAAGTTAAAAGGTTCAGATGAGCCAACAGGGAGCCAATCCCCTGTCCAGTTCCCAGTGCAGATCATCCTCTAAGGCAGGAGTCTCCAAACCCCAGCCCGGGGGCCAAATACGACCCACAGCAAGCCTCTATCCGGCCTGCGGCCAACCTCTTGTCCCCTGAAAGCCTCTGGCCTACTCAACTGAACGTGACCAGAACTTTGCTCCGATTGTGTCTGGAGGGTGTTCTGACGGCCAGAGAGGTTGAATGAATGAGCCAATTCATTGATTTATTCAATCATCTAAGTTCCATCTCTACTTTATTTATTTAAATCTTATATTTAAATTTTTTTTTCCGGCCCTCCACACCACGCCAGATATTTGATGCGGCCCTCTGGCCAAAAAGTTTGGAGACCCCTGCTCTAAGGTGACCAAAGCCATCTCACTTTCAGAGTCAGGTCGGAAGCCAAACTGAACTGGATCCAGAAAACTGGTTTCTTCCAGGAATCCCAGAATCTGAGTCTTTGGGGCTATGAACACCTTGCCCAGAAATGGAAGGTTGGAGACTAGCCTATTGTTCTCAAATATGTTTGGGTCAAAAGGATGGCTGGACCACTGTCAACTTCAGGGCAACTCTTTCAAACAATGATCAATTGACCAACCTCCCCACCCATTCTGTCAGTTCTCTCTGAATGTTTTAACCAGCCAGGATAGGCAAGAGTTGCATGCAGGTGCAGACAACTAGACACTTCCCAGGATCCTGACCCTGTCCTCAGGCTATACAAGCTGAAAAGAATACAAAACAGGACAAGCAGTTGCAGTGGAATCAGTAATAGGATTACTGAAATCAGTGTCTAAGTCACCACAGATTTGAGCAATTCTGTCTGCAAATAACATTTATCTCACAAACTGGCCACAGTGGATTACCAAGCAGTCCAACACATCCTTCCAAAGACGAAGATGTAACAAGGTTCTGAGTAACTGAAGGACTCTGCGCAGACATACTGGCGGCAAGGTAGTAAGACTTCTTTGATTCTATCACTGCCACAGAGTAGTTCCTAAACTGCAGCCTACTGGTTGCAGAACACTGTGTTCTACTGCCTTCATTGAGAGTCTTCTGCCACCATTGCTCTAGCCATCTGCCCTGCCAATATCACATCGGAGACCACTCCGGTATGTTCAAAGATGGATAGTAAGCAGGATGGGTGGTACACCAGCAGAATCCCTATCCTGTACTGCCTTCCTAGCCTTAGATAAGGAAGCGTGAAAAGCTGACAACCTCAGGTGAGAAGACTTAACTATGCAGATGTAGTCATGACAGACCACTGCGAGTAGTCCTCCCTGCACCCTCCCTATTTTCTATCAACACTGAAACCTGGTGGACTGAGATGAGAGAGATTCACCCCATACAATCAGGTCTCAATAATAAAATCCAGGTTGGCTACTTCACCCAGAATAATGTCACAGATAACAGCTGTTTGATTGCTGACCAACCTGATATTTAAAAGCTGCAGTTTCAGGTGGTGTAACCATCATTAAAATCACCCAGACTGTGCTGGTTAGGGACCAGGGACAGAGACAGTCTGCTAATAACTGTCTCTACTTTACCCCACCCTCCGCTCACCATCGCATCTACCTCTGCCCATCACTGTATAAATGGCACCTGAACTTCCCCCACAACCGCACCAACCTTACATACTAGCTGGCTGTCCTAAAAGCACTAAAGACAATATAAAGCTAAAGAGCTGCTCTGAGCCAAGAAATTCATTCAGAAACTGATAGTCCCTATACCTCAAAGTAAACGAAGACTTGGTATCTCTGCCAGGAAGAGCTAAACATGTCAATCAACATGTCAATCAACATGTCAATTTAACTTTCTGAACATTTTTCCTAAGTTGCTGCAGCAAACAACTGTACCAAACTACTAAAAAAAATTAATTTGAATGTCAGTGTATTTGATTGGTATGCTACATACAACATTGCTTGCAAACTTACCTTCATGTTAATATACGGGATACTGTATGATTTATGCTGTGACCAACATTCAGTCATAATTAAAGTTACAATGCATTAGTGCAGTGTTTCTCAAACTGTGAGTTGGGACCCACTAGGTGCGTCACAAGGCAATTTCAAGTGGGTCCCCATTCATTTCAATATTTTATTTTAATATATTATACTTGATGCCACCATGGTATGTTACTACATTTGGGGAAAAGTTACAGATCTGTACTTTGAACAGACTACTACATACAGGTGCAACCTATTTATCCACAGATTTTTTATCTGTGGATTTGATTCAACATGAATCTGGTGGGGGGAATTGAAAGTCGCACACACCTTTGCCTCCTTTGCCCTGCGCTGGCGTCTTGCTCCATTTCAAGGCAGCCCAAAACACTGCAAAAAGGCTCCGCCTGGCACAGGCAGGGAAATTGCCCTGGAGCCATGGAAGAGGTTCCCCTTTCAAAGGAACAGTAACACTCCTGGAGCCCCTGAGGAAGCAAAGAGGCTGAAAGGGGGGGGGAGCCGAAAACCTCTGTAGCCAGAACATGTGCAGCATGGTGGAGCGCTCTTGCTCTCGCTCACACACACACAGGGGCAGGTGCGGTAGTATCAGAGGGGGTTGCTTTAAAAAACCAGGGAGTGTTTGCCAAATTCCCCCCCCCCAGACTGAGATGGTGCAGGCTCTCCAGCCTACACAAACAAAACAGCCCAGCAAGCATGTCTTCCCAGCAAGCAAAACATGAGATTTAGGCTACAATTCGATCCACACTTTCCTGGGAGTAAGTCCCATTGACTAGAATGGGACTTACTTCTGAGTAGACAGGTATCGGACTGGGCTGTCAGGCTACAATCCAATCCACACTTTCCTGGGAGTCAGCACCATTGACAACAATGGGGCTTACTTCTGAGTAGCAATGCATAGGACTGGACTCTTAAAAGCTCAGCATCCCACCTGTGAAAGAAGCGGGGACAGCTGGCAACCAGGAGGGCTGAGTATGGAGTGGTGGAGGGGGAGGCGACTGAGAACAGCTGCCTTAGTTTCCTTCCATCCCCAAGTGTCAGGCTGCAGCGTATTTGCATAACTCTATGCAATTTAGCACAACACATTTTTTCTTAATTGAGGCAGATCATGAAACGGAACTCACGCGCATCAATCGGCTCCACCTGTATATGCTTTTAATATTGATAGTAAATGGGACTTGCTCCAGGGTAAGTGTGGGTAGGACTGCAGCCTAGATTGTCAAAACATTTCCTGCTTGATGTCACTTCTGGACATGATATCACTTCTGGTGGGTCTGGACAGATTCTCATTCTAAAAAAGTGGGTCAAAGTGCTAAAAGTTTGAGAACCACTGGACTAGTGGGTAACAGTCTCATATATTATTTGATGTCAAGAGATGCAATATGATAGTATTATTCCTATACTGCAGACAATAAGTTAAGAGTGAATAGGATAAGGCCATCTGGAAAGCACAAGACATAAGAGGAGAGGCTCCAATTCGTATCTCACAGCGCAATCCTACACATGTTCAATGGGACTTGCTCTCAGGAAAGTGTATATAGGATTGCAACCTCAGTCACTGCATGAGATGTTCAAGGTTTTTTAAGACTTAAAAGGTAAATACATTACCTTCCTGGTTCAGTCAGACAAAATGCTGCAATATGTTCCCCAGATGCCAGTTTAGGTAGATACTTTTTTTTTTGTTCCTCATTGCCTGCAATAAGAATCCCCTGCCAAGGAAAAAGCAACAAAACAGACCATTTACTAACACCCCTAATATGGAGAGGCAAAGCTTCTCCTACACTTCTTGCTTTAAAAGTTAATGAGAAGGGTTATGGTTTAGGCATTTAGACTTTAATAAAAAGGAACTAGGCTGTTCAAGTAAGCTGGCATCAAATTGTTTCATGCTGATAATTGCTTCATGCATGTATCTAGGGCCTCAGCACTTCAGCAAGCCACAACAGGAAAAAAATTCTCAACACACAGGATCTCCATTCATGCTTCTCCCAATTCAACCCACTGATTAAAACCTACATATGGACTTCCTTTGTGCTTTCCATTCTGCACCTGGTGGGTAAACCTCACTCAACGCTTAGATACTGAGAATTAAAGTCACTACTGAAATTTCCGGGGGCAGGAACAGCCCATAGAAAAAGATAGGGGACAGGACAGAATTAAATGTTGAAAAGATTTCTCCATTTACCCCATTTCCACTTCCCTTACCCTCTCCTTTGTATCAATAAATAGATCGAAACCTGTTGGAGCAAAGATCCATCCGTTCATACGTTATCAATCTCCCCACACAGATGGAGTTAAATAAACAAACACACACACACAATATTAATTCTTCAGCAAGCTAGGTAAGTGGATGAAGTTTTTTTCTGTTTTTCAGAACTATGATGCTTAACATATCCTGACTGAGAATTAAAGATATATTTTTTGCTTTAATGCCATCAATCTTCAGACCCAATTTTCATTAATGCCCTCTCTTTTAAAGGATTCTAAGATGGGTCTGGCAATCCTGACCTTTATTACTCATCTTTCACTAACATTTTATTTCACAAGCATCTTATTAACCTTCTTTATATATTTTGCCTATTACAGCAGGGAGACTGCTTTGTATGTGAGTGGAAAAATGTGCAACAACCTTTCATATACTAAAACGGCAGACTCTTAGTATGAACAGCACTTCACTAATGGGAAAATTACCTTTAGTCCTATAGCCTGGTGTGCTGCCAGCGTAACTGCAATAGCTCCATCTTGAGAAGTAATTTCTCCTAAACGTGCATATGTTGTATTTGAAAGTCCAAGGCCACCTGTAAAAAAATAGTCACCAAACATTTCATTGTTGTAATACCTCTACACACACACTCTCTACACACACATTCTCTCTCTCTCTCTCTCCATTGAAATCTTTGGATTATGACTGAATTTTGATGTCAAAAATGAAACGGGGAGGGATGTCTTTGAAGAAGCACTGATATAAAGAAATTGAGAATGGGTGGAAGCACCATAAATTATATGCCTAGGTTTCTGCAAGTCCTCTGAGGAAGGGCTGCCTTGATTGGGACAAGTCTCCTACAGAGGAAGAACCTAATGTGTGAGTTAGCATGCTGTCCATCAGAAATCAAAAACATGCTGCTAAGGTAGCCACCAGCATCAGACAGTTCTTGATGCTCTATGTTTACACACAACTGTTTAAATATTTGACAAACAGCTTCTGCTATTTTGAATGTGAAACTGTTGGTCCTTGTGAAGTAGGGAAAAAAATAAAAGAACTGACATCTGGTTCAGACTGATACCAACATAAAGTTCATTAAAACACCTTTCTACCACACAAGGACAAATGTCATGGCCAATACTTCCTTCAAAATCCTGCTCTCTGCCCCCCCCCCCCAAGTCCTTTAAGATCAATTCATATTCTGTCAAATCAGGAGAGGCCAAATGCATCTATGATAATATTTTTATGAGACATGAATGAACTCTCCCACACTCAGATCAGAGCAAACATTTTTGGAAGATGTTTAACACAGAAAAGTTCTAAAGCTCTCAGATCACTTTTCTGAGCCCATCTTTAAATCCCCCCCCAAAGAACCACTTCTCAATCACTCAATTCTCTCCTTACTAAAAGTACCCAATACACTGACTCATGCCAATTCAAGAAAGGAAATATTACCTTATGATAAGTTCTGCTATTCAGTCCTTCTGACAGAGTCAGTATTCCTCACTATAATGCAGGGGAGAGTGAGTGAATGAGTGACTTCATTTCTCCTCCCCCCCTTTAAAATAGCATCACTATAAATTGTGTGCAAGGAAATCTGTCCATTCAATTCTTCGATGAAATCATTCGTAAAATTTGCTGGGCTGAGAGATACAATTAACATTTGTTCATCTGTCTGGTAGGCAGCAGACTTGTGTTTGAGTACATGAATGAAGTACATGCAATACCTCAAGGTGTCTTATACCAAAAGAATGAACAGTGAAGCCCTAATCTCCATACACTTTTACTTACCATATTCCTCTGGAATCTGTATGCCAAAGAGCCCCAGGTTCTTCAGTCCAGTAAGGGTTTCTTCTGGAATTTTAGCATCTTGGTCAATTTTTGTAGAATCCACTGAAAATTATTGATGTGCAAAATTACTGGTCAAAGACAGTACAGACCCATTCAGTCCATTCTAGCAAAAGCCTGATTGGGGGTTCAATTCTAAAAAATTCATGTTTCATGTTGCTGCTATTCAGGAGCAAGTTCAAACTACTATGGCAAACGTGATTTTTCCCCCCTATAGGAGAGATGAGATGTGGACCTGAATAGCAGATACCCTCCCCCCAATAAGTTACTGAGTTAAGTTCCATGGAATGAAAGACTAAATACACATCCCAACAGCAAAATAAAATGTTGCTTTTGCAAAGATGCCACATTTTTCAAATTATTTCCGTGACTGTAAGGCATCCAGGTTTTGGATATAATACGGATTCATTAGTGTCACAATGATTCTCAATAATAGAACAGTAGAAAAAAAAATTTCTGTTTAAACTCAACAGTAAACCACTTTTGTGTAATTACACTACATGCAGCTGCTCTCTTTTTGCCAGCTAAATCTATGTTGGGAACCCAACCATATGTAGATAGCAACAGGCCAAACTCCCTATTGTTTGATTGCTGCTTTATAGAAAAACCTATATGAAATGAACATAAGTGATACCTTCTTCATTGAAGAATTTCTCTACTGGTCCAATAAACTGGTTGATTTCTTCCAATTCTTCATTGCTAATCTCAGGATAGGGGAAAACCTCCTCCTAGAATGACAGATTTTCAGAGGATTCTCACATAGACCCTTGCTGTTTGTTTTCTGAACAGGTTTGCTCTGGCACTGAATTTAATCCATAGGGGTTTTTGGGAGGCACACTATTAAATCTCAGTTATTTTAATGCAGATTCCAGGGGAGCTGTTTCTAATGTTTCAGATCTCTGAAAAAGCAGACAATACTGTGCAACACATTTAGAGAAAGGGAAAACTGAACAAACTTATTGCTTTCATGTTAAGAAAAAATACGAGCGGGGCCTCTGTATCAGTGTATCTGGATCCTCTGTATCCGCTTGTATCGTACAAGCGGGGCCTCTGTATCTGTGGAGGATCCATTATCAGACCTGCCACAGATACAGAAAATTGCAGATAAGTGAACCCACTATTTTGGGCCCCTTATGGAGCTGCACACCGGGTCCGCTCCAGAGGGCTTTCTGAAACCCACAGAGGCAGCGCGTGTCTGCCTGCTGCCTCTGTTGGCGTCAGAAAGGCTCATGGAGGTGAAAAAAATGCCACTTCTGGTTTCCCAAGGGAAACCAGAAGTGATGTTTTTATACCTTTTAAGGCATTCTGAGGCCCAGGAAAGCCCTCCACTTTGGGCCTCAAAATGTCTTAAAAGGCATAAAAATTGCATTTCTGGTTTCCCTTGGGGAGGGAAGTGGGCAGACAAACGCTGCCTCTGCGGGCTTCAGAAAGCTGTAAGGGGGGGACCAAGTCGGAAGGTCCAGGTGGGGCCTAAGTCTGGCTCAATGCAAGTCCGGGATCTGCGTATCTGTGGATACAGGATCTGCGGATATGGAGGCCCCACCTGTATAGTCACAAGAATCTATCACTTTAATGCAATATCCACATTTCACTCTATTCCCATATTAACTATATCATTATTATATTAACAAAGACTTTAGATAATAGTTAGCATATTCATTAGTTATATTAAGAATATTTATATAGAACTTTTCAACAAAAAATAGTTTATAAAGCAATTTACATAGCTAAACAATATTATATTAAAAGCAGCTGTGACTGCCTTTACACATATTACCAGAGTAATGTACCTGACCTATTCCTTCTTTGGAACTTAGTGCACTTAAGAAGGGCACAGAAGGAAAAAGGACAAATCCCATTTCATTTGCAAGGATGCTAACCAGGGGATATGAGTATCATGCAACTCTAACAAATTTTTATTATTTTTGTACAATAACATTTTTATTGTTATTTTACTGAGTAATTTGAAAGATTGGAACAGAAAGTACCCACTTCCTGTTAACATTCAATAAGTCTCTTCAAGTCCTCTGCATTCCAGTTCCAGAACTTAAAGGACATTTGAGTTCTTTTCCAGGACATGAGGTTAAAAAAAAAAAAAGAGTACATATCCTGGAAAAAGAGTACGTCTTGTCACCTTCAAAATCTAGGTTATGATCTCAGGAGCAAGAGACAAAAGGTAGTTTCCCAGCCGTGCAGTGCAACTCTATGCGCATTTACTCAGAAGCAAATCCTACTGAGTTCTACATAGGATTTGTTCCCAGGTAACGGCTGCACACCTTTAAAGACTGGAAGGGGGAAAATGTCCCTTTGACATTTATAGCAACCAATCGCACAAGTGAAAACCAGCGGCCAGGCGACTCTGAGGGCGTGTCAGGAAGAGGGCTGCGTGCAGGGACGTGTGGTGGGCGGGGAGGCAGGTGAGGCAGAGCCTCCCCACTGCAGTCCTTTGAAAAGCACTGCTTCCATGTGAGGCACCCACAACCTATGCGCAGAACGAGGAGGGAGGGAGTGCAGAGCGCATGGGCTGTGGGTGCCTCACAGGGTGGTGCTTTTCAAAGGTGGGGAGGGGAGGCTCTGCCCTCAGCTGCCTCCCATGCCTCCCCACCCACTGCGCGCCCGTGCTGAGTATTGTGCCTTCCCACGAAGGCATGCGGTGAGGGAGGGAGCGGGCTGTGGTGCCGGCGCCTCCCACGGCGGCACTGCCCTTCCAAGGACTCCAGCGGAGGCTCTGCCTCACCTGCCTCCCCGCCCGCCCGCCCCAGCAGAGCGGCAGCCCCCGCGCAGCCTCACCTTCTGCAGCTTCCCCAAGAAGAGCTCCTTGGCGAAGGCGGGCCGCGAGCAGCCGGTGCGCAGCTGCCGGACCCCGGCGGGAAGAGCGGCGCGCCCCAGGCGGAGCAGCACAGCGAGCCCACTCATGGCCGTCCGCGGGTCCCTCGGCGTCGCCCTCACACGGCCGGCGCGCCGCGATGACGCCACAGTGGGCCGCCTCCGGGGGAAGGCGCGCCCCCGCTGGCCGGAGCCGGGACTGCGCGGTGCGGGTCGAGCGCCGGCGCCCCCTGGAGGAAAGGCGGGGGCGGCGGTGTGGAGGCGCGTCTCGGGCCGGCCCTGCTCTGCTCTGCGTGGCTCTGACCTCCTGCTGGCCGCAGGCAGAAGGGGCCGCTCACGACCGGGGGCAGTCACCCCGGCCGAGAGGGAGTCTGGCCTCCTACGTGCACTGCCCCAGTGCTACCTGAAGGGTCTCTGTGGTACCGCTGGGCACCTGCTGCCCAGCAGCCAGGCCTGGACCGCCATACAGCAAGCAGCGGCAGGAGGCTCGGACCGGCGGGCAGAGCTCCAAAAAGCCCCCCCTGAGCCTCTTACTGGTGTTCGTCACGTCACATCTGGCCTCCCACCCCAGAAGGAACTGGTGATGATGTCATCACCAGTTCCTTCCAGTGGGACTTCAGACAGGCGGACCGTGTGAAGTGGCCCAGCAGGGGACAAACGCTGAGAAACGCTGCACTACATCAGCCGTCTCCAACGGGAAAGGTGTCCTCGGAGCAACCGGCACTTACCGTTCCTTCCCCGCGGCCGATCTCCCCAAACCGAGCTCCGGCCTGCTGCACCTGCCCAGAAATTTATTTATTTATTCACATTTTTATACCGCCCTTCCTCCAAAGAGCTCAGAGCGGTTTACACAGCTGCTCCTCCCCTCCTTCTTGTCCTCACAACAACCCTGTGAGGTAGGTGAGGCTGAGAGAAAGTGACTGGCCCAAGGTCACCCAGGAAGCTTTGTGGCTGAGGCGCAGTGGCTGAGGCGCAGTGGCTGCTGGGCGACAGAACCTGGAACAGGCGGGCCCGAGCTCGGTTTGGGGGAGATCGGCCGCGGGGAAGGACAGCTCCCCCATGCAATGGTAAGTGCCGTCGTACGGGGCACAGAAGGCAGGGCGCCGGACTTGGCCCACGGGACAGGGTCTGGAGAGCCCTGCACTAGATGAGTGTGCCAAAGCATTTGCTGGCCAGTGACACAGGAGTCTAAGGGCCCAGTCCTAACCAACTTTCCAGCACTGGCCCTTGTGTCATTGGAGTGTGTGCTGCATCCTGCACTGGAGAGCAGCCACTGATGCATCCTCAAGGTGAGGGAACTTTGTTTCCTTACCTAAGGGCTGCATTGTGACTACATCAGTGCTAGAAAGTTGGAGAGAATTGAGCCTTAAGTAGGTCCACACCTACACCAGGCTACATATGAAGTGCCTATTAGGACCCATGTCTTTTCCCCACTGGGAGGATTTTCCTGCATACAAAAAAAGAAAAAAGCATACAGGAAATGGGCAAAAAAAAAAAAAGCCCATGGCACCTGAAGCTTCTGGTAGGCTATATAATGTTGCCCTGGAATGCAACATTATTATGGAGAAAACAGTAAAAGTGATTCAAACTAGATATACTTTCCTGAGTGATGTTCTTGTGACTTTTGGTGACGCAAACTATGGAAGACCTTTGAGCAGGGAGTGGAAGTTTTAGTTCATGGCTGGGCTCCAAAGTACTACTTTAGGTACACACACAAAGCCCTTTGGGGGATTGACTGTTTCCCTTTGAACATTGGACTGATTGATGTGCTGCATAACAAACTGCTTGGGGAAGTCTCTTCTGTTTTAACACTGGTCTGTCATCTGGCCTGGAGTCCACTGCTTGAGAAAGTCAAAAGTGCTTCAGGGAGTGCAGAATTAGTGGCACAATTACTTGGAACCGAGGAAGTTCTGTTTCCAGAAGAGGCAAATGTAAAAATTAAACCAGCTATGAAAAGGGCCCTTCCCTTGTTATGCCACCCTGCCTTTTCCTTAATATTTAAATGAGGGCCTCACGCTTTGTTGTTATACATTTTTGTTTAGCTTCTATAAATAAAATCTGATTGTTTTTAAGGCTGCAATCCAGGTGTGTAATACACATTTACACCAATCCTTTACATGACTTCAGAAGCAAGTCCCATTCTGTTCAATGCAGTTTCTTTCTAGGAAAGTGTCAAAGGACTGCAGCCTTACCTGGGGGGGGGGGGGTTAGGCCCCTTTGAAGTCAGTGGAACTTACTTCTGAATAGAACAGGGCTTGCCAAACCCCAGCCCATAGGCCGGATCCAGGATTTGGAAAAAGCTCCCCTCTTGAGCAGTACTTACTGGTCTGCATTCCGGTTCCCAGATCAGCTTGAAAGAAATGCAGTGCCATAGCAGAACATAAGCACCACTTGGAATTGGGAGAGCTTTTTCAGGACATAGCAGTTTCCTGTTTGGAGACCACTGGAGTAGACACACATAGGATTGCACTCTAAAAGACCAAGCAATTCTAAGACCATGCCCTGGTATAGAGAATTTTAAATCTGCTGGGGTTTTTCTGTTTGTGCTCCTGTACTAGGAATATCTCCAAAAATATAATAAAATTGCATGCCTCTCAGTGTTAGCAATTCTTATTTCAACTTTCAGTAAAGGGCAAAGGCCTTTTTACTGCTGTTTGCCCCTCTATTTTAGAAAATTGCACTTTAAAACTTTGGATGAAAAGCCATTTGTCATGTCACTTGTAGCTTTGTTACTGTGCATTCCACTAATATTCCTCTTATGCGTTTTCTCCAGATACAACAGTCTTCCTTCCGTTGTGAGAATGCAGAGCTAACAATTTGAAATCACCTCCTCTACCATCCAGTCTGGTTCTGCCAGCAGTTTTATAGTCTTAAGGGTGAAATCCTAACCCATTTGCCAGCAGCGACATAAGGGCAATGCAGCTCCTAGGTAAGGAAACAAACATTCCCTTACCTTGAGGAGGCCTCTGTGAGTGTCCCCCAATTGCAGGATGCAGCACATATTGCCACAGCTATGCCAGTGCTGGAAAGTGGGTTAGGATTTGGGCTTAAGCCTTAGGCTCCAATATGCAGAGTTAGGTGTGCCCATTGAAATCAATAGGTCCAGATGCCCCTAACAATTCGTAGGATCAGATGATATATCATCATCATCATCATCAATATTTATTAATATATAACCATTTGTAAAACTGCAAGCAAGAAACCATGCTCCTTCTCTTCTCTGGAAACCTTTTATTTCCCTTTTGCTAGTACAATATTCCGGAGCAGTCAGTTCTTCATTTCCTGCTCTGTACCTATTAATACAGCAATTGGCCTGGTTAACATCAGAGACAGGAACATGTGGTCAGGGAAGGCAGAGCTCCACCACCCACTTTCTGAGGGTGGAACAATGTGATTCCCTGTGATTGTGCATGCACTCCGCTCAGTTTCTGAGTAGTTGCACAATCACTGGGGTCGGGAAGTCGAGCTCTTGTCTGCCTCAATGCTAGTCTCTCCTGTATAGATACTTAGCTGCAGCAGTGAAAGTTCAGCCTCCCCAGCAATCAGTAGCATAGCTATGGGGGGCACAGCACTAAGTTTTGCAGAGTGCCTCAACGTACTGTGCAACCTGCCCCTCCCCTAGCCCCCAGAGCCATTCTGGGAGTAAAGTGGAGGCATCTCTTCTGCTTTGCTCTTGTTGCCTGTAATGGCTCCAATTGCTAGAGGCAGCTTGAGGCAGAGCACATTGAGGTGCAAAACAACACAGCATATTGACCCTGCAAATCTTAGTGTTGTGCTCCCTCTGTGGATGTTTGGCGGTGATGTCATACTTCTGGGTCGCCAAGCGCCATGCACAGTACCTCCCCAACCTTGGACCTCACCACACATCACTGATCAGAGGCAAAAACTGCCATGATAAAAATGGCTGTATGGGAGACGCCTCCACACAAAGAAGCAGCTATGATTCAAGTCAAGATGTTCTATCTTCTGCTTCCTCATGTGGCTATCTCCTATCCACGTTTACTCTTAAGTGCTGTAGATGTCACTAGAATGTTCTCCCAAGTAAGTGTGCATGAGATTTGGCATCATTACTCCTCCTTAGTCAATTGCATCCAAATACTGGAACATATTTTGTTAGAAATCAAAGCTAAAGCAACCAATTCACTAATTAACACCATTTTCCTTGGAGATTCAAGATTCCAGGTGTCAAAGAGTGAAATTTGCCTCCATCCTTCCAAAACTAACATCATGGTTGTGGGCTTTTGCACCTGTTAGTACATTGTGTGAGTGGCATTTTTGTACTACTAAGACTGCAATGCTATATAAAGGCAGCCATGGCCTGAAGCATACTACATCTTTCCGATATGTTAGGACTTCCTTCCATTTCAATCATTTTTATCAAACCCCTTTGGACCTTTAAGTATATTTTACATATTCATATTTTCTTTTTCTTGTACATCTTATAACACTTCTTCTCTATTTAAGTAGCCTGAAAGCTTTAAATATATGATTATAGAATTGCCATGGTGCAGATAAAAAGCAGAATGAGAAATGCCAATAAATTAATAACCTCCTGTCATAATTGCATTTTGCAAGATTGTATGTGCTTATTATAAAATTTAGATCCAGGAACTTGCAAACTGTCTTTGGCATTCAAATACTGCTGGAAGGTAATTACCACAGCAGCAGTCATTTCTCCATTAACCATTTAAGTCTATCCTGCTTTCTTCATGTGAATGCAACAAGAGTTGTGGGTAACTGGGGATGTCATGCTTTTAAAAAATGTTTCAGAGAGGTTTAAGCACAAACCTGGTGGAGAAAAGGCTGATCACAGTCTTAGACCTTGTAATACAGTGCCTCTCTCAAATTACAATTTTAGTTCAAATCTCTTTGCAGGGCATGTAGAACAGGGGTGTTCTACAGGCCTTTCAACTTTAGAGTTCCTAGACATTTAACAATTGTATAGAGGGGGGAATTTCAGCAGGTACAGCTTGTCATCTGTGAGATGACAAGTTGTACCTGCTGAAATTTCCTCTTCTACACAGTTGTTCAAGGTTCAGGAGCTCTAAAGTTGAAAGGTTGGCCATCCTACTGTAGAAAGTACAGAGGACTGGTGCATGTAATAGTTTTTTCTTTTTGTGATTATACCTTCCTTCTTTTGTCCATGGATTACGTATAGAGGGAAAGGGGGGGGAATCTGGTCTTGCATTCTGTGACATTCTATGCAATCTGGTCTTGCATTCTATGTTCCGAGATACAGATAGCAGCTGACACGGGCAACATCAAGGGGATGTATGACGGTATCAAGCAGGCCCTAGGTCCAACACAGAGGAAAATTGCCCCTCTGAAGTCTGCCACAGGCGAGGTCATCCAGGATCGGGCGCAGCAGATGGAACGCTGGGTGCAGCACTACTCTGAGCTATATTCCAGAGAAAATGTAGTCACCGAAGAAGCACTGAACAACATTGAGTGCCTGCCTGTGCTGGAAGAGCTTGACAGTGAACCAACCCTAGAAGAACTTCACGTGGCCCTGGACTCCCTTGCCTTTGGCAAGGCACCTGGAAAAGACAGCATCCCTGCTGAAGTCCTAAAATGCTGCAAAGGAGATCATCGTCACTGAGCTGCATGAAATCCTCTGTCTCTGCTGGAGAGAAGGTGGAGTACCTCAAGACATGAGGGATGCAAACATCATCACGCTGTACAAGAACAAAGGTGACAGGGATGACTGCAACAACTACCGCGGCATCTCTCTCCTTAGCGTTGTAGGAAAGCTGTTTGCCCGAGTTGCACTAAAGAGGCTCCAGGTACTTGCAGAGAGCGTCTGTCCAGAATCGCAGTGTGGATTCCGAGCCAACAGGTCCACCACTGATATGGTATTCTCCCTTAGACAACTGCAGGAGAAATGCAGGGAACGACAGCCACTCTTTATAGCCTTCATAGATCTCACAAAGGCTTTCGACCTGGTCAGCAGAGACGGCCTCTTCAAGATTCTCCCCAAGATCGGATGTCCACCCAGGCTCCTCAGCATCATCAGATCTTTCCACAAGGACATGAAGGGCACTGTTGTCTTCGATGGCTCCACATCAGACCCTTTTGACATCCGAAGCGGAGTGAAGCAGGGCTGTGTTCTTGCGCCAACCTTGTTTGGGATTTTCTTCGCTGTCCTGCTGAAGCAGGACTTTGGAACTGCAACAGAAGGCATCTATCTCCGGACCAGATCAGACGGAAAGCTCTTCAACCTCTCCAGACTGAGAGCAAAATCCAAAGTCCAGCTGAAATGTCTGCGTGACTTCCTCTTTGCCGACGATGCAGCTGTCACTACCCACTCTGCCAAAGATCTCCAGCAGCTCATGGATCGTTTTAGCAAGGCCTGCCAAGATTTTGGACTGACAATCAGCCTGAAGAAAACACAGGTCATGGTTCAGGATGTGGACTCACCTCCCTGCATTACAATCTCTGAGCATGAACTGGAGATTGTCCATGACTTTGTGTACCTTGGCTCAACGATCTCCGACACTCTTTCTCTCGATACCGAGCTAAACAAGTGTATCGGTAAAGCAGCTACCACGTTTTCCAGACTCACAAAGAGAGTCTGGTCCAACAAGAAGCTGACGGAACATACCAAGATCCAGGTCTACAGAGCTTGCGTCCTGAGTACACTTCTGTACTGCAGCGAGTCATGGACTCTTTGCTCACAACAGGAGAGGAAACTGAGCGCTTTCCACATGTGCTGCCTCCGACGCATCCTCAGCATCACCTGGCAGGACAAAGTTCCAAACAACACAGTCCTGGAACGTGCTGGAATCCCTAGCATGTATTCACTGCTGAAACAGAGACGCCTGCGTTGGCTTGGTCATGTCGTGAGAATGGATGATGGCCGGATCCCAAAGGATCTCCTCTATGGAGAACTCGTGCAAGGAAAGCGCCCTACAGGTAGACCACAGCTGCGATACAAGGACATCTGCAAGAGGGATCTGAAGTCCTTAGGGATGGACCTCAACAAGTGGGAAACCCTGGCCTCTGAGCGGCCCGCTTGGAGGCAGGCTGTGCAGCATGGCCTTTCCCAGTTTGAAGAGACACTTTGCCAACAGTCTGAGGCTAAGAGGCAAAGAAGGAAGGCCCATAGCCAGGGAGACAGACCAGGGACAGACTGCACTTGCTCCCGGTGTGGAAGGGATTGTCGCTCCTGGATTGGCCTTTTCAGCCACACTAGACGCTGTGCCAGAACCACCTTTCAGAGCGCGATACCATAGTCTTTCGAGACTGAAGGTTGCCAATACAATAATTCTATGAGGCTAGAAAGTTCTTGCTGGTTGTCCATCAGCTTTATTGTGCAGACCAAATATTTTAAAACATATCACAATGAAACCCAGAGAGTGTCACAGTGAAGAAGTTTTAGTCTAATAGAAGAAAGGCAAAGCTGGAGGTGGGCTTTATTTGTGAGCCTAAATATCAAAATTATTGATAGAGGTTCTGTAAGAAATCCTGCACTGTTTTACTCAGTAATGGCTTTATGACACATCAAATTCTTTGATTTTGTTTGAGAGGTGGAATGGGAGAATGCTATATCTGTGTGGCACCTCCTGCTGGTTACTCTGTTGTCAAGGTGAATGACAACAGAGAATTCACCCAGCTGTCCCTGCGTCCTTTAACACTGTGATCCTACAGAAGGCTTTGTAGCCAAAGTCTTTGGGGTTTGAGGATTCCAGAAGCTTAGAGATAGTGGATAATTTAATTTTTTTTAGTATGCACAGTTATCCCTTGACAAAAAAAAAATCAAATTGGCTGTGGATAAGAAAAAGGAAATAATTTTAAAATGTTGGCAGACATGCATAAATTGAAAAGAAGGGTGGGTAGGAGTGCAAACTGAATTAATATTAGTCTCTTGTGGATATTACACAGCTTGGAAAAAATACAGACCTACTCACAAGCAAAGGAAGTGAAATGATTTAATTGCAGTTTATGAAGATATTGATGCAATTATAAACAGACTAATATTTTCCAGACAGACAGCCAAACTACTCTATATTAAGGATTATGTTGCCAATTTTTCCTTTGCCTTTGAAAGGAAACTGAAAATTTACAGATGCCAAGCTTTTTTTGTAAGTTAATGAGCACTTGTTACTATGCACAGAATAAAATAGTTGAAGAATCTCTGTGATGCAATTACCCAGTTGCTGCAGACAGACACATGGTCTTTGCAAGGCTTACACATATCTTTTCAGCTGTTCATCTGAGAGAGGCAATAAAACCCATTTGACACTGATGGAATGCAAAAGGTGTTCACAGTCTCTTGGTTGTTGAGAAGTTCCATTTGAAATGGGGTCACAACATGGACTGGATGACAGCAGGTAAGAAATATGGTGAACTTGTAGAGGTAGGGCAGAATGGACTGAGGGACAAGAGACAGAAAAATATCTAGTTTAAAGTTATTTGTTAACATGCTATGAAGTCACAAAAAACGTTCTCTGTTTCCCAACCCCACTGCCTCAGAGACAGAAGAGAAGCCCAACATCTGTTAACTTTGTCGTGTTCTTCAATCTATGAAGGGGGAAGGTGGAGGAAAGATACCAACAATCTGTTTCTTCTTACACATGTGTAACTAGACAAAACTACAATGTCAGGAAAAGTGCTGAGCATTTATCTCTGTGAGATATGTTGTGGGAACACATTCTTCAGCTTTTCCAAGAACTGTTGAGCTGGATGCACTTCAGCAGGTGCTCTGAGAGGAATTTTATCAGAGAGTACAAAGTTTCTTTTGGATCCCTTTGCAACGGGGGAGGGGTGAAACAGAGAAGGGGAGGGTGGTGATGGGTGATGAGGGCAGGGAGAGGTGAAACAAGGTGGGGGAGAGGGAGAGGTGAAACAAGGTGTAGACAGCTGGAAAAGTCTTTGGAGCCCAGGTCTACCCACCCATGTGGTACTGGCAGCTAGATACAGTAATACAGAAAACCAAACACACTCCTAGGTCTCTCTAAAATCTTTTAAATATAGAAAATTATGCAGAAAATGAGTATCATCATATGTAGGCTCCCACTAGAATGGAAAGTGTAGCCCCATAGCTGTGTACCTGAGCTCCTGTATGCTCCTTCACAGTAAACAGATCCACAAGCCAAAGAGCTACTGTAGCAGTCCAGCTTCCTCCCAGATTTGACACTGTGTTAAGGAGGGTCATGAATGCATTCCTCGGCCCAGCATTTATGGCTTGTCAGTAGCTGCAGCCTCACACTCATGGTTGTAGCTTCTGCATCCCCTGTGGGCAACTGAGTAGATAGAAAAGTATAAGATCCCAAGGAATTTCTGGACCCCCTTCTTTGGCTCCTGGGCCCCCTTTTTTCCCTGGGTTCGGGTACAAATCACACCCCTTATCCCACTTTCCTAGGCCCTGCACTTCAGTAGGCCTCAGTTAAGACATTTGAAGAGCAAGGGATGTGTGTGCATACACACACAGTTTAATGGAACAAAAGGAGGGTTCTTGCTTCTACAACTGGTTTAGGGACATTTTAGAATTGTACACATATAAAAGCTACAGAAGCCTATAATAGAATTATATACAATATTTGGCAATAGAGGCAGACTGTTGATGTCACAGCTGTGACCATTGGTTTGTACTAGTGGAGACCTGTAAAAAGGTGGTTTTTAGTGCTCCATGATTATTTGAAGCTCCTTCTCTATGCTGGGTGATGATTGGACACAGCATTACAAGTGTGCCTTCACCAGTGTTCTGAACAAGAATACAAATATTTTCCTTTGCTTCTTGCAACTTGGCCCAGTGCACCAAATAATTATATTTAACATTTTTGCTGCTGTGTCACATTTTGAGGAATTCTGGTTGTCCTTTCTCCCTTTGTCATTTGCACATGCCTGATCTTGGAAGCTAAGCAGGGTCAGGCCTGGTTAGTACTTGGATGGGAGTCCACGTGGGAATACCAGGTGCTGTAGGCTTATACCATAGTCTTTCGAGACTGAAGGTTGCCAACCATTATTTCCACCTGTTGAGTTCTCCGCATACAAAAATGCTTATGGTTTATTCCCAGACACATTTAGTGATGATATTCAGTTATGCTATCATTCCAGTTAATGAGTCACCCAGTTTATCCTGCATAACATTACAGTGTTTTTTTTTGTACAGAGGTCTCTTAATTAGGCAACCCTATTTCCTGTTTCTCTCCAAATGGAAATGCTACATAGCACTTCTTTAGCAGAAATGCTGGTTTGCAATGTGAGAGAATGCTGCCACTTCTGGTCTAGCTTCCATGTCTGACTGGAATCGTGAGGGAGGGGGGAAGAGGAAGACGGTGGCATTTATTCAGTAAACCCTCAGCATTTTGGATGAGGGTACAACAAATATGGCAAGTTTATTGACTGCTTGCCTTACCACAGTAGTCAACAATAAGGAGATTTGATCTATTGGTTACTTTGCAGAGGTGCATTGAAGGCATCCCTAATCAACATCTATTTCCCTTGGAAGTTCTATTTCTCTTGTCAAGAGAGCAGTAAGCAGGAAATCATTCTCAGGCACGCCTCTGTGGGTATTTTTGGGCCTAAAGGCTCTTATTCCTTTTCAGTGTCCTGGGTCAATGGCACAGGAGTTCAAGAGTGTTTGCTTTGTGTACTGTACTTTATGCTGAATGTGTTTTATTCTAAATACACTGCTGCTGTATTCTAAGCAACGTGCTACAAATATTTATACGTAGTAACAAAAACTGATTTTTTAAAAAACATTTGTTTTTTAAAAGCAGGTAAATACCTCTTTGTATTTAAATACTTTTTAAAAAGTGCTTACCACTATTAGGGTGCAATCGTAAACCCTTGTCAGTGCTTTCTAGCACTGACATAAGGGAAATGCAGCTCTGAGGTAAGGGAACAAACATTCCCTTATTTTGAGGAGGCCTCCATGAGTGACACCCAACTGCAGGATGCAGCACACGTCCCATTGGCACCGCTATGCCAGTGCTGGAAAGCACTGACGTAAGGGGTTAGGATTGCGCCCTTAATCTGGTACCAGCAACAAATAACAAACAGTCTGACAACCTAATCTGAAGTGTGTCTACTCAGAAGTCAGTCTCAATTTCAAGGGTACCTAGTCACAGGTAAGCATGAATAGGATTACAACCTATATTTAGGAAGGCTGCAATCCTATAAAAACATGGGAGTAGACTGCATTAATGAACCTTACTTCTGAGCAGACATGCACAGGATTGTGCTATAAGTTACTTATAAGTTGTGCTATAAGCTGACTCATTACATAGACTGTATCCTTTGTGAATCTGTTCTCTCTTCTTTTACATGGTAGTTGCTTACTATTTTCCTCACAGTTTCATGCAAACAGTTTTACATCTTACATACCCTATACCAGTTCACAGACGAAAATAGGGACATCCTTGCAGTGGCATAGCTAAGGGGGTGTGGCAGGTAGCAGTTGCACCAGGCATCAAACTTTAGGGGGGCAACAAGCTGAGCTTGCCACTAGTGACCAAAATTGTGAAAATCTTGTATTGGCAACCTTCAGTCTCGAAAGACTATGGTATCGCGCTCTGAAAGGTGGTTCTGGCACAGCGTCTAGTGTGGCTGAAAAGGCCAATCCGGGAGTGACAATCCCTTCCACACCGGGAGCAAGTGCAGTCTGTCCCTGGTCTGTCTCCCTGGCTATGGGCCTTCCTGCTTTGCCTCTTAGCCTCAGACTGTTGGCAAAGTGTCTCTTCAAACTGGGAAAGGCCATGCTGCACAGCCTGCCTCCAAGCGGGCTGCTCAGAGGCCAGGGTTTCCCACTTGTTGAGGTCCATCCCTAAGGCCTTCAGATCCCTCTTGCAGATGTCCTTGTATCGCAGCCTGTCCTTGGTCTACCTGTAGGGCGCTTTCCTTGCACAAGTTCTCCATAGAGGAGATCCTTTGGGATCCGGCCATCATCCATTCTCATGACATGACCAAGCCAACGCAGGCGTCTCTGTTTCAGCAGTGAATACATGCTAGGGATTCCAGCACGTTCCAGGACTGTGTTGTTTGGAACTTTGTCCTGCCAGGTGATGCCGAGGATGCGTCAGAGGCAGCGCATGTGGAAAGCGCTCAGTTTCCTCTCCTGTTGTGAGCGAAGAGTCCATGACTCACTGCAGTACAGAAGTGTACTCAGGATGCAAGCTCTGTAGACCTGGATCTTGGTATGTTCCGTCAGCTTCTTGTTGGACAAGACTCTCTTTGTGAGTCTGGAAAACGTGGTAGCTGCTTTACCGATGCGCTTGTTTAGCTCGGTATCGAGAGAAAGAGTGTCGGAGATCGTTGAGCCAAGGTACACAAAGTCATGGACAATCTCCAGTTCATGCTCAGAGATTGTAATGCAGGGAGGTGAGTCCACATCCTGAACCATGACCTGTGTTTTCTTCAGGCTGATTGTCAGTCCAAAATCTTGGCAGGCCTTGCTAAAACGATCCATGAGCTGCTGGAGATCTTTGGCAGAGTGGGTAGTGACAGCTGCATCGTCGGCAAAGAGGAAGTCACGCAGACATTTCAGCTGGACTTTGGACTTGGAAAATCTTGATATATCTGAATAATACCATTATGTTATATATCATTGGAAAGGTAATTTAATTCAGAGTGCAGTGAAACAAACTGCACTGGAATATCTGTATTCTATCAAAAGTTATGGCCAATTAACCAGAAAATGAAAACACAACTGTCTTGTGGAACAAAAAGTGAATTTGCTTAACTCCAAACTGACCTATGAGATTGATTGTTCTGAGTGCCAATGAGATGTTATTATTATACAGCATGGAACCAATATCTTTTTATTTATTTACTTAATTAGATTTGATTTTGTCATGCAGGGGGGCTACAAAATCTTCTTTGACCACGGATAGCAGATAGATGCCTTAGCTATGCCACTGACTGAGGGGAGGCAGCAGAGCAAGTAGGTGGTGAGCTGCAGGGGGGAGAAGGTGGGTTCCTCCCAATTTTCACTTTTTAAAAAGCCCGGGTGTGATGTCACTTCTGGTTGTGATATCACTTCCAGGGCAACATTTTGAGCTTGGCACCAGGCTACACAATTATTAACTATGCCACTGCATCCTTGTAACACCAAAGTTGACTTTGTGAACCCTACATCCTGTACTTATATATTGTTGAAAACCTTCCTGGCTGCTCATCAAACCAGACTGCAATGGTCTGTGCTAAGAACATAAGAGCCCCGCTGGATCAGGCCATAGGTCTATCTAGTCCAGCTTCCTGTATCTCATAGTGTTTCACCAAATGCCTCAGGAAACACACAAAACAACAAGAGACCTGCATCCTGATGCCCTCCCATGCATCTGGCATTCTGAGGTAACCCACTTCTAAAATCAGGAGGTTTCACATTACACATCATGGCTTGGAACCCGTGATGGACATTTCGTCCAGATATTTGTCTAATCCCCTTTTAAAGGCATCTAGGCCAGATACCATCACAACATCCTGTAGCAAGAAGTTCGACAGACTAACTACACAATGAGTAAAGAAATATTTTCTGTCCGAACTCTCCCAACATTCAATCTTAGCAGATGTCCCCTGGTTCTGCTATTGTGTGAGAGGGAAAAGAGCATCTCTCTATCCACCCTCGCATAATTTTGTATGTCTCAATCATGTCCCCCCTCAGGCACCTTTTTTTCTAGACTGAAGAGCCCCAAACGCTGTAGCCTTTCCTCATAAGGAAGGTGCCCCAGCCCAGTAATCATTTTGGTCACTCTCTTTTGTACCTTTTCCATTCCACTATATCCTTTTTGAGATGTGGTGACCAGAACTGGACACAATACTCCAGATATGGCCTTACCATCGATTTGTACAATGGCATTATAATATTAGCCGTCTTTTTCTCAATACCTTTTCTAATGATCCCAAGCATAGAATTGGCCTTCTTCACTGCTGCCGCATTGGATTGACACTTCATCGACCTGTCCACCAAGATCCCTTTCCTGTTCCATCACAAGACAGCTCAGAACCCATTAGCCTAAATGTAAAATGTTGATTTTTTGCCCCAATGTGCATTACTTTACACTTACTTACATTGAAACACATCTGCCATTTTGCTGCCCAGTTTGGAGAGATCCTTCTGGAGTTCCTCACAACTGCTTCTGATCTTCACCACTGAGAAAAATTTGGTGTCGTCCATAAACTTGGTCACCTCGCTGCTCATCCTTGTTTCCAAGTCATTTATGAACACGTTGAAAAGATCCCTGGGGCACTCCACTTTTCACCATTGTGAAAATGGCCCACTGACACCCACTCTCTGCTTCCTGGTCCTCAACCAGTTCCTAATCCATGAGGAACTGCTGTCTTATTCCGTGACTGTGGAGTTTCCTCAATAGCCTTTGGTGAGGGACTGTATCAAACACCTTCTGAAAATCCAGGTATATAATATTCACAGGTTCTCTTGCATCAACATGCCTGTTGACCTTTTCAAAGAATTCTAAACGGTTTGTGAGGCAAGACTTACCCTTACAGAAGCCATGCTGATTCTCCCTCAGCAAGGCCTGTTTGTCAGTGTGCTTTAAGATTTTATCTCTGATGCGGCATTCCACAATCCTACCTGAAACAGGCTGACCAGCCTATGGTTTCCCAGGTCTCCTCCCCTTTTTAAAGATCGGTGACATTTGCTATCCTCCAGTCTTCTGTGGCCATTTTAAGGGATAAGTAGTATATTTTAGTCAAGAGATTGGCTACTTTGTTCTTCAGTTCCTTAATAACTCTTGGGTGGATGCCATCAGGGCCTGGTGACTTACTGATCTTTAGTCAATTAGGTCAGAAACGCCTTCTCTTTTAACCTCTATCCAACTTAATTTCTTGGTCAGGAGGGGCCGTTCAGACAGCATTATCTGCCCAAGGTCTTCTGCCATGAAGACAGATGCAAAGAACTCATTTAATTTCTTTGCCATCTCCAAGTTTCCTTTTATCTCCCCTTTCCCTCCCTCACCATCCAGAGGGCCAACTGCTTCTCTGGCGGGTTTCCTGCTTCTAACATATTTGAAGAAGCTTTTATTATTCCTCTTAATGCTGCTGGCCATGTGTTCCTCATAGTCTCTCTTGGCCTCCTGTGTCACCTTCTTACATTTCTTTTGCCACAGTTTATGTTCCTTGTTATTCTCCTCATTAGGGGAAGACTTCCATTTATGAAAGGAAACTTCCTTGTCCTTTATAGCCTCTCTAACTTTGCTCATTTAGCCATGCGGGCACCCTCCTGGATTTAGTCGAGCCCTTCTTCCTTTGCAGTACAGTAAACACTGGGCCTCTATTAGCATCCTTTGATTGATTCAAAAACCAAGTAATTATTCTTTTATTCAGAAAAAAACATTATTGCCCTATAATGTGCTATCAACAACTGCAGTGTGTGAAATAGAAGGATGTGCACTTCACGGTTTTGAATGTGCACTACATGCTGTTTATATACTTGGATATACCTGCATGTGCATGAGACAGGACGCATTCATTCCCCACTCAGGCTCCAAGCTGTTCACACTGATATGGGAGTAAATCTCATTGTCACCTACTTCTGAGTAAACATGAATAGGATTGCATTATCAAAAGCTTGCCTTCCTGCAATCTGAGGTTGGACGAAAAGTCCCACATACCACCACCACCACAGAAACAAAACTGTGCATCTTCACGATAACAAAGCATCTTCATGAAGC
This sequence comes from Tiliqua scincoides, assembly GCF_035046505.1. Lineage (NCBI taxonomy): Eukaryota > Metazoa > Chordata > Lepidosauria > Squamata > Scincidae > Tiliqua > Tiliqua scincoides. Next base: position 214,218,687 of record NC_089822.1, read on the forward strand.
AAGGAGAGACACAAAAGGTAGTGATTCTTCAGGGAGAAAATGGGGGCCACCTCTGGTAAAGAACGAAAATTGGAAGTGTCAAGGGTAGGAAATAAGGCTATTGCTGATCAGTGTTCCCCCAAGTGCACAGAGTCATGCTATGGCTGCATGGGGGGCAGCTCCAGAGCACTTGGCAATGCAAAGAATGCTGGTGCAGCTCAGTTTTCCATAACCTGAGGCAAAGCTACAAGCTGGTGGTGGCCTCAAATTACAATATTTGACAAGGTAGGTAGCTAAGCCACTGAGAATTTTTAAGGGACTCTAGATGAGCCATACATTCCAAACCCCATGATTTTTATGTGTGAGGAGAAAACGCAGTCAAACCAAGTTTGATATCTTACCTGTGCATAATAGGGCAGGACTATGAGTATCATTTCTTGCATGGGATGGTTCTTCCTAAAACACCATAAAATGAGATTGCCAAACACTGAAGTGGCTTAGTAATTTTATTCATTTAGTATGAAAAAATATAAGTGCTTGTAGTTCTACAAAGGATGAGAAACTGAGTGAGTTCAAAGTGATTTATTTGATTTCCCACATAATCACAGTTATAGTTTTACAACGATAAGGTCCGATACTACTTACAAACAATGCATATTAAAATGAAAGCACTCCTTTCTTCCCAACAGTTACAAAATGGGTCTTGAGCCTCCCAGAAAAGAAGCTTCTCATGAGCGTGATGTTTCTTGAAGTCTTAACAGTCTGCATTCAAGACCTAATTCTAACAGTTTAATTCAACTCGTTGCTGGGATTAGAATTTCTAGCAGGAGACAGGTACTGTATGCAACCTGAAAGTGACTGCAGACTTATATTAATACTAATTTACACACTATATACAAATTTAGAGAATTAGCTACTCCTCCTACTTGGTCCTGTTTCCACTGCCCTTTTCCCTCCCTTAAATTTTATCTTATAGTTGGTCTCCCCCCCTTTTAACTATATACACAATTACTCATTTTGCAGGCAAGAAGCGTGATGATATTTTACAACGGAAACAGCAAAATGCATGCTTAATTGCAGAAAACGCACAGCTTTATATGGAACAGCAAGTCAACATGTAGAGAGTCATTGTTTAAATAGCTGCTGACTGTCTTTCAGCTCATTTTTAAATCAAGAAACAAGAGGCTTCTGCTGCATGCAGTTCTTGATGGGAAAATCATTCTACAATGTTATGCTTGAAGACCTTTTTAGCAATACAAGACATGTACATTATATTAGGATTATTTTTTTTACATCGTTTTACATTTCATTCTTAACTTAAAAGGATTAAAAACAAATACATATCTGACTGTTGTCCCAGAAAAGACACTTTTGCAAGGTTTATTAGAGTTTCCTTCAATCTCATTCAGTTTTCAGCCACACACATGGTTCAATACTGTTTTATGCCAATTTTTAATCAATAAGGAAAATCTAAAAAGCTTTTCAATAACTTTTTGTTTTTGCTGCTACATGTGTAAAATTGGATTTGCCCCAGCAAATAATGATGATGGTCATTTCCCCAATACAGGAGAAATGGATTTTGTACTCTGTTTAAAAGGTATTTGGGCACTTTAGACTGCTTTTCTGAAAAGCAGTGAAGTTTAGAAATCTAATGTTCACCATGGACATATTTGAAAATAATGATAGACAGATTAGAAAGAAAGAAAACCTTATTTATTGAATTTCAAGTTTTGTGTGCAGATATTCCAGTACATTCACTATACTTTTGTGCTCTACAGGCACACAGTAAGACAGTTACCTTTCCTTTATCTTACCATGAGAGAGTGTGTAAGTACACATGTATATGTGATGCAACTAATATTATAGGAATCTTCCATGGGGCTCCCTATGAAATCAAAATAGGCAGTGGAAATAGATGGGTGATACATCCAAAAGGTGTTTTTGTTTTTTTGTTTTTTTTTTGGTGTGGCTGATACTAATGTGCTAAATGTAAAACAATGTGACTATCCAGTTCATGTGCTTTGAGCTTGTTCATGTAGACTATACAATGAGCAATAACGAGAAAAAATGCCTACCTCTGTCTTATCTTTTCTGGAACAACTTATAAATTACAGACTATCAGTACAAAGGTCTGAAGAAAAGTCTACATATTTAAATATGTGATCACTTTACTTCAACTAATATCAACAGTAACACTGATATATTTTGCAAATATACAATATGTAGTGTGTAGCCTCAACACTATTAACATTAGATGACATGCAGACAGTTCTATTAACCCTTATAAGAACAAAATTTTTAAAACTGCAAGGAACAGAGCCTCAGGGGGCTAAGGGAAGCCCTCTCAGGTAAGCTGCACAATTTCTGACAGCCTGGGTGACCATAAGATTTACTTGTATTCCTTTCAATTAATAGGAAGATAATTTATTATAAAACAGAATAAGGTATGTCACACATGAGAAATAATGGACAAACTTAAACAGGCTAAACTCTAGGTGATTGCTTTTCTTGATGCAAGTTAACAAAAATACTCGGTAGTTTTGCTGGTAGTTGTGGTACTATCCATAAGAAGGAAGGAGAGAAAGAGAAAAAAACCAAACAGGAGAACATTAGGAATAACTGAATACTGGAACGTCATTTTCACACATCACTTCTACATTCAGGCGCAAGAGATTTCTTTTTATTTTTTTTGCTTTTGTTTTACCCATCTCTCACTGGAACATTTTTCTTCTTCTTTTAAACCAATTCCGCTGGTGCAGTCCTGCAGTTCCTTTTGTTTCTGCCAGTTAGATGTACAGTCCTTGTGACTGAGGTGGCTCAAAATGCTGAAACTACAAAGTATGCTCCATGTATGATCTTTTTTCAAAAATAGGATTTGGGGATACAAAAAAAATCTCATATGGACTTGCAAATGACTCATTACAAACACATAAGCAACAACAGCACAGTTAGATTTTACGAGATGTCTTGCAACTAACTGGACTATGACAGTTTTAGCATAGACTCAGCCTGCTGAGTGTTGGGTAGAACTAACAAATGTGATGAGAAAAATGGTGAGAAAATCCTGCTGTTGCCAGCACATGGCTACATGGAATTACAGGTATAAAAATCTGCACTCAATACTAAAATAAGCCTTTAAATTTCAGATCAATTTCACATGGAAAAAAATCTGAAGAGCAGTCTATTTTAATTGAGATAAACTGAGTAAGTTATGATAGAGGCAATATGGTTGTAAAAGGTATGGATGTTTCTTCTTTTAAGGTCTGAGATGAATGTTTATGCAGTATATGCAAGTCCCTTCCATTTTAACTCTTCATGTGTATTCATGTATTTAAAAAAAAAGTGGATTGTGTAGGTTCACAGTTATTACAGCCTTTAAAGTGTCTAAAAATCTGAGTAGCCAAAATGTAGAGCTAACCCGTAATAAAGGTTGTCTCGTGTTGCTACTGTAGTTACTGCATCTTAACTAGTTTGCTTACCTGAAATAACAGAGCAGTTATAATACTGACTACGTATATTATCATGTTAATAAAATAAGGATTTATACAAAGCAATATCTGACTACAACAGCTAAATGCTATGTTACTTGGCACATTTTGTAATGATTGCTTAGAGATTTTTTTTCCCAAGTCCAGCAAACTTTTAATGAGAACACTGAAATTTGATCTAGTTTTTGGTCTACATTTTCATAAACTGTTCATCTATTGTACTGCCCTTCTATCAATAAGTGGAATTCCTGGTAAAGTATATATTGCTAGCTTTGTGGACTGCAAAAGTTTTATTCTAAGCATAAATGTTAACTATACAGTATATATATATATATGTATATATTTATATATTTATATTATACAAAGTTTACTTACGTACTTTCATCAACCATATGAGGTCTACTTTTTTTTGCCCATTGACAATTAAGGAGCAAGAACGCAACACCTGGTTCTATTTCATTTTTTCCCTTTTATTCCAAGTAGATTATGTTTTCATTATGCATTTAAAATTGTCACAGGGATGAAAAAAGGTAGCTTAGCGTTTTCAACAAGCAGCATGTTTCTAAGGCTACTGGAGAAAAGAAGGGAGAAGGTCATCACTGACTTCAACTATAAGACCAGTATTGATCAGGTTTATATGAATTGTTCTATTGAATCCTTAAGGCCAAAAGGAGTCAATTAAGTTGTTTCTGGCTGGGAGTTTTAAAAATCCATTTTTATAGGCTGCTTCTGCTTCCTGTAAGTGCCTTTTACAGCTACGTCTACAGCTATAATTACTGGCAGGGTCATTTGGTTCTAGACTATTGTGCTGATGCCACTATGCTTGGACTTAGTGCTGGCTGAAGTAGAAGGGGGAACCGGTGGTCCATGATGATGTGAAGCATGGGAAGAATGTGCAGGGTGAGGAGAGGGCAACGAAGGATGGGGAGCATGGGAGTGCTGCGAGTGGGAATGTGGCATGTAAGAATGCTGTGAATGTGCTACATGCTGAGAGTGTGGCACATGATGATATTGATGTGGGTGCTGGATATGCTGAGGTGGGTGGTAATGGTGGTGGTGATGGTAAGGGGGTGGATTCTGCATGTGGCAGTACTGTGAATGGTGAGTATGTACTTGTGCCTGGGTCTGCCCTTCAGCAGGCCCTGTGTGGTGCATAGCAGAAGGGTGCTGTGAGTGTTGCTGATGTGACATTATGGAAGGGTGCTGAGGCTGCTGTGATGGGCCAGATGCTAGATGGCCTTGGGAAGGCTTCCCCCTTTTACTACCAAATAAGGACCCTAGTAGTGAGGAAGAATTAGGCATAGTCTGGTGAGGGCGAGATGGACACTCTCGGGTTGATGTAGCTCTTCGGCGCATATGAGGACTGCTAATGATGGACCCCTAAAAAGAAATTAATAGAAATAAAAATTAAAAAAAATCTTAAAGTATGTGTAAAAGAAAAAAGTTCACAGCAACCATCATGTTTTCCTTGAAAGCTCGTTTGGATAAATTGCTGGAGAACTATAGGAGAAATCTCTCTGTGTGTGTCAACTTCTCAAGATACACATGGGGTGCAAATATGCCCCATTTATAGATTAGTGATTTTAAAAAAATTAAATTAAAAAGTACTGTAATCACTAATCGGTGGCATTAAAACTTTTGATTTTGCTTTATTTTTTCTTATTTTAATTATTAGTCATGTGGTTTATTTTCTCTTCGAAGATAAAAAAAATATACAAGTTTTGTACATTCAATTAAACTCAAATTAGCACACAGTTACTATTCAAATTTCATGCTGATTTTTCTCTAAAATTAAACTTAAAAATAGCTTGCTTCTATTTTGAATTGAGGAAAAGAAGGGTTCTGTCACTAATAGTGTTAGACTGAGACCACGCTTGTGCCTGTCATTCTGTATGCTTCCTGCATTGTATGCAACTCCTGATCTACGGCCCAATGTCTCCCACTATTTAGCATTTAAATGTCTAATTATTCTGTGGAGGCTTTTGTTTTCTTTCTAGACAACTAAGGGGCATAAGCAATGGTGAGGCATCGTGTGCAATATGTAAACTGTAGTCTATCTAATTCAAACACGCACACGCACAAACAAACACACAAAGAAATCTGCAGGCTGGATTCAAAGACATGAACAGTATATAAATGGTTTGAAGATGAATGAAATCTCATGAAATCCACATTGAATTCATCCGTCTTATTTATTTTTTCTTCCCATGCCCTATCTACGCAATTCCATGGTGTCATGACTGCATACATTTTGCAATTTAACTAGAAAATAAGCAATGTGAATGGCTAAGCATGAAGTCAATCGTTCTGGTTAAATCTCGAACAGCACAAACAGTGTACTGTGTGACAAAGAGCCACTGGGCTTTAAGCACAGACCAGACTGAAATGGTGGCAGGAGGACACATCATATTCATTTAACCATGCTTGCAGGAACAGAAGGGGACAAGGTTAGCTGAAATAAAGAAATGGTGCTTGATCTAAAACAAGCTGGAAGTAGTGTTCTGAACAAAAAAAAATGCTAAAAATACAAAGTGAGCAGCCTTGGCATGCATTTTATTTGAGGCAGGCAGGTTATATGTTAGAAGAAAAAGAGCAAAAAAATGTATATAAAAGAAAGGTTTGAAATGCACATCACATCCAGCTAGACATCAGTAACTTCCTACTTACTTCCATATTGCTGTCTAGCGATCCTGCACTGCTGCGACGCCCACGCTTGCCTGCCCAGGACATGCAATACCATAGATTAGAAACTGAGACAAGACCTGGGTGATAAATTTGTTTCCTGTTTCATTGTAGGCTCCTCTAGGGTTTTAACTGGTTCTCCGCCTCCCCCAAGATCAACTTTGCATGTTGTGATAATACAAGAAGTCTAACTTCAGTGGTATACACTTTGGATGCAACACACATCCCACTGCCAAAAATGGGGAAATAAACTCCCATTGATTTTAATGGATCAGAAGACATCACTAAAATGTAAGGCTATCAGTTTAAGTACAGTACATGTATGTCTTAACTATTGTTCAGGGGCAAATATTCACATGTGGTATTATGTATATCTCTAACTACTACATACATATTCCACTTAGTACATTATATCTTCCTCTATAGTCTACTAAGTATATTTACACTTGAATTCTGCTTTTACAAGCAAAATAATTGTGGTGTATTTTGAATAGCTTTGACTGCAGTTTTAAAAAAGATGTTTTTCCAAAACTATTTTAAAATACCATAGGCATACTTAAAGTGCAGTGGGCAATTTTCCTCATTCCCAGTTTTACAACTATGAAATTACTCAACCTCAAAAGATTATAGTGGATTTCATATTAAGATATGAATCTTTGCTATCTTCATGGTAAAAATAAAAAACTAAATTTTACACAGAAAATTTGAAATGTAATATTTATATTTATGGCTAGATTTTGTTAGTTAACTGTGCAGTGCTCAGGTACGCCCAGAATAGCCTAGTGATTTATTATTTTTGGGTCTGGTATTCAAAGGATGGGTGCCCACACGCCAAATCCTATGTGCAGGCTCTTAAACTGGTGGTAGATAAACCTAAAAAACTTATTTTGGCATCAGGATGATGTTGCAAGTCAAAAGAGAACAAAGTCATGGAAACAGCTCCTTGGGTGCATTTCTGAGAGTGTATTTTGACGAAGTTGCCAATACATTTGGAATTTTGGTTTAATTATAATGTCTATATTGAACATACATAAATATTTTTTGTCCTGATAACCACAATGTTCCAGAATAGTTCAAACAAAATTGATGGTAAATTTGATAGTAGTTTAGCTATCAAACCTGTTGCTTTAGTAAATTATTTATGTGATCATGTCCTTCAAATATTTTTAAGTGATACAGTGTTTCTTATTTCCTCACAATACTCAAAGCATTTTTCTCGGTGTCCCAACAACAGGACTGCACTTTTTCAGAAGGTGAAAGGAATGATGCAGCCTATTTAAGGACTGCCACTACTATTATAAAGGAACCTACATTTACTGAATAGGATTAAACATTTTTGTGGCAGTAAGTGCTCTTCCACAAAATCCACTGGGCTCTCAATATCCACAGGGAATCTGTTCCCCCCCATGGACCTCCCCATGGATGCCGAAACATGTAGGATGATGAAATCTGCAGGTCCTGGGCCCTCTAATCCTTCGGAGGATTTTCTGTGGGCCTTCTAAGAACTCCCATAGGAAGGTTCCTTGGAAGGTTCCAGTTTGGAACCTTGGAAGGTTCCAGTTCGTTGTAAAATCCGGAAGTGACATTTAAAGGCCTTAAAAGACCTTTGGAGGGCCAGGGAAACCCTCCCTGATCTTCTGAAGAACTTTAAACATCACTTCTGGTTTTTATGATAAATTGGAAGTGACCTTCTTAAGGCCTTCCAAAAGAACACCCTCCAGAGGTGATTGGAACACAGCTCTGCTCCCCTCTGGAGGGTCCATGTTGGGCCACCCCAACAAGTTTAGGACCTGTGAATACCGAAATCTGTGGGTCCCAAATCCAGATACAGCTGGTTGACCTGTATTTGAAAGCTGCCCCCCAATACAATACTGCAATGGAAATAATTTCATTGATTACATTTCTTAAGCTTAGTTCACATGGAAGCTCTTATGTGATGCAGCCTAGGAGCATCGGTGCCTACTGGGTACCCTGCCCTGAATGATGGGAAGGGTGAAACAGGAATGAGGAGGTGCTATAGTTCCATGGCAGTGTACATGCAGAATGTCCCAGGTTCTATCTCTAGCATATCCAGGCAAAGTTTGGAAAGACCCAAAAGCTGCCAGTCCGATACTGATCTAGATGGATAATGGTTTCACAATATAAGGCAATATTTGTGTTCATACAGGTCTCGGATTTCCCCGTCTATTTGTGCAACTGAAATTATATATCATTATTGCATTCTTTCCAAATTTGGCCTTTTCTGCCACCCTTATCTTTTGTAAGTAGTTTGAGGAGAAGTGGCATGGAAGCAAAGTGTACTTGGCAGGCCACTGATTCACAATCAGTCTGGAAAATTCAATAAGAAACCAACAGTGAATCAGCTATATCCACTATATTCAGCCATATTCATAAAGAACTTCCTTCTCTGCAAGTCTTGTACATGCAGGGAGTTTTAGCTAAGTATGTTTAAATGTGACAGAAGCATAAGAATTCACTTTTCTTAAAGTAAGAATCAGAAGATTTGTTTACTGAATTTGTTCATTACAGCCACCTTTCCTAGCTGATAAACTTGGAGGGAAATTCAATAACTGTTCTCATACCTGTTTGTTATGGAAAAGTACCAAGAGCAAGTGGGCAGGTAACTCAAAAAACAACACAAGTTTGCTTAAGGGAACAAGGGGAAAATTCTCATGCCACAACTGAAAAGCCTTAATACCTTGCTAATTAGCATAGTACGAACAACCTACCCCAATGATGCAGGGCAAAGACGTATTTGGGGATAGAATTATTATGTATGATGTGTATAAAAGCTAGACCTTCATATGATTGCAAACTATGGTTACACTAAAAGAAGTTTTTGACTTTATCCTTTTAAAGGACAGGATTACCAGAGACAAATGGGGGACAGATTTCTATACAATGGTTAAAGATAGAGGCAGAGGGAGTTTTGGCAAATGCAGCTTTCTAAATGCTTCCATTTTGAGCTGCACCTGCCAAATTACCTCTTCTATACAAAGGTTAAAGGTATAGGTACTCTGTCCCCCTTTGTATCTGGTAACCCTATTAAAGGATATCAATGATTTGATGGATAAATGAAATACAGACATGCTCCCTCAACCGCAGATCCAGTATCTCCTGTTTATATTATCTGAAGTTTGCAAATCCCCCTCCGCCTTGCACAAATTACTTATCTGTCCCATCTGCTTGAAGCCCTCGTCTCCTGTGTCTCACTGTCTGCAAAAAATTACAGGAAAGGGTTGGAAGAAAGAAAAGAATGGGCAGATGCTGTGGGAGAGGTGTATGTATTTAAGGGCTGTTGGGTTGTCACAGTTAAAGGAACAGTACAGTTGTATTTCCACATATGGAAGTTGTTGCTGCTACAGCGGGGGGGGGGGCACAAAAGGGATAATCTCCTAAACGGGGTGGAGTCTGTGGCACCTAGTCTGTTACAGACTGAAGTCCCAACACGGTTTACCCATTTCTTCCCAGGGTTAAACTTCTTTATAAATATTTCAGAAGAAAAGTGGCCCAATGTTGTGATTTGGTTACACAAACACACCAAAAGGGGGAGTCTTTACTTGTTTGTGTCAGGAGATTAGAGGCAGATAAACAAGGAGCTTTTCTAAACCAGTCTTGCCCATTGGAGGCAGATGTCAGGTTCAGGAAAGAAAGCAAGGGAGTGGGGGGGGGAAGCTCCCCCCACTTGCTTCACTGACTGCCAGGCAGACTCCAGCCAAAAGCAGACATGAGGTGGAAAGAAGGGTGATCTCTCCTGGCAGAGGAGAGGCACACTGGTGGGGAAACCAAGAACAGAAGCAAGGGGTCCCCGAAGCAATAGCAAGTGCAAGCAAGGATAGCAAAGGTTGGTAGACGGCGAAGCAAGTGGGGGGAAGCTCTCCTCCCAGGTCCTTTGCTTTCTTTCCTGAATCTGATGTCCACCTCCGATGGACAAGTCTGGGCTAGAGAAGCTCCTTGCAAGCAGATGGGACAGGTATGTAATTTGTGCAAGGGAGATTTGCGAACCCCTCCGTTAGCATTTTCTCTTATCCACGGTTTCCAGTATTGAGGATACTGTTCCCAGGGCTGGGAACATATGGATAACGGGGCATGCTTATATTAGTAATTGAGAGGTAGCTATAAGTATCCATGAAATAAGGAAATATAAACTCATTTCGGCCCACAGTAGAAATATTCCTTGCAATTCATCTTTGAGTTCTTATTCATCCTTTACTAGATTCATTCCTTGAACTGCAATTCTCAAATACATCTTGGGGATAAAAATTACAAAGCTAATTCTACTGCTATGGATTATTTTAACTCTACACTAATTTATCAGTTGTATTGTAAAGCTATTATCAGTTGTATTATCAGCTGTATTGTAAAAATAGGGCCATCCACAAATAAGTTAGTAGTGCCTATGTAATTGGGAACTCTGTAGGTATGTAAAATTATAAGTTGTATAAATTAAAAGCATTTTCCAAAAACAGCACAATGATGACTGAACATGCTCAGGGCCCTGCAGGAACTATGGAATATTGAACCATCACCACCCTCCCCAAAATGGAGAGGGGGAAAACACCTTTAATCCCCTAACACTGGAGGTAGGCATTAGATCTGGGAGAGGGGTGCAACATTTGATTTCAAGTTCCACTTGTTGTGTCTACTGGCTTCCTTGCTCAACTGTCAGTCCACCCAATTAAAATGAAGCACTTCAGTTTAAATTCAGGAGCATTCCAGTCCTCCATGAATTTAACTGAATGCATGCATGTACCTGAAAATGTGTTTAGGACAAGAGCTTTAACCCAGTTGACTAACGGCCCAGTCCAATGGAGGACTTATGGTGGTGCATTGCAAGGGTTGTGGAGCCATTGTGCACTATGGAGCTGCTGGCACAAATGGCTAGAGGTTCTGTATGTGTGGCTCAGGCATACTGCTGGAGCAGTTAATGCAAAGGAGGAAGTAGTTTGGGGCAGAGATCAGGCCAAACTCAGAGTGTATCTCAGTGGTGGCAATGCATGCCAGGATCCTGTCCCCCTTCCCCAGCCCAGATCCACCCATGAGGCTCCACAGGCTTATATCAGCTAAATTGTTGATGTAGGTTTAAGTAGACCCACTGGTGATCAGGTGGTCTATGAGGAGGGAGAGTAAGTAAAAATTTCTGACTTGCCTAATCTGGGCTGTCTGACTCCCCCCTCCCCACCACCACAAGAGTCAGCATGGCTGCATCACACAGGATGGTGGGGATAGGATTGTGGCATAACTGCTACACAAGTACTTCGGTTTAAATGCTTTAAGGTAGCAAGTAATTTTCAGTTTCTACTAATGACAGTGAACGACTGTGACAACCAGTTCACCAATTCTTGAGACAAAATTGACTAATTTTGCAGAAACTGTACAATAAACGAATGTTTGCTGTGCTTTGCAGAAGTGTAGCTCAAGAACCAAATATAATTGTCTGGATTCATATGTATCAGTCAAATGCCTTAGTGAATGTCTGCTCCATTATGAACCTTCCCAAACATTAAGATTTGTTCTGGGGGTTCTTTGCAGATTCTGCTGTCATGATAGGTTTGATCTGGATGTTCTCCAACGTGGCAATGCAAGTATGGAATATGCAGAGATACCCACCTGGCTACATATTCCAAGAAACTTGAGAACATTTGTAAAGATTCTCATGTGCACTGACTCCAAGAAGAGGCTGTGTTTTTGGACTTTGATTTAAACAAGTGTCCTGTGCTTATTGGAACTTTCACATTCTAAGAGTTTCTCAAGATCATTATCGGAATTAGCCAGATATTTCTGACTCAGAATCAATCCTATTCAACAAATCACTTGAATGCAAGACTTTTAAATGAGAGCACACATTATCTAGCTGAATTGTAGCTGTTTGTTCTCTGAAGCACTGTGTTGCTAAAGTCAAAGCAATTACAGGAAACAATCCCAGTACCTCCTCTTCTGCTTCTCTTACTCTTCCTTTCTAGTAACATCCTGAAAAAATTAAGTCTTCCTGCCTTCTATGGAGCGTTAAACCAGAACCTTTTCTCTACTGTGTTCCATCTCAAGCATTGATTACGGAGACACAGCATGATGTAGTGCATAGAGTTCTGCAACAGCCTGGGAACACCATGGTTCAAAATCCTCATTCTGAAATCACACTAATAATACTGAACCACTTATTTTGAATAGATTGCCATAGTTTGTTCATGAGAGTTCATAGGTAAGGTAGTTGCCAAGTACTATTTCAGGTGTAGGTTCCATTCTGATTTGTTGAAAATAGTTTCCCGCAGGCAAAGGATCTACTAAATCATTCTCAAACTGGTCTAGATTGTGCCAACAGTTTAAATGCATGACTCCTGAACCAAAGAATATTTGTACAATATATCTTATAACATAAGCAGATTGATTTCTACAATTGTGTAGCTATTTTACTGTATTTTAGAGACAAGAAATATTTGATAGTTGTTACGCTGCCATATTTAAATATTTAAACTTGAGGTCCTTCCCAGGTTCAACACAGTTATTAATCAATAAATATGCTTGTATCTCAGTCATTATTTTATTTTATTTTATTTATTTTTCACATTTTTATACCGCCCTTCCTCCAAAGAGCTCAGGGTGGTGTATACAGCTGCTCCCCTCCTATAGAAGTGTTATTTCCAGCTGGATTTTGAGTGTTTTACAGCTATCCATAAGACATGGGCAAATCTTTTCCTTAATTTTTCAGGTAGATAAAGTGATGCCTAAGATGGTAATTATAAATGGATTTCTGAAGTATCCTCAACTCTAATTCAAACAACATTTCTGACATCATATTGTAAGTGACCTATTCAAATTACTGAAGAAGTTTATGGATACTAGTCAACCGCAAAGATTTTCATCTTTTTTTTAAACTAAACATTTAATTACAGTATTTGGTATGGAAAGAAGCAATTTGTGGAAGTTGGTTTGGCTGCCCAACCCACAAACTGATTAATTTCATTTGGTCAGACTGAACACATAGTGATAAAAGGCTATCACATTATTTTAAATAAATTTTACTGTTTTAGAGCGCAATCCTGAGCTTGGTGCTCCAGCTTTCTGCCGGAGCGCACTGTCGCAAACGTTCTGTAAGGCATGTCTGCAAGGCTTACCGCCGGGCCAGTGCCCATGCTAGCCCAGCACTGGCCAGTGCTGGACTAGCGCCGGATGGGCACCTGTCCTCCACTGCTTGGCGATCTCACAGACCACCGAGCCGCGGCACGGTAAGAGGGGGCGGGAAGGAGGTGTTCTGGAGAGGGTGGAGGTGTGGAAAGGATGGAGAAAGGGCGGGTGGGAGATGTGCCGGGGGAGGGAGTGGGGAGGCAGGTCCGGTGGAGCTCCCCTCCACCAGATCCTGTCTGTTCGTGCAGGGCTCAGTGCCCTACACAAACGCCTTTACTTTACCAATGACCTTCTGGCCGGTGGCAAAGCGAGTAGTCCTGTTGCGGGGCTGCTTCCCTTACCTTGGAGAAGGGGATGAAAGTTCCCTTCTCCCGAGGCGCTGCCCGTGACAGGCTGAGGTGCACAGGATGCTGCGGGAGCTGTTCTCCGGGCAGCTCAGTATTGGGCTGTTAATATACAGTAAGAAAGTTAGGGGCCATTTTTTACTTATTTGGCTCAGAAATCCCATATCAAGCTTTCTTTATAAAAAGAATACAGTGGAAGTTTTGTTGTTAATTTTGGACAATTCATTAAAAAATGAAACAAAAACATTAATTCCTAACGGACGTTAAAAAAGTTAAACTAGTATCAAAAAAATAAGACTGCACTACATGATTCTGTAACCTTCAAAACAAAAATTACACAGCCTGTGCTATATTAACAGGGAGATTATGCACTTGCATCCACTGGCTGATTAGAAAAAAAAAATCAAGCTGTAATTAGAGATGTGAGGATCTAAGGAAATCTTATGAAAAGTTCTACTCTCAGGTATGTATAAAAGATGCAACAAACAGCACCACATAATTTGTTCAGCACTTCATAGCAGAACAATACTAGAGTACTTTTTAAACTAGACACTCAGTGAAGTTTTTTCAGGAGCAGGGATGCCTGTGTAAAGTGCCTCCTCCCCCTTTGCTTCAGAGCCAGTCATGGCTGTGAAAGCCTTTGCTTTACATAGGTGTCCCCGTGCCTGAAAAAGATTAGCATTTTGCTCTCTCTCAAGGAACACCAGTGCATTTCAGTGAGAACTAGTTCCAATGTAAAAAGCTGTAATGCTTTGGAACAGCTTTTGAAGTTATTCCTGTAGATACACACAGATCGGCAGCCCAATCCTGAGCTGGGTCAGCACTGGCGGCCCATGCACTGCTCTGGCAACTGCCGTCATGAGAGTGTTGTAAGGCACTTCACCATCAGGGGGAACACGCTGCATCATCAGAGAGGCCTGGTGCCTGTCAGCGCTGGGCCTGTACACTAGCAGGACGCTGCAGACAAGCGCGACGTGGTAAATATCCTAACTGGGTGGCAGGGAGGCTTCTCAGGTCAGGGGAAGGCGGGCCAGAGGACGGATTGGGCCGCGGGGGCAGAGATGGTGTCAGAGTTTGCAGCCAAATCCTATTCTCCTTTTGGAGCTGTGGAACCCTACATGGGTCTTCGTGGTTCTGCACCAGCTGAACTGGTGCAGATCCGAGTAGACCCATCAGTTCTCAACATGGGGTAAGGGAACCATTGTTAAAAACTGATTCCTTTACCCCAAGGAGACCTCTGGCAGCTTTCTTGGCCCCACAAGATACAGCAGTGGCCATTTCAGCGCCGCTGTACCGCATGGTGCCACCAGCTCATAGAATTGGACTGTAAAAAATGTTTTCATCAGAAGATGTAATCCACATCTTGCTCCAGAGATTAATTCATAAATGGAATTCATTCATAGCTGTGGGTCCCCATTCATTTCAATATTTTATTTTTAATATATTAGACTTGAAGCTACCATGGCATGTGACTGCATTTGAAGAAATGTTACACATCCGTACTTTTAACAGTCTACTATGTATATGCTTTTAACAATGACAGTCAACGGGACTTGACTGGGTAAGTGTGGGTAGGATTTGCAGCCTAGGATTGTTAAAGGTTTTCTTACTTGATGTCATTACATCACTTCTGGTGGGTCCTGAAAGATTCTCATTCTAAAAAGTGGGTCCTGGTGCTAAAAATTTGAGAACCACTAATTCACAGTATAGGATTCAATTCATGCGATCCTCTTTGAGCCATATGCCATTATCATGTATCATTTCCACAATATTTGTTATCACAGGAAGTGTTCTATCTCTAATTGTAGGAATGATAACTTTTGTTGGGATGCTTTCATATGTTTGAGTTTATGTGAATTGCTCCAAAACACTACTCTACAGGTTCAGTTTCAGAAATGC
Source organism: Tiliqua scincoides (assembly GCF_035046505.1). Classification (NCBI taxonomy): domain Eukaryota; kingdom Metazoa; phylum Chordata; class Lepidosauria; order Squamata; family Scincidae; genus Tiliqua; species Tiliqua scincoides. The sequence continues at coordinate 214,234,201 of NC_089822.1, forward strand.
CCCTAATCTAGCTGCATCCCAGCAAAGATCATCATTGACTGAGAAGGACAAACTGAGTACAAAAGCTACAGGTATGTGATTTTTTAAAAAAAAATTAGTTGCACTGCACAAGCCCAAACATAACTCCATAATTATAAACTGGAAAAAGTTAAGTTTTGCTGGGTTTAATCACATTCATTGTTTAAACCCTTCAACCTGATGCCTACATTCAACTATGGAAAACAACTGTCAGCGATGAGTATGCCAACAGAAGGCATGTGGTGTTGACGTAGTGAAATGTTTTCACGATCATGAAGAATTCATCTTATTCATTGTAAAGAACCCTCCATATGAATTTATTTGCATGGTAATGTCTGAAATAAGGAAACGCAAAACTCCTAAGTAAGATGAAAAGTGTTAATTGAGAATCATGTCAAGTAATATGTATATTAGTGAAACTCTTGTTTCGAAAAATGAATGCTGACATTCTCAATGAAAAACAGAATTAAAAAATGAAGCCATTCTTACATGAGACTAAATGAAATGACCGAGGCCTCATCCAAAGCCTACTCACATTTGAGTCTCTTAATAAAACCCTAAAAGAGTCAATTCAGTGAATCAAGAGTTGCCCCAACCAACAGACTAATCAAATAAAAGGGGTCACTGAATTGTCCCTAAATTCTTTTTAAGTGAAGCAAATGAATAAAGAACTGTGGCTGGCTAAAGAGAAAGCAAACTTGTCTGGGGGGGGAAAAAATAAAGGTGTATATGTATGTGTATATTTAGGTGCAAAAAGACATGCTTGTAATTACACATACTGCATATTCAGATTTACAAATCCATTATTTATTGTAGCATAAAGCCGCACTTTTTCTAATACAGTAAATTCCAAACTGGAATAGTTCAATATACTTGTATTTTAAAGAGACAGCTACACTTCATTTTATAGAGAAAGTCAAATAGTATAATGGTAAACAAAACTTGTAAATAATTTATTTGCAACACCTTGTTTAATTCAGCATGGTGTTACAGGCACAGCAATACTATAAGCAATAGAAGGAACGAATATGTGTGTAATATTCTGCACACATGACTGAAATGTACTGCATGACATTCAGAATACATCTGGGTATTTATTTCTAATAGCAAAGGCCATGTATCTAAGTTCTGCACATATGGGTGAAATGTAATTCTTGAAAATTAGAAGGCATACATTTCAGTACTAGGTACATAATAAGCATATTTTCATATGAGTTAAACTTCTTTCACCATCCAGATGAGTTCAAATGAGTTTAGTTCCAACAGAAGTGAGAAAATTACTACTTTGCCAAAATGGTTTTCCATTATGTTGGCAATAGTAGTAATGCATAAGCCACAGTTTCAGCAAGATCTAGGGTCTAACATTGTGAGTAATACAATAAAAATAGCATCAGTCATACACTAAGTCTGATTTGGTGCTTCTCTAGATAGAATTTAGTAGGGCTTCACGCAATTTCATTCATCAATATACTACATGGATACACGTAAGCACATAATACACAAGAGGCAGCCAATACACAATGATTGGGTGGTTTTTTCTAATGACATTAATATAAGGAAGAAAATGGGGAGGGGGAGGGAGAGAAGCAAATCTAAACAGATTACTCCTAGGTTTATACCTATCATTACTTAACCATTATTTAAACTTACAATTCTCCTCTGTCTTCTTTCTCCTTTAAAAGTATATATAGAAAGCTATAACAGTTTAATATTTTCAAATAGAATTTTTGAAATAAAGCAGAGGAAAAAATATAGAATCACCCCCATATACCTAACTACAGAAAACTACACTTTTAACTTTCTTCAACTGTTAGATGTTCATAGACACAGATGTATCCATTTAAAAAACAAAACCATACACTTACACATAAAACTTCATTGCATAGATGCATCTATCAAGCTTACCTGCTTCAGAGAGGTCTCTCAGAGAGCTACTGAGGGCGCTCCTCTTCAGCCCCTCCCCAGTGGCATAGCTGTCATCAAGGCAGGCTCGGTTCAGCGTCCCATTCCCAGACTCCTTCTTCAGACTAGAGCATTGAGACATGCTGGGCCGCACGACACCTTTCTGCTTTTCGAGTTCAGCTGGAAAACAGGGCAATGGCACAATTCACACAAACTGACTAGAAAGATGCAAATGAGCTGGCATAAGGAGTCCTATCAGTTTTATTATTATTATTTTATTATTTTATTAATTTGTACCCCACCTTTTTGCCCAACGGGCACACAAGGCGGCTAACAAACAATTTAAAAATACAACATGAAAAACAGTTAAAAACAATTTACAATGATTAAAAAGCTAAAAAAAAAATTTCAGGTAAATAAAAAAAATATTATTTCAGGTTTCCCATTCTTTTAGTTGATTCAATAACTAGAGGTGGGTTTTTCGGTGATACGAAATAAAAACATATAACACCGCTGTCTGCACTTTGCCTTTTTGTAAAAACAAACAAAAAACCCTGAAATCTGCAGAATCTGTAAAAGAATCTGTAAAAAAAATATAACCATTCTCTAACACATCTACATGTTCTATAAAACCTCTACATGCATATGGCTGCATCTGCTGGCACTCTATCACCTACTTAGTACACTTTTAGTAATAACATGTAATTCTTTTAGTTTGCTTGTTAATTTTAATAGCATCAAATGGAATGCTTTTTAAAAAATAGGCAACAGGTCAAATAAAGCAAGCTGTGTTTGCAAAATATACAGCAATTCAACCATGCTGCCATGCATGCAAGAGCTTAAATGCACAGAGCAGGGGAATCTCCATTTATTTCAGTGTTAGGGAAAATCCCATATCCCAAAAATTTGTTTCCCTCACTTCTTTGACATCAGAAACTGCAGATGAGACATATGACTTTCAGTACGCTGTCACTCAGAAGACACAAACAACTGAAGAAAGCACTGAGCAAAACCTCCCTGCCTTTATTTCATGAAGAGCCACTAGGCCTTGAAAATCTGCAAGCATAATCATATCACAATGTACATCCTTCTGCCAAACTAGAGCTGACAGTACCATGTAACCACATGGTAACTGTTGGATACTTTTTGCTTACATTTTCATGCTGTTACACATTTGCTATTATTGTGAGCCACATTTAGTTGCGCCAACAAGAAAGGTGTGATATAAGTGACATACTCAAGGAACCACATACTATGATCCATGGGTTACATCTGACCCACCAATACATTTTGAGCAGCCCGCTGAGCCCAGAAGCATTATAATTACAGGTGATCTCCCCAACTGCTTCCTCTTCTTCTCCTTCTCCTTTGCATCTTCTTCCTCCTGCTGGATGAAGTGGCTGCTGGGCAGGGTCACTCTCACAGAGAGTCCAGTTGAGAGAAAAACAACAAGCAGCACCACAGTGGAAAATAATGCAAACATTTTTCTCTGATTGTGAAAAATTCTTAGAGTTATGTACACTCTAATGTCTGTGATTGCTATAGTTTGCTGTCTTTGGCCCACCATAAGAGCACGACTGAGTAATGTGTCTCTGGTAGCTGAAAAGTAGGGGGTCCCTGTTCTTAATAAAGATACTGCATCTTTAAGAGTCAGTGTGGTTTAGTGGATAGAGAGAGGGGCTTGGACTAGCAAGATGTAGATTCAAATCCCTGCTCCACTATGAAGCTTATTAGGCAATCCTGCAGCCTGCATTACTCTCCAGCTTGACCTATCTCACAGGATCGTTTTGAGAATAGAAGGGAAAAGTCATATATACCAGCCTGAGCTCCTTAGAGAAAGAGTGATATATAAATGTGGAAATAAATCCTCAGATTGAGACAGACCATGTAGGAAGCAGTTTCATCTTTACAAAAAAGGTTTGTATTAGCAGGTATGATCTCCCAAGAAGCCTGAACAGTCGTGGGGTCAGATGGACCTGTACCAGAGACAGAACTTGTAAGCAGGATTTCTCTTTCACCAATTAAGTTTTTCTGTTCTGCTTTTTTTTCAGGGAACTTTGAGCAATAAATACTTGAGTTGTCTAGGAGTCTAGTTTGTGCACTATCCAATAGCTATGAAAATTAGAATTAGGGTCAGAGCTCATGGATGCATGTCCTTGAAACAACATTAGATATATCCAGAGAAAAAAGTAATACATCAGTAGCTACCAAAACATCCAGGATTCCAGAGTACAATTTTATTTCAAGTACAACTGAAATAAGACATTACAAACCATTTCTTTTTAAATCATTTAAAAAAATCTGTTTCATGTATAGGCAAGAATGCATTTACCTGCCATAACTGATGTAACGTACTCTACTATATGTAACTTTGTACTTACACTCTATTCTGTGCTTTTCCATTTCCTGCACTTCTGCAATAGATTCTCTCAGATCATCTGTAAATTTTTTTCTATCCTGAGGATTTGGTGCATTGAAATTTATGAGAACTTTTATATCTGCTCCTGGAACAGCTGATGTGAGTCGTATACCATTTGGATAATCTAGGAGGTCATAAAAGCGAAATATATAAGTACATATATGTATTTTATTTCAGGGTTTTATCATCCAGAATTTTTATCTATAGATGTGAAAAACATAAAATTTTCCATTTCCACATTTACATTGCTTCTTTATTCCTAAATAAATTCAAGTACTTTCAGCATTTTTTTATAAAAACAAACTTTAAAATTTCTAATAAAATTTTTTTTAAAATAGTGATTTATTGGTTTCTAGACAGACATTATAATTTACTTTAAGCAGAAAAGTTTAGCCATAAAATTACACTTTTGAATTGAATGTATTTTTCTTTTACAGTTCATATTAAAGCCATGATTTAAGACTGACTGTATAATGCTTAATTTCGTTATTTTTATACACCCATACACTCTCACTCTCTCTCTCAAGCATTATATTCTTAAGTTGTTTCCAAGCAAACAAATTAGAAAAGTAAATATGCAACTATAGTTGCAATGCTATACAAACCTATCTTACTTCTGAGTAGACATACATAGGATTTAATTAATTTTGTGTAGATTTCTTTTGCTCATCCTAATTAGTTAGCTAGATCAGGATGTTGAGAAATAATTCAATAAGAACAGTGTAATAAGTCCTTTATTAGGACCATTTTTAAAAAATCACAAAGCACTGAACTATTCACAAAACGTTTCACAAACTGTTTCTGCAGAATCAGTGTTTAAAACAGTGGCATACCTGGCGGGGAAGAGGTGCAAACGCCCTGAGTGCCAGGCTTGGGGGGGCACCACCGCTATCCACTCCCCCCAAAGCGCCCCCCCACAGCACTCAGATATCATACTGATATCGCATGCTGATCTAAGGGTTGCCCCTCCTGAGGCGTTCTGAGGGCCAGGGAAGCTGTGTGTAGCCTTCCTTGTAAGGTCTTCTGAAGGCCAAAAATCGCCACTTCTGGTTTTTGGCTGAAAATGCCTTCTGAGGACCAGGGAGGCTGCACATTGCTTCCTTGGCCCTCAGAACACTTCTGGAGGGGCAGTGGGGGTGGCACCACTGGGTGGGGAGCAGCACCCCAGGGGTGTGCCCTGGGCAGGGCAGTGATCAGGGACGCCACTAAAAAGATAGTTAGCCTGAGAGGAGGGCAAAAGATGTTATAGGAAGAAGGCAAGACTATCTCAACTTGACAAACTGCATTCCTAAATAAAGCTTACAGAAGATTTTCACCTTCTCATAGCATGTTCATTTCTGATATTGGCTCTCCAATGATTCACATGCTAAGTCAGATTTGATCATTCTGTACACTAGTAAGAACTGGGAGTAAGAACTGGATTTGGGAGTAATGAAGATCACTCATTTAATTGGATCACTCATTTAATTGGAGGATCACTCATTTAAAGGAGGAAGGATCTCTCCAAACTGGGAGACTGGGAAGCAAAATGGCAGATGCGTTTCAATGTCAGTAAGTGTAAAGTCATGCACATTGGGGCAAAGAATCAAAACTTTACATATAGGCTAATGAGTTCTGAGCTGTCTGAGACAGATCAGATCTTGGGGTCCTTGTGGACAGCTCGATGAAAGTGTCGACCCAATGTGCAGTGGAAGTGAAGAGGGCTAATTCCATGCTTGGGATCATTAGGAAAGGCATTGAGAATAAGACAGCTAATATTGTAATGCCATTGTACAAATCGATGGTAAGGTCACACCTGGAGTATTGCGTCCAGTTCTGGTCGCCACATCTCAAAAAGGATATAGTGGAGATGGAAAAGGTGCAAAAGAGAGCAACCAAAATGATTACTGGGCTGGGGCACCTCCCTATAAGGAAAGGCTACAGCGTTTGGGCTTCTTCAGTCTAGAATAGGGGTGCTCAAAGTTTTTGGCAGGAGGGCCACAACATCTCTCTGACACTGTGTCAGGGGCCGGAAAAAAAAAGAATTTACATTTCAAATTTGAATAAATTTACATAAATGAATATATTAGAGACCAAAAATGAATGAATGAATTTAATCCAGTTTATGATCCCATCCACCCTAATAAGGGGGGGGGGGAATCTTCATGCCAGTTTATGATCCCATTCACACACACATACAAATAGAGGGGGGGGATCTTCCACATACCCGCCTGCTCACCTGCCCCCTCGCCCTCCCTCCTTTCCTCCTTCATTTGCTTGGGCTGCCTGCCTGCTTGCCCAGCTGCATGTCTACCTGCCTGCCCATGTGCTGCTGCTGCTGCTGCCGCCTGCCTGCCTGGCCAGCCAGCCAACCAGCCCTCCCTCCCAAGGGAGGGAGACGTGCTGTGGGCTGGGCTCCCCTCCCTCATGATCTCTCTCTCTCTCTCCCCTGGCTCAGGATGCAGGAGGGGAGGGGAGGGGAGGGGAGCAGATCCCAGCCCAGCCCAGCCCCTGGGCAAGAAAGAAGAGACTAGCAGGCAAGCACACAGGGTATTTTATAGTGGGAAGTAACACGAGACCTGCAAGTCTCATATTACCTTCCCACTATAAAAGGCCCTGCAAGCCGGCTGGGCTCGTCTTTCCTTCACTGCCACTGAGCTCAGCAGCAGCGAGAGAAAGCAAGGTGCGGAGCTCGCGCAGCGGGCCAGCGCGGGCTGGGGTGAGGCTGAGTGCCCATTGGAGGTGGGGGAACCTCTGGGGGCTGGATGGGGACCCACAGTGGGCCGCAAGTGGCCCACGGGCCGGAATTTGGACACCCCTGGTCTAGAAAAGAGGTGCCTGAGGGGGGACATGATTGAGACATACAAAATCATGCAGGGGATGGAGAGAGTAGATAGAGAGTAGATAGAGAGATAGATAGATCTTTTCCCTCTCACATAACACCAGAACCAGGGGACATCCATGAAAGTTGAGTGTTGGGAGAGTTAGGACACACAGAAGAAAATATTACTTTACACAGCGCGTAGTTAGTTTGTGGAATTCTTTGCCACAGGAAGTAGTGATGGCATCTTGCCTAGATGACTTTAAAAGGGGATTGGACAAATTTCTGGATGAAAAGTTCATTACAGGTTACAAATCATAGTAGGTATGTGCAAGCTCTTGGTTTTAGAGGCAAGCTGCCTGATTGCCAGACGCGGGGGAGGGCATGGAGACGCAGATTGTGTTTGTTGTCTTGTGTGCTCCTTGGGGCATTTGGTAGGCTACTGTGAGATACAGGAAGCTGGACTAGAAGGGCCTTTGGCCTGATCCAGCAGGGCTCTTCTTAATTATTTAATAATAGATATTTAATTAAAACGCAGTGTTGGTGAAGGAGGAATGACTTTTACAAATCAGTTTGTGTCTGATTGTTCAGCACAGTGGCGTAGCTAACGGAGTGCAAGGGGTAGCAGTTGCACCGGGCATCAAGCTGAGCTTGACACTAGTGACCAAAATTGTGAAAATCCTGGTATGTATGAATAATACCATCATGTTATATATCACTGGAAAGGTAATTTAATGCAGAGTACAACGAAACAAACTGCATTAGAATATCTGTATTCTATCAAAAGTTATGACCAATTAACCAGAAAATGAAAACACAACTTTCTTGTGGAACAAAACGTGGATTTGCTTAACTCCAAACCGACCTATGAGACCGATTGTCCTGAGTGCCAGTAAGATATTATGATACAGAATGGACCCACTTTTTAAAAAGCCTGAGTGTGATGTCGCTTCCGGTTGTGACATCACTTCTTGGACAACATTTTGAGCTTGGCACCAGGCTACACGATCATTAGCTATGCCACTGGTTGAGCACAAGCCATTGAATATCTGGCAAAACACGTCCAGCAGCTGGTAACTCTCTGCTATTGAAGTTGAATATCTTATCAAACATATAGACGCATTCTCGGCATCACCAGGCAGGACAAAGTTCCGAACAACACAGTCCTGGAATGTGCTGGAATCCCTAGCATGTATGCACCGCTGAAACAGAGACGCCTGCGTTGGCTTGGTCATGTCGTAAGAATGGATGATGGCCAGATCCCAAAGGATCTCCTCTATGGAGAACTCGTGCAAGGAAAGCGCCCTACAGGTAGACCACAGCTGCGATACATCTGCAAGAGAGATCTGAAGGCCTTAGGGATGGACCTCAACAAGTGGGAAACCCTGGCCTCTGAGCGGTCCGCTTGGAGGCAGGCTGTGCAGTATGGCCTTTCCCAGTTTGAAGAGACACTTTGCCAGCAGTCTGAGGCAAAGGAGGCAAAGAAGGAAGGCCCATAGCCAGGGAGACAGACTAGGGATTGTCACTCCCGGATTGGCCTTTTCAGCCACACTAGACGCTGTGCCAGAACCACCTTTCAGAGCGCGATACCATAGTCTTTCGAGACTGAAGGTTGCCAATACTAGGGGTTTGAAATTATGCATAAGCAAAAGTGATTTTTTCCCATTAACCACCATTTTTTGAAAATGAATCTGGCTAAAACTTGTCATTTTTAAGCATGGTTTCCATTACTCAGCTTAATCAACAGAAGGAGGTCACCACACTCATTACTAAGGTCTTTTAAGAGGTTGTGAAACCTTGTACATCTGAATGTTTTTACTCTTTATTAAATATTCTGACAAGTGCTAATGTTATCTCGGAGTGCTTCCAGGATACCAAAATATAATTTAAATGCTATACATTTCTATCACCGGTCAACCAATCCCTCCATGCCAGTTGCTTGAGCAGCACCAGTAGCATAAGAACAATTGTTGCCTTCAAACTTGCTAGGATGAACACGTTATAGAATTTGGGGAAAAACGTAGCATTCAGATTACTTCCATTTATCCAAAGATCAAGATCTCCTCCACAAAAAAAAAATCATCCTCACAAATACGCCTAATACAACCAGCACAAAATATGGCCCAGACAGGAGCTGTTAAGCTGGCAATCAATTCTGTAAAATACCTAAACAACATGATCACACAAATGGGTAGATTAACAATAATTGATTTGGTAGTTCTCCAGATTATGAGATGGGCAATCAATTCCAAGGTAATACTCAAATAACATGACCAGTATCTGTAAGTGTAAAACATTTTTGCCCACACTGGTGTGTGATGTAACCTATTTTTTTCTTCCAGCTGCAGTCCTTTGTGCTTCATGGCCTTCTAGTCTGAAAGGCCGCCAACCACCAAGGGGGAATGGAGACAACATCCAGAAGAGGGAGCTGAAAAACCTCTGATCCCACAGGACACTACATGTGTTGAATTCCAACGTACTTACATATATACTGTTTCAATAGCCAGTGAGTGCAACTGAATTTTGTACAGTTGTTTATTAAAGACTAACATTCTATAAATGTAAGAAGACAAATACAATCACTGGTAATATTACTACAACTAGTTTCATAAGTCAACTCACTAAGGATAAAGGAAAAAGAAAGTGTGTTTTAGTAAAGTTGTAATGGTGTGAAAAACTTATAAAACCCAATATAAAATGGAAAGCAATGAAAATCACTGCATGTTTTACACAAAAGCATTTAGACACATAAAGCTGGATACCCACATATTAACAGTTCAATTTTTAGGAAGGAGTAAGAAAATGTTTATAAGATTGTTTCTTCATCTCTAGTAACAAAGAAGTCTCAACTTTCACGATTTCAAAATGAACGCTTGTTTTAAAATATGTGAAAGTATTTTGCCTTTCCCTTATAACATGAATGTACTGGAGATAAATACTTTATTTCCATTCCTTGAATCAACGGATCCCCAAAATCTATTTTATTCTTATCATCCACTCTGCAATGCCAATCATTTCCATCACCTTTCCAACTTTCAAACTGAATGCTTTTGCTGTCTCTGCTTTAATTGACCCAGTCCTCAGAAGGTTTATGAATTCCATTGCTTGCGAACAAGTTGAATCTGACAGCTGCAACATGCAGATATGCTGGATGAGATGTTTGTGGTTTGTCCCATTCAACTAAAATAATGTCTCTGCATAACTTTAAGGAAACTGCTGAAGAGGTACAAATCTCAAAGACTGAGTAGCACAGATTGTGTGGGCCTCTTTTCTCTTTTCCTGAACTAGGTCTAAGAAATAACAGCTTCTTTAGACATGCTGAATGCAGTTCAGATCTCATTATGGCTTATAGTTCTCTATAATTAAGATTTTCAGTTATTTTTAAATGCCTGTGAATGATATGCCTACTCTGTTTAAAAAATTTAAATAAATTAAACAGTACAAAAGGACCACCACTATTTTATAAACATGAACATTGGGGGGTCTTGATTACAGGCCTAATAAAGACATTTTCATCTTTCTTTCCAAACTGAGTTAATTAATCTCTAAGCAAAAGCATCAAGAGATGTTATACTGTATAACACTGTTACACTGTGCAGTACAATGCAGGTATACCAACTGTATTTTACTGTATGTTTGTTTCAGGTCAGAATTCACAACCACATAGATATGTTCACCAAGCAGACTCAGGGCTTTGAAGATACAACCAACACTGAAATCCTCATCAGCTTTAGCTCCAATGCTGAGATGCTCCTATCTGAAGGTGGCTTTGGATATAATGACAACCAATGGAAGAAGATATAAATGTGCTATGTAAATCACTTTGTGAACTTTTTCATTTAAAAGAGGCATATAATTTTTTTAAAACATGCCACTCTCACAGCTATCATTCAATGCGACTCCAGCATAACCTGAAAAGGTGATATTCATCCAGATTCCATATGATAAATATTTATGTTATTTATTTTAAAAGATTTCTATCACATCTCACCAGGAGGCAGCTCATGACAAGTTTTATATACAGGCAACCCCTGGGTACCCTTTGGTCAGACTAAAGCTAGGCTAAACTGGATATTCTAGTTTAGCTAGCTTCCCCAGGCCTCCCTATGCCTTATAAGGCATCAGTTTTTGATGAAAAACTGGAAGCTGCTTTTTTTTGTTTATAAGTCATTTTGAGGCCTGCAGAAGGCATAAGAACATAAGAACATAAGAACAGCCCCACTGGATCAGGCCATAGGCCCATCTAGTCCAGCTTCCTGTATCTCACAGCGGCCCACCAAATGCCCCAGGGAGCACACCAGATAACAAGAGACCTCATCCTGGTGCTCTCCCCTACATCTGGCATTCTGACTTAACCCATTCCTAAAATCAGGAGGTTGCGCATACACATCATGGCTTGTACCCCATAATGGATTTTTCCTCCAGAAACTTGTCCAATCCCCTTTTAAAGGCGTCTAGGCTAGACGCCAGCACCACATCCTGTGGCAAGGAGTTCCACAGACCGACCACACGCTGAGTAAAGAAATATTTTCTTTTGTCTGTCCTAACCCGCCCAACACTCAATTTTAGTGGATGTCCCCTGGTTCTGGTATTATGTGAGAGTGTAAAGAGCATCTCCCTATCCACTCTGTCCATCCCCTGCATAATTTTGTATGTCTCAATCATGTCCCCCCTCAAGCGTCTCTTTTCTAGGCTGAAGAGGCCCAAACGCCGTAGCCTTTCCTCATAAGGAAGGTGCCCCAGCCCCGTAATCATCTTAGTCGCTCTCTTTTGCACCTTTTCCATTTCCAGGCAGACACAATTCTGCACGGCCTCTGTGGGCCTCAGAATGTTCTCTGGAGTTTCCCTCACCTCCAAAGGGTGGAGAACATCCCCTCATACCTGCAGATTCAGGTATCTGTAGGGGGTTCCAGAACGGAACCTCCGTGAATATGGAGGCACATCTGGATATCACAGGACTAAAAAGCGCAAACTGATGGTCCAGTACTGATTGGATCAAGCTATCATTGCTTTCTCAAGGTACAACTATACATATGAAACAGACAGAGATTCATTTATCTTCAGTTTATAAAATAAAAGGGTAGGCTTAAAGCAGACTTACACTGATTTTCAAAAAGGAGGACCTGCATTCCATAGAGGGAAAAGGACTGCCGAAAACTGTACGTGACTGAATTTTTCTTCTTTTGAAAGATCTTGGTGACCTGAAACATTAATAGATACACAATGAAAGTAAGTTCTGTAACTGGAGTCTTGGTTAACTGTAAAACAAAGGTCCAGAATTGCACTCTTGGCCCATAAAATTTCAGTCATCTAGATATTTCAGACAAATGGCCCTCCCTGTCCTAGGTGCTCCCTAGGACAGTAATTACCTCCTGTCTTAAATTACTTACAGCAAATAATGTTATCCTACATGCATTCTGGATTAAGGACAGTTGCATCAGTGCTTTTGTGCAGGTGCAGCCCATCTGTTGTGGTTCTTTGGCAAATGCATGAAAGCGCTGGGCTGACTGTTTCAACCTATGTATGTTATGAGTTCTGGACAGACTTACAGAACAGAGCCAGTATAATAATCATAATCATAATAACAACAACAACTAGGTATTTATATACCGCCTTTCTGGTCATTGGATTACTCCTCTGACTTTATTCAAGGCGGTTTACATAGGCAGGCATTTCTAAATCCCTCAAGGGAATTTTTACAAACAGAGAGGTTCTCTCTTTCAAGAACCAACATTTCAGAATGGATCTTCCTGGTTTTGGTCTCACTTCTGGCCTCCAGTTCTCCCACACAGGCTGACAAGCAGCTCCATCTCTCACATGGAGGGCAGCCAAGACGCTTCTTGCTCACACCAAGAGCAGGTGGAATCACTCAGCTTGACTTGTCAGCTGCTTCAGGGTCTCGCCATTCTCAGCCTTCAGGGAGCTGAAGAACTGGTGACCTTCTGATGTTATCTTCAGGCTAACGGAGGCTCTACCCTCTAGACCAGACCTCCTGCCCTAGCATGTGTATGCTATAGTCTTCGTGTAATAAATTTTTCAGCAGGCAGGTTGCAAATTATTTTTTCAATGGGTCAACCACCTCTTATATGAAGGAGAAACCTTACTCCACCTAGAACTAACTTTTAGAGGACACTTAAATACAATACTCTTCCCCTCCTTTCCGAAATACACGGTATATTTGAAATCTTAGGCCAAACCTTTGTAATATCAAAGCAACACACACTCCCAAAGTCAAATTCTGTCCAAAATGCTATATTTACATAATAAAATACAGGTTTGCACAAGGTACTGAAGTCATATTCTTCATTTTTAAAATAACTGTGCTATTGTGTCTTCAAAAGCTAAACTTACCAAATATGAAGAAATGAAGCAACTCAAAAAGTTTCAATTTATTTATGAGGTCTAATGCCACTGCTCTTCCTAGATGCCACATGACTCCTCCCTTGGTAAAGGCTCCCTACAACCTTCAGCAAAACATCTTTGATCAGAGGATGGCATCTGTCCTCCTTGGCCCAACAGACATTCCTTTCATGCAGGCTTCTCCCTTCCAAAGCCTACTCTTCATTCAGAATGCTCCTGGCAATTCCTCTCTCTCTAACACAGCTTACATTGATCTGGTCTTTTTAAAAGAGCTCTGTGCATTCATATTCTGGCTTGCTGGATCAGGGAGGGGAGTCCTTACAGCCTTAGTTATGCAAGCAATTACATATCCAGTTAAGTTTGTGCTCAAGGAAGGTTGTTCCTGTACACAGTACTGCCTCTAACTGCACTGACTGTCTTTAAAGAGGCTGTTTCAACCTAAGAGACTCTCTGTACCAATGTAGTTGGCTAGTAAAAATTACCCGTCACATACATACCACCAGAAGATCATTAAACAAAAATATTTCTCGCTGGTGCAATCCAAGCTTCTGAGGTTTATTTGGATCTGGAACTTCAAAGAGCCTACAATAGCAAACTAGCCTCCGATGTGGTAGAGACAGAACCTGTGGAATAAAACACAATTCTGACCTCAGTAATATAGAACGTATGACACTATTCAGATGACGTTCTTTTACCAACAACAAAGGAAAAAAAAGAATCCCAAAACTGTGCAAATTAAAAACTTTGATACAGGATCTGGTTAAGGAAAGTTTTTTATTTGCACCATTCTAGATTGTGGGTGTTTGTGTCAACTTCTTACGGTGCTTTCTAAAGTCTTTTGTCTAATACTGCTAACACAATGGCAAATTTTGCCTAATGTGTCAGCAACATGCAAACACATGGCGAATTTGCCAGTGCAACAATATAGTATTAACATGATGAGGTAACTGTATAAGGCAATGTTTCTCAAACTGTGGGTCGGGACCTACGTGGTGGGTCACAAGCCAATTTCAGGTGGGTCCCCATTCATTTCAATGTGTATTTTATATTTAGTATATTAGACTTGATGCTACCATGGTATGTGACTGCATTTGGGGAAATGTTACAGAGCTGTACTTTAACAGACTTTTAAGCATGTATATGCTTTTAACAATGAGTGTCAATGGGGCTTACTCCCAGGTAGGTATGGACAGGATTCCAGCCTTTGGGACCTTTGGGGAATTTTTAAAAACAGATTAGCAACAGTTTGGGAGGGTGAGGAGGGTTCTTTACCCCATTAATTAATTTGATTTGATTTTGTTGTATTGGGGATGCTAAAAATTTTCCTGCTTGATGATGTCAATTCCAGCCATGACATCACGTCCGGTGGGTCCCAACAGACTGTCATTCTAAAAAGTGGGTCCTGTGCTAAAAAGTTTGAGAATCACTGGTATAAGGTATCCTGAAGTCAACAGAGATTTCCCACTGTCTCTGCCAAGCCTGGGACAACACCCTAGCCCAGCCTGTATATACATGGACACCAGAAGAGTACAAAGTAGTAGTCTTAATTACAAAAAAAAAAAAAGACTATTGGTAAATTTTGATAAATTTTTTAAAATTTCCACTGTGAAACACGTATAACCATAATTTCACTTTCTATAAGACAAATGATTTGAAGATAATTTTTATTTCTATTAGTCACGAGCAGCCCAATCCTGAGCTGCCCAGGCTGTGCAGCTGCAGTGGCGTCAAGAATGGCTGCCGCTGCACCCTGCACGCCTCAGCCTACTGCAGGAGGCGCCTTGGGAGAAGGGGACTTTCGCCCCCTTCTCCCAGGTAAAGGAAGCGGCCCCACAATGGGGCTACTCACTTTACTGTAAGGTAAAGCCATTCATGTAGGGTGCCGAGCCCTACACGAACGGACAGGAGAACCTGCCTCCTGACACCCTCCCCCTGGCATGCCTCCTGTCCGCCCTCTCCTCGCCCCCGCCGGGCTCCTTAGAACGCCTCCCCCCCACCCCTGTCCCCACCCCGCTTGCCATGCTGCAGCTTGGCGGTCTGTGAGACCACCGAGCAGCGGAGGCCGGGCGCCTGCTCCACACTAGCCCAGCACCCAGCCTGGTGGTAACTGTTGCTGATGTGCCTTATGGCATGATTGCAACAGTGTGCGTGGACGCCACCAAGCTCAGGATTGGGCTCTGAGCCAGTAACTCAATTTCAACATTCATGACACTTAAGAAAAGGTGGCAAGCACAAAGGAAAAAAAAAATCAGTTGCATTGCAAGACAGCAAAAAGCTCCTCAAAATGTTCCATGTTTTTATTTGAGGCAACTTCGCAATTTTTTTCTATAGAGAACTATCACAGAGTTAAGTTTTTAGCTGCAAATCAAATTATTCTATGAAGCATTTGAAAGATGCATTTTTAATGCAAAGCTTCAAATATACTGTGTGACCAGTGAGTACATTATGAAAGCCACATGGAGGATGCGTTATGATCAAATCATGTGATGCTGTCATCACATGGTAAGCTTGTTTATGTGCAGCAACTCACCACACAGGTCACAAAATTTTCTCCACAAAACTGCAAATGGAAAAGAAAGAAAGGAAAATCTAATGGCATGAAGACAGTCCCTTGATCAGCATGGTGAACTGCTGCACATTGATATCATGTGGCGATGACCACAATATTAAATTGTAATTTAAAATATCCTCCTTATGAAGACCATGATGTATGCACTGCTTTTAGAGTGGAAAGTACTCCCAATGTTTTAATGGCATTGCCCATAGTTCAATGCAAAACCACAACAAAGACCATTCCCTTCACATTTTGTGATCTTGAAGATCATCTTCCCCTCTTATTTACCATTTTGTGCTATACCTGAAGCATCCACAGCAATTATATGCAATTTCATTTAGCAGCTAAATAAGGAGATTACTTCCTGAGCCCTCAACTTTCACAAACTAGGTCTTCTAAAGGTCAAAGCTGGAAATCCATTTTTTTGATGCAAAAATTATTGCAAAATTTTGCTTTTCTATTTCTAATACTTTTAAAGATTTAATACAATCTTTAATACAAATAAAGATCTCAAATAAAATACTGAGTTTTTGTGCCTGATAAGAATCATTGAAGAGAAATTCTTGTTAAAAATTTTAGATTATGGTTAGCTATTCTCTGCCCCCAAGGTAACTTGATTAGAGAATATTTGGCATAGCTGCATTATATTACTGAGTAGGGAAC
The DNA here is from genome assembly GCF_035046505.1 of Tiliqua scincoides. Lineage (NCBI taxonomy): Eukaryota > Metazoa > Chordata > Lepidosauria > Squamata > Scincidae > Tiliqua > Tiliqua scincoides. The sequence goes on from NC_089822.1 coordinate 214,250,917, forward strand.
CATGAAATTCACTCAAACTTGCTTTAACTCTCTGCTAATGACACAGATTTCCACTGGAACATTTTAATATTGATAACTATGCAATTTAATATAGATATATATTACAGCCTATTCTATTGGACTTGCAGTGCAATAGAATGGCAACCTATTCTTAGCAGTCTAATAGCAGCCTTGCCGATTATTCTGTTGGATTTGCTGTCAAAACCCTTATTAAATACAGCCAAAGCAATACCCCAATGTTTATTATAAGCAATTATTTGAGAGTCTCCTCCCACACCCTGTTCTTATACTCATAGCAAAGATATTAATATAGGTAATTATGTGGACACAGGGGCTACTAAATGACCTCTGTGTGGGAATGGAGGTGAGTGGGAATGGAGAGAAGTTATAAAGGAATGTTTCAGTCCATAGCCCTGAGGTTCCTTAATCATGCAGTCAATACTAACTGGAGTAGAAGAAGGTAAACACTAAAAACAAGATTAGGGAAGAAAGCCAAATACTTATGCAAAGTATTCTGACAATAAAACAATCATGCAAGAAAAAAAATAAGCAACATATTTGTAAAATATCTGATTTAACAGCAAATAAATATTATAAGTTTATCTCATTAGCCAAAGTTAAAAATTAAGTTTTCATGGTACTGATGTTGAAATACCTCAAGTGCAAACAGCAAGGCCCAGTGCGGACATAATACCATGAGTTGGTCATACCATGGGTTGGCTATCAGGGCCAAGCCTTGGGTGCTCACATGCCCTTTTCTTCCTCTTTTTTCTCTTGTCACATGCTTCACATTAAGGTTGCTAATTTTGATTTGGAGACGACCTGAGTTTCACACAAACCACAGTTTGCCCAATGTGACCATTATGGCAAACTATGATTTGCCTGAATCAGAAAGGGAGAGATCAGAGCCCAGAATGACAGGAAAGAAAATATGAGGGTCAGCCCTGATGGCCAAACCAAGGTTTGGTTGTTGTGTTTAACCAAACCTATGATTGCAAAAGACCAACCCAGTTTCTAGACTCCACAATGACATAAATGTACTGGTTGGCTTTGGCTGAATCACTTTCTCAGCTTTAATGATTTCATATACCTAAGAAAAAATGGAAAGATTCCACATGCCACTGAGTTCTTAGGAAGAAGGGTAGAATTCAAACCTGATGATTTAAAAAAGTACATGAATGTATAACATAGCTGACCTTCCCTTCTACAAGGCAGTATAATTTTTTTTTAAATCAACAGAAGAAAAAAGGTTTTTAAATCTTGACCTTATTACATAAGTATGACAAGAACAAGGTCTTCGAGCAGATCACAAAGAAGAGATTTATCTTTTTAATAAGCCATCTTTGTAATTACATTATTTCTCAGTACTATCTCTGTATGAAACTGAACATCAGAGGGAAAGCACCAGCCAACTGCTTTCCATAATGATTTTTTAGAAATTAGATCACTTATTTAAACTTTTGTACATAATATTTTGATTGAAAAAGTTCTGAATGGTCAAATTTGGAAATCAAAAGAAAAACACATGAATGGGCCAGGACTTACAACTATTCTGCCTAGTTTGCTTATAAAACATTAATGAACGTGAAAGAAGATACCTACACAACCAAGTCCATGATGCAGAGATCCAATCTGCAATAGAGAGACACATACAAGTTCATTAAATTTTCAAAAAACACTAACACCTATCATATCAAAAAAATACTTCATGGTCTTATTATGACTACAGCTATAAACAATAAAAGTTAACTTTTCTATAAATAATGACAGGAAAACATTTCCAGAGTATCTTTTGCATAGTTATTGAAACCAAGCTTGAAAAATACTAACTGGCATGAGTCCACATAATTTTATCACAGAGCTTGTACACTGCATGGCATGTTTTTGAGGTAGCACTTTCCACTCTATATGGCAACGGTCATTTGACAATACCGCTTCTCCTCTGAAAAGAGCCATTGTGTGCGAACACCTAAGATACAATGAATATGCCATCTACACCAGTGTTCTTCAAACTTTTCCCTGCACAACCCAATCCAATATATGGCACACAAGTCCTTACAACCCTATTCCTATACTGAGTCTGAAAATGTCTGGCCTGCCTCACCGGATTGCTGCAAAAACTACCGAGAGAATGCAAACGAGTATTTGGAGCACTAAAAAGTACTACAGTATAATAGACTATTATTATAGATCTCAATTTTTTTAAACACATGCCTAAATTTTTTTATAACACCACAAACGTTTTCAAGAAAGGCTCCCAACAGAGCTCATGACCACACTGAAAAATAAGTCAGAATTTGGTGGGGATAGGAAATTGCATAACCATTTCACCATGTACACAAGGCCAGCATACATTAGCTTGAGCCAAGCATTGCACATTTCCAGCACAATCCTATGCATGTCTACTCAGAAGTAAGTCTCATTGAGTTCAATGGGCTTTAGTCCCAGGTTAGTCGGCATAAGATTGCAGCTGCAGACCATGTTTGGCAGCTGTATGTTCTGAAATGCATAGTTATTTTAAAGACAAAATCCAAGGAAAAACAAGAGGTTTTGACAGGATTAACAGGCTTCTGTACAATTGGGTTGTTATCTATGTGTGAAAAACAAGCCATGTTAATGTGCACATGACATTTGCCTAATGATCTATAATTGTATCGCTTTATGCTCAAACATGTTTGAAAACCTTCTTGAACAAAGCTTTGATTCTACTCTAGGACTGTATAGTTTTGCAAAATGTAATTGCTGACAAAATTTCACCTGCACATTCCACATTATCCCAGATATCCCAAATTTTAGGCACTTGGTATCCACCCTGTCGCAGAGATCTAATATATAGCAGGTGGTTACCACTTTATTGTTATAAGGACAAATCAAAGAGAGCATCCCCTTTCCAGCAACCCTTAAATAAATAATACAATTTGGTAAAGTTTCACCTAACTTACTGGTTTCTTTCCCACTATGAGTTTTTCAACCTTTTGGACCTGAGACACATGATCCTCATTTGTCTTGAGTTCTCGCTTTCGAATTCTCTCATAAATGCCAATAAGCATCTCTCTTGGGATATCTTCACCATCGTCTACACCTGCAGAATTCAGAAATAATCATTACAGACTCACAAACAGCACTTCTGCAGCTTGAGGACAATGCCCTTTTCTTAAAGAGAAAACAAGAACAAAGTCTAGCTAATTTACATTGTTTTGTTTTTTTAAGCCGCAGCACAGGCTGTGCTTTCCTGCCAGTCAGTTGAGGAAAACTCTAGTGCAGGGTGACAGCAGGAACCCGCCTACTTGACACTCAGTGTAAGGATCAAGAATTCGTTGGTCAAATGTAAGTAGCTAGGATAGGATCCATATTTTCTATCAAGGAAATGAATTTTCAGGGAATAAATTTTATTTAACAAAAATAAATCTTTTTATTGGTTTGCTGTTGTCATCAAGTTCCCTGACTGAAGGAGTAGAACCCACCTAGTTTCTCCATCCCACTCCTTTTACCATTAAGACAGACACCTAATGGGCAAGTCAGACTTATTGCTAAGCAGAACAGCTTTCCCAGACAGGAAGGACTGCACCCCATACATACCCAGCACATGATTGGGGAATAATGGATAAAAAAGTTGCTTGGGCCTTTGCTTAGGCTTCTAACCCTGCATGGGAGCTTCGGGGGCGGGGGTGACGGCGACAGGGTTATAAGTATTTTTTTTTAAGGAAGAAGGCAAAAAAGGGGGGAAAAGGATATGCATCATATTATTAAAACAATGTCTTCTTTGATGTAAGTGACCCAGCCATTCCGTAAGAAATTATCTTGGAAGCAAATCTATATAAATGATGTAGATCCATGTTCAGCCTTAAAGCCACAAAACCCAAATTACAGAGATAATAAATAATAATAATAATAACTTTATTTTTATCCCACCTTTCTCCCCAAAGGGACTCAAGGCGGCTTACAACATATTAAAAACATAATTTAAAAACAAATAAAAACATACACAGCAGTGTATAAAAAGATACACAGCAGTAGATACATTCACACAACCCTAAAAGTCAATTCATATGTTATGAATATGCTGTGATGGACGCCAGTATCTAGTCACACATACAACCTATTGACATGAGCATTTCATTGAGACATTTACTTACAGAAGACAGCAGCAGCTTTCATGGCAATGGCACATTGAAGATACAGTAATTCCTGCTCCTGAAAGCTGCCAATGTGTCTTCTATAAACCACTTCTATAAACTGTGTGTTGCTCACAGAAGTAGACTGCTCAGAGCAGATATGCACAGGGTCAGAGCGACTCTATAATGTCAAATTCAGCTTTCAGTCACCACTGCTATGAAAAAACCTCCAGAATCACACAGCTATTATTCCACAGTTGCCACAGAGACTATTACTACTGCTGTTTCTTGTGTAATATTGTTATCGCTAAGCAGAATAGCTTTCCCAGACAGGAAGGAAAAGGATAGGAACCTTTGAACTTCAAGCCACACGGTGAGGTGGTGATGCACCAAAAAGTAGACAACATTTTCCCTGAAACAGCTATAGGTTTTAAGTACTTTATTGTACTTCATAAAGCAAATATTTTCAGCAGGGAACATGACTAACAATATCTCATGACTAATGATATCTCTTTTGCACAGTAATGACTTGAGCTGACAGTAATGACTTGTTGGTATATACAGCAAGAGCGTTTCAAAATACACAAGTCATTGTATTGGGGGGATTGGATCCAGAGAAACAACACTTCTTCCTCACTGCAGTGCACTGTGCCCCACATCTCCCTGGCCTGATCCGCTCTGTTCTGCCCTCCCCTACCCAGAAATGCCCCTTCTCCACCTCTGTTCCACCCTCCTGCCGCCTGGTGCGACTCTACCTGCTCTACCAGGTGGAAGGCCTGGATGCAGCGTTGGTGGGGTGGCACAGGCCTCCCCACCAGTGCTGCTTGCTCTTTTGGTGCCACAAATGTGCTTTATGATGCTTTCAGGATACCCTTCGCTGGCACAACAGCCACTGCGCTGGCCAAATACTACATTTGAATTGTGCTCAAAGATAATTTTATGCAGATAATGGGTAAACATATAGTTACCATGATTTTGTGTACAGCCTACTTGTTTCTTCCCATGGTCTCGACCACCTTTCCTTTCCACACTCATTTTCCAATTCCTAACTTTTAACTGGTACATGATGACTGAATTTCTAACCTCATTTATATATGTAGAAAAATATATCCAATCAAATCCATTTAACCTATATGGAAGTCTTCAAGAAGTAGGTAGCACATCTATTTTAAGCAATACTTTAGTTTTGGAAATCAACAAACAGAAGAATTACATTGTCAAGATATAGTCAGATGATTAAGGATACCTACACTATCAACTGGAGGGTAATGTGAAATGAATAAACAAACTACCTGTGCCTGGATATTCTAATAGCCCAGAATTGGGTCTGAAAAGTAGTGGAGTTTTCTGTTTATCTTCACCATGGGAGGGGATGATTCAAATGAGTTAAAATGGCATTGCTTTCACATGGATAATGCACGTTCTGCCCAATTAGCAGCCCTTAATCCATCCAGGAAGTAAAGGTCTTCCAGGGTAGCAATAAAATTAGAGAATACACACATGTCAACAATAATATCAGAGGAATAATAGACTTAGATCACATTTTTACTTTGCTAACAAAGCTCTCAATGTTTTCCAATCAATACATTTAAAAAATAGCCACACTGGAGAAACCAGCTAAAGAACAAGGACAGCCTTGTGCCTCTGAAGAGTTTTTTGCTCTGACATACCCGGAGGTTGAAAAGCTTATAGTTCCTAGATTTCTGGTGTCCAATCCAGAAGAATAATTTCCAATGTAGGAACAGTCACAAATGTCTATAACGAAGACCATTTTCATATTGGTCTTTCAGCTTTAAAATACACTTTTCTTTCTCTTCACATCTTGAGAGCCAAACTACAGATGGTGTTAAACCCATCTTGCCTTGGCAGGCTTAAACAAGAAGTAGAGCGGAGTGTTCCCTTTCTGTCAAAATACAGTCGCATTGTCCCTATCCATCTCCCCACTCCAGTTCAGCAATGTAGCATGCATTAGCAGGGAAGAGTTATAATATTTTTCCCCTGCACTCTTTTTGTGCCCAAAATCAGGGCCTCCCAGTGGTGGGCACCACATCCCAGTGGTGCAATTCAGTCTACCAGCCTCCTCAGAGTTCTAAAATGCTAACCATTTTGTAGAGTAAGGCCACACAAACATGCAAATTAGAATAGAATGAACTATAATTTTGTGATTTTTTTTTGGTACCTTTTGATGTATCTCAGTACACTTTGGGCCCAAATAAAATCAACTCTTTACAGATGACTTTCAAAATAATTGTGCATTTTCCTACTACCTCTAGGTGAAGTTTCTGGGAGAAGCCCCAACTGAAAAAGGAAGAGGAGTACTTAAACAGACTTAGCTGTCCACACTTGTTTCATTACATTCGTGACCAGGAAAAAAAGTGAAAAAATCCCTCACATATCTAGATTCTGGTAGAATAACAGAATATGCCTACCTCTTAGATTCTTGACAAAATCTTCAAGCTTCATTTTGCGTTCTGGTTTCACATTTGGACTGTACATGTCTGTGTTTAGTAATATGATTGCAAAAGCTAGGATGAAGATGGTATCAGGGTTTCTGAACTGTCTCACAACACCTGGATTGCAGATGCAGTATCTCTGACTGCAAAAGAGCAGATCAGAATAAAGAATGAATCAATATACCATTTAGAACAGATTTGTGAAATCCTACTCATTGTGTCATATGCATTTAGTGCTCTAAAATTACTATTATATTAGTTAATAAAAGGACCTGTAATCCTGATGATTTATTATTATGCACATCAATTATATTTAAACTACCATTTGCTTGCCTAGATATTCCTGTGAATCAGAGTATGTGTCCCCATTCCTGCAAGCTTTGCATATTGCATTGGGATAAATGTATTCAACAGTGCAGTCAGTAAGGACTACCTTGTGAATTAGAGTGGATTAATCATCTATTTTTTGTAATCTGCAAAGAACAGTTCAGGGGTGCTAATTAGGTATCCACCATTCAGGTCAAACTTAGGTTACCAGAGACTACTGCATCTTAGAGCAATCATAAGGCCATAATGAGAACAACCATACAACCATAATGAGAACTCCTTATAAATTTGCCAGCCAGATACAGAAACAGATTTCTTACTTATGGGGGCCTGAACCCCCCAGCTCATGTCATGTCTACCAGAAACACTGGTAAACCTTGCCTCCTTATACGTGGGCTTGCACATGCTAGTACCAAACTATGCAACAAAATACAATGTAACCTGTATCCATCATTGCTTTGGATAGTTAATATGAAAGTCATTTAGCATGCACCCATGACCACTGCCATGTGCCTAATGACTCTGAACAATAACTTCAAGAGATATACAGTACTCTCTGAGGCTATGTCAATTTATTTTTAGAATATTGGAAGATTCTTTACATATCTTCCCACGTATCCACTAAGGATAAAGAACATTTGTCTAGGCTTTAATAAGTTAATGCTCTTTACTTTCCTAAGCTAAACTGCTTAATTAAAGGTCAACAGAGTACACTACAAAATGTAATAAAGGACAATGCTTTCATTTCAGGAAGTTGAGAGCCTATAACATTTCAGTTCTTCGCAAAAGGTTTATACATAAATCAGACAGGCTTTTGTTTCAGTTTAGAACAGATGATATAAAGGAACAACAAACAAACCTTCAAAAGTCTATTATATATAAATATTCTGAAAATTTAGATCAAGAGAATACATAAACTCTTATGGAAAGTTTATACATACATATATACATACATACATAAGCTTATGGGAAAAAAACAATAAATCTGAGTATATTCAACTCTACCACAGTCGTCATGATTTAATAAATGAGAGAACGAGCATTCTGTTAGATAACTACTTATTCCATACCTAAAAGCTTCAATGAGTCGTTCTACTTTCTGAGCTTCTCCTTGGACGCGGATATGAGCTTGAAATTTCCTGAGTGCTTCATCCAACTCCATAGTCGAGAAGTCCATCTCATCCACAACACAACTAGAGCAAACAAAATGTTCATTTGCTTTGTTTTTGCCCTGCTGGGAACTCTCTTCTTCTCTTTTTTTGTCCATCATGTCATCAATATTTTTTCACTTGCAATAAAATACAAGGGACTGTACTTGTGTAACATTTAGTCAGATGAAATATGCAATGATGAAAGGGTAAAAGGAGAACTGCAAGCACTTTATATCAATTAAAGAAGCTGACATCAGCAGGTCATGATTTTTCTTCATTACACAGTTTTTGTCCTGATATTGATCAGTGAAGGAGACATCCTGCAGTCTCAAATAATCACCACTTCTCTGTTCCCAGTCAGTGTCTATACTAGAAAAAGTAAACAAATGTCGCTTTGATTTCTAAATTATCTATCCAACACTGTAGGAAACAGCATTATGACTGAGCAGTGTCTCTGTCTCGGGTGGGGAGCAAGATGCTGACTTCCTCTGTGATGTTTTCTACTTGCATGAGTAAGTAGACAGCAAATGGAAAAGGCGTATTCCTTCCTTGTGCCAGATAGTAGAGGTGACAACTACTGATACACTTTCCCCTTGTAGCAGGCAAACCAATTGGACCCACTGTCCCTACCAGCACATGCCTTAGCACCACAAATGCCCTGTTTAAATTGAACCTGCAGTGGTATCCTAATTTTCAGTCTGCCCCACCTTCCACCCTGCTGCTTCTGCCTCCTGCATGCTTCCCTGGCAGTTTAAAGCAGCCATAGCAATCCTGGAGACACCTCCTATTTCATCCTGGCCCAGCTGTGTTTAGACAAAGGCTGAGCAGAACATGCTGGAAGTAGTGTCTTCCTCTGCTTCCAGCATGTTCTACCAGACCTGCTTTGTTTACAGATGCAACTAGGTGGAAACAAGGAAGAGACAGTGGGAGTGCTCCCCCTCCTTCTTGTCTCCCTTGTTTGACTGAATGGACAACAAGGAGGTGAAGGCAAAGCAGTCCTGTCTTGATAGCTGCTGTGAAAGCAGAGCAATGACAGCAGGACTGCTGCAGCACCCTGCCGCTCTTTTCTTCAGCAGTGCTACTAGGATTGCTTGCAGCAGCAATGCTGGAGAAAGATGTGAGCTGCTGCTGCCCTGATTCTCCTCTTGCTCACTTTCAGCAAGCAAGAGGTGGTCACGCTAACACCCTGGTACTCTTTAGCAGCACAAAGAAGAAAAGAGTTTCTCCCTGACTCACAATGAAACCAATTGGCAGGAGATTTAGGATGAACAAAAAAAGGAACTTCTTCACCCTGTGCATAGGCAGTCTGAGGAATTCATTGCTGCAATGTAGTGACAGCCACTTGCTTGGATGGTTTTAAAAAGATTTTGGACAAATTCATGGAAGGAAGGTCTACCAATGGCTACTAACCATGATGGCTATGCTCTACTTCCAGGTTCAGCAGCATTATACTGGCTGCAGAGAAGCAATGATAAGGGAAGGGTATGTCTTTAGCTCTGCATCTGGGGTTCCTATGTGGAACCCCAGATGTTCTTCTGGGGAACACTATGAAAACAGGATGCCGGACTAGATGAGGCTTTGGCTTGATCCAGAAGGCATTTTCTTATGGTTCATTCTCCAGCTCAGGAGATGGAAAGTGAAGATAAGGTGGCCACAAGCAGGTTAAAAAGGAAAAAGAAAAAAAGTGAGACCACCTTACGAGGTGCCTAAACTTCAGTAACAGGTTTAGAGAACATCTAAAGCACCCATTTTCAACCACTGTGCTGTGGCACATTAGAGTTTGGGGGAGGATCATTTGTGTTACTAGGGCCACTGAGGGATGCGAACCCCTGCTGTCAGTGTGGTGTGCCTTGTCCATTGTCCCAAAAACCAAGGCACAGAGTGGTGTACCTTTACAATTTTAGTGACTTGTCAGTGTGCTGTGAGATGAAAAAGCTTGAAAATCACTAATCTAAAATCACTAACCATCCCATCCTATGTCTGGGATGAATGCCATCTCTTCCCCTATTCACTGCCTGTTTTGCCTTATTTTTGGTCATGTCTAACTTCCCAAAGCTCTTGTGCATGTTCAGCAGTCTAAAAGCAGCTGGGACACCAGCAGCCACTGTCCTTTGTTTGAAATGCTGTGATGGTTAGCCACATACTTTTGTGGATTCAGAGTCCTTTCTCACTGTCTGGAGTAGTGAATCCTCCTACTAACTGGCAGGCACTTATTGATTGGGTTGCCAAACCTGTCAATTTGTATGTCTATAAAGGGATGGGGTGGGAAGGCTAGGTGGCCTCCACTCCTCAATCATTCCCCAATCATCATCAAACCTCAGTTAATTATGTGGAAGTATAGGGATGCGTGCGTGCGTGTGTGTTTCTGCCAGGTTTGCCCTGAGAACTAGTGTTGGTTCACAGAAGGCATACCCACTTACGCTGAGCCCTGTAACAATGTAAGTAGCTAGTGATTGGGATTGTATGTGTTCAAGAAATTAAACATTCTCTGTAAACCGCTTTGTGAACTTTTAGTTGAAAAGCGGTATATAAATACTGTTAATAATAATAATAATTAATAAATAATAATTAATTTTGTTTGTCTGTTCTCTCATTCCAAGCCAGAATGCAAACTTCACCAGTTTAGCCTGGCAATGCATTGGAAGTTTTGTGTGCTTTGCTCTTGAGAAGCATCTCAGTTCCATCTGCTGGCAATATTGGTTATTGAATCAATTTGAGCAAGCTTTTTGTTTATGCCCATCAGCAACTGTTACCCTGCACATGCCTGATCTTGTCTGATCTTGAAAGCTAAGCAGGGTCAGGCCTGGTTAGTACTTGGACGGGAGACCGCCTGGGAATACTAGGTGCTGTAGGCTTATACCAGGGGTGTCCAAAGTTTTTGGCAGGAGGGCCACATCGTCTCTCTGACACTGTGTCAGGGGTCGGGGGGGGGAGAATTAATTTACATTTAAAATTTGAATAAATTTACATACATTTACATAATTGAATATATTAAAGATGAACTTATATGAATGAATGAAGGTCTTGCAATAGCTCAAGACCTATAAAAGGCCTTGCACAAAGCAAGGCAGGCCTTTCCTTTGCTGCCGCTACTGCATCACAGACGTGAAACAACAAACAGTGGAGGGAGCCCTCATCCCACAGCTCACGCGAGAGGTCAAACAGTCGCCCTCACGCTGACAGCAGTTGCATCAGGCCAGTGTGGGCTCCAACAAAACTCTGGAGGGCCAGAGGCTCATTGGAGACTAGGGGCTCCTTGAGGGCCGCATTGAGAGCCTCAAGGGCCGCAAGTGGCCCCAGGGCCGGGGTTTGGGCACCCCTGGCTTATACCATGGTCTTTCGAGACTGAAGGTTGCCATCCAACCAAGTTCAGTCATTTCCTATTAGCCTCCCTATATTTTTCCTACTCCCTTTTCCCCATTTGGTTTAACTCTTTTTCTTATGGATTTTAAATAAACTAGCTATGTTTTCGCTTTCTGTTTGCCTAACTCATGTTCATGGTAATTCAGTGGGCTGCCACTTCTGACTGCTTTCAGTTGGTCTTTACCCTAAATTACTGTGGTCTTACTTTAAATAAGAACCCCTGGGGTTTTGTGATCTCCTGAGAGTTTTCTCAGAAAGACCCCTCTACCTGGTCTCAGTAGCCTAAATTGGTGGCAGAGGACAGAAAGTGCCAGCCCCTCCCCCATTCAGCTGCTGACTCAGTAAAAAGCAAAAGTGGAGAACAGGAATGGGTGCATGACACCACACCCCTTGATCAGTCAGTCTTCTGGTCTGATCCCTGAAAATGTCACATTGGTGAAGGGGTGGGAGTAGCAAAGTGCAAAAAAGGAGAAACTCTGTATTGGTAAAAAGAGAGAAAACTATAATGGGTGTATACTTTAAGATCTTACAGAGTATGACTTGCAGTCACACCTACAAGTTTTGCTGTCACCATTCTGTGTCTTTCCTCCCTCTCTTCCTTATAATGGTTAACTTGAACAACATATGATATGACTTTATATGTCTCTCTACCAAATTTCAGAAAATTTCAGAAAAGCCAGGACGGTTGGTTAGGGACCTGCACAGTGTGATTGTGTCATGTCTCAGATCCTTTCTTCCCTCTGAAATACACTTCCATGTGTCCTATTGTGTGTGTGTACATATGAACTTGTAACACCTTTGTTGCTCAAAGGATCAGAATTTGAACTGAACTCAAGTGTTGGGTTGCCATATGCTGAGACCAATTTCCCCACCTCTTTAGGCCCTAGCCTGAGACTAGCAGTTACCTGGAAATGGTATTGTGCCTGCATTCTTCTCTGTGCTGCCAGGGTTCCCTAGTAAAACAAGGACAATGCAAATGCAGCCCACACCCTCCAAATAGTTAAAGATAATTTTCTTTTAAAAAAACCACAGAGATTCTCCTGGTATGCAGAAGTACCCCCCCTTCAAGATCGGTACACAACACACCCACTTTGCTATTACAGAGAGTGATTTTTGAGGTTGCCAGTAACAATGGAAATAGACAAACAAACAAAAAAGATCAGGAGGAAGTAAATTTTAGAACAGATATTTGGGATATATTTCTTTACTAAGAACATAAGAATAGCCCCACTGGATCAGGCCATAGGCCCATCTAGTCCAGCTTCCTGTATCTCACAGGGGTCCATCAAATGCCCCAGGGAGCACACCAGATAACAAGAGACCTCATCCTGGTGCCCTCCCTTGCATCTGGCATTCTGACATAACCCATTTCTAAAATCAGGAGGTTGCGCATACACATCATGGCTTGTACCCCATAATGGATTTTTCCTCCAGAAACTTGGCCAATCCCCTTTTAAAGGCATCTAGGCTAGACGCCAGCACCACATCCTGTGGCAAGGAGTTCCATAGGCCGACCACACGCTGAGTAAAGAAATATTTTCTTTTGACTGTCCTAACCCGCCCAACACTCAACTTTAGTGGATGTCCCCTGGTTCTGGTGTTATGTGAGAGTGTAAAGAGCATCTCCCTATCCACTCTGTCCATCCCCTGCATAATTTTGTATGTCTCAATCATGTTCCCCCTCAGATGTCTCTTTTCTAGGCTGAAGAGGCCCAAACGCCGTAGCCTTTCCTCATAAGGAAGGTGCCCCAGCCCCGTAATCATGTTAGTCGCTCTCTTTTGCACCTTTTCCATTTCCACTATGTCTTTTTTGAGATGCGGCGACCAGAACTGGACACAATACTCCAGGTGTGGCCTTACCATCGATTTGTACAACGGCATTATAATACTAGCCGTTTTGTTCTCAATACCCTTCCTAATGATCCCAAGCATAGAATTGGCCTTCTTCACTGCCGCTGCAATTGGGTCGACACTTTCATCGACCTGTCCACCACCACCCCAAGATCTCTCTCCTGATCTGTTACAGACAGCTCAGAACCCATCAGCCTATATCCTACATCAGCAGCCACTTCACTGCTCAACCCTCTCTCCAGGTCATTTATGAAGAGGTTGAAAAGCACCAGTCCCAGGACAGATCCTTGGGGCACACCGCTTTTCACCTCTCTCCATTGTGAAAATTGCCCATTGACACCCACTCTCTGCTTCCTGGCCTCCAACCAGTTCTCAATCCATGAGAGGACCTGTCCTCTAATTCCCTGACTGTGAAGTTTTTTCAGTAGCCTTTGGTGAGGGACCGTGTCAAGTTCCTTCTGAAAGTCCAGATATATAATGTCCACGGGTTCTCCCACATCCACATGCCTGTTGACCTTTTCAAAGAATTCTATAAGGTTCGTGAGGCAAGACTTACCCTTACAGAAGCCATGCTGACTCTCCCTCAGCAAGGCCTGTTCGTCTATGTGTTTTGAGATCCTATCTTTGATGAGGCATTCCACCATCTTACCCGGTATGGATGTTAGGCTGACCGGCCTATAGTTTCCCGGGTCCCCCCTCTTTCCCTTTTTAAAAATAGGCGTGACATTTGCTATCCTCCAATCTTCTGGCACCGTGGACGTTTTGAGGGACAAGTTGCATACCTTAGTCAAGATATCTGCAACTTCATTCTTCAATTCCTTAATAACTCTTGGGTGGATGACATCAGGGCCCGGTGACTTATTGATCTTTAATTTATCAATGAGGTCTGAAACACCTTCTCTTTTAACCTCTATCTGACTTAACTCCTTGGTCAGTAGGGGCCGTTCGGGCAGCGGTATCTGCCCGAGGTCTTCTGCCGTGAAGACAGATGCAAAGAACTCATTTAATTTCTCTGCCATCTCTAAGTCTCCTTTTATCTCCCCTTTCCCTCCCTCACCATCCAGAGGGCCAATCGCTTCTCTGGCGGGTTTCCTGCTTCTAACATATTTGAAGAAGCTTTTATTATTCCCCTTAATGTTGCTGGCCATGCGTTCCTCATAGTCTCGCTTGGCCTCCCCTATCACCTTCTTACATTTCTTTTGCCACAGTTTATGTTCCTTTTTATTCTCCTCGTTAGGGCAAGACTTCCATTTACGGAAGGAAGCTTCCTTGCCCTTCACAGCCTCTCTAACTTGGCTGGTTAGTCATGCGGGCACCCTCCTGGATTTAGTGGAACCCTTCTTTCTTTGCGGTATACACCTCTGCTGGGCCTCTATTACTGTTGTTTTAAGCAGCCTCCATGCACTCTGGAGAGATTGGACTCTTTTTACCCTCCCTTTCAGCCTCCTTCTAACCAGCCTCCTCATTTGAGGGAAGTCCGCCTGTCGGAAGTCAAGGGTTTTTGTTAGAGATTTGCCTGGTATTCTTCCCCCAACGTGCATGTCAAAACGGATCGCAGCATGATCACTGTTCCCCAATGGCTCAGTAACGTTTACATCTCTAACCAGGTCCTGCATACCGCACAATATTAAATCCAGAGTCACCTGTCCTCTGGTGGGCTCCGTGACTAGCTGCTCTAAGCCACAGTCATTTAGCACGTCAAGAAATCCGGTTTCCTTATCGTGACCAGAACACAAATCTACCCAGTCAATATGAGGATAATTGAAGTCCCCCATGATTACAACCCTGTCCTTCCTTGTCACCTCCCTGATCTGTTTCCTCATTTCAAGGTCCCCATCCGATTTCTGGTCTGGAGGACGATAGCACGCCCCCAGTATTACATCGCTGCACAAGCCTGGTAATTTAACCCACAGAGATTCTACGGTGGAGTCGGACCCACCTTCAATCTCTACTTTGCTGGATTCTATCCCTTCCTTAACATAAACGGCCACCCCACCTCCAACACGCCCCTGCCTGTCCCTAATTACTCAGCGTGTAATTAGTCTGTGGAACTCTTTGCCACAGGTAGTAGTGATGGCATCTTGCCTAGATGTCTTTAAGAGAGGATTGGACAAATTTCTGGAGGAAAAGTTCATTATGGGTTACAAGTCATAGTAGGTATGTACAAGCTCTTGGTTTTAGAGGCAGGCTGCCTCTGACTACCAGATGTAGGGGAGGGCACCAGGATGCAGGTTGTGTCTGTTGTCTTGTGTGCTCCCTGAAGCATTTGGTGGGCCACTGTGAGATACAGGAAGCTGGACTAGGTGGGCCCTTGGCCTGATCCCTCGGGGGCTCTTCTTATGTTCTTCTGATAAAAAATCTCTAGATGTTAAGCACATGCTTTGCAAGTGTGTACTTTTTGGGGGACCGGGGGAGAGGTACACCTAGTTGTGGTTTCAATCTGAGCTAGGACCACAGTGGGAGTAGGGTTAAAACCCCACACCACAGTCCTGTTACATCTGATTCATATACTATTTAATTTTTTTGTTTGTTTATAAGCATGCACTTACAAAGCAGATGCTTCAAGTAGCATCTAGTTAGAACTTCAGAGGCAGCAGAAACTTCAGTTAAGGCAAACCATGGAAACTACTTAACTAGGATTGGAAATCAACACAAAAAGTTTCAAAGTAAGAATTGGGGAGAAAGTGTGTGATTTCATGGCCTTACAATCTGTTAACTGTGATTAAGAGCACAGCTGTTCCACAGACAGCCTAAAGTTGAAGGCTTTAATTTCTTAGTGGAGAAGAAATTTTTCTATTGAGGAAACCTCAGAGATTGTATTGGTAAAGTTTGTGTAAGCACACTGGGGTTAAGGAGTTCATTCAACATCAGACACAGCTAACCAGTTGATGGGTCCCTGATAAGAATCCACTCTACTGCTGACTTAGTAGTGTTTGTTATAATCACTACATAATAGGCCTTTCACTGAAAAATCTCCCCATGGTCTGACACTGTATGGCACACATTCACAAAATAATTACAAATGGCTAACACATGAGCCTTCTGCTACTAGCTTGGTTAGCTGCCATACTGCAACAACACTTGCCATCTTCCAGAGTCTGATACAATGGAGGAGACTATGACTGTCACTAGTGAACTGAGCAACATCTAATGCGCAACTTCATCTGTTTACATAATTCTAGCTCTGTTCATTTCTCTTCTTTGTAAAAACAGGAATTAAAAAAATCCTAAATCGCTGTGCTTCCTTCAGCAATACATCTCTGCTTTCCTGCCCTGTAAACATGTGCAATGTATTAAAATAAATACTATCTTTGTGCTTCACTTAAACCAGTATAGGAAAATTCTGGAATCTTAATGTTGGTGGTTTTAGTTATGCAATGGAATGTTGTATTTAATTGCTTTGGTTGGATTCCAGCACTCAATTAAGTGCACTCAAATCCCATTAAAAAAAGTAAATATGAGGAAACAGAATAATTCAGCATTTTAGCTACTCAGAACTGTAGTCACTGAAGGAATGAACAGGAGAGGTGGCCAGGGTTAAACCTGCTAGCCTATACATAGATCATATGTTTTGACAACATCTCAAATATAGTCAGTAATATTTTCACGTGGTGCAATTCCCAGAACACAAGCCTTCCTTTGATATACTTGGGCCAATTGCCAACAAAATGTCCTCATTTACAAGATTGCTTTTGAAAAACCACTTTGGAATTGAAGATCCATGTTGATTTTTCAGGAAAAACCCATGAACTTGCAGCAACATAGCATGCTGCTCAAGATCATTTCTGGAAAAGTCTACTTGACTGCTCCTTTCAGGTAAGAGAATGGACAAGTGGATAGGACAACTGGGTCCAGAGGAAGATAGCCTGCTTATAAAACAAAGTATAAAATGCTGTATTAAAGCACATTTGAGAGCATGTTTCCACTAGTTTATACCTTTAATTGACATGCAAGTGGCTAAAATTGTACCTGCATTCCAGTAACCATGTACAATTCTACAAATCTGGACCAAGATGTCATAGACTCATTAGTAGGTGTGCTGAACTTATTAAAGTAACTCAAAGTTTTCACTAATAAAGTTATGCCTTGCTTCCTTTACTTGTTTTTCAGATTTTTGATAGACTGAAATCCCTCAGTCTATAGACTGAATAGACTGAAGTTCCCCCAATAGTTAAGGAATGAGATCAACAATTTTCATTTGAAACAGTAGATCACTAGTAGTGCCTTACTACTAGTATCACATCATGTTATTTTATTGTATGTAGACAATGAATTGTACTGTAATTCAAGAAATAATAAAGGAAAATTAATAGGTACATTCCTTCAGGATGAACTTATCCCATACTTTCCAGTCACCATGGATTATAGTACATCAGACAAATCCTTAAACATTCTTCTAGATTTTTCTTGTTAAGCTGTGCGTGCATGACTGCAAAAGTAGTGGAAAATAATTCTTTCATCCTTTTCTTGAGTAAATCATACATAGCCCAGGAGTTTTTTCCCATTAGAACTGCTTTTATTACCTATAGGAAACACTCCATGAGTATCAGTATCTTTAAAAGACTTAGGCCCAAATCCTAACCAACTTTCCAGCACTGATATAGCTGTGCCAATGGGGCATGTGCTGTATTCTGCAGTTGGGTAGCAGTCACTGAGTTCCCCTCAAGGTAAGGGATTGTTTGTTCCCTTACCTTGGAGCCGCATTGCCCTTACCCTACTGCTGGGAATTTGGTTAGGATTGTGCCCTTAGAGCCAATCCTAGGCAAGTCTACTCAAAAGTAAGTCCCATTATAGTCAATGGAACTTAGTCCCAGGAAAGTGTGGATAGAATTATAGCCTTAGAATACACACATAAATGCATGACAGTTACTTCATATGTTATTACTCACTCTAAAACATCCCGGTTAAACTGCTTTTGCCGATTTCCAAGGAACTCTCCAATCATCTGTCTGCTGAGTCCTTTTCTCTGTAGAAGAAAATGGGCAACTCCAACAGGTGTATCAGGTACAAAGCCTCTATCAATCAAGTACTGAATTCCTTTTTCAGGTTTTCTAAAAATAAAAATAAAAAATGAATCCAAAATTACTTATTTGCTCTGTTTCTGCATATGACCATAAGTATATTGGAATTAGCTCCAGGCTTCACAAAGAAAGCAAACATATTCTCTAACATAGATGTTAGGTCACTTTCAGATTTATATTCTCCCAGGAGTGCCACAATGTTAAGTTAGTTATGAAAAAGCATTTTTGTCACAGCTTCAACCTATTAATTAACCCTATTAATATATCAATAACCTTTTCTCCTCTGTATCCTAATGCTTATGCTCTCTTTTGTTTTAATATCTCCTGATCACACCCCCTCTTTAGACCCCAAACTCTCAATAACCTCTTTTCCTCCCTTTCTCCGTTCTACCTAAATACCATAGGGTTCTACCTAGTCCTGAATCTTATTTCCAAAAGTGGCCAACTAAATACCTTCAGGTAGTCCACAGGAAGAGCAACAGCCCTCCCACTATTATTTGAATCCAGAATCTCGTATTCGAAGTATTCATGTATTCAAAGTATATCGTAATAATATTATGAATATTTCTATACTGCTTTGCAACAAAAAAAATTCACTAAGTTGATTAGCACCCTGTCCCAAAAGGGTTCACAATCTAAAAAGATGCAGAAGAAACAGCAGCAACTGTCACTAGAAAAGACATTGTGCTAGAGTGAGGTGGGACAGTTACTCTTCCCCTGCTTAATATAAGAGGAGTATCACTTGAAAAAGCACCTCTCTGCTCAATTAACAGTGTATACACATCCCCCCTACTTTAAGCATGAACAATCATGTCCATCACACCTAGTTTAGCCCTGAACCACTTACAATAGGTGTTCGGAATTCCCCCAGGGACTATAAATAGTCAGAGAAGGGTTCAGAATAGGACCTTTCCTTGCACAGCCCAGCTCAAATATGTTATTTTTAAATGCTGTCACTGTGATATAGAAAATGGAAGGTGGCTATTTTAAAATCAAAATACATGTTCCAGTCAAAGACAAAGTGGTCATTTCTGACGATGTGTAGGAAAGTCATATTCCAATTTTTTAAAATGCTCTTCTCAAATACTTACTGCCATATTAAGAAGATTATCATACTTGAAAATCAGTGGGGTTTCGTTTTGAAAGGAGCTGAATGGGTTGTGAAAAAAATCACTGAAGATGAAGCTGTAAATGCCTAACTGCATTTATATAATATATTGTATGTTTCAATCATTTCAGGACAGCAGTGTGCCAGAAATTCATTCTATAATGTCCATTCAAAGCAAAACCTACCGAGAAATTCATGCCTCCCAGAACATTAAACCCAACATCAGCCTGTCCTGGGAACCAACATCTATAAAGGAAGGGCCTATAACTGTGATAGAAAGTACATTAAAAAATTATATTGTACTTTATGAGTATGCAAAGTGCTTCTCATGTATTATATTTATGTTGTCCTTGCAACAATTCTGTAAAGTAAGGTTTATTATCACCATACTGCAGCTGGGGATGAGACTGAGAAGAAGTGAGTGGACAAAGTCCACCTAATGAATTCATGGCAGAGATTCAAGCCAGGAAAGACCTGATTCACAGCTCAGTTTCTTAGCCTCTATGCCACACTTCTCATGCAGGAGGTCCTTATGTTCAACCTTCAGCAACTCCAGTTAAAGGGATATCAGGTAACAGGTAATGGAAAAGAACCTCGACCTGAAATCCTGGAAAATGGCAAGTAATCAGAATAAACTATACTGAACTGGAAGGGCCAATGATCTGTCACAATATATATTCATAGAAGCATGTATATATTCAGCATTATAAGCGTATAATGTAATGCTAACATCTACAGCATCTGCCTTGCATGTGGATAGCAACTGATATAGTCACTGAAGTATCATGCTAAAAACTTCCCCAAAGTAAAAAAAGGATTAAATTTTCTGCTACAAAAATAATGCAGTAAGTTTTTTTAATCTTACCCTTCCTCCAATGAGCTCAGGCAGTGTGCATGGTGCTTCCTCCCCTGCATTTATTATTCAAAAACCTCTATGAAGCAGAAATATGGCAAGTCTGACATTCTATCAACCACATCACACTGTGCAAATTTTGGATTTGTTAGCTCTGGGTTCTGAGTGAAACAGAAACACAGCTAACGAATTGGTCCAGGAGCAGGTGCAGGCTGCTGAGTTAGCAAAAATCAACAAGCACCTGTGACAGACACACCCTGGGTGTTACCAAGGCTGCAATGATTGGCCGATCTAACTACTTAAGGGTTAGTATGTTGAACCTCCAGTGCAGTAGTAGGGGTGTAGTTGGAGATAACTGAGAAACTGCTGCCAGTGACTGTGGAGGCAGGATATTTGTATGTATATGTGTGATTACTGACCGTGGACTAGACCTTGACTTTGTATTGTGGGAAACTGATTGGGACTTGTTATCATTGGACTGACTGATCTTCATGCTGACTGGGACTGTTTATTGACTACTCTGCTTGTGATATCCCTTGCTCAAAATATAACTGCTGCTTGAAAGTACTCTGCTGTATATGCTGTTTCTTGCAACCTGCTCACATTGGGAACAAACCTGGGATCCTACAACATCTAACGTTAACGGGATTGACTCTAGAAACTGAGCATTACACAGTTCATACAGTCTAACACATCATATCTTTCCACAACACACCCATTCGATGCATGGGGATGGGGTGGGAAGGAGCGCTCTTAAATCTGCTATTTTCTTAATAGTGCTCTTAAATCTGCTATTAATCTTAAACCCTCCCTCCTCATGTATTCAGCTTTTGTTTACAATGACAAAGGCTGAATCCACGGAGAATTTCTCCTCATTTTATCATCCTGGAGCATTCTGCAGAATTGAATGACTGAACAGGGCTCTTATGATGCCTGCACATAGGTAAGTCTTTTGCTTAGTTTAAGAAATGTTTTTCCTCCTTCCTTAATTATGCAAAAAAAACCAACACACATGGAAACACCTGCACACTCAGAAGTTTGCAACATGTATTGCTGGGATTATGGGAAAGCAGGCAACAGTAATATGAAGCAAGGCAAATGCATTTTAAAGTAACACAAACCAATCCACATAAAGTCTGTAGTTCAGGCACAGTTGTTGCTTAAGTCTAATTAAGTATCAGGTTTTTAACCTGATTAATAATCATGAATATATCTGTGTGGAGAAAGGATGGATGAGGTAACAGAAGAATGCAAGTTCTTGGCAGCTATCTGCACAAATGCTGGAAAAAAATTACCTCTGGGAAGCTACATGGTCCCTTTGGTTCGTGCCTTATTTCTTTCATATGAATGTGGCTATAGTGTATGAACTGGGCTCAATATGTTTTTTATAAATATCCTAACCTTTCAAAGGAGGGGAGGCGATTTTAATAACTACATACATAGGAGTATCTCAAAATCACTGACACATCAAATACCAAGGGAATGTAAGGGGAAGCTGAAACAAAACGAACACTTTTCAATATTCAAATAGTACTGAAATGACCTTCTTCAAGCTTGTTTTTTATGTACTGTATGGTGCTGAATTTGGCAACTTGTATTTTCAAATTCCCCTTCATGGATCACTGCCTTGCCTTCGCAAAGGGGTTTGAGTAACTCAGTGAGGCTATGAGCTATGCCATGTAGGAACACCCAAGATGGACAGGTCATAGAGGAGAGCTCTGACTAAACGTGATCCACTGGAGAAGGAAATGGCAACCCATTCCAGTATCCTTCCCAAGAAAACCCAATGGATTTTAGTATCAAAAGGCAAAAAGATATGATGTCAGAAAATGAGCCCCCCAGGTCAGAAGGCGTCCAATATGCTACCGGGGAAGCGCGGAGGACAATTACAAGTAGCCTAGAAAGAATGAAGGAGCTGGGTCAAAGCTGAAAGGTCCCTCAGTTGCGGATGTGTCTGAAAATGAAAGGAAAGTCCAATGCTGTAAAGAACAATATTGCATAGGAACCTGGAACGTGAGATCTATGAATCAAGGTAAGCTGAATGTGGTCAAACATGAGATGACAAGATTGAACATCAACATTTTGGGAATTAGTGAACTAAAATGGACAGGAATGAGTGAATTTAATTCAGATGAACATTATATTTACTACTGTGGACAAGAATCCCACAGACGAAATGGAGTAGCCCTCATTGTGAACAAAAGAGTGGGAAAAGCAATAATGGGGTACAATCTCAAAAACAACAGAATGATTTCAGTTTGAATTTAAGGCAAACCTTTTAACCTCACAGTAATTCAAGTCTATGCTTCAACAACTTATGTTGAACAGGATCAAGTTACCAATTTTATGAAGACTTACAACACCTTCTAGAACTAACACCAAAAAAGAAGTCTTCCTTATTATAAGGGACTGGAATGCTAAAGTAAGAAGTCAGGAGGTTATAGGAATAACAGGCAAGTTTGGCCTTGGAGTACAAAATGAAGCAGGGCAAAGGCTAATAGAGTTTTGTCACAAGAACACGCTGGTCATAGCAAACACCCTTTTCCTACAACCCAAGCAGCGACTCTACGTGTGGACATCACCAGATGGTCTACACCAGGGGTCTCCAAACTTTTTGGCCAGAGGGCTGCATCAAATATCTGGCATGGTGTGGAGGGCCGGAAACAAAATTAAAACACAAAATTTAAATAAATTAGAGATGGAACTTAGACGAGTGAACAAATGAATGAATGGGCTCATTCTTTCAACCTCTCTGGCCCTCAGAACACCCTGCAGACACAATCAGAACACTGTTCTGGTCATGTTTAGTTGAGTGGGCCAGAGGTTTTCAGGGAATAAGAGGTTGGCCGCAGGCCGGAAAGAGGCTTACTGCGGGCCGCATCTGGCCCCCGGGTCAGGGTTTGGAGACCCCTGGTCTACACTGAAATCAGATTGATTATGTTCTCTGCAGCCAAAGATGGAAAGCTCTATACCAGGGGCATCAAACATAAGGCCCGGGGGGCGGATGCGGTCCTCAGAAGCTTTTTATCTGGCCCTCAGGTTCTTCGCTGCTGAGCAGTGCTGAGGTGTAACTGCTGAAATGGTAGTCCACCTGAAAATTGGGCTTTCCCATATCATGAAATACGATCAAATTTTACTTATTTTCTCTTCTGTCATTTGCAGTTAATGAGCTTCTATATGAGAACAAGGTGCTGCTTTCTGTCCATCAGTTGCTTAGTGATGTCACTTTCTGCTTAATGACATCACTTCCAGCCCTCAGCAGGTGCCCTGAATGCTAACTTTGGCCCTCTGTATGAAATGAGTTTGACACCCCTGCTCTATACAGTCAGTAAAAACAAGACCTGGAGCTGACTGTGGATCAGATCATGAGCTTCTTATTGAAAAATTCAGGCTTAAACTGAATAAAGTAGGGAAAAACATTAGGCCACTTAGGTATGATTTAAATCAAATTCCATATGAATACATAGTGGAGGTGACAAATAGATTTAAAGGTTTAGATTTGGTAGACAGGGTACCTGAAAGAACTATGAATGGAGGCTCACAACATTGTTCAGGAGATAGCAACTAGAACCATCCCTAAGGAAAAGAAATGCAAGAAGGCAAAATGGCTGTGTGAAGAAGATTTACAAATTGCTGAGGAAAGAAGGAAAGCAAAAGGCAAAGGAGAAAGGAAAAGATATACCCAACTGAACGCAGATTTCCAGAGAATAGCAAGGAGAGACAGGAATGCCTTCTTAATGAGCAGTGCAGAGAAACAGAGGAAAACAATAGAAGGGGGAAGACTAAGAGATCTCTTCATGAAAATTGGAAATATCAAAGGAACATTCCATGCAAGGATGGGAATGATAAAGGACAAGAACCTTTATCTTGTCCTAGTAGGAACCTAGTAGGAACCTAACGGAAGAAGATTAAGAAGAGGAGGCAAGAATACACAGAGGAACTCTACAAGAAAGATCTTAATGCCCCTGATAACCAGGATGGTGTGATCGCTGAACTTAAGCCAGACATCCTGGAGCGGGAAGTCAAGTGGGTCCTAGGAAGCATCACTAACAACAAAGTTAGCGGAGGTGACAGTATTCCAGTTGAGCTCCTTAAAAGTTTAAAAGATGATGCTGTAAAAGTGCTGCACTCAATCTGCCAGCAAATTTGGAAAACTCAACAGTGGGCTCAGGATTGGAAAAGATCGGTTTACGCTCCAATCCCAAAGAAAGGCAATGCCAAAGAATGTTCAAACCACCACACAATTGTGCTTATCTCACATGCTATCAAGGTTATGCTGAAAGTCCTACAAGCTAGGCTTCAGCAGTATGTGTATCGAGAATTACCAGAAGTACAAGTTGGTTTTCTAAGAGGCAGGGGAACTAGAGATCAAATTGCCAACATTCACTGGATTACAGAGAAAGCCAGGGAGTTCAAGAAATACTAATATGTTGAACACATATTACAGCCTTACACAGAGCCTTACACAGAGGTGATGCCAGTGGCTGTTCAAGTGAGGAAGCTGTACTAGATGGCCCTATGGCCTGATCCAGTGGGGCTGTTCTTATGTTCTTATGAGATACTGGCCAAGGATTCACACCTTGAACCCTCAGCACTGTTTGCAGCAACAGTATCCAATGTGCTATCATCATCATCATGAACATTTATGTACTGCTTTTCAATAAAAAAGTTCACAAAGCAGTTTAGACAAAAATCAAATTAAATGGCCCCCTGTCCCAAAAGGGTTCACAATCTAAAATGATGCAGAAGAATACCAGCAAACAGCCACTAGAAAAGACACTGGAAAGCTAGGATCAAGGGGTAGACAGAGGGTGCCATGGGGGATCCAGACCAGGGCCCCCAACAAGCTGCAGCTGTCACAGTCCTTAAACTGTCTTAGGTTTAAGACCAAATATGGCAGTGATGCAGAGGTAGTCATGTCACACTTAGATGATGTATTCAACTGCATTCAGTTACAACATAAATGTATAAG
The DNA here is from genome assembly GCF_035046505.1 of Tiliqua scincoides. Taxonomy (NCBI): domain Eukaryota; kingdom Metazoa; phylum Chordata; class Lepidosauria; order Squamata; family Scincidae; genus Tiliqua; species Tiliqua scincoides. Next base: position 214,276,131 of record NC_089822.1, read on the forward strand.
ATCTGTACAATACAAATGTGATCATATACGTATTTGGTATGTTCAGTGCCTTCTCTGTTTTCGAAGGCATTACAACAGAAGAATATGCAAATAGCCTTGTCGATGAAGGATGCAGCATTTTGTTCATACACGTAAAATCAGTAGCTAAGAACAAGGTGACCTTGTTATTTTTTATACCAAGATGGTGATACAACCACAATTTTTTCTTCATGTGGTTTATTGAAAACAACTTTACCAAACAGCATAAAATGTTTATTTTGTTGTACTACACTAGTATAAATTTGATACCTAACAAGTAAAATAAACAATTTCCCTCAAAACTACTTTCAAAACTTGCATTATCATCATGTCCTAAATCAGTCTGATGTGAAGTGTTCATCTGAAAACAGATGTAAGAACCTGCTATTATACCACAAGGGCAAGCGACCATATTTCCTCTACGAAATCAAACATATTTTTTCTACAGCCATGTCCAACTATTCCTGAACAATTCAATATTCATGATCCCCACCTGAACAACTTCATTGTAAAAATGCAAAATGTAACCATGTGAACCTATTGAATATAGCAAACTAGGTTCCCATGTTGGAATAAAGAATATGTACAAACGTCTACACTGGTGGATGCCAACCTTTTTATTTGGAGCATTTACAATCATATTCTAACATTCTACATATTTAGACTCTTCAAGCAGCTAACCAAAAACAGTCAAGAAAATGGCTCCAATAATTTCATTCAAGTTCTGGATGTTCTATTTTAGATTTAGCTTTTGAATTAATGATTTGTGCATATTAAAACATCTGTTCTGAAGCAGCATTTGTATGAAAGGAATAGATGGTTAAATGGAAAGAGAACCAAATGTTCAAAGACTAAATCAGAAATGGGTTTTTTTTTTTTCTTAGCACAGTCAGAACTGATGGTGCCTTAATTAGGTGTACTATCCAGCCTTGTAGACTGAACGAAAAAAAATGACCACACACAAAGTTGCTTTTGCAGAATATCATCTCTTCTGCTATGCTCTGAAATTATTTCCATGTGGAATATGCTATAGTACAATGCTACCCAAACTCCTGCAAAGGAGTTGGAGCACTTTAAAAGTGTGTGGGGGAGGGACTATGGAAGCAACATGAACCCCAGGATTGTGCTGCTGCCAGGGAGGGGAAGGGGGTGCTTTAACTTACCTGAGGAACTGCCAGCCTTTGGAAGTGGTTTTCAATTGACTGCATTTTTTTAAATAGTTTGTAGGCTTGGGGACCTTTGCACAGGTATCTGCAGGGCACCCCGCTTGCCCTGGAGGCTGGCACTCTCTCAGGTAAGTTGAAAAATCCCCCCCCCCCCCGGCAGCAGTGTGATCCCAACCGCGTTGCTGCCTCCCATTCCTCCCTGCCCCTTAAAGAGGCAGGGACAGGTGCTTTCCTGGCTGGAGGGTTATGATCCACCGGTTTGGGAACCACTGCTATAGTAGAAAGGGAAAACATAAAATACACAACACCACAGAATCAAAGTGAATCACTGATCTAAGGAAACATTTATTAGCTATGCCTCATATTCATATAATTAAACAATTAGTATGTAATTGAGTTCCTGACTACAATCACATGAATAATGGCAAACAGGGTTGGCAATGAGGTTTCTAACTTCTGCATTGTCTCACACACTTTTTATTCCATACTTTTGCAACATGGTATTCAGCAAGGTGAGGGTTGTTACAGTTCTTCTTTATAGTGCATTCCTTACTTATAAGGCTCTCTCCACACAGGGAAAGGAAGCGGGCTACCTTATTCATGGTACACACAAAAGATGAGTATACAGTAGACATTTCACCAAATCTAACTTGCCACATATGCACATAGACAGACATGCACAGATATGTAAGCCACCCATCTGCACTGTTCTTCCAAAAACATCATACCATGACAAGAACCTTACTATGCCTATGCATCTCATCCAAGAAAGGGGTAAGAATAACATTATGATGATGGTGAATATTTATATCCCACTTTTCAACAAAAAGTAGATCACAAAGCAATTTACATAGCAAAGTAAATCAATAAATGATTCCCTGTCCTTAAAGGGCTCACAGACTAAAAAGAAGGGAAGTAGAGATGTCACTTGCGTCCTGAGTACACTTCTGTACTGCAGCAAGTCATGGACTCTTCGCTCACAACAGGAGAGGAAACTGAGCGCTTTCCACATGCGCTGCCTCCGACACATCCTCGGCATCACCTGGCAGGACAAAGTTCCAAACAACACAGTCCTGGAACGTGCTGGAATCCCTAGCATGTATTCACTGCTGAAACAGAGACGCCTGCGTTGGCTTGGTCATGTCGTGAGAATGGATGATGGCCGGATCCCAAAGGATCTCCTCTATGGAGAACTCGTGCAAGGAAAGCGCCCTACAGGTAGACCACAGCTGCGATACAAGGACATCTGCAAGAGGGATCTGAAGGCCTTAGGGATGGACCTCAACAAGTGGGAAACCCTGGCCTCTGAGCGGCCCGCTTGGAGGCAGGCTGTGCAGCATGGCCTTTCCCAGTTTGAAGAGACACTTTGCCAACAGTCTGAGGCTAAGAGGCAAAGAAGGAAGGCCCATAGCCAGGGAGACAGACCAGGGACAGACTGCACTTGCTCCCGGTGTGGAAGGGATTGTCACTCCCGGATTGGCCTTTTCAGCCACACTAGATGCTGTGCCAGAACCACCTTTCAGAGCGCGATACCATAGTCTTTCGAGACTGAAGGTTGCCAATACAAGAGATATCAGCAACAGCCACTGGAAAAGATTCCATGCTAGGGAGAAAGATTCTCCTTACCACTTGGTAAGACCACACAGATGGTCAGCTTAACATGCAGTTACTTGCACACCATAGTTAAGCTACCACTTGGTAAATCATCATGTTGACTATTTACTCATCTATGGAAGAGAGAAAAGGGCAATGCCCTGGTAATGTTTTCATGAATAACATGTCCAAGAGCTCTAGTATGTAATTCTCTTTATTCCAAATGAAAGTCTCAATACTTTAGATTTAAGATAAAATCTTAGATAAATACTAAAAATTTAGCACTTTTTTTGGGTGAAACTATACATTACTTCAACAAACCACGTTCTCAAACAGTGTTAATAGCATAAGGCTGTGGTTTTCAAATTCTCTGGGAGTTTGAAAGCTGCAGTAAGTGCTTGCGGGGGAGGGCAAGGAGGCAGCGGGAAGGCAGCAACGCAATCCCCAGGTTTTGCGGAAGTGGAGCGCGATTGCTCCACTTTCACTTTCTGCACGCTGGGGAGCCCTGCAGATGCTTGCACAGGGCTTCCCGCACCCCCAGGATGCGGCTGCAGGGACTGGTGAGTACATCCCAGTACCTGCAGCCCTGTTAGTGATGAGATCCTGGGGATCGCGTCACTGCCTTCCCCCTGTCCCCACTCCTTAAGGGGGCAGAGGCCAGGGCACTCAGGCTGGGACATCACGATGACCCAGTCTGAATACCACTGTCATAAGGGTTCATTTCCACGGAAGGGTGGGTGCTGAACCATTCCCTGCTGGCCTTTTATGGAAAACAAGCAAGAATCTTGACAAGGAGGGAGCACAAGCCATTTCATATATATGCAACAGGGATCAAATGTGTACATCTATTGACTGGGTAGAAATGGGTTAAGGGAGAAAAAAAGGAAAGATGAGCTAAAGGAGAAGGACCTGCAATCCCACCTGCCACTATTCTCTTGAAAATGCACTACTGGCTGGCCGGTACACATTATTGAGAAAGACAAGCTTCCTTAAGTAGTGTGGAGCTCTACCCTTCTATTACAGACAAAAGCACCCAGAATGAAAAATATTCAACCAAGGTTGCAAGGCAGCAGCTACATATGCTTTCACTGATTGCTGCTTTTATCATTTCATGCTGTTTGTCCTACTGCAAGCAAGAACATTAATGCTCTATTTTTGAAAAGACTAATGAGCTTATCTTATATCTTCTAGACAAGAAGACATACATTGCACACTGTTCCACAACATGTGCATGTGCACACATACATACGCACACAGTGGCGTAGCTAGTGAGGGGGCGGGGTGGTCCTCCCCAGGTCCCAGCCTTGGGGGTGGCAGCACAAATTACCCAACATTGCAGAGGTTACAAGCAACCCCATCATGCTATATACTGTTGGATGCGGAATTTCCAGCTGAATGCACTGCCAAAAACCGGAGGAAATTATCTCCTTTCCATCAAAAGGTATAGCCAAAAAACCAGAAACAAAAAAATGCATGGAGCCCTATGGAAAGTGAAACAGAGCCATATCGCGTGTTTAGTCGCACAGGCTACAGAGAAAATTCACTTGGTGAAACAGGGCTAGCTTCCCCTTATTTAATTATCTGTTTCTCTTTAATTTATTTATAATTATTTTATTTTGCTTGATGATGTTACTTCTAGCTACAACATCACTTCTGGTGGGTCCTGGAGAGTTTGTCATTCTAAAAAGTGGGTCCCAGTGTTAAAAGTTTGAGAACCATTGCCTTAACTCAAAACAGGCCAATGAGACAACCTGGGAGGGGGGTGACACCCTAGTGACCAAAATTCTGGAAATCGTGGTTTTTAGGAATAATACCATCATGTTATGTACCATTTGATGCAGAATTTCATCCATTGCTTGTGGGGAAATATTCACTGCATTTATTTTCTGGCCATTATTATTATTAATTTCATGTCATGAATATTACTATATCTCAGTCTCACCTAGCTCACAGGGCTGTTGTGAGGACAAAATAAGGGGGGGAACCATGTATACCACCCTGAGCTGCTTAGAGGAAGGGTAGTATAAAAATGTGAATTAATAATTAATAAATTAATTAAGTCGTATGGGGTGACAAAAAGTTATGGGCCCCAGGTGTCAAATGACCTAGTTATGCCTCTGCACACACACACACAGTTCCTGCTACAAAAAGTCAATGAGAACTCTGAGTGAATTAATTTACAATAAAGAAACATCAGCAGGTGAAAGACAGAAAAGTGGACAAACTGGAAAAGAGATTGGCATAATCTATGGATTCTAAATGCTGAGGAGTATCTTAATGAATATTCATTAAAAAATTAAACTTCATTTGTTACTAGCATTTCAACTAAACTACCAATTCAATTCAGACATTGCAGAAGAATAATTTCTATTACCTGCTTTCACCAGTTATTTAGCTTATAGAATATTCCTGTTTATTCTATATACTTATGATTCATGTGACTTTGAAATAAACAGCAGGACTGACACCTCATAGAATATCTGATTGCCAGCATCTGTCCAAGAAGTTTGTTACCAGAAGAAGTTACTGAAATATACAGAGGAACCAAGTGGTGAAGCGGAGTAATTTCTCTTACAAGGACATCATGAATTCTTATTTTGAACAACACATCTGACATATGTCAAATTTCATGGATATTGTAAGATATCATAGATATTGGCTGTTTTTTTTTTGGATGTTTGCCAGAGTTTCCTTGCTTGATATATGACAATACTTTCCTATTTCTGTGGCTTCTCTCTTTTGGTCACTGTTGTTTCCCCTTTGTGCTATGTGTTCACTACTACGACACTGTCATTCTTAAATAGCTGAAAATGCAACTGTCTCTGTTTTTCACTTGGATAGCCTAACCACCCTGAATTCCAGGGAACAATAAATGAGCTGGCAAATCCTGACTTGCATAATTATAATCAGACAGTTGCTTGGCTGCAATAGTCAAAGAAACCCTGCCTTTTAGAGTGGGCACTTTAAAATGAGATTATATCCTGATCAGCTCTCTAGCTTCGTGACAAGAAAATTCTGCTTAATCCTAGCATGCAGCCAAATCATGTGCTTGGAATGGTTAATACTTGAAAAATCTGATTGGTTAGGAGTGATGTAATGACTCCATTCCAGTTTCTGGGGATATTTCCAAGTAGTTAATGCTAGGCACTGCAACCTTTTGAAGGCAAGATTTTATTTTCAACACTGGGAAGGTTTATGTGTGTGCTATAAATGGCTGGAAAGAAATTCCCCACACCCTTTTCTGAATGCAGTCAGCCTTTTGCTAAACTACTGCCTGGGTTGATTCCTACTATGAACATTTTCCTCCTCTTTGCAAATTCCTTGAACTTTTTAAAGGGAAAAGTGTCTCCATTTAAATATTTGATGCTGCTGTTAAGGAGTAATGTGCACTCCAGATGTCATAAAAATACTCTTTGTACTGAATGCTCAATAGGCTAACATCTACTCCCAGAAACCTTTGATAGAAATCTCTCATGTTTATTTTTAGATATCACATTATATGTTCTTCTGAAATGCAGTCCTGACATATAGTAAAAAGGGTTAGAGGCACAAACAGCCCAACCAGCACAAAAATGCTGGGCAGGCTTTTTGGTAACATTACAGCAAACAATAAAATCAGCATCTTTTAGATGCAACTTTACAATAAGTGTATGCAAAGCTTGTCAAATTTGTGTCCAGTAAATAGTGAACCCTATCCAAGTATGTTAAGGGGGCTTACATCACCAATGTAGTCTTAGTTTAATTTATTTCGATACAATTTCCAGCAAACTTAGTTTTCAGGCAAACAGTGGGAGAAGACAGATGTAACATATATAAATCAGTGGGGCTGAGCTGGAAGCGCCCTCACTGTATGTAACTGAAATATAACTATTCTACCCCTCAGGCTGATCTCAGGAAAAACAATTCTGGATGTCTGTAGCAGAAGCCAGATGTGAATGGTGCTGATTTGCTAACCCTCCCCATGTTACTATACCCCATCTATGGTCCTTGAAGCAGTTTTAGACTTCAAAAAATGGAGGAAAAAATCTCATGCATAAAGTATGGCAGCCAAACAAAGGGATACAACCAGGGTTTCTTTTCTAATGGAACGCAAAACAGAGGCATTCGCTGGGTGGATGCTGGGGGGGTGCAGGGTGGGCGGGCGCCTGGCCCCTGCTTGACCGCACAACGACCCCCTCCTGCCCCCATCTCCAAGCTCTCGCCTGAGCCCAGCCCGCCTCCTCTCCTCCGTGCTCTGCTTCCCCGCGCAGCTTCCAAGCCACTGGGGGGCACGGGGGACACATGCTGACGCCAAGGAGGAGGACAGACAGACAGCCAGGGAGATGGGCTGCGGCACCCATGGAATGCCCAGGTACTGGCTTGGCGGAGGGGAAGGATGCTGGCTGGTGCAGCCCCCGTGCCAACCTGCAGCACGAGCTTATGCATGTCTACTCAGAAGTAAGTTCCATTGAGTTCAATGGGGCTTACTCCGGGGAAAGTGTCATAGCCTTGCAGCCTGAGTAGACAGGCAGAGGAAGGGCTCTGAGGCTGCAGTCCTGTCCACACTTTCCTGGGAGGAAGCCCCACTGCCTCTACTGGAACTGACTTCTGAGTAGACAGGCAGAGGAGGGGCTCTGAGGCTGCAGTCCTGTCCACACTTTCCTGGGAGGAAGCCCCACTGCCTCTACTGGGACTGACTTCTGAGTAGACAGGCAGAGGAGGGGCTCTGAGGCTGCAGTCCTGTCCACACTTTCCTGGGAGGAAGCCCCACTGCCTCTACTGGGACTGACTTCTGAGTAGACAGGCAGAGGAGGGGCTCTGAGGCTGCAGTCCTGTCCACACTTTCCTGGGAGGAAGCCCCACTGCCTCTACTGGGACTGACTTCTGAGTAGACAGGCAGAGGAGGGGCTCTGAGGCTGCAGTCCTGTCCACACTTTCCTGGGAGGAAGCCCCACTGCCTCTACTGGGACTGACTTCTGAGTAGACAGGCAGAGGAGGGGCTCTGAGGCTGCAGTCCTGTCCACACTTTCCTGGGAGGAAGGCCCACTGCCTCTAGTGGGACAGACTTCTGAGGAGACAGGCAGAGGAGGGGCTCTGAGGCTGTAGTCCTGTCCACACTTTCCTAGGAGGAAGCCCCACTGCCTTTAGTGGGACTGACTTCTGAGGAGACAGGCAGAGGAGGGGCTCTGAGGCTGCAGTCCTCTCCACACTTTCCTAGGAGGAAGGCCCACTGCCTCTAATGGGACTGACTTCTGAGGAGACAGGCACAGGATCGGGCCCTGAGGCTGCCATCCTATCCACAGTAAGCCCCATTCACTAAAGTGGACTTCTGAGTAGACACGCAGAACATAAGAACAGCCCCACTGGATCAGGCCATAGGCCCATCTAGTCCAGCTTCCTGTATCTCACAGCGGCCCACCAAATGCCCCAGGGAGCACACCAGATAACAAGAGACCTCATCCTGGTGCCCTCCCTTGCATCTGGCATTCTGACATAACCCATTTCTAAAATCAGGAGGTTGCGCATACACATCATGGCTTGCACCCCATAATGGATTTTTCCTCCAGAAACTTGGCCAATCCCCTTTTAAAGGCGTCTAGGCTAGACGCCAGCACCACATCCTGTGGCAAGGAGTTCCACAGACCGACCACACGCTGAGTAAAGAAATATTTTCTTTTGACTGTCCTAACCCGCCCAACACTCAACTTTAGTGGATGTCCCCTGGTTCTGGTATTATGTGAGAGTGTAAAGAGCATCTCCCTATCCACTCTGTCCATCCCCTGCATAATTTTGTATGTCTCAATCATGTCCCCCCTCAGGCGACTCTTTTCTAGGCTGATGAGGCCCAAACGCCGTAGCCTTTCCTCATAAGGAAGGTGCCCCAGCCCCGTAATCATCTTAGTCGCTCTCTTTTGCACCTTTTCCATTTCCACTATGTCTTTTTTGAGATGCGGCGACCAGAACTGGACACAATACTCCAGGTGTGGCCTTACCATCGATTTGTACAACGGCATTATAATACTAGCCATTTTGTTCTCAATACCCTTCCTAATGATCCCAAGCATAGAATTGGCCTTCTTCACTGCCGCTGCACATTGGGTCAATACTTTCATCGACCTGTCCACCACCACCCCAAGATCTCTCTCCTGATCTGTCACAGACAGCTCAGAACCCATCAGCCTATATCTAAAGTTTTGATTTTTTGCCACAATGTGCATGACTTTACACTTACTGACATTGAAGTGCATCTGCCATTTTGTTGTCCATTCTGCCAGTCTGGAGAGATTCTTCTGGAGCGCCTCACAATCACTTCTGGTCTTCACCACTCGGAAAAGTTTGGTGTCGTCTGCAAACTTAGCCACTTCACTGCTCACCCCTGTCTCCAGGTCATTTATGAAGAGGTTGAAAAGCACCAGTCCCAGGACAGATCCTTGGGGCACACCGCTTTTCACCTCTCTCCATTGTGAAAATTGCCCATTGACACCCACTCTCTGCTTCCTGGCCTCCAACCAGTTCTCAATCCATGAGAGGACCTGTCCTCTAATTCCCTGACTGTGGAGTTTTTTCAGTAGCCTTTGGTGAGGGACCGTGTCAAGTTCCTTCTGAAAGTCCAGATATATAATGTCCACGGGTTCTCCCACATCCACATGCCTGTTGACCTTTTCAAAGAATTCTATAAGGTTCGTGAGGCAAGACTTACCCTTACAGAAGCCATGCTGATTCTCCCTCAGCAAGGCCTGTTTGTCTATGTGTTTTGAGATCCTATCTTTGATGAGGCATTCCACCATCTTACCCGGTATGGATGTTAGGCTGACTGGCCTATAGTTTCCCGGGTCCCCCCTCTTTCCCTTTTTAAAAATAGGCGTGACATTTGCTATCCTCCAATCTTCTGGCACCGTGGCCGTTTTGAGGGACAAGTTGCATACCTTAGTCAAGATATCTGCAACTTCATTCTTCAATTCCTTAATAACTCTTGGGTGGATGACACCAGGGCCCGGTGACTTATTGATCTTTAATTTATCAATGAGGTCTGAAACATCTTCTCTTTTAACCTCTATCTGACTTAACTCCTTGGTCAGTAGGGGCCGTTCGGGCAGCGGTATCTGCCTGAGGTCTTCTGCCGTGAAGACAGATGCAAAGAACTCATTTAATTTCTCTGCCATCTCTAAGTCTCCTTTTATCTCCCCTTTCCCTCCCTCACCATCCAGAGGGCCAACCGCTTCTCTGGCAGGTTTCCTGCTTCTAACATATTTGAAGAAGCTTTTATTATTCCCCTTAATGTTGCTGGCCATGCGTTCCTCATAGTCTCGCTTGGCCTCCCGTATCACCTTCTTACATTTCTTTTGCCACAGTTTATGTTCCTTTTTATTCTCCTCGTTAGGGCAAGACTTCCATTTACGGAAGGAAGCTTCCTTGCCCTTCACAGCCTCTCTAACTTGGCTGGTTAGCCATGCGGGCACCCTCCTGGATTTAGTGGAACCCTTCTTTCTTTGCGGTATACACCTCTGCTGGGCCTCTATTACTGTTGTTTTAAGCAGCCTCCATGCACTCTGGAGAGATTGGACTCTTTTTACCCTCCCTTTCAACCTCCTTCTAACCAGCCTCCTCATTTGGGGGAAGTCCGCCCGTCGGAAGTCAAAGGTTTTTGTTAGAGATTTGCCTGGTATTCTTCCCCCAACGTGCATGTCAAAAAGGATTTTTCCTCCAGAAACTCGTCCAATCCCCTTTTAAAGGCGTTCAGGCTAGACGCCATCACCACATCCTGTGGCAAGGAGTTCCACAGACCAACCACAGCTGAGTAAAGAAATATTTTCTTTTGTCTGTTCTAACTCTCCAACACTCAATTTTAGTGGATGTCCCCTGGTTCTGGTGTTATGTGAGAGTGTAAAGAGCATCTCTCTATCCACTCTGTCCATCCCCTGCACAATTTTGTATGTCCCAATCATGTCCCCCCTCAGGTGCCTCTTTTCTAGGCTGAAGAGGCCCAAACGCCGTAGCCTTTCCTCGTAAGGAAGGTGCCCCAGCCCAGTAATCATCTTACTGTGTTCAGTCCTATATGGAATATACTGGAGACAACAAAAGAATTTTAAAAATATGCTAAAAACTAGAATCAAAACTTTCTTACTATCAAATTACACAAGCTTAGGCCCAAATCCTAGCCAACTTTTCAGCACTGGCATGGCAGTGCCAATGGAACATGTGCAGCATCCTGCAGTTGGGTGACGGTCACAGAGGCCTCCTCAAGGTAAGGAAATGTTTGTTCCTTTATCTTGTAGCTGCATTGCTCTTGTGTTGGGGCTGGAAAGTGGGTTAGGACTGCACCCTTAATCAGATGCAATTCTTGTCCAGAACTATTGTAAAGCTAACAAAGCATGAATCTGATAAAACCATTATTTATTACCTTCTGCCAGTTGTACTAGCTGCATGATATCTCAAGAAATTATAAATGTTAAAATAGGCAATTTTTATATATTGTGTTACATGGAAAATAGACTTACAATGGAGATTGTGTACTCTGACAACAGATTACTCCTTTATCTATAATACTACTTAGCTCAGACAGTACTGAAAAAGAGTATGTCAAACTAAATATATAGCTATTTAATTTTATGATATTTAGATATGAAATCAATTACAAACCTGCACCAGTATCAACATACTTTGCTCAAGGAAAGCAGCCCTTTAGAAAAGTAAGTGATTTGTTTAATGCTGTTGTCTTATTTGGCCAGGGCAAATTTACAAGGAATGAATTACTAACAAAGTATCAGCTCTAATCTACTCAGTGATTTCAGATAACATGCTGAAGAGCCAACATGGATAAGAAAAGTAAAGCACATGAGAGGAGGGAGACCTCTCTTATAATTTTTCTTATTGCTTTCCATTGTCAGCTTCCATTTCTCTGAATATGCTTTCTTTCCTATTCACCCCTTTTCAATTTATTGTGAAGGAGGAAAAAAAGGGGGTACGGTTAATTATGAATTTAAAAGACCACTACCACAAGATATGCACTTGGAGTTGGCAACTGCAGTACAGTAGTACGGGACGGTAATAGACTATATTGCTGAACCAACAAAAGAGATGGGTGTGTTTACACAATCTTCAGGCATAAGTTAACCCTCACTGTGGAACTGCAGTTAATTCTAGTTATCCAATGATATGGAGATAAATTATGCACACAAATTGTCTATGCATACATAAAAAAGCAACAACTTCATGGAAGGGAAGATCGGAAATGGCACTGTACTCACTTATTAAAAAGGTTCAGACCAATTCTGTAGTGGCGTTTTCTGATGACATCGTTACTGAAGGCAGGGGAATCCCAGCTATTACGAGTCTCTTTGTGGTATGTTTGTTTGCTTAAGGTTTGTTCCCTTAGGCTGTCTCGAGAAGAAGATTCAGAACTGCAGTTTATTGTATCATTGGAATTTGAAGTGCTATTGATGCTGTCATTGTCACCATCAGAGTAATCAGACTCAGATTTGCTTTGCCGGTTTGCTGTGCCATTAATGGCCAAGTGGCTGTCAATAGGTCTAGGCCTATGTCTTGTCTCCTGTTCCTCTCGGGAAATTAACTTGGTAGGGATGCCATGTGAGATGTGTTTGGGACTACCTTGCTGACTTGGTAGCCCACGATCATATGCATTTTGTCTCTTTAAAGATCCTCTCTCTGATCTATCACTCAAGTCTACTGAACTATCACTTGGTGGTTCTATGGTTAACAAAGGCAGATGATCCATCCTCATTCTTTGCTCCTGGGATTCTAGTGAAGGCGTGCTCCTGCAACTTGTGTCAGTGTCTATCTTATGATCCTTGTGCGTCATAGACCAGTACTCTTGAGATGGGTTCATTGACCGAAGTCTTAGGTCAGATTCTGTGCTAGATGGCCTATCTACAGACTGAGAAAGGGGGAGTGGTGGGGATAGTTCTTCCTCATCGATATATAATGTAACATCACTATACGATGCAGTCATTTCATCAAGTTTCCTATGATCCACATTATGGCTTGTTGGTTTAGTTTGACCACAACTGTCCCTTTCAATTTCACGACTTCGAACTTGATCAGGTATCTGTACCTCACCAGAGTGCAGGCTACGACAATTTAGTGCATCATCAATCGACTCTGCAAGAGATTTCACTTGTCTTGAAAAAGCATCCTCCAGCTCTGTTATGGCATCAGCAAAGTCAGTAGATGCTGCCGGAGACTTCATGGTAGTGGGTTCACCAAGGTCACTACATTCAGACTGAACAAGAGCTCCTAATTTTGATCCATCATTTGTAACAGAAACTTGTTTCCCCTCAAAGTAGGAACTGTGGACTTTCTCAGGTCCTTCAAACGAAAACTGCATTCTCATATTGGATAGTACAATGCGTCTTGACATACGATTTTCAGACATAGAACTTCTAAGCCGCTCAAAATTTTTGTTCATCTGATACTGGCGGAAAGCAGTCTGTATAGTACGAGCAGCATGTCTAGTTATGAGACGGCCTCCGTATTTCCGTTCAAGCATTTCAACCTAAAAAGGAAATATAAACATTTTATAAGAATCATGTGCTAAGCCTTATTAGATATCACTGTGGTATGATGCTGCAGTAAGAAACTCACAGTTCTCATAGAAAAATGTGCCTGCAGGAATTCGAAAACATAAAAATATTTCTGAGCTAGAAATATACTAAGCACATAAGGGCCTTCATTACAACGAGAGATTTATGCCTGTATAACTTGCACCTAAGATTATGTGTTAAAAAAATAACTTCCATGATAATCAGATATGTTTTATTTTGTGAAACCAGAAGTGGGTTGCAATTGGAGATAAGAGCCTTTCACAGCAGTGGGGAGGCCCCCAGAGGGGCTGCGAGACCCCCTCCCCATGCCTTCTGGACAGCCTACCCCAAGGTATGTTTAAAAGCCGCTTTTTGTGGCAGCAGCATGATTGCTGCAGTGCCATCACTACAATCATTTTGTGGCTAGAACACAAGAAGAGCCCCCCTGGATCAGGCCCAAAGCCCATCTAGTCCAGCTTTCTATAACTCACAGGGAACACATAAGTCGCAGAGAACACATAAGACAACAAGAGACCTGCATCCTGGTGCCCTCCCTTGCATCTGGCATTCTGAGGTAGACTACTTCTAAAATCAGGAGGTTTTCCCTGCTCCCTTTAAAGGGGAATGGCCTCCTTCTGGTTTCCCAGTGGGACACTAACCACCAGTTTGGGAACCACTGCATTAAAGCATCACTTGCTTTAAAGTGATGTCTCTTTTTGAGTTCATCTTAACACCAGAAGCATGATCATGGTATGTGGAATACTCAGTTACATCTGTACCTTCCACAGAATGAATTCATAACTTAAAAATGCACCTCATTCAAGAAATGCACTTCCTTCATTATAAGACAATACAGAGGAGAGGTGATGGGATAATCTAGCTTGACTGCCTGTCTTAAACAGTGGTCAGCTGTACATTCCAGGAAGCTTAGGTTGAGAGATGTGAAATAAATCTGAAAGTAGATTGAAGTAGTATTTATAAGTAAGAGTCAAGGTCTTACAAAGAGGGTTTTAACATTCGAATACAAGATTAGAAAGAAAGAGGGTTTTTTTGTTTTTCTCATTAGTCCTGGGAGGTTTTACTAGCACACTACTGATGCTCACAATTTGGATATAAAGGTTTTTTAAGCAATCTTCATTTTCACCGTGTACTAAAGCAGCGGTCTCCAAACTGCGGCCCACTGCAAGCCAAAATTACCACCCAGGTGCACCGTCACAGAGGCTTTCTGTTCCACACTGCAGCCCCATGTTTCACTACATTTCTTCTCAGAAACTGGCGCTAGGTAGCCACTTCCACTGCCCCATCACCCCAGCAGGCTCTGCGCCCCAATTTCCAGGTGGAAGCAGTTGCCTGGCACCAATTTCTGAGAACTGCAGTGAAACATGGGGGCTGTAGCACGGAATAGAAAGCCTCCACCACACTGCACCCAGACCAGTAATTTTGGCACGCTAGATCCAGCTTGCAGGCAGTAATTTGGAGGCTATTGTACCATAGAATACTAACCCAATATAACACCCTGCTCATCTTTGTCCTTTGCATTGCATTTCCTGAAATAGACTGTGATCACTTAAGATCACTGTTTTATAGGTGTGAGATATATTACTCCTACTGTTGCATTACTGTGAACGTAATTTTAATGAACTAAAAAAATACCCCTGCTAACTGGGTAAGAGGTACTGTTAGGGTGGGTGCTCATCTTTTATTTAGCAGGGGGAGAGTAACTGACCCTCCTCACCCCAGCAGTGTCTTTTCTAGTGGCTGTCTGCTGGTGTTCTTTTGCATCTTTTGAATTTAGACTGTGAGCCCTTTTGGGACAGGGAGCCATTAGTTATTTGATTTTCTCTGTAAACCACTTTGTGAACGTTTAGTTGAAAAGCAGTATATAGAGAGAATACTAACACTACTCAAATGTAATGTTTTTGTCTACTCAGGAGGACAATTTTGCCATATATTATATCCTATAAACATATCTACATAAGGACTTACATAAAGACTACAATAAAAAGGTGAAATAGCCTGAATAATTTTATTGAACCATACTGTTCAAGCATTTTCTGGTCATTTAATTGCTCCATTTAAGCCTGGGCGTCACAGCAAGTATTAAAGCTAGCTGATATGACTTCCAGTAAAAATTCAGGAAAATCATTTATGTTCACTTATGTATAATGAATATATCTTACAGTCCAACGGTATGTGGGACTTACACTGCTGGAATGTAAGATCTTTTACAGCTGTCGCAAAAGGCGACACACCATATTGCGAAGCCAGGCCACTGCTACCAGTGGCAAATGGCCATGGATCTGAGCTAGTGGAGTTCCCATGTCTCTTGGCACTGGTAAGTCAGCGTGGGGGGTGGAAAGGAAGAGGGCTAGGGAATGAACAGGGAATAATCTGGGGCAGAAAGGGGTGGTAGCAGTGGCAGCACCTCTGATATACTATGCCCCTTACAGGATCTGCCTTTCCAGATCCACTCAGACTTGTGCCAGAGAAATTCCAGCACCAGAGCTTAAACACCCAGCCCTAAGTAAGGGGACAAATGTTCCCTTACCCAGAGGAGACCTCCAGGACTGTCCCTCCCGCAGGATGCAGTGCATGCTCCAGTGCATGCTACAGGGGAGGGAAAGGACAGAATCAGGGTCTTAATCAGTCTCCAATACACAGCTTTAACTACATTTTGAAAATAAAGACCTTCTCAACAGAAAAAGTGAAGAACAACTTGACATAAGGATTTTGCCACATAAAGTTGTAGCCTCAAAATCTGGATGCAGGACCAGAGACAGAATGAAAAAAGTGTTCTTATATTATATTAGGTCAATGGTTAATATTGCCCAAAGTTGTAAAAATGTTGACAGTTTGAAACAAGTCAAAAGATGCTGTGCTTGATTGAAAAGATGGGAACTTCATTTTTTAAAAACTATTTTATTGTTGAATCTCTAACAACAGAAACCTATCCTGAGCTTAAACTGCACCTTCTTTTGTTGAAATTTGGCACAGCTACACAAATTAAGCAATGAGCCACCTATACAAAACCATATTAGTTGTTTCTGATTCTTTGAACAAACCTCCTGCCGTCCCCCCACAACCTCTTTTAGCATAATTAGCTGCTACTTCAGTAAGCCAAAAGGGGGAAAAACACTTTACAATTATTCAGATATACCAAATTATGGGACAAACTAAGAATTTCACCAACACACCTGCTGTTTTCCAGGTAAATCTGAATAAGCAATAATCATCTTTTTAAGCCACTTCAACTTAATTCAAAAATCAAAGTACAGCTGAAATACCTGCTTATCCTGCAAGTCTGATGAGAGTTCATAGCTCTCTGAAAGTGACCTCGACCTTTTGATAGCTTCTTCTTCTGCTTGTTTTCTTAGTATGGATGTTGAGTGCTGAAGCTTTGGCCTTCGGGGTCTTTGCTGCCCAGGGGAGACAGAATATAGTCCGTATGGAGAATGGTCGTAATGGTCTGGGCTTATAGCTGAACTGTGAGTTATAGCTCCTTGGTGATAAGTAGATGGGCTATCCAATGTTTCACTTCCAGGAGCTTCACCCTCAACACTAAACAAAAAAGAAGACAGAGGGGAAAAATGATTCAATTAAGAATATACCAAAGATACCAGCATGTTGATATTCTACATACAATCAATGCATCTAGTAATAATTCATTATGTTTGTGGTATTCATGCCAAAGTGTTTGTTTTTTGAAGCTGCAATTTAATATGTTTACATCTCACTTTTCTGTATAAACAACAAAACAGCTTATAAGGTATAAATGCAACTAGGAAAAGACAATAGATGATCATATTTCACATCTACAGAAGTAGGTTTCTGTTAAATTTTGTACATCTCTAGTGCAACAAACAGAATTAGGATTTCTTGAATTATTATATATAATTGCAGCAAACGCAGGTGCTAGTGCTTATCGGTTTGGAAGCAAAACAGACCACCAAAAAATAAGGAAATAGCATCTACGTATTTGGGAAACTCTCTAGGTACTCAGGTACAAGAGTTGGTGAAATACAAGAAATTTATTAAGTCCAAGATTCAAAGGTGGAAATATGATAGCACTGTTACTTTATTTGAATGGAAGACAAAACAAGCATCACATTTAGAACTTGATGTTGGGAAGGTACTTTCAAATGTTGCAGAATACAGAACATCTTCCGGGATTTGGTCCAGGAATGCAATCTGGGATTCTGCCAAACATATTCCTCCTGCAACATGGTGGCAAGGTCTTTGCACAACACAGCCTCTGACTTCTCTTGCTTCTCGCCTTCTTCAGATTCCTCTATCTTCTGCAACATGTGAAAGAATCTGGTCTATGTTTGGAAACACTCACACCAAATCAAGAAATAAACTGACATGTGAAAGGGTAGAGAAGCTTGTTTGGATCCGGGCAAACCTTCAGTTTTTAGAAGTCCATAATGTGATGATGACAGACACAATAGAATAGCTGCAGAAGCAGAGACTGAAACAGATACTGAATTACAGCTTACAGCTCAGAAAATGATTCTGATTAAATTTCATGCCCATTCATTGAAACTTAGCCGCACTCCCTTCTATACACTTCTCCCCTCTCCAATTCTTTTTATGAGAATGGAGTTTTTTAAATGTTTATTTAATACTGTGGAGAGGAAATATGAATAATTGTCTAGTTGTTGCTTTGAAAAGAGTGAATGTATGGTAATAAATGCAGTTTCCTCTGACTCCCAAAAATTTAACAGCACTATCACTAATTTCTGACTGGGGCTATATGCCACAACTGGGATTACGTGCCCAGTACCAATTTATATGTACAGTACTTTGATTAGCTAGACATACACGCACACATATGTGTTCTATAAGAATCAGGCAACAAGCATACTAAAGCAGCACAGAAGTATTTAAAAATGAAATCAAGTGGCACATATACTATTCCTAAACACATTTGTTCACTTCAAGATTTGATATAATATCACATTCATTTTCTCTTTGATACGAACAACACAACATAGCTCCAATCAAACACATCTTTATCCAGCTCCAATCAAACGTCAAATTCCATTCTGATGTCTGTTCATTTAAACCTTACACAGAACACTGAATAACATTAAAGTCTTCCTCAATGTCCCAACAAAACCCATTACTGCTCATACTGGTGTATTTTATTTCCTGGTTCTTTCATGTGGTTCACATCTACTGCTTTCAAAACAGAAGTTAAATGTGCTGTTTTAATGAACATTCCTATTAAACAAACCTCAGCAGTGCCTTCAATACTTCAAAACACTTCCTTCAAGGACACTCTCCAACAGATTCCAATGCCAGAACAAGGGTATTGTTGTTGTTCAGTTAAGTCATTTCCCACTCTTCATGACCCCATAGACCACAGCACACCAGGCCTCCTTTTCTACCACTAACTTCTGGAGTGTGTCCAAATTCATTGCCTCAGTGACACTATCTAACCATCTCATCCTCTGTCGTCCCCTTCTCCTTTTGCCTTCAGTTTTTCCCAGCATCAGAGTCTTTTCTAAAGAGTCTTCTCATAAGATGACCAAAGTATTTAAGCTTCAACTTCATCATCTGTCCTTGCAATGAACAGTCAGGGTTGATTTCCTGTAGGATTGACTGATTTGATCTCCTTGCAGTCCGGTGGACTCTCAAAAGTCTTCTCCAACACCATAATTTGAAAGTATCTATTCTTTGGTGCTCAGCCCTCCTTATGGTCTAGCTCTCACAGCAACACAATACTACTGGGAAAACCATATCTTTGACTATACGAACCTTTGTTGACAAGGTGATGACTTGACTTTTAATTAAGTTGACCAGGCAACAGATATGTTCCGGCAGCCCTGGAGGTTTTCAAAGCAAAGACTGTTACTCAAGTTTTATATGGTGTTCCAGTCTGGTTCAAGGTACTAAATCTAGCTACGGAGCGTATTCAATCTATTTTCCTTAGGAAAATTTTAGGCATACCAAGATGTGTCCCTTACTCCGTTTTATGCCTTGAGACAGGTCTTATCAGGTTGAACACAATGGCATGGCTAAGATTTGCAAAGTTTTGGCTTGGTATCCTTTTCAATGTGGTCAATGACAGTCTGATGTTCCAACTGGTATCACACTTGGTCCTGCCTTGTGGGATCACCATTTTACACACCAAGTTAAAATAAATTGGTCTCGATATTGAGTGTCTGGGTATGTTGTGTCAAACAGCATCATACAGAGTTGTCAGGGAGAGAGAATCATGGACATTGAATGTAAAGAGCTAATGAATTTGGCCAACACCTCCTGTTCCCCATTGCACTTTCATGTACCTGTCCAGTTAGGCAGGATGCCATTTTATTTATCCCAGCTGTATAATCTGCAGTTAAGAAGAGCCTTCATGCTGGAAAGATGTAATGCCCTTCCTTCAGCCCTTCTATAGGGCCGGTTCAAAGGGATACCTCTTTCCACAAGGCTCTGTCTTTGTGATCTGAACTATGTGGAGTCAGTTGAACATATCTTTTTGTTCTGTCCCTTGCATAAGACCCAGCATCATAAACATCTTATGCCCATCCTAGCGCGCTTCCGGGGATGGGCAGAGGCAGATGTGCTACAAGCACTTTTGTCAGTAGAGAAGGGAGAAACTCTTATTAACATCTCTTGTTTTGTTGCCACAGTCATAAGTAAGCGGGAAATGAGACTGGAAGCTCAGCCCTGTATGAGATCAGCTAATGGGGCACTATTGACTATTGGATTTTTCCTGTGTGTGACATGCATTTATGGATTATGGAGCCATCTTCTGATCTTATATAAATTTTGAATTTTATTTGTATATTGTTTTGATGTATGTATATGCCAATAAAGGTTACAACAACAACAACAACAACAAGTTGACCCATAGCTTTCCTCCCAAGAAGCAAGCATCTTTTAATTTCATGGCTGCAATCTCCATCTGCAGTGATCTTGAAATCCAAGAAGATAAACTCTTATCATGGCCTCCATTTCTTCCCCTTCTATTCATGAGGTGATGGATTGGATGCCATGATTTAGTTTCCTGAAAGTTTAAACTACTGAACTAAATGAACAGCCCAATCCTGCCTACTCTGGCTAATGTTCTAGCACAGTGGCACCCAAAAACAATTTATCTGGCCCCTGTTATAATTCGGCTCTCCCAGCATGATAATTGGGCTCTCTCATATCTTGCATTATACTTCCTGATTTTGTAATTAGTAGAACTACATGTAATTACATAATACAGTACTTTTACATAATTACATAATACTGACGATCAGCCTGAAGAAAACACAGGTCATGGTTTAGGATGTGGACTCACCTCCCTGCATTACAATCTCTGCGCATGAACTGGAGGTTGTCCATGACTTCGTGTACCTTGGCTCAACAATCTCTGACACTCTTTCTCTCAATACCGAGCTAAACAAACACATCGGTAAAGCAGCTACCACGTTTTCCAGACTCACAAAGAGAGTCTGGTCCAACAAGAAGCTGACGGAACATACCAAGATCCAGGTCTACAGAGCTTGCATCCTGAGTACACTTCTGTACTGCAGCGAGTCATGGACTCTTCGCTCACAACAGGAGAGGAAACCGAACGCTTTCCACATGCGCTGCCTCCGACGCATTCTCGGCATCACCTGGCAGGACAAAGTTCCTAACAACACAGTCCTGGAACGTGCTGGAACCCCTAGCATGTAAGCACTACTGAAACAGAGACGCCTGCGTTGGCTCGGTCATGTCATGAGAATGGTTGATGGCCGGATCCCAAAGGATCTCCTCTATGGAGAACTCGTGCAAGGAAAGCGCCCTACAGGTAGACCACAGCTGCGATACATCTGCAAGAGGGATCTGAAGGCCTTAGGAGTGGACCTCAACAAGTGGGAAACCCTGGCCTCTGAGCGGCCCGCTTGGAGGCAGGCTGTGCAGCATGGCCTTTTCCAGTTTGAAGAGACACTTGGCCAACAGTCTGAGGCTAAGAAGGAAGGCCCATAGCCAGGGAGACAGACCAGAGACAAACTGCACTTGCTCCCAGTGTGGAAGGGATTGTCACTTCCGAATTGGCCTTTTCAACCACACTAGACGCTGTTCCAGAACCACCATTCAGAGCGCAATACCATAGTCTTTCGAGACTGAAGGTTGCCAACATATCTTGAAAATATGAACAAGATTTGCACATTTTCTCTTCTGTCATTTGCAACTAATGCGTTTCTGTGTGAGAACACAGTGCTTATTTCTGACCAGCTTACTTAGCTAGTGCAAATTCAAGTAGACCCCCTTCCCCCAAGCTGTGGAGGCTTATCCCCAGGGAAGGGAACAATTGTTCCCTTACCCAGAGAAGACCTCTGTAACTGTCCTCCCCCTGCAGGACACATGGTAGCCATTTTTGCACCACCACATTGGCGAGGGGATAAGAATAGGATTAGGCTCTAAATGTTAAGTGGCAAATTAAGTTTGCCACTTAAAAATTAAGTGGTAAATAACTCACTTCCGATTAACTCTTTAAACATCAGTCCGTGCAGTACACAGGCTTATATAAATGCAATTGGTATCTTGCACCAAGCATATTTTTTACTGCTGCAAAAATGGCTCTTTCTGAAAAGCTATGTTTTTGACAATGATACAATATACTATGCTCTTTCAAATTCCTCTGGGAAAGGAATTATAAACACCACTGCATGCCTTCCAAAAATGATTGAGAACACTGGTCTGGAACACAGGACTTATCAGTCCATTGTTTAAGAATCACTGTTTAAGCGTGGCCAAAGCTATTCCATCCTTGTAATGACTGATCTGACTTCTATCCTGTGTTTCTGCTAAGAATAAAGGATAGATCTCTACAGCATAACATCTTTTAGGCCCCACCCTGATTTGCTTTCAGAACATTGCCCATTTTGAAGTCTCCGGCTGAGACTAGAAAGGTATAACACACATCCAAACCCTGTGCAAAATGATTTTTTTTTGCCGCATTTCCCCAGTAAACGAACCACTCCTCTCTTCCTATGCAAATCCCTTAAATGTGGCAGGAAAACCACATAACTAAATGGAAACCTAAGTATGCTTAACAGAAAGTGAACTAAATGGGAATTATTCCTAGTTGAAAAGTATTTGATCAAGCTGAAAAAAATTGCGATCTAAGCAGAAGATGTCTCATGATTTTGTGCGATACCTTAACATGGAATTTTACCTGATCATAGGAAAGAATAAATATTTACCCTTTGAGCACCTAGAATTACATTTTAAGCAGCATTAAAAAAAATAAACCCAACTGTTTTTTTTTAAACTTTGGATGTTCTCTTTTCGAAAAGAGTTGTTACAACAGCTCACACAGAGTATCACCAGTGTAACTTTAGCTTAATTTTACCACCCTGCATTTTTGACTGTATACACACTCCATACTTCAGTCATCTTATTTGAACTTTAGGAGAGGAAAACTGCAAGAGAGCCTTACTACATACTCCCCTTTGCAATCCCCATCCTCACCAGTCGTTATCAGTGGGGCACACTGCTTTCTTTTCACTAACTACAGCACAGGAATGGAGATTCAATGCTCTAAGATAGAGGATAAGCACAAAAGATGCATGCCCATGATAGTAAATAACTATGTAATTGATTTTAGAGCCATCACATCAATTGTACTAGTACATTTTCTGGCCAAATCCTTGATACAACTGCTGGTATAGCAGTTGTAATTACCATGATTATATGGTCACATAACACTAGTGGTGTTGAACTGGTTTTAATTATGTGAGAGTTTTAGTTTCCCCCCTCTGGCACAGATTTATTGCTTTGTAAACAAATCTAACCTTGTTACAGTGTTAGAAAGAAATTAAAGGTGGATTGGGAAATTCACAGATAAGCAATTTTAGAACGGAAAAAATGTGAACAGCATACCAAATGGGTGATGGTGAACAAAGGAGACAAGTCTACCTTAAATTGCTAGAAAGCAAGGTTAATTTGACTAGGTCTAAATTGTGAGAAAAAAGTAAGGAAAACATTTGAAAGGATACAAAGCAGAGATTTTTTTTTAAAAACCAAGCTTCAATTCTGTCAAGAAAAAATAATGTACGCTAACAGTCAGAAATTTTCAGAAAAACAGGTGGTGCTTCACTGTGTCTCCTGCTCCAAGCTGCTGTCAGCGTTACGCCAGCAACTTCACAAAATAAGAAAAAATGTCACTAAGAGATGAAACAGCTGAATGGCACTAAGATGCCTCAACATGAGAATGGGTTTGAGAAATATGCCAAGCCCAAAAGCGAAGGAAGTCGTTCCTGCCAAATCGCCGTGGAGATGAATGAACACAGCAGCCAGCTAGAATACAGAAAGATAATGTTCAGAGAATGTTAAGTGAACTCCCAATAATCATGCTACTTATTAGGAAGAAGGTTTTGGAAAGTCCTGCATGAGTTCTGGAACAGGGTTTGAGCACCAAGAGGAAAGGAATGGATCTGTACAAATTCAGGTCATAATCTTACTTCTTCAGCACAGCATTTTAGTATCTAGTGTAGAGTGCTAATGTAGAAAGAAGCCCTAAAGGGATGTCAAAAACGTAGTATATTCTTCATAAATAGCATCAATAGCCAGCTTAACCCACTGAGGCTTCTAAATGTAATTATAAAATTATACAGGTGTGCACCACTTAATGACGGAGATATGTTCTTCAATCCCTTTGTTATGTGATTAAGTTGTTAAGCAAACATTCAGTCCAATCTAGTGCCTTTGTTGTGCAAACAGACACTCTGCTGCAGACTATGGGAGCCCTAACTATCTCACTAAGAGCCTATTTGTTGTGTTTTGATCACCGTCATATGCGGTTCGTTGTTAAGTGAAAGGTTGTTAAGCGGTGGGTGTCTGTATAAAGTATATTATAAGTGGAATACAATAAAAGAGGTGAAACAGAAGTCAAACTTTGAAAAAATAAAAAGATATAAATAAAATTCATTCCTTGCTAGTTTAAGCATAAATTATACTCAATAGTTAATGTCTAATGTTCTCATTACAGCACTCTGAATTTGCCCTGGATTTGAATGTGTCCCATAACAGCTTATGATCTGTAGTATTATACTTCAGGATATGGGAGAGTGGGTAAGAAAAGGCTGCTGAGGACATCCCTCAGCGCCTCAGGGAGTTTGCCACGGTGCACTTGGGTGTCATGGAACACAGTTTGGGAACCACTAGAATAGTCATTTTCAACCACTGTGCCGTGGCACACTGGTGTGCTGCGAATGGTCCGCAGGTGAGCTATGGGAGTTTGGAGGAGGGTCATTTATTAGAAGGGCCATTGGGGGATGTGAGCCCCCTGCTGGCAGTACACTGTGCCTTATAGATTGTCAAAAGACTGATGGTGTGCCTTCCAATTTTAGTACCTTGTCAGTGTGCCGCGAGACCAAAAAAGATTGAAAATCACTGCACTAGACTGTGGAAAAGGAACAGAAAAATCATGAATAAATGTGAATATGAAAAAGTGAACAAAGCTTTATTCTTATGGTTCACACAGCAAAGGGATAAGGGCATGCCTATCACAGGACCAATCCTGCAAGAGGAAGTTCTGATTTTCCAACAGGGTGGGAGGGGCAGGACATAGTGCGTTCCTTGTTGGCAAAAGATTTTTCTTGATCTCTTTCTTCTAAGAGTGGCAAAAGAAATGTAAGAAGGTGATATTGGAGGCCAAGCGAGACTATAAGGAACGCACGGCCAGCAGCATTAAGGAGAATAATAAAAGCTTCTTCAAATATGTTAGAAGCAGGAAACCCACCAGAAAAGCGGTTGGCCCTCTGGATGGTGAGGGAGGGAAAGGGGAGATAAAAGGAGACTTAGAGATGGCAGAGAAATTAAATGAGTTCTTTGCATCTGTCTTCACAGCAGAAGACCTCGGGCAGATACCGCTGCCCAAACAGCCCCACCTGACTGAGGAGTTTAGTCAGATAGAGGTTAAAAGAGAAGATGTTTCAGACCTCATTGATAAATTAAAGATAAATAAGTCACCGGGCCCTGATGGCATCCACCCAAGAGTTATTAAGGAATTGAAGAATGAAGTTGCTGATCTCTTGACTAAGATATGCAACTTGTCCCTCAAAACGGCCATGGAGCCAGAAGATTGGAGGATAGCAAATGTCACACCTATTTTTAAAAAGGAAAAGGGGGGAAACTATAGGCCAGTCAGCCTAACATCTATACTGGGTAAGATGGTGGAATGCCTCATCAAAGATAGGATCTCAAAACACATAGATGAACAGGCCTTGTTGAGGGAGAATCAGCATGGCTTCTGTAAGGGTAAGTCTTGCCTCACGAACCTTATAGAATTCTTTGAAAAGGTCAACAGGCATGTGGATGTGGGAGAACCCGTGGACATTATATATCTGGACTTTCAGAAGGAACTTGACACGGTCCCTCACCAAAGGCTACTGAAAAAACTCCACAGTCAGGGAATTAGAGGACAGGTCCTCTCATGGACTGAGAACTGGTTGGAGGCCAGGAAGCAGAGAGTGGGTGTCAATGGGCAATTTTCACAATGGAGAGAGGTGAAAAGCGGTGTGTCCCAAGGACCTGTCCTGGGACCGGTGCTCTTCAACCTCTTCATAAATGACCTGGAGACAGGGGTGAGCAGTGAGGTGGCTAAGTTTGCAGACAACACCAAACTTTTCCGAGTGGTGAAGACCAGAAGTGATTGTGAGGAGCTCCAGAAGGATCTCTCCAGACTGGCAGAAAGGCCAACAAAATGGCAGATGCGCTTCAATGTCAGTAAGTGTAAGGTCATGCACATTGGGGCAAAAAATCAAAACTTTAGATATAGGCTGATGGGTTCTGAGCTGTCTGTGACAGATCAGGAGAGAGATCTTGGGGTGGTGGTGGACAGGTCAATGAAAGCGTCGACCCAATGTGCAGCGGCAGTGAAGAAGGCCAATTCTATGCTTGGGATCATTAGGAAAGGTATTGAGAACAAAATGGCTAGTATTATAATGCCGTTGTACAAATCTATGGTAAGGCCACACCTGGAGTATTGTGTCCAGTTCTGGTTGCCACATCTCAAAAAAGACATAGTGGAAATGGAAAAGGTGCAAAAGAGAGCGACTAAGATGATTATGGGGCTGGGGCACCTTCCTTACGAGGAAAGGCTACGTCCTTTGGGCCTCTTCAGTCTAGAAAAGAAGATGCCTGAGGGGGGACATGATTGAGACATACAAAATTATGCAGGGGATGGACACAGTGGATAGGGAGATGCTCTTTACACTCTCACATAACACCAGAACCAGGGGACATCCACTCAAATTGAGTGTTGGGAGAGTTAGAACAGACAAGAGAAAATATTTCTTTACTCAGCGTGTGGTAGGTCTGTGGAACTCCTTGCCACAGGATGTGGTGATGGCATCTGGCCTGGACGCCTTTAAAAGGGGACTGGACAAGTTTCTGGAGGAAAAATCCATTACAGGGTACAAGCCATGATGTGTATGCGCAACCTCCTGATTTTAGAAATGGGCTATGTCAGAAGGCCAGATGCAAGGAGGGCACCAGGATGAGGTTTCTTGTTATCTGGTGTGCTGCCTGGGGCATTTGGTGGGCCGCTGTGAGATACAGGAAGCTGGACTAGATGGGCCTATGGCCTGATCCAGTGGGGCTGTTCTTATGTTCTTAAGAACACAATTGCAAGACAGCTAAATAGCTACGTCTGATTTTTAGTAGGTGCAAACATCTGCATGATATTTACAATACATAAAAGCCATGATTGTTGAGAAACTGTATTCTGGGGATTCATGTGCTTTTTGGATAGCTTTGTATGAACCAAAAGATGTGTGATATTTTCAGGTTATTTTATTGGTTTTTTATTGCTTGCATGTTTTATTTGTTGTCTGTGTTGCCGATAAAGGTTTCTGATATCTGATTTTCCAAAAGGAATTTAATGAATAGGAACCTGATTTCACGGCTAGTGTAGGCTGGCATGATCACTGAAAAAAAACAATATGGGTTAAAGCAGCTCAATATGTTTGACAAAAAACTATTGGCATATTTAGAAGATTTTCTAAAATACAAACTGAAATAGTCTCACTGACAGATAAGCAGATACAGAATTGTGATGGAACAGACTTATACTATAAAATGCTGCCCTGAGAAACTCTAGCTTCTTGGCTAGGATACAAGGAAACAGTCATGATTCTAGACTGGTAACACTACTGCAGTGTTTCTCAAACTGTGGGTTGGGACCCACTAGGTGGGGATGTGAACCAATTTCAGGTGGGTCCCCATCCATTTCAAAGTGTATTTTACTTTTTTTAAAGACATTAGACTTGATGCTTCCATGGCATGTGACTGCATTTGGGGAAATGTTACAGTTCTGTATTCTTAACAGGCTACTATGTATATGCTGTTAACAATGATAGTCAATGGGGCTTACTCCCAGGTAAGTGTGGATAGGATTGCAGCCTTTGGGATGTTTGGGGAATTTTTTAAAAAACAGGTTAGCATCTGGTTAGGAGGGTTCTTCTTTATTTTAAATACATTTTTAAACTTATGCTTATTGTCAACTTTTAATTTACTTAATTTATTTGATTTTGTCGTATGGGAGGGTGTTAAATTTTCCAGCTTGATTATGTAACTTAAGGCCATAACATCACCTTGAGGTTAATCACTTCCGGTGGGCTCCAAAAGGTGTGCATTCTTAAAAGTGGGTCCTGGTCTAAGGGTTTGAGAACCACTGTGCTACTGGTAACCACTATCAGAAAGACAAAAAACCCATGAGCTTTCCAAAACCTTGCTCCTACTGCTCAATCTGTTTCATATAAGAGCCAGAAGAATGCATGGTTGGATCCACAAATTTTCCAAGGATGGTTTTTCAATGACTTTTTCCTTCATTACAATAATTTTTGAAACTGATAAACCTGCTAAGGAAAACAATCCTTGCCGTTTATAATGCACCATCTCATCCTTATGAGAATGAATTGAGCAGTAGTGACACTACTTTTTCTTTCCCCTGATGTCACCTCATTGTGTCAGCCTATGGACATGGGTGTGCTCAGAGCATCAAAGAAAATATACCTTTGTAAGTTATAAAATATGGTCACTGAGGCAACAGAAAATGGAGATGCTATCAGAGATAAGAAAACTGTATATAAAAGATGTTATTTATTGGACCACACAACATGGGAAGAGATTGAACCACAAACTCTGGCAAAATCACAAAGAAAGCTCACATAATTGGTATTTTCTCACATAATACCAGAACCAGGGGACATCCACTAAAATTGAGTGTTGGGCGGGTTAGGACAGACAAAAGAAAATATTTCTTTACTCAGCGCGTGGTCGGTCTGTGGAACTCCTTGCCACAGGATGTGGTGCTGGCGTCTAGCCTAGACGCCTTTAAAAGGGGATTGGACGAGTTTCTGGAGGAAAAATCCATTATGGGGTACAAGCCATGATGTGTATGCGCAACTTCCTGATTTTAGGAATGGGTTAAGTCAGAATGCCAGATGTAGGGGAGAGCACCAGGATGAGGTGTCTTGTTATCTGGTGTGCTCCCTGGGGCATTTGGTGGGCCGCTGTGAGATACAGGAAGCTGGACTAGATGGGCCTATGGCCTGATCTAGTGGGGCTGTTCTTATGTTCTTATGTTCTTAAAGCTGCTTTTAGAAGAAAAAAAATACACATGGAATGGGTCAAGGAAATTGTGATAATCTGCTGCCTTTCTTACTACTAATTCCAAGCTGTGAGAAAGTAAATGATGATGATATAAGGAAATGGATGAAGACAAACAATAAGAACTGACTGATCATGACATAATAGCTTGGTGGATCGGGGTAACAACGAAGATGATGAAGATAATAACATTGGGACCAGACTGGGACTAGACCGAATGGAGAGAATTAGTCATAGCGAAGGGGTCAACCCTCTCAAGGTGGCACTGACTTATGCTAAACAACAAGGAGAGGCCATTTCTACTGATGTCATGTTATTAAGATGTTGGTGTCACCTTGGCGCAAGGAAGAGAAGCAAGGATGGGAAATAAACTTTAATCACTCATTTCCCCCCCCCCCCCAAATAACTCTTGTGTTTTGCCATACTGGATATTAAATGTTGCATTTAAATAACATAAATTTAATAAGTACTGCATTTTATTTTACTCCCACCTGTTTTCACATTAGCCAATATTTTCGGTAATCCAGCCACACATCAGTATCATTTAGGTCAGATAGTCAGAACTACACTGTATTGACAGTAGCTTCATTCTTAAGAGAAACAGCCCTAAGCAATCTCTAAAGTCAAAAGCATAAACACACAAAGGGTTGTACAATAAGGTTTCCTTCCTCCTGCAGAATGACTCCTTGTATAACAAACAGCGTAAGAAAGAACAGCTGTTGGATCAAACCTCGGGTTTATCCAGTCCAGCATCTTTTTTCAGCAAGGACTGGCCAAATATCTACAAGAAGCCCACAAAGATATGTAGACAAGAGTCATCTTCCATTGCTTGTCTTCCAGCAACTGATATATAGAAGTACTGTATAGTGGCTCACAACAAGGAGGTGTGTCAAAGCCATAATATTCTCCTTTTGTCCTTTTTATAAATTAAAAAGCTCCAAATACTGGAGACTTTCCTTGTAAGAACATATTCCAACCCCCTGGTCATTTTGGCTGCCCTTTTCCACATCTTTTCTAACTACACAATACTCTTTGACACAGAGCAACCAGAAAGGCATACAGTATTCCAAATGCAGCCACTTCACCAATTTCAATAAAGGCATTTTTATACTGACCATTTATTTTTAGCCCCTAATAATTCGTATCTATGGAGGAGGAGGAGCCAACAGTGGATGAACAGACATGTCTCCAGGGGCTCCTGAGAGACAGTCTGTTTCCCCCCAAAAAACTGCAGGTCTGAAGAGGATCTGAAGATCTTTATCAGGAGAGATAAGATCTTTCCACGGTGTAGGTATCTGAGATTTTGAAAGCCCGACCGGTGAGGTGGGGAGGCTTTCTTCTCGGACACCGAATTGTCAGGGACAGTACTGGAGGAGGTACAATGTATGCAATCAAGTTGCTGGCTCTGTGCTAAGATACCATATGGAACAAAAAGCGTGAAGCGTAAAGTTTAAGTTGGAAATTTAAGATAAGTATGTGTTAATATTGTCCCCAGCTTTGACTGACTGATTTGGCTAAAAGCCCTGGATACACTGAAGGCGTTAGTGAGAAACTTTTTAAGGATGTTGAAAGTGCTCTTTATCTTTGTAGTGGAATAAATCGGTCGTGGATTATAAATATAAATATAATTTGGTGTGTGGACTAAAATCCAGAGTTGCTTGTGGACATAATTTTCATTAGACTTGAAAGAGTTTTGTCTTCTTGAGACTGTTTCTTTCATTTTGTTTTTCTCCATTAACCACACTGTTATCCGTAAGAAAAATTCAAAGAATGCCTGACTGAAAAAACATGTGGTGGAATTAAGGAAGTAATAATACGCTGTGGACATCTTGTGGATTAGAGAGAAATTGCAAGATGGAGCCTGTTCCAGATATTTGGACTCAAATGATCCTTAAAAATTTGGAAAAATTGCTCACAATGAGAAGACAGCAGTTGAGTTGGTCCTTGAAGATTCAGGCCAGTTTAAAGACTCTCTCTCAACAGATAGATGTGTGCAAGGAGCAATTAGAAGATGTGAAGAAACAAGTAGAAGATACACAGAAGGAGAAAACGGAAAAGATGATGGTGAGGGATGAAATCATCATCAGAAGAGTGGATGCAGAAATTAGAAGAGTGGAAAATCAACAGGATCTAGAGGGGACGCTGATGGAGACTGAAATAGAGAAGATGGACAGAGTAACATGGGTGCACAAAATACAAAATTTGTTGGAACAAGAAGAAAACATATCCCAGTTAATTGGAAGAATGAACATCCCTTATATAAAAAAGTGTGGGCTTATTGGATTCTGTTATGGAGATAAATTATTAAAGATATTAAAGGAGAAAAAATGGAAAGAAACAAAAAGAAACCTGAGGGTTAACCTGAGGGTTAAAGAAAATTGGAGAATTTAATTTAGTTAATAACTGGTATAAATTTATCGTAGATACTCGCCTATCAGTCAGCCCCACAGATAAGTCAAGGGCAGGTTCTGAGTCAACAAACATGGAATTTTCTATGACCCTCGGATAAGTTGGGGGTTAAACTTAGAGTGGTGTCTGAGCATAGTTTTGTCTGATTTTACCCCAGGCCAGATCCTGAAAAATAACCTACCACTAATTGTTACCTAAGAACTGTAGTCTCTAATTTATTAAAAACATAGTAAAAGATCATAAGATACATTTTTATTCTTTTTAAATTCTGATCTTCACCACCTTTTGTAAACACTATCAGAGTAAGTGCACTGTAAACAACATACCAGTAAATCAGTGGTTCCCAACCTGGTATTCATGTACTCCCAGGGACACTCAACAGGACCTTTAGGGGTACTTGAAAAAGAATGGAATAATGGTAGGAAAAGGCAGGTCATGCTCCAGAATGCCTTGCAAGGACCAGCAAGGCAGGAAGGGAGGTAGCTAGTTGGCTTTGAAAGCCCCACCAATAGCTAGTTTTTGGTCATCATTTCATGTATGAACCAGTGATTGAAAACCAGCACAGTAAAAAAGCTGAAACATAATATGTAGAGTGATCAATCACCCAGAATTTCTCAGCACACTTCTGGTGCAAAACAGTGCAAAGGCAGAGTCTTCTGTTCCTCAAACAGATAAAAAGAGAAAACACTGTGATCAATACATGAAGTCTGGGTTTTCACAGAGAGGAGATGAGGGCTTGTATTATTACAAACATTTTGCTAATATGAAGGGTACAATTTATTATTGCCAAGGGATATGCAAGTGAAAAAGGTTGGCAACCACTGCAAGAGAACCAGGAATCAAATCCACCTTTAAGGTGTCTGGTGTGTTAAGCCAGAAGCTCTACATACAACATACAACCCATAACACATAACTGAGAGTGTGCAATTCAATTCACAGCAGAGAAATGCAGCTGCATATATTTGCAATCCTTTTTACTCAGAAGTAGACCCACTGCTTTCCATGGGTGTTATTCTTAAGTAATGCTGCATTGAACTGTAGCCTGGGAATTGTTGCTTCAAATGGAAAGGGGATCCATCCTGGTTTTGAAAAAAAAGACCTCTGCCAAATGCAAAGCCTTTGCAAAAGGGAATCCAGTTGCAGCAGCAAAAGGGAACAGAGGGGAATAAAAGGTTAACTTTGGCTGAAACGTCCCAGGAAAGTAACTATAGCAACTAACCAGCTGCCTACCTGGAGAAAGAACATGTTCAGAGTTGAAAGGCTCTGCCCTCTGATTGACCCGGAGATAAGGTGGTGAGAATTGGAGCTTGATTACTTGGCAAAAATTTCACCTATCTACGGTACTTAAAAAACAAATACATACAAAATTGATATATATGAATTAGAATGAATTAGAAAAAATAGCTGGAAATGTTAGCGTGTGGATGAATTGTTTTATAGGTGGTTATTATGTTAAATGATAAAAAGTGGATATTTAGAAAATATATTATAGGGAATTAGGAAAAATCTATTATATTTGATATAAGAAATATATAAATGAGTAGAAGAGTTAGAAGCAGATGGAAGAATTATTTTATATGTTGTTATATTTTGGTAATTAGATTATTTTGTTTTAATGTTAATGAGTAATTGAAGTAAGTTTATGTTTGATAGAAAGTGAAAATTTAGAAAATATAGTACGGGGCGTTAGGGAAAACTAATAAGAGGCAGAAGTAGATGAGTAGTAGATTAGGAGATATAGAATGATTAATGAGTAATGGTATATGGTATTTAGCACTCCTAAATGTATGTTATATATTTGTATGTTGTGTGTGTTAATTAAAAATAAATAAAAATGAAAAAAATTTGTATCTATGAAGTTCACTTTTCATCAACACACAGAGTTAACAATTTAATTGATGCATCTATGTGGATCCTAAGATTTCTGTCCTGAAGAGTCATAGTCAGTTCAATGTCTGAATTAGTGTATTCTACAAGGTAACATGACCTTTTTGTTCCAATGTATATTACTTTAGACTTACTTTCATTAATGCCTAGGTGTCATTTTCTTGCCTATTCACACAACAGCAGCAAGTAAGGGACACCATTAACCAAAGTATGCCTTCTCATCACTAACCAGTGGGACAACAGGAACTTGCTGGTGGAAAGGTAGTGTGAGTGTGTCAATATAAACACTGAAAAGATCTTGCTTAAGTAAGAGAGATAATGCAGATAAAGGCCCCATAGCTGATCTGGGTGCTTGGTGAAGTACATATCATTTACATAATTGCTGGTACCGGGAAGATCTTGAAACACTTGATGACATGAGGGAAACGTTAGATAATTTCAATAAATGCTGAAAAGGGACTTGAACGGGAACTACACTTAACTCCTATTGCACCAGCACAACCCAAGGACCCAATGAATGGTTTTCATTACCCAAGTGTATCTAACCATTTTAGAGAGCTTTCCACAAGTGGCACACTCATGGCTTCTGGAGCCCAGAGCAACGCCTGATATCATAATGCCACACAGCGCCATGACATCATCAGTGCCCTCACACTCCAACTGCTTCCAAGCGCAAGCAAGTGTGCGCTTGGGCAGTTTGTAGGTCAGTTACACCTGACTGTCTGCTGAGAGGGTGCATGTACTCCAACTGCTTCCCGAAGCGGAATCAGTTGGAGCGCATGCTCTGGCACCCCCCCCTTGCTGGTGCCCAGGGCATGTGCCATGTTTTGCTGCAGGGATGGTAGGCCTCTGTTTTTCATTGACAAGCTACAAGTGTTGGATTGTGGAGAAATTACTACAAATTCAACTGTAGTACCTTACTCTTCCCCCACACATTCCACAGTGTAAAGGTCTCCAAGTTCTTGTTGGAAAGCATTTCTGCATTGCATCAATTTGTTTAATACTCTAATGATTTATTGCAAACATTGCAACCTCCCTCCATTTGACCTGGAACAGAGAGTCACCAGGCCTGACCAACAGGAATTAAATGTAAAAGCAGCTCACTATCACACTTTCAATTGTTAGATTATATTCCAAGAGGCAAGTCCTAGAATAAGTAACACACACACACACACACACACACACACACCACTAAAGCAACAAATACAGAAGTGTCCTGCATTCAATTAGTATGAACATATTGAAAATTAACCCATTTCTGCCCAGTCCACAGGTGTACACATTTGATCCCTGTTGCGTATATGCAACGTTGGGCAGAAATGGCTTAAACTTCTGTAACTAGAAACCATCTTATAAATAATGTCGTGTACATTGCAGTGTTAAGGTCTGGAGGCCACCACTCCCTTACAGGTAACTGAATCTAAGCAGAACCTCTATGAAGACTGAAGTATCATTGTCTTTCCTGAGATGATGGCTACTATATAAGACTACAATAATAAACCAGAGGATACTACTTCAAATGTGGAATAGCTTTGGTGATTCCATAAAATGTGAACATAAAATAGTATTCACACACACACACACACAAATGAAGGGCAAGTGTTTCTATTTTCCATTTCTGAAGGCCATATATCCCATTTTTGCCAGAAAGGAATGAATATACTATTTCCATTTCATTAACTGCTGGCTTCCTAACAAACAGAGAATTACCTTTTTGCCCCTACAGAAACAATTTTGATGCGGCTGGGTCACAAGACTCACAAGTCTGTGCAAGAAAAAGTAGGTGCTTGTAAGTGCTTGTGCACTCTCTTGTCATTACGGAAAAATCAAATATGGGGGAGGGGGGACAGACCCTAGCCATGTATTCCTGTTTGGTGAGTGAACACACACACTAGAGCCATTGCACATTTTGTCTAAGACAATGTTCACATTCTGTTCTATAGGAATCAGGCAATTTTAAAAACATGAATGTGGTTTAATTTCAAGACTCCATGCACTCTGAAAAAAAACAACCAAAACCTACTGAATCATTTATGTGCCCAAGGTTCTTGCTTTCTAAAACATTTTATATTTTCCCCAATGTGATCCCAATGGATGGAGAAATATTTTGAAAGGCAAAGTAAACAAAGCTAACCTGTAAAAATATTCTAGGGTAAACTACGAAGTTCCTGCCTA
Source organism: Tiliqua scincoides (assembly GCF_035046505.1). Taxonomy (NCBI): domain Eukaryota; kingdom Metazoa; phylum Chordata; class Lepidosauria; order Squamata; family Scincidae; genus Tiliqua; species Tiliqua scincoides. The sequence goes on from NC_089822.1 coordinate 214,311,496, forward strand.
TTGTGTCTGCCAATGGATGATCAGATATAAAAGCTCAGAAAATCAACAAAGTATTCCTTTTATCTTAAATAGTTAGACTAAGAATGTGCATCAAGACCAAGAATGTGACCAAATGCAACCTTCAACAGTTGATCAAAGACTCTAATACTTTGCAGGCAACTGCTACACAGAAAGATGAACTGGCAAACTCCTTGAGTTAAGTCATTAACAGCTATATTAATACTATAGGAGGAAAAACTGGTAAAAGAATCCTTGAATCTGCATGTGTTTCAGTGAATATGAGAACGGCTCTGAGGACAGAACAAACAAAATGCTCAGTAAACAACAAAAGTTACCCTCGGGGAATCTATTTTTCTATACAACTGACAAACTGTGCCCATTTCTTTCTGTTCGCAGCCCCTCGTAGGATTGCTAGTAAGGAGTTATTTTAATGTTACTTGCAGCGCTGGGAGCTGCACAGAAAAATACAGTCTTAAAAAAGTTATGACAAGCTTAATTAATTTTCTAGATAGTCAAAACACTTACCAAACATCTACACTAGCACTTTTCCCTGTAATTACTGCATAACTTCAATGAACACTATGCTTAAAGTCTTGTTTGGCACTCCACTAGAACAGCTGGTTGAATGCATCAATTTAAGGACTGAGTCTAATTCACACATTCAAAAGCTCACAAGTACAGAGCAAATGAATGCAGGCTGCAGAGCAGAGAATATTGCTCAGACTTCTTTTCGCTCATCCTAACCATTTGGCAATACTTACAGCAGATGATACTTACTTGTAATACTTACAGACAGTGCTTTTTTTGTAAATAAAAAGGTGCAGGAACTCACAACTTGTTAATCTTTTATTTATTTATTTATTTATTTATTTATTTATTTATAAACCATTTTTTATTGGAGAAATAAAATATTTTTTACGTGCTTCCCCCCTAAAGATGAACTTACTTCTGAGTAGACATGCATAGGATTGGGCTGTCAATAATAATAATAACTAGGTATTTATATACCGACTTTCTGGTCATCAGATTACTCCTCTGACTTTATTCAAGGCAGTTTACATAGGCAGGCATTTCTTCACATCCCCTTCCCCCTAGCTATTTTTTTCTACACAAGGGGAAAAATACTGTACAGGTGCACTTTTAGCATGTAGTATGTAGTGTGGCACTACTTCGAGGAGAGGGAGCAGTGAATGGATTCCGAAAAATGGCTTACATGAGTTCCATGTAATAAAATTACTCTAAGCAACTGTGGGAGTAAGAACAAAAAAGGAATTCTTACACGAGAGGGGTCCTTAGGTGCACATAGAAACAGCTACGTTTGCAAACAAGTGATTAAATATGGTTTAATTCAGAATACTCTGTGTCTTTGGGAAGGCACTTGGCATGCAATTGTATGTTCTCTGCTGCCCTGAGCAGCTGCTGTGCATTGCTGGAGAGGAGCTGCAAATGCTGGCTGGCAGAGGGCATGCTTGTGGGGAAGGATGAGGAGGATCTCTGGCAAGGCTGGACAACATGTTGTACACACATAGAATCCCTTTTCACCTGCCCTTAGCATGTGAAAATGGGTGCAGATATATATCTCTGCCAGGATTAAGAGCCCAATCCTAGGTAAATCTACTCTGAAGTAAGTCTCGTTCTAGTCAATGGAGCTTACTCCCAGGAAAGTGCCTAGGATTGCAGCCTAAGAGCCCAATCCTATGCATGTCTACTCAGAAGTCCACTTTAGTGAATGGGGCTTACTGTGGATAGGATGGCAGCCTCAGGGCCCAATCCTGTGCCTGTCTCCTCAGAAGTCAGTCCCATTAGAGGCAGTGGGGCTTCCTCCGAGGAAAGTGTGGAGAGGCCTGCAGCCTCAGAGTCCCTCCTCTGCCTATCTACTCAGGCTGCAAGGCTATGACACTTTCCCGGGAGTAAGCCCCATTGAACACAATGGAACTTACTTCTGAGTAGACATGCTTGGGCTCTCAGGCTGCAAGGCTATGCACCCCTTCCCAGGAGCAAGCCCCATTGAGCACAATGAGACATACTTCTGAGTAACGCCTAGGCTCGTGCTGCAGATTGGCATGGGGGCTGCACCAGCCAGCTTCCTTCCCCTCCTCCTCCGCCAAGCCAGTACCTGGGCTTTGCATGGGTGCCGCAGCCCATCTCCCTGGTTGGCTGGCTGGCTGGCTGTCTGTCCACCTCCTTGGCGTGTGTCCCCCGCGCCTTTCACCGGCTTGGAAGCTGCGCTGGGAAGCAGAGCGCGGGGGGAGGGGAGGCGGGCTGGGCTCAGGTGAGAGCTTGGGGATTGGGGCAGGAGGGGGTCATTGTGCCGTCAGGCAGGGGCCAGGCGACCACCCACCCTGCAACCCCCAGTACCCACCCAGTGAATGCCTCTATTTTGCTCCCCCCTCCTGGAATGCCTCCAAAGGGGAGGGGCCCCTGCAAAAAGGTGCCAGAACTCCGTCCCCCCGCGTTCCATTAGAAAAAAAGCCCTGCTTACAGATGATCTTAAATTCTTCTGACTAACAAGTCATCTTGTTATGCCGTAAATATCTAACTGCCAATTCAATGGATGCTTACTTTGAAGCAGTCTCACCAAGGTCAATGGGGATTACTCCCACACAAGCATGCACTAGCACTGCAGATTATTTGGTCTTATTCTGACCACAGAACATTCACCTACAGAAATTATGTTCAAACAACCCTCTTGGGTCCCTTTATCTTCTTCTCTTCCTCTTCAAATCTGCCCTAAGTCACTGCTGCAATGTAGAGAAAATACACTAACAAAGCGTAATAGAGAACATTTTTCAGGCTTGTTTCAATCTTCCAGTCACTATTGCATTTCTAATAAAAATGCTTCAAAAAACTTCAGCATTAAATAGTCTGGCCATTTCCAGACTTGTCATATAATCTATTTCTACAGTAATCTCATATGTGATGGCATTTTGTCTTAGTTTTAAAATGATAAACCTTTTTGGGTAGGACACCAGCAGGATTTATCATTATAAAGATGAACACAGCTGAGATCCCATTCTTCATATCCACCAACAAACACCCGAATTTATATAAAATTTATAGTATTTGTATCCTGCCTTTCTCCCACACCAAGGGGGCTCACAATAAAATCAATACAATATTAAAAGCAATTAAAACATTCAAACAATTAAAACACCCAGGATCACAACAATTAAAAAGTATTAGAAAGTGCCAGTTCTCAGGGCCAATTAAAAGCTTTCCTAAATAAGATCTTGAGGCCTTGCTGAAAGGTCTCCAGAAAGGAAGTTATTCTTAATTCCAGTGGAAGGAAATTCCATAAACAGGGTGCTACCACCAAGAAGATCCTTTTCCTAGCTGCCACCCCCATCACCTCTACTGAGTGTGAATCTCCTGCCTCAGAAGTATGCCTCCAGGCACCTCTAAGTGCTACCAAATTCTCCCCACCTAAAAACCACAACATCAAAATCTTTAAACCCACACTTCTAGCAGGCCCTTTTCTAAAACCACATAGCCCACACTCTTCATTGTCTCCTGCACATCACAGTCCCAAAGCCCTGCTTTTCTTTCAGAGTGAAGTCTGCACAGAGAGAGAGAGATGGGAAATATTTTCCCATCAACTGCAGGAGACAGTGGACTATATGGACAGAAAGATCAACTATATGGACTTGGTGCAGTGGCTGCTCAGAAAACCTAGACCTAGTAGTGGAAACATCATCTAGTTGGGAAAGGACAGCAGCGGAATGGGGGAGAGAGGGGGGAGAGTGTAGTAAGGCGCAAGTGGCAGGGAAACCTGGAAGAAATGCTTTGTTCACACTAATTCAAGGAAGACGGCTAATTCTCACTTTTGTAAACAATTGTTCTATGCAATGTATTACCAGTGAACCCTGTAGTACTATTTGCCTCTATTTCAAGTGCTGGTATTGGCAGTATATAACCCTAGCTAATTCACATAATCGAAGGTTACTCAAAATTCTAGAGAAGGAAGCCAAACTGAGCTTGCTTTGTGCAACACTGCAAGCTGCATAGAAACGACAAACCTATTAACAAAGAAGTTGCTTTTTCCATTTTTTCATCAAAGACTGTCAATGTTTAGTCAAACACATAGCAAACATTTGTTCTGGCAGAGTTGCCTGGAATAATGGTGCAATACCACCGTAATCCTACCACACTGTCTTCACTTATACAAAAAGTTTGTATCTGTGTTCTTCCGTCTGGCAAATCCTAAGACAGTCTACAATAATATAAATGTCAAAACTATACATTGCATGACAAAATAACATGGCCTGGTGATGTTTCTTTCTCTTTTAAAAATAAAAAATAAAGACAGTACAAGTGTGAGGTGTGAAATGGAATGGAATTGTGGTGAAGGAATTAAGAGTCTTTGGGACTTCCCTCTGCCCAGTTTGGATCCCAACTGTGCCCCTACACAGTATTTTAATTAGAAAAAAAGCTGCAATTGAAAGTCAATGGCATTTTTTTTTCTAACGAAGGCTGCAATCCTCTTCATAATTATCTGAGAGTAAGTCCAATTGAGCTTAATTATAATTATCTGAGAGTAAGCTCAAATAATGAGACTTATTTCTGAATAGACATGTATAGGATTGGACTGCAAATAGCATGTGGGAAGGTATAACTGGGATTGGGAATCACATTGGAAGCAAAGTTCTAAAGCCCCCCCCCCCCGCTGCGTCACTCCATTTTGCACCCCATCTATGCAATTTATAAAACAAAAACAGGGCTAATGTATACATTCGGCATCTAGATTTGACAAACAAAATCTAAACATGTCATGCAAGTGCTAGAACTGTGTCCATCTGTTTGTGAAAAAGATTTAATACCTCTCACCTGGTTCAGTTCAGGGAAAATACTGTGGAGCTTGGGGCCAGCAACAGAACACACACAAACACCATGGCATCTGCAGAATCTAACAACTGATTGTGATTAAAGCACAATCTTATGCACGTCTTCTTGTGCATCCTATGCACGCACAATTCTATGCATGTCCCATGCACAATCCCATCAAGATCAACAGGGCTTAGATGAGTACACTTAGGATTGCAGCCTTAGAAACTTTCAGAACAGCAGAACTAAGAAAAAGTACTCAAACAACAGAGACAGAGGCATATGAAGCATACAATTCTCAGTTGTGATCTGGTCCTAACAACACCTTGTTGTGGGCCTCAAACCAGGTGCTCAGGCTCTGTTACAATCAGTCATGCTAGAGTGCACATGAGATTATATTCATGGTACTTTGTATGACCTGAACCAGGTGAGAGATGTAACTTGGATAAACCCAGTCAGTTTTCCTTCTAGGCATCTTCTTGGACAGCTATTCTAACACAGTGCACTCTCCTTGGAAGCAAGCTTGTCAAAAGTGTTAATGGAGTAAAGCAGGGGTGGCTAACCTGTGGCAAGTGTGCCACAAGTGGTATGCAGACACTTTCTAAGTGGCACACACACACAAAAAAACAACAACATTTAAATAATCACAAAGAAAGAACCCCAGCAGCTTGCCATTTGCATGATTTCTTTGCTACTCCTTACACAGTAGGTCCCAGAGTTTCTAACGCTGCAGTGTACACACTCAGGGCAGCCACACCTACTCTGCTTGATTTGCAATTGTTGGAAAATGGGAAGAAGGGCAGGAAAAGAATGATAGAAGAGAAAGCCAATAGGGCAGATGCTAGCGAGCTACATTCTGCTAACTGGCAGGTCTCTTTCCTACCCAAGAAGGCCTGATTGGAGGAGGGCTGAAGAGGTGAGGGATGGGCTGAGGACGGTGGCGGGAGCCAAGTGGAACTGCACAGAGATGGCCGATAAGATCAGCAAAGCCCAGGTGATCCAGCCAGGTGGAGATACCTTCCTCAGGAAAATCATCTGCAAAGAGACTTCAGCTAAGATAACCTTTGAGGACGAGAAGGTAGGCCTGCAGAAGGGCAGTGAATGCACCTTATACGGACTTTGGAACAAGTCCTGCTGAGCCAGACTAAAGTCCATGCAGGCTACTTTTCTGACCAGCATCAGCAGTCAGCAGTGTCACTGGAAAGCCCCAAATAGGCATGTTTCTTGCTCTGTAGCTTCTGGCACTCAGAGACATACTGCCCTTGAACTTTGAGGCTCTATTTGGCTATCATGGTAATTGCTAAAAGCAATGTTAAGGTTGAGTGGTGCATTCAAGATTCTTTATATAAAAAGGGGCACATGGTGTGCTACAGGTTGGCCACCCTGGGACTAAAGCAATGGATCTTTTTCCCCTCCTATATTCAGGTGGTTACAGCACCATAATTTCTATATTGGTCTGTAGCAACAATGCCAATCATGCAATGTAAGCAGAGGATCGGTACTTTGTTTGGCACAACCAGAAGCACAAGAGTCTCCTTCCCTGAAAGGGGATTGGAGGGGGGCTGGGAGCTGGGTGGGCCCAGAGGGTTCTAAGGGCAGCAGCGCCCAGCCCTCTTCCTCCTTTGCACGTGGGCACAGTGCTGACCCATCCAGCCCACCTTGAACTCCAAACGGTGCAGCTTCTGAGGAGGCCTCTCCTGCGCTGGATCCCACATGCCAGCTGGTGTTTGGTTGCGTAAGGAGGGGGTGGGACTTTGGAGGACTCTGCCCGAGGAAAGGCTCAGGCTGCAGTCCATGTGCACTTCCCTGGGAAGGAGCCCCATGGAGCACAGGGGGACTGTTTCTGAGAGGACATATCTAGGAATGGCGATCAGCCCCTGGCTCCGTGGCTGGAGGGGGACGGGCAGCCACCTTTCAGCCCGGAGGCAAGTCTCCTCTCCCTGCCTCCTCAGCGCACGTGGTGCTCGCAGCTGTTGCTGCTCCCCGGGAGAGCACAGCCTGCCTGCTGCTAAGCTCACCTGGTTGCTGGTGAGGGGCTCCACGATTGCGCAGAACCTACTTTCAGTCCTCAGGGGCCCAGTGACATGAGGGCAGGGACGGGGCCCTGGCCGGGACTGCAGGGCCACCTCAGAGGCTCTGCAGCTCGAGGGTGGCATAGCCCGCAGTCCAGGGTGAAGACCTTCACGGGGTGAAGACCTGGATAAGCTGTGCCGCCTGTAATGGGGCCAGGCTTGGAGTCGGGTGCACGCCCAGCCCGGGGGACAGACACGATTCCGGTGCCTTCCGAGGGTCCAGCCTTCGCACCACAGGTGCTTCGCTGCCACAGCACCTGCAGGTCTCCCTGCCTCCCCTTCTACACTATCTTACTTGTTAATAAAGTGGCCCTTTCTCCCAGCTCAGTTGTCTCGAGTGTTCATTGGGGGGGTGCACAAACAAATACTGTTTATATACTGTATTTGTACTTTCTCAGAGCATAGCTTGTGTTTTCAACCCAAAAAATATACATCCTCCAAGTTACCTGAAGGACTTTCAATAACAAAGTATACAAGATTAGGTGAGATTACTGACCAGGGCAATTTGGAGGAAGAAAACTCACCAGGCAAAAATCAGTTTAGTTCCTCTTTAACTTGGTGGATTTCTAAAACACCCCACTCCACCTAGTTATTGTGCAAGGACTGCTTGAAGTAGCCACAGTACAACCTCAACATCATACAAGGAGGGTCAGCCACCATGTTGCACTTCCACATCATGCGGCGATGCCCCATATAAACAATGCAGATTATTGCCAAAGGCTGGTAAACAGAAGGATACAGAAGTACAACATGATGACTAGCGAATGCTACACATTACTGAAGGGAGGAATCAGGACACAGAGCTCATGACAATCATGTTGCCAAAAATGTCAAATGAAAACCAGAACAAGACCAGGTAAATAGCTGAGAGCCTCCTGAAGGATATCAGGAATGCAGTTCAACGCTTATTATGGTACACTTTCAAAGATACAAAGTTCACTCTGCATGCAATTTTCTTTTTAGTTATACTCAGAGCTTATTCTGAACAAGTGCCTACTCTGGAACCTGTTGGAACACTTTGAGCCATTTTCAATGCTTGGACACTGCCCTGAAACTGGTCATTAGCTCAAGTGGGTAATGACTTTCCTGAAATAGAGTATGCCAATTTAATAAAGCTACAATCCACTGATACTGAAATTGGTTCTGATATGTACAGCCATGGTGCTCTCTTATTTAGGACAGAACAGTAACATAAACAATAAATCTTCTTACAATAGCGCTATGATCACGCTGGCCAACTACTGAGCAAATTATGTCACACACAGTGAGGATGTCTTGTCAAATATAGGTGATTCACAATAATCTATATTCCATCTGCCTAATCTACGGCAAGTGATTATTACCATATAATTGGATGAAAAGCCTAAAAGAAAAGATTGCAAGCAGTATTTACATGGGATTTCTCATTCGTAGTATCATTAGCATGTTTAGGTGATAAAGACTGTTGTAATATCTGGTTACATGGTAAAATTAGTTTGTTTTGTGCAAAACAAGCAATAGTTTTACAATTTAATTTTTAAAAAAAGCTATAACATGTCTTTCTACGTGAGAACAAGCATCCAAGTTAGACGACGGAGACACACAGTTATTTTAAAAAAACAACTATGACAACAGATAAAATGGTCTGCGAGACAATGATGGAACATGTTTACAGATACCCAGGTCTCAGATATTAGTGCTGCAGTGGTAACAGCTTACAGCTGGAGTCTTTAGAGTTTCCATGCAGGCTATAGGGGGAAATAGCCCCCCTCCTTGGTAGTGGGTTACCTAGCAACCTGAACCAGGTAGCAAGAGATGCTTCTGTCCTTGAGAGCTGGACATTGTCTCATTCACAAAGATGGGCAGTCTAAGGCTCTTGCTGATGAACAGAGTGACTGATGAAAGCTCAAAAATTCAAGAAGATGGGAGGATGATAGAAAATGTCCACTTCTATAGGCTTCATATGATGCTTCTCTGAGTAAGTAACTACACTGCTTATAAAAGATCCTAGTTCAAAGTCCTTCAGCTGATTAAATGCCACCGCAATGTATTGCCAAAAAGGCTTAGCTCAGCAAAATAAATGTTGGCTGGCCGCTCTGCTTCCTGCTTACAATTGCACAAAGTTCAGTTGTTCATGCCAAAGTAAGGAAATCTTCAAAGACACATCACAGTAACACCATATATCAACTATTGTTTTAAATGAGAGTTGTTTAAGGAAAAATCGCAACAAGATACAGTTTCAAAGCAGTGAAACAGTAAGGAAGATCATGGGATGCTGCTAGGTTTGTGATAAATTTTACATCTGAAGCCTGTACGATTGTACAGTTCATACTGCCTATTTTCTCCACTAGCAGCAAAATAATCTTTTCCTGTGCACAGGAATCCAAAGCAAAATGTCCAATCATGTACATTTCAAAAGAACTTTCAGCAACTCTTATGTACACAGTGACATTTAACTAATTTCAAATTCCACCCATCTTTTCCAACAGGAGACGATAAAGCATAAAATCACATTTCTAACTAGGAGCATGAGACTAGGCTAAAAAAAGTTATTTCTCATAACTTTACATTTTTAGATGCTTTGGTTCTTAGGTTTAAGAACTAAAAATACTAATCTAAAAAGCGATTACTTGAGATTACCCTCAGAGCCCAGGTGAGACAGGAAGGTTAAACAACTATGTCCTCATCTACTGCTAACTGTGAAACTCTGACTTGTACTTGTCTTCTTAGCACGCAAACACAAAAACAAAACTATCATTCTGCAAATATCATAAAGAAATAACCACACAATTTGTTACACAATGTTGCCTATAGTAACCTCAAACAGGATGTAAATTAATTATAAAAGAGCCAACACTATAAAATTTACTCCAGCAGCAACTTAACTTGTCCTTCCATGTTATTAAGAATTAACTAAAGAATGGATACAGAACTATGCATCAAGCTTATAGTGAGACTCAGGGAGGAGGCTCATTTTTGTCATTCTATGAAGTCTCTCAGATTTCTTAGATATACTTAAGAAATGTCAATTTAAAAAACCTTACTAAAAAAAGTAATTATCACCATCACTGAAGGAAAGGAAGATTACAGTTGTATATTCCAAGGATTTTGCATTGTGGATACTTATTTAACAACAGAAATATTGGCTACGGTTCAGAGAATTACATAATTAGGCCTGCATGCTAAGAGAAGCTAAACACAAGTCTAATGTTTCAGAAACAGCAGTCATCCTCACCACATTACAAGCCACTTCTGAAATTGAAGGAACTTCCAAAAGAAGCTTGTGATACAGCATGGGAGCCTACCATTCAAAGGCACATCTAAACAATCTTTTGGATCCAAAAGATTTGGATCACAACCAATTCTATAATCTTAAAATGAAGTGGTTGTTCGCACAAGTAACTTACAGAATTCATTACCACAAGATGTGGTCATAATAACCACTTGCTTATATGACCTTTAAGAAAAGATTAAACAAGTTTATAGAGGATAGAGAGAACATGCTAAGTATTCCAAATGGATGGAGGCCGTACATTTCAGACTATGAGATAATGGGATAAAAATAACGAATGGTTATCTCTAGTATGGTTTGTACTTGAGACATCAGTTGTCACTGGTAGCAACAGATAATAGGACTAGATGATTTTTTAAAATCTAATGCCAACAAGATAATTCTTAGACAGTAAGAACTGCCACAAGAACCCTATTTGTCAGCATTTGTGTTCCATAAAGGCCTGTCACAGGACAGGGTTGGAGGAGGTGCCAGTGTGTTAGCTCTTAGACGTTAATCTATAGATCATTCAACTGCCACAGAGCCAAGAACATCATTCTTTACCACTATTGTATTGCCTTCTTTTACAGGCAAGGGTTATCCCACTTTCCACACAAACGATGCAATTTTAGCATATGTTGCACAAACTATGTTCATACTACAATAAAGCAAAATAAAGCAAATTCATACAGCAAGACTCCACAGTCCCATGAGAAAGGGAATGTTAACATATAAGTCAATAACAACATAGTCTTGCTTGTTATAAGGTAAATACCACAGCCACATAATTAAATAGTGCATTTTTAATCTCAGCATAGTGAGCAAAACAGGTGCTAATCACACAGAGAGTCAAACAACCATACAGCAGCACTGCTGAGACCACAAATAGAGGAGGTGAAATTGTTAATTTTAGAGAAATGAAGCAATAGTTCTAAAAAACAACAATTTACATAAATATTAAAAAACACCAGAATGACATTTCTTCCATTTATAGTAGCATGTGCCGGGAGCTCAACATTTAGCCTTAGATCCACTGGGAGGCAGTTTATTGAGATAATGCATGGTAACTGCTTTGAATACTCGTACTTCTGAAAAAAGACTACATTACAAGATATTATTATTATTATGACCATCACTGTATAGAAGAATAATTTCCCCTATAATTGGCATAATTTTGTCCTATATCATTCATTTGTGTCCTACAACTTAAGGTCCTGTGCTATTATTCAACGACTTCTAGCTATTTAACCTAGAAAAACAGTTTATACCAAGCGCCTTGTTTTTGTGGTAAGTGTAGTAATCCATAAGGGGGACTGGATAAGTTCATGGAGATCAGGTCTATCAATGGCTACTACTTATGATGGCTCCACATTCAGCAGCAGTATGCTCTAAAAACAAGTGACATGAGAACAATGGTGAGAGAGATGAATGCTTTTCTCTCCTGCTAGTGGCTTCCCAGAGCTAGATATTTGGCCAACCTGAGAAAAAGGATGTTTGCCCAGATGGGCCTTTGGTCTGACCCAGCAAGGCCCCACTCCCATCAGAGTTTAAAGAGAATGGTTTGGCTTCTGAGAAGAAATCTGCATATGCGCAGCTGAGCCAGCATTTGCTACACTACATTTGCTACTCAGTACCAGTATTGTATTTCCACTTGACTGTGGACTCAGCTGCTGTGTTGAGCCAGTCAGAGTGGGAGGCAACACTGGTCAACACCCTCGTCTGCAAAATATTCCATTTGTTGGCATTGAGACACCATAGGAAGCTAAGCATAAGCTTCCTGCACTCTGGCTCTTTTCATATTGTGACACTGGCATCCTTTTTCTAGCAGATACACTTAGTGTGCTTTACAGAATTTTTTTTAACCTTAATTACATTTAGTGTTTCATGTACTGACGCACTGTCCAGACAACGAAATTATGTCAGGAGAGAAATCAAACCAAAGTGATAAATTTTACCACTTGATTCATCCTGTAAGAATTTTCTCCTTTGTTAAATAAAATGAATGCTAGTAAGGCACGGTATGAACAGCTGGGAACACTTTTTGACCAAGCTTTCTGTCTCTTCCAAGGACCCCTATATTCAGAGGCTGAAGAAATACGTATATAACAACAAGTCAGCTAACCAAGAGCATTCCAGCAGCCTCATGTCACAGAAGATACAGTTTAGCTGCATACACACACTGGACAAAGTCACATAACACCATGACACTTTTTAAAACTATCACTGAACAACTACAGCCCAATCCTATGCACATAAATAAGTATGCATTAGACATATAAACCAATTTGACAAAGAAATCATTCAACAAAGTCTTTTAATTGCATCATATTGATAAAAAAACATTTTACTGTACAGTGTATATCCGTACTTAAAACACCCATACACTTTTCTACAGAACAGCTCATCTTTCACCCAAGTAAGGTTTTCAGAGTGGTTTACAATCAAATCTAAACATTACAACAAAACAATATTAAAATAAAACTAAAAAAATTAAATAGCAATTCAAGAGCAGCAGCACAAAACAAAGTCAGATGGGGGCAGTCATCACACATTACTATAAAAAACATGTTCAAACAGAACTCTCAATACTCATCAAGGACCCATGGGGGAGAACTCTACTGGTACGTTATGGGAGGCTGTATACACTACGGCACCTGTGCCAATTGCCTAACATTGTGCCAGTTGCCTCCACAGTAGAGTCAAAGCCAAGGCTAGCTGACACTGACAGACAGCAAGGTGACAGGGAAGTATGGCTTAACTGCAAAGACTGAGACACCTCCTGCCAGGAAGCCCAGGTGGTTCAGGGGGTGTTGTTGGGTGGGACTCTTATCTAGCCTGTAGCCAGCTGTTCACAAGCCAGCCAGACATCGGCCAGGGACAACCAGCCCCAGGACTCTCTAGCAGCTCACAGAGCAGGCATGACAGAAATAAGACCCTGAGGTGAAAGGAGGCCTCAGTCATGAAAGGGAAAAAGATAGAGGAATTGAGGGGTGAGCCACGGGGAATGCAGGTTAGCTTATCTCCATCTACCACAAATCTCCATCAGAACAAGCTAAAAGCAGTAGAAGGTCAAACCTTCTGAGGCACACATCTCATTGTCCAGAAACTCACTGAAAAGGTTCAAGCTTGCATCCACATTGCTTGTACTTCACAGGAGAAAGGGATGTATAAAAGGAACAATCCTGATCACCATGTGAGTTGATTTGTGTAGGAGGACATGATCCCCCAGATAACCAGTTCCCAAAATTTAGAGTTTTACAAAGTTAAGAACCAGCTTCATGTACTGAGTCTAGAAACATACTGGGAGCCTGCACAGCTGACAAAACACTAAACAGTTTCTGGACATTTTTCAAGGTCACTGAACACAGACTGCCTTAGGGCGGTCTAATCAGGAAGTAACCAAGGCATGTGAAACTGTGATAAGATTAACTTCTTGAGGAAAGGCCACCATTGGCACACCAGCAGGAGCACTCCTGGTCATGGGAACCACCTGTCCAAGAGTAAGCCTAAATCCAGAAGCACTCTCAAATCTCTGTTTCTTCAGGGGAAGTGCAGGACCACCTAGAACACACTGAAACTCTCATTCCAGATTGACACTTCCTTCTCCTACCAATGGCATTTCAGTTTCATCAAGCTTAATCAAACTTCAGTTAAAAACTTAAAGAGAAACCCTCCTGGATTGGTCCCAAGGCTCATCTAGTCCAGCATCCTGTTTCCCACTCTGGTCAACCAGGTGCCTCTGGAAACCCCACAAGCAACAGCTGAGGCCTATCCCTCTCCAACTGCTGCCCTGCTGCTAGAACATTAGTCACATCCAGGCTTTACCAACCTCAATAGCCGATTTAGCATTTCCAAAGCTTCCATGGAATCAGAAGAAAAGGGCAAAGAAAGCAAGAGAGAGAGAGAGCGCTGATCATACCCCCCTCCCCATATTCCAGACAACCCCTGCAAGCAGCTTCAGGGAGGTAAACATGATGGGGAACAATAGCCATGGGAATTAACAGAAGAAATGACAGGAACTGGTGAAACAGTGCCTCCAATCTCCATTCCTTTCAGATTGTTTAGGGGAATGCCATGAGCAATGATATCAAAAGCTGCAGTGAGGTCCAGCAGAATTAACAAGGATGCATTTCAAAAGGTCCACAAACATCAACTTAGTTTATAAGCCAAGTTTTTATTCAACACCCATCTTACTAGTTGGCAACCTTCAGTCTCAAAAGACTATGGTATCGCGCTCTGAAAGGTGGTTCTGGAACAGCGTCTAGTGTGGCTGAAAAGGCCGATTCAGGAGTGACAATCCCTTCCACACTGGGAGCAAGTGCAGTCTGTCCCTGGCCTGTCTCCCTGGCTATGGGCCTTCCTTCTTTGCCTCTTAGCCACAGACTGTTGGCCAAGTGTCTCTTCAAACTGGGAAAGGCCATGTTGCACAGCCTGCCTCCAAGCGGGCCACTCAGAGGCCAGGGTTTCCCACTTGTTGAGGTCCATCCTAAGGCCTTCAGATCCCTCTTGCAGATGTCCTTGTATCGCAGCTGTGGTCTACCTGTAGGGCGCTTTCCTTGCACGAGTTCTCCATAGAGGAGATCCTTTGGGATCCGGCCATCAACCATTCTCACGACATGACCGAGCCAACGCAGGCATCTCCGTTTCAGTAGTGCATATATGCTAGGGATTCCAGCACGTTCCAGGACTGTGTTGTTAGGAACTTTGTCCTGCCAGGTGATGCCGAGAATACGTCGGAGGCAGCGCATGTGGAAAGCGTTCAGTTTCCTCTCCTGTTGTGAGTGAAGAGTCCATGACTCGCTGCAGTACAGAAGTGTACTCAGGACGCAAGCTCTGTAGACCTGGATCTTGGTATGTTCCGTCAGCTTCTTGTTGGACCAGACTCTCTTGGTGAGTCTGGAAAACGTGGTAGCTGCTTTACCGATGCGTTTGTTTAGCTTGGTATCGAGAGAAAGAGGGGGAGGGGCACGAGAGGGGTTTGTGGCTATCAGGAAGTTGAATAGGGAGACATCTAAGAAAAGGAAAACTCTGATTCCAAACCTCCACTGCCTTGTGGCTGCAACACCCCTCATTCCAAATAAAAACATGCAATGAACAAACACATAGACTGCAGTTCCTTCCTCCCTTCACACACACACCTCCTCCTTCTCCCCATTACCTAACTGGAAATAATGACTCTTCCTCTTCAGTGGAAAAAAAACAAGTTTATTTTCTTCCACTAGGTTTTTGCAGGCCACAGAGCAAGTTTGTACAACTAGTTCTTTCAGCAAAAGTTAAACATAATTTCTCTCCAGTACATCTCCCTTTCCTTCTTCCTTTCCATGGAAGAAAAAAGAAGATCATTCTTCTCCTGTAGCTTGGGTTTTTGTAGAAAGTACCAATCATGGCTAGGGGCTACCTTCTGAAAAAATCTAACAGGAAGGGACAGTAAGATTGTGCTTTCCTCCACATTGCAGAAAGGAAACAGGACTTCTTTCCCTGATGATTGGATTTTTGCACAGAAAGCAGGGACACATGCTATGTTTTGGAAAGCCCATTTCATGAAATAGAAATACCCACTCTAGAACTCACGAAGTGGAAGACAGAAGGCATAGTTTCTCTCTCAAGAGCAAGGAGTTTTCCTGGAAGTGCATGCCAGCAAAAAGAGTTTCGCTGCTGGCATGCAAGTGAGCACATTTACTGAAGCCTGTGCGTTCCTCCACATAGTTCCTAGATTAGGTCACTTACCAGGGCCACCAAGACTATTTCAATCCCAAAATCAGGTCAGAAAGCAGACCCAAAAAGATCCAGATAATCTGCATTATCCAGAACTCAGGGCAGGGTTCTCGAATTTTAGTGCAGTACACCTTCCTACCCTCCTGGGAGTGCATGCAAGCTGTTCTTTTCCTTCTCAGTAAGGACTAAACTACACTCTGTATGCCAGGGTATGTAAAACTCACTCACAATTGCTCCTTCTAAGCAAAACTGCTCATAGAAACTTAACCCTTCCCTTTCTTCCCTACAACCACTCATCACTTTCACCTGCAATCCTCTCACCAAGCTGATTTTTCTCCCACAGCATCTCGAGAGTGCATCTACAAAGTAAATACTTATCTGCAGGAGATCCTGCAATGAATGGGAGAAGGGTGGAAAGGAAAGCCAGCAGGTTGCTGAAGGGTTAAGCACACAGACCTCCAATGCCAAATTCCAATTTGCCTACTTTCAAAGCTGCTTTGCTTAGAAGAAGCAGCCGTAAGGCTTTTATTACTTGCATTGATACATAACATGGTTTCACCCTGGCTGCAATGGAGAAAACACTGCATTCCTGAACACAGTTTGAATGCAGATAAAACTATTCCAATGTGCACACCAGGAGGTCCTGCAGTATTACTACGAGCCCCCACAGATTCAGTTATCCGTGGATCAGGTTCATAGGAGTCTCCCTGCACACACACACCCCGGGCCTCCTAATGCCTTAGAAGGCATTAAAAACATGACTTCCGGTTTTCCCGTAAAACTGGAAGTGATTTTTTTCCCCTCTAGGTCTCAGTCTGAGCCTGGCAGAGGCCATGAACAGATGTCCATGGCCTCTGCTGGGCTTAGAGGACCCTCTGGAAGCTGGGGGGAGGCGTCAGCCACATTCACAGTTTCACTTAACTGCAGGGGGTTCCAGAAAAGAACTCCCGCGGATATGGAGGCACACCTGTATTCTCTCTTATTCATTCCAACATGAACTCTACAATGAATACAGAATCAGTTCTTGTTGATCAGAGCTGGAATGGACCTAACAAAATAATAACCCCTGCAAATGCAGACTGTCTACATCTACAGAATCCATGATAGACTGATATCCAGTCATTGCTTAAAGCAAGGGTTTCCAAACCCCGGCCCAGGGCCAGATGTGGCCCGTGGCAAGCCTCTATCCCACCCGCAGCCAGCCTCTTGCCCCCTGAAAGCCTCTGGCCCACTCGACTGAACACGACCAGAGCTGTGCTCTGGTTGTGTCTGGAGGGCGTTCTGAGGGCCAGAGAGGTTAAATGAATGAGCCCATTCATTCATTCATTTATTCATCTAAGTTCCATCTCTAATTTATTTATTTAAATTTTATATTTAAATGTTTTTTCCGGCCCTCAACACTGCACCAGGTATTTGATATGGCCCTTTGGCCAAAAGGTTTGGAGAACCCTCGCTTAAAGACCTCCAACAATGCAGAGCCTACCATCTTCCAAGGCAGAGTGTTCCATTGTCTAACTCTTTGTATTATCAGAAAGTTCTTCCTAACATTTAAACAAGATCCCTCTTGATGTGATTTAAACCATTTTGTCCTGGCCCTATCCTCCTGAGTAACAAGTCTTCTCTCTCTGACAGCCCCTTAGATATGTAGAAATAATTATGTCACTGCTTAAGCACCTCTTGTCCAAGTGAACACGTCCAATTCCTTCAATCTATCCTCACAGGACATGGTTTCCAGCCCCCTTGTCATCTTAGGGCACAATCCTAACCCACTTTCCAGCACCGACGTAAGGGCAATGCACCTCTTAGGTAAGGAAACAAACATTCCCTTACCTTGAGGAGGCCTCCGTGATTACTCCCCAACTGCAGGATGCAGCACGTGCCCCACCCGCACAGCTATGTCAGCGCAGGAAAGTGGGTTAGGATTTGAGCTTTAGTCACTTTTTTCTGGACCCACTCCAGTACATCAATATCCCTCCAAAGGTGGCATTCAGAACTGGACACAATATTCCAGAATACAGTAGTAACATTCCACTGCATTCTCCCAATTTACCAAATAATTTACTTTCATAGAAGCAGATAAAGTTTGTCTGGAAAAACTTGTTCTTGAGAAAACCACGCTGGCTCTTTGCAGTTGATGCCGTGATACTGCCTTTGATTTATACTTTTTAATTTGTACAATGTGAAGACATGGACAGAAATCTCAGAGATATGCTTTATGGCAACGACTCTGCCATAACAGATTGATGTAAGAAGTCCACTAAGTGAAACTATTGGGGAAAGGAGAAAACCTGTCCCTGATCCCTGGTTTTGACAGAACAAGGAATGGGTTGCAACCAATTTACTTTATCCCATATACCCGATTCTCAGAATCAGGTCAGCTCCTTTATCTACATAGACATATGTGCGCTCACACACACACACACACACAAATTTCGTACCATTTTGGCCTGGCAGGAGTGTGACAGAAGCTTAGGAATACACTACTCAAAAAGCTCTTCGTGTCACTATTAAAAACATCCTTAGTTGAAGTAGGTGGTCAGCTATGGTTGTACAGTACATCATTGCTTAAGTATCAGCCTTTCAAAATTATTCCCCAATATTTTCATCAAAACCAGACTTAAAAAAAAACACTTTTACATATTGTTTTCTGCACTTTTTGGTACTCTGGAACCAACAGCAAACACTGAAACAACATACATAGTTGTATTTATTTTTCACTTTATACCCATTGTTCAATAAGGCAGTTAACAAAAGGAGTTTATAACCAACAAGTTTAAAAAACAATATACGTATATCAAGTATGTATACATATATCAAGGTTTATACAATATATTTTTTATTCTTGCCTAATTAAACTTTTTATCACTTTTAGCAATTAAACTCAAACCATCATAGAAAGTCCTTTTTTCCCCAGCAGCATCCAAAATCAAATGTGTCTACTGCTCAAGAAATTTCTGGCCTGTGGCCCCAACTGGAAATAATATCCTTTGAAACTGATGTCACACACTTTCACAATCATGGTTCTTTTTAAGCAAGATGATGAGCAGAACTATGCTTAAGAAAGAAGATAGCACAGCCATGGTACAAAACCAACAAGAATAATCTACATTAACCAAAACTATTCTTGTGGACTTCAACAATATTGGAGAGTCTAACATTGCACTACAATGCAAGTCAGTTTAGAAAGTGAAAGCAAAGGTAAAATCCATACTGTACTAGATTTATAGTACAGGAAAAAATTAGAGACAAAAGAAAAGTAATTACACTAGCAAGCATTTGATCAGGATTCCAGAATTTTAGGTTCCTACCTTTATAAAAAGAGCTGTCAGATGTTGAGCAACAGCAAGATTGTCAGGAACATGAATGATTTGATCCTTCCAAGAGGTGGAGAAGTTCCTAATGCAATTTGTATTTTAACTCGAAGGGGAGAGTGCTGCTAACTGCACTGCTTAGGGCAGCTTTGTGTCTCAGAATACTTCTATGCACGTGTGACCCAGCATGACCCTGCTTAACTTGCAAGATCTTGTAGGTAGGATCATCATAGCCTATAGGCTATATACCCTTAAGCACACTAACACAGCTTCTATATATTTCACCAAAGAGATTACAAAGATCATAAAACTCAGATCCTGATATGAACATAAAGTTTCTGAAAGGCTAAGATGTGGTTTTATATTGCTTTTTAAAAGGCCTTGTGCCAGGTGTGAATTTGTGGAATCTGCCACATTTGAACTAATTTAATGATGGCCTTTACCGCTTTAAAGAGCTCACATCAAAAAACAAGTTGAAAGCACACAGACTTTAGCGCAAGTTTTCTTATACACCTTGTTCTTGTTAGAGGTTTGGGGTGTGTGTGTGTGTGTGTGTGTGTGTGTGTGTGTGTTTTAAACTTTAAATGACAAGTGTGTCTGAGCTTCTCAGAGGTTACCAAAACAAGCTCAGCTGTTGGCTATGTTTCCGGCTGGACAAAAAGAAACTAAGAGAGGACCCAACTGAGTCAATGGATATCCTTTAAGATCTTACAACAATCTCCTATGAGATATTCTGAGGAAGTAATTAAGTAATGAAAAGAAGGTTTCTTTCCCCAGTAACCCTACCATCAAATATACAGTTAAAAATGTTAAGAAGATGCGCTGAAAGGAGAAAAAAAAATCATGATCAGGCCTCAGTGCCTGACCTGGTTAAAATATATATAGTTTTTCACCCCTACCCTATTTGCTGTTGCATATTCTCACACAATAGTCTTTCATAACAGGGAGAACTAATAGAAACCAGATAGGTATTGGCAACCTTCAGTCTCGAAAGACTATGGTATCGCGCTCTGAAAGGTGGTTTTGGCACAGCGTCTAGTGTGGCTGAAAAGGCCAATCCGGGAGTGACAATCCCTTCCACACCGGGAGCAAGTGTAGTCTGTCCCTGGTCTGTCTCCCTGGCTATGGGCCTTCCTTCTTTGCCTCTTTGCCTCAGACTGTTGGCAAAGTAGAAACCAGATACCATATGTTCAAAAGATACAGAAGAAATTGTGGAATTATTGGATTTTTCAACCCCACTATTAAAGACTCAGGAAAAGACAAAGGAAAAATAACCAACTATTATGTTTCGTTGTTGTTTATTAGGCAAGTCATAAAGTCCTGCCTAATAACCAACAATGAAACATAGTAGTTAAAGAAACACACAGCAGTTTCCTGTGTGTGAGCACACCATAGCTTCAAACAAAACTGCACATCTTGTGGTACTTGGTCATAAAACTGACTAAAATACCAGAAGTGAAGATTTCAGAAGGGGACCCACAAGATAAACTCAAAAAGAATGAAAAGTTATAAAATAATGATGCTTAGCTTCAGGATTTTAGCAACACATAGTAAAAACAAAACAAAATAGAAAACAAAACCAAGAATACCTAAAAGGATGGACTGAAGGTAAATGTGCATTTTTAAATGCTTTGTGAGTTCAAAGCATTCACAATTATCTACCCTTGAGTAAGCCACCTGCTTTACCAAGCAAACTGCAGAAAATGTTATGTGGCAAAGCACTATTTGCTTGCCAAGGATCTTATGTTATCTCTGACAAAGTGCTCACTTGTCAGACCATTTGCTGTATCTAGCCCAGTAACTGCAACTTCATGGTTCTAGAACACATGCAATGCTAGAAATCAGAAAGTGTGATTCAAAGGAAATTGTTTTTAGCACAGGTTATTCTGAACTTATACAATTGTTATCATTACATAAGAACATAAGAACAGTCCCACTGGATCAGGCCATAGGCTCATCTAGTCCAGCTCCTGTATCTCATAGCAGCCCCACCAAATGCCCCAGGAGCACACCTGATAACAAAAGACCTGCATCCCGGTGCCCTCCCATGCATCTGGCATAGCCCATTTCTAAAATCAGGAGGTTGCACATACACATCATGGCCTGCAACCAGTAATGGATTTTTCCTCCAGAAACTTGTCCAATCCCCTTTTAAAGGCATCCAGGCCAGATGCTGTCACCACATCCTGTGGCAAGGAGTTCCACAGACCAACCACATGCTGAGTAAAGAAATATTTTGTTTTGTCTGTCCTAACTCTCCCAACACTCAATGTAAGTGGATGTCCCCTGGTTCTGGTGTTATGTGAGAGTGTAAAGAGTATCTCTCTATCCACTTTATCCTTCCCATGCATAATTTTATATGTCTCAATCATGTCCCCCCTCAGGCGTCTCTTTTCTAGGCTGAAGAGGCCCAAACACCCTAGCCTTTCCTCATAAGGAAGGTGCCCCAGCCCAGCAATCATCTTGTTCACTCTCTTTTGCACCTTTTCCATTTCCACTATATCCTTTTTGAGATGTGGCGACCAGAACTGGACACAATACTACAGGTGTGGCCTTACCATCGATTTGTACAATGGCATTATAATATTAGCTGTTTTGTTCTCAATACCTTTTCTAATGATCCCAAGCATAGAATTGGCCTTCTTTACTGCCGCCGCACATTGGGTCGACACTTTGATCAATTTGTCCACCACCACCCCAAGATCTCTCTCCTGATCTGTCACAGACAACACAGAACCCATTAGCCTATATGTGAAGTTTTGATTTTTTGCCCCAATGTGCATGACTTTACACTTACTGACATTGAAACGCATCTGCCATTTTGCTGCCCATTCTGCCAGTTTGGAGAGATCCTTTTGGAGCTCCTCACAGTCACTTCTGGTCTTCACCACTTGGAAAAGTTTGGTGTCATCTGCAAACTTAGCCACCTCACTGCTCAACACTGTCTCCAGGTCATTTATGAAGAGGTTGAAGAGCACTGGTCTCATGACAGATCCTTGGGGCACACTGCTTTTCAATTCTCTCCATTGTGAAAATTGCCCATTGACACCCTGTCACCTGGATCCAGCCCGGGTGGCCGGGAGCTCCCCAGGAGCCTCCTCTGGGGTAGAGGCCTCCTCCGGAGTAAGACCCGAGTACTTGCAGGACTGGGGTCCCCGTACAGAGCATCTACGGGGAGGAGGAACAAGGACCAGCTGGGAACACCAAGCAGGCACGTGGTTAGGAGGGGTGGGGCCAGCCCAAGAGGGAAGAGGCCTCATAAGGAGCCTAGAGAGGTCACTCATCTCCTGAAGTGAGTAAGGCCTGAGGAAAGCCAGAGGGAAAGTATCATCCCTGCCTGAGGGAAAAGAGAGAGGCCTCCAGAGGGAGGAGACAGATGTCTGCCCTGGAGAGAGGAGGCTGGGGGGGAAGACTTCCCCGACCCAGGACTCTCCTGGGCACAGAGGGCAACCCCTAGAGAGACATGCTCCACGGGGTCGTGGAGACGGGGGATTGAAGCCAACTACACCCCGTGGGGGCCAGCTGGCTGGGGAACCAGCACAGAGATATCAGGGGCCCTCCCAAGGCCAGGCAGCCTGACCCCGACCAGCAGGGGTGCATCCTCCAAGAACCCTGACCCTGGGCTAAGGGATTTGGAGCTGAAAGCTGGTGCTGACAATGCCCAGGAACGGGGAGGGTCGGGTCCAGAGACCATCCGACGGCGGCAACACAAGTCAGCATGATGTGTGTAGGTCTGTGAAGTAACAGTCCTCATGAATGTGAAACGGCTGACGCTATTAAACCGCCTGTGTCAAACAACTATACCCGCCTTCCGTCTGTTAATCCGTAGCTGACCATCATTCAAGGACCGGGTAAGCCCCTCGTGCTCACTTACAACCCCAGGGAAGGGGCCTCCTCCTGCTATGGACATTACACACCCACTCTCCGTTTCTTGGTCTTCAACCAGGTCTCAATCCAGGGGAGGACCTGCCCTCTAATTCCCTGACTGTTGAGTTTTTTCAGTAGCCTTTGTCGAGGGACCGTGTCGAACGCCTTCTGATTTGTCTGCCATCTAAGTCTCCTTTTATTTCCCCTTTCCCTCCCTCACCATCCAGAGGGCCAACCACTTCTCTGGCGGGTTTCCTGCTTGTAACATATTTGAAGAAGCTTTTATTATTCCTCTTAATGCTGCTGGCCATGTGTTCCTCATAGTCTCTCTTGGCCTCCTGTATCACCTTCTTAAATTTCTTTTGCCACAGTTTATGTTCCTTTTTATTCTCCTCATTAGGGCAAGATTTCCATTTATGGAAGGAAGCTTCCTTGCCCTTTACGGCCTCTCTAACTTGGCTGGTTAGCCATGTTAGAGACTGGACTGAGTCGAGCCCTTTGCAGTATACACTTCTGCTGGGCCTCTATTACCGTTGATTTGAGCAACCTCCATGCACTCTGTAGAGATTGTACTCTTTTTACCTTCCTTTTCAACCTCCTTCTAACCAGCCTCCTCATTTGAGGGAAATCTGCACTCCGGAAGTCAAGGATTTTTGTGAGAGATTTGCCCGTTATTCTTCCCCCAACATGCATGTCGAAACAGATTGCAGCATGATCACTGTTCCCCAATGGCTCAGTAACATTGACATTCTAACCAGGTCCTGAGTACTGCACAATATTAAATCCAGAGTCACCTGTCCTCTGGTGGGCTCCATGACTAGCTGCTCTAAGGCGCAGTCATTTAGCATGTCAAGGAATCCGTTCTCCTTTTTGTGACCAGCAAATTGACCCAGTCAATATGAGGATAATTGAAGTCCCCGCCCATGATTACAACCCTGTCCCTCCTTGTCACCTCCCTGATTTGTTTCCTCATTTCATTGGAGATCACTAGCTCATTCTCACCAGTGGTGATGATATACCTACACTGAATCTGTTATATGATAGTTATAATTTAAACTGAAATTGTGAACCTATTCTTACCAATTACTATACAGAAAGACAGTAAATATGGGCTATGTGTACAGTACTTTTATTCAGATGTGTGTTACAGCACCACAATCATTAGATGCAATAAAAGTGATTCCATAAGTGAGAGCAGCATTCCCTAGGCATAAGAGTAAGTGAACATGGCCACAATTAATTAAATTCTCTATAATCCATTTTATATCAGACAGCATATGTAATCAAGACTTCCCGAAACCCACACTATGCATATTTGCATGATGAGCTATTGCAAAAAGACTGTTCTATAAGGAAGTCCAATTCGTTGTGCATTACAGAATGGGCAGCCCAATCCTACATATCTTCCCATGCAGTGATGCAGCCACACTAATAGAGCAGACGCTGTATACCATGGGGGATGGTCCAGGCCCAAACAGTCATCTCCAGGAAAGGGAACATTTGTTCTCTTGCCCAGAGGTAAACCCTTACTGCCTGGATGTGTCTACCTGGACCTGTGCTAGCTATACAACTATGTATAGCTGGTGCAAATCCAAGTGGATCCAAAAAGGCATACTGATGTTGGAAAGGGGGCTAGGGTATCAGAGGCACCTCTGTCACTGATAACATCCTCTTCCCAGCCTCAATCCACCCCTCTTCCCACTCTGGTCTCCACACATTCCTCCCCCACATCCCCATGCTGACAAACCACTGCTGGGGGGACAACGCCATGTGGATTAGTGCATTGCACTTTGCAACAGCCATAAAAGAACTTAATCCGACAGAACGTTATTGGCCCTATTAGGAGTGAGCCAAAAGTAGTCTTCAACTTCCTCACACTTAGGACCTGCTTTTAACACCAACCTCCAATGTAGAACCCACTATACTTTTTTTTTTTTTTTTACAGTGTTTGCTTCTTTCTCCCTCCACAGTAAAAAGGACACCAGTAGCGGTGTCACTGGTACAATCAATGTTCCAACCTAACTGAGAACTAATGAGGTAATATACTCATGAAATAGTATATATGACAAAACATGAACGACACTAGGCTACCAGTACAGGAATAAGCAGGCAACTCAGCACCAAACTAAATGCAATGTTAGGAGATTTGTGACTTCTTAATTTTACAAAGATAAAAACTAGCTGTGGGGGAAAGAGGTGTCAGATCAGGCTTACGGAACAGGGATTTAATTATTTCCACCATTACCTTTTCCATATTCAAGTTTCTCTTTGAAACTGTCTGCCCTGTGGGGAAAACTCACAAATACTTGTCTGGTACAAACATGTTCTTCACCTTCCCCCCCCCCCCCCAAATGGCAAACACTAGTTTTTAGGTACTGAAATCAGGGAATTACAATCTCCCCTTCCAGTGTCACAACCCCAATTTGATTCACCCTCCCAACACAACTGCTATTATCTTAGTGCTATTTCTCACATGAGAAATCCACTCATGGATGTTCCAACAAGGACCCAAGATTCTGGCACAGAGTTCACTTGATCTAGAGGCAGCGTTGTCAGCACAGTTGTGCAAGTAATCTTTAGAAGCCCCTGA
This sequence comes from Tiliqua scincoides, assembly GCF_035046505.1. Taxonomy (NCBI): domain Eukaryota; kingdom Metazoa; phylum Chordata; class Lepidosauria; order Squamata; family Scincidae; genus Tiliqua; species Tiliqua scincoides. The sequence goes on from NC_089822.1 coordinate 214,337,122, forward strand.
GTGCCACAAGAGAGACAAATTTAGGTCTTGGGTAGACAGAAAAAAGATGAGTAGCATCTGTGCCCCAAACAGCATCCTAAGAAATGCTGGAACAACCTTGCACTTTCATGCCTGTGAAAGTATTTAATAGAGAATTTAGATGTTTAAAATAGTAATGTGGCAAAAATTGCCTAGCTTTAGTCGCCTTCTTCTTTAGTCTCCTGGTATAAGATGCTGCTGTAATGGCTGTGGAATAAACCCCTGCTTGCACCACAGTAGAGGTAAAATAAAGGGCAGCATCATGTACCTAATTATTACTGTCTAAAACTGATGTATTTCTATTCAGCCTACCAGTTTTTCAAGCAGCTTTCTAGATGCCACTTAAGCAATTTGCAATCAAATCATCAATACACTTAGTCCACAGATATGATTATTAAATTTGTTTTATGGACTACAATAAATTATTTGGAAGGCTTTTAATAAAATCTCTTCCATGGAGAACATGCTACTCTTATATTCACTGTACCCCAGAATTAATATAGCTGTGTTTTAAACTATGTATTGTAGTTTGATTGAATGCGAGTGTGCATATTTTATATTTTAAAATTCCTTGAAAGCTGTCAATGTATAAACAGCAGCATTTTTTCTCTGGATTAAGTACTTGAATTGGGAAAGTGAATTCTGGATTTTACACATGGGAAAGAAATAGCATTCCTTCAGATTAAATTACCTGTCATAAAACTTTATTAAATTACATTTCCAGGAAATTCAGATATTTTAACACATGTACCAAATAGTTAACCTAATAGTTAAATGTATACTATTATATATTTTGTTATTCCTAATTGGTTGTATGGCATGCTGTATTACATTAAAATTGTTAATTTATAATGGAAAATTTTTACACATGCAGCAGGAAGGCATGTGTGCAATTCCCAATTTATCTTATTTTATCTTAATAATTTTGGAGTGTTAAAATTATATCCTGGTCAGTAATATTATGCATGATCTGCAACTCAGGGCTGGTTTACACAATACCTTCACAGGTGCATTTGGCACCTCTTCTGTTGTACTGTATCCATGATGCTTTGGGGAAAACACAAATCTGCTACCTATGTTGTTAATAATGGATTATGGGATTAATATAATGCTGGCGACATTCACTCTATTACATGGTGCATTGCCTACACGTCACACAACCCCAGCCCCAATCAGACAGGTGGAATATATACACACATACTAGAGCAGCGCAAGACATAGCATGGACATAGTAATGAGCATGCCTCTGATATGTGTGTGAAAACTGGACTTCATACTCACATGAAGGAGCAGAATTTCTCTATAGAAATTACAGAAATCTGTCATTGTACCTTATTTGATTTTGGTTCTTTCTTCTTTCCACAAAAGCATGTACTTAGAGATGCAAACAAAGCCAATCCACGTTGATCTGGACATAAATCTCATACTGTTCTTTCTCACAGCCATTGTCCTGCTTTTTTATTCATGGATCTCATGGATCTCGTTCTTGTGCAAAATTTGCAATAATCCACATACATGCAATAGTGCAGTAATGTGCAATAATCCACATATAGTGCAATAGTACAACTAAAATGTGTGGCATTATTTCGGAATAAAATAACAGAACAAGCCTATGTATATCTACTGAGAACCAAGTCCCACATATTTCAATCAGACTTATTCCTCCCCTCAACAAGTGTGCATAAAATATGTTTACTTAAGAATAACCCCCAACTGAATATTGTAAAGCTTATTCCTAAGTAAGCATACAGAGGCTCTGCAAATCTGCAATTTGATGAGAAAAAAAAATATATGTATACGTACAATGCACAAAGACTGGAATCTGTAGGGTAAGGAGCAAAAACTGAAGTAAAATGTGACAGAAGTGCTGGTGTGGATGTGTATTCATTAAAGACTATGGTTTCAACCTTGAACCCAGGTCAACATAGCAATGGCCTTCCCCATCTGTAATCACTGACAAATTACCCATAGCAGTTAATGACTTGGGACAAATACCAAATGAAGTACAAAAGTAGTATCTCAACCCAATCCTAACCGTATCTACTCCCTGGTAAGTGTGCATAAGGTTCCAGCCTTTGAAGCAGGGACTGGTATTTGCATTCACACAGCTCTTTTTATTAAAACATTCAAATATATTAAGGAAAAATATTGTGAGAGAAAAATGGAGGAGGGGAGAAACTGAAAATATCTGGAACAAACAGCATCTTTTAAACAGAGACTGCTGCAAGTTTCATATTTTCTTCAGGAAGTAAGGAACAGGAGAGCTAAAGAGTTAAACTTGATTTCATGTTGAAATCACTACTACAGCTGTTAATTGCAATTCTGGGAAGGGCATACATCTTTGCAGCAGCACACAGCTTCTGAAAGCAGGCAAGTGGGCTAAGGGCACCTGTGATGACAAGCCACACTGGAAACAAAGCTGCAGTTGGCCGTAATCAAGATGCATTTGCAAATCATTCAAAACTTTGTAACAGGATGTTATGTGCAGTAAGCAAATTGAATCCTTGCGCGCGTACCAGGGTGCAGCAAGCAGAGAAAAGGCAGGCTGTCACTATACATTGTGGATTTTTTTTTTAATGTGCCTTTACACATTCTGGGGGGGCTTTTTGTCCTTAGAAAGAGCAGGTTTGTGTGCCCAAACCCTGTCACTGCTGCTGCATTCATCTCTGGAGTGCAGTCTGTAGGAAATGGGTTTGCTTTTACAGTTTGCACGGAAAAAAAGCAGTGGGGTTGAACAGTGTAAAATCCTTTGTGTCACCAGTTGTGCAGCGGATCATTTTGCTTGCCTAGACACACGCGCGCAACCCCCCCCCCCAATCACGTTCACCCAGTGCAGAGACGGAAAGGCAGGCACTGCAAGCCCCCTGGTCTCGGCAGGGCAGGGGCAAAGGCTTACCAGCTGTCAAGCTCCAGCTCCAGCAGCGACTGAGTCCTCTCCGAGTTACAGTGCAAGCACCACATGGCTACAGAGAAGGAGTCACAAGGAGGGGACCGGGGCGCCTCGCATGTCCTCCTCGCGCCTTCGTCCCGCACTGGGCGGCCCGGGGAGCCACTTGGGCTGCAGCAGGGGGTCCTCGGAAGGGGCCCGGACAGGCACGAGTCCTGGGAAGAAGCGCGCGCTCCCGGCGGCGCGCTCCACTCACTCACTCACTCACACATGCATTCCGCTTGCAGCAGCAGCAGCAGCAGCGCGCCAGGCGTGTCAGCTGCGAATACCAATGCCGGAGTGGGAGGGCGGTGCGCTGGTGTGCGGAGCGAGGGGGAAGGGGGCGGGCGGGCTGGCCGGCTGGCCGCAGGAAGGGAGCAGAGGCTGGGCGGGCGCTTCCCGGGCATTGCAGGAATGTGCCGAGGAGGTGGCTGCCTGCCTGCCTGCCAGAGCAGCAGCAGCTCACCAGCCTTCCTCCGCCCCGCTTCTCTTCACGTGACGGAGAGGGGGGACTCTGGCTGGCAGCGCTATTAATAGCCGCATTCCGCTTCCACGGCCAGCCGCTGGGCTGCTGCGCGGACGCTGGAGGCTGCTGCTTCCTCCCCAGGCAGGCAGGCAGGGCACCCGGCTTGGGACTGGCAAATGCTCGAGCGCCCAGCCCCCCCCTTCTCCTCCTCCGGAGCAAGGGCGTGTCTGCTCTCCCAGTTAAGAAAAGGACTTTAAAATCTCCAAGAAGCCTGCCCAGCCCCGCACGCCTGCAGCTGAAACCGCGCCCAGGGGCTCCTCAGCGGGGCTGCAGAGAAAGGAGCGCCAAAGGAGACTCATCTTTTAAAAGGGGGTGGAGAGAAGCCTACCCCACCCCCCAGGGGATGCCACTGCCTGGCTTCTGGAGCTGGAGTCCAGCCACAAGCCTGGATTCATCCCCCTTTTCCCTGAGAGACTCAGAGCAGGGTGCAGTCTGGCCCCCTTAGGTGCTGAAGGGCAGCTGGGCACATGGGGAGCACATCACCTGTGCCCAGCACCCACCTGCTGGAATCTTGCACCACCCATTACCTTCACTGATGCCCTGAAAAATCTCACTGGCTCCAGCAGCTGTCTGTACATGTGGTTGGGCCAGCCCTGGTGCTCAACCTTGGATCAGGAGGGCTGGATGGTTTATTACTGAGTGCTGCCAAAGCATTCTGCCTCTGTCTAGAAGCAGGCTGTCTCCTTTTTTGACATTAGAGCCAAGTTTAGGTGTTCAACACTGATTTTCAGGGATTGAGTCTTGGTACAAATAAAGCAGCACAATAGTCCAGTTAGATGGAAACACTAATTGCATTTCTCCAAAATAAGATCCAAATCACACTTCAGTACTGCCCAGCTTGTCATAGCAGCTCCCCCCCAGTGGATCATGTGATAAGTGGATCACTCACCCTCAGGTGGTGACTGGGTCATGTGATTTGCTTCCCACCAACAGATTTTGGTTTTGCACACCACTGAAACCACACTGAGAAGCCATTCATGTTATGAACAAGCCCTATAGCCTGTTTGCCACAACTTGTGAAAAGCTCCCAAAAGCCTAACAAAAAACAAAACAATCACCAGAAATTCAGAGACCGTCTAGATTCCTTTAATATATAAAACCATTTTCCTTTACCAAGTTCAGACATAACTTCCAACCGGATCTGGAAATGGAGAACAGCTTCACACTATCACCAATGTGGCTTTTTTCAGAACAGTGGCTGAGGTACGTGTGCCTGAATAGAAACAAAGTCCTAACGCCTCCCCATGCCTGACCCATTTCACTCTTTTTTAATTAAAAAGGAATTAAAAACCACTGGACCACCATATGCATTCCATGTAATGTGTAGTTTGACCATAATGTCCTGGAACTAATCCTGGCTAATAACTGACATTTCAGTTTGCCTGGAAAACCTTCAAAACATAGGTTAAGTCAAGAAATGTGATCTTGAATCATGACGAAACATTCACCAAAACTGTCTCATCAACTCCACAAAAGGAATCTCTGGTTTCACATATCTGCCACATCAAAGTTTTTTTATACCAGTCCGGTATTTAAGTTACTAACAAGATAACACTCAAATAATTATTTCATTAATCAATATTGTTTAAATTATATCTAAGAAACTTGTAGCACAGAGTACTGTATAGCATACAGTCATGCACCACTTAACGACAGGGATCAGAACCACAATCCCTGTTGTCAAGCTATGCTTGATGGAATCTGGACCTTCCACAGGGAAGGGGATGCTCTGCTCCCTTCCCTCCAGAGGGTTGTCTGAGCTTCCCAGTGTTAATGCAGGAGACATGCATGCACCCATCACTTTTATCCCCTCACTCGCTCATGCTGCCCGTCTCCTCCCATCTTGCAGAGCTGGGACACCTCCTCCTTCCCTCCCTGGTGGTCCATCCATGGTGTGTTGCTTGACACTCCTGAGGGAGGAATCAGGAGTCATGATGTGAATGGTAGTGGGTGGTTCATCGCTGGGGTTCATAAGGAACTGATTGGCGTTTTCTGCACTTCTGCACTCACTCCAACAGCAGAGCTTTTAATTACAGATTGGATGGGGACATCAGGGGAGTGTTAAATTAAAACTTCAACACACACATACACCACCATCAGCTCCGTTTTTTCCTGAGGAGTTGCGCCAGACTTTTTTGTTGAAAAGACTCTGATTTGAGTCCTAAAGGCTGCCCGTTAAGACTCATGCATAAGTTGAGTCAAAGGGGGTGGGGCTACACTCAAGTCTCACTGCAATGGATCAGCACATCCCTGCCCTGATCCATGCATACATGTGTGTGTGTGCATGCACAGGACTTCTGCGAAGAATTTTATCGGGATACAAAGTTTCTTTTTGGCCTCTTCCCAAAGTGGGAAGAAAGGGGGCAAAACAGAATGGGGAAGGGTGGTGATGGGGCAGACAGAACAGTGGCGGGGCAAAACAGGGAAAAGGAGAATTTCAACAGTCAGAATAGTCCAGGTCTACCAGGCTTGCCAATGTGGAGCCCAGGTCTACCGTTATGAGCAGCACTGACAGCTAGAGACAGTATACAGAAAACCAAACATTCCTAAGGGTGCAATCCAAACCTGCGCTGGAGCAGGCAAGCCAGGATGCTTACGCTACATCCAACACAGGTTCGTTGGCAGCAGTGGCTCAGCCAGAGGCAAGGGGAAACTCTTCCCCTTACCCCTGGGTAAGGGCTGCTGACCCCAATGGGTCTCCTCAGATCTGCACCACCTCTGGAGGTAGCGCAAGTCAGAAGAGAGCGGAGCAGCTTGAAGCCGCTCTGTTCTCCATGGGGAGGAGGGTTGGGATATGGCATAAATGCTGGGTCCCAACCCCACCTCCAACTCCCCCCACCACCACCCCTGGGGCTGCCCATCACCCACCCTCTCTCTGCCCAGAAAACGCCTCCTTCTCTCCTCCCCCGCCCCCCCCCAGACACAAGCAGCTGTGGGGAAGCTTCCACCCAACACAGCTTTCTCCCATGGAGGTGCAAACGTGCTTTATGGCACGTTTGTGACCCTGCTGGGCTGGCCCAAGGGACTTGAGCCAGCCCAAGTCACCTTTAGGATTGCGCCCATAGTCTCTCTAAAATCTTTTAGATATAGAAAATCATTGCAGAAAATTAGCATCATGGTATTTAGGCTCACACTAGAATGGAAAGTATCCTGTGTGTACCAAAACTTACTTTGGCAGCAGCTGAAGTCCTGCAGCTCCTCAGCTCCTGCGTCCCTGAGCTCCTATACTCCCCTTCATGGTGAGTGGATCCAGAAGCCAAAGAGCTACTGTATCAAGCCAGTTTTATCCCAGATTTGACACTGTGTTGTTATGTATACATTCCTCAGCCTGGTGCATATGGCTTGTGGCGGCAGCCGATGGTAGTGCCCCCAGTATCCCATGCAGGGAGAATCCGGGGGAGATCAGAAGATATAAGATCCCAGGAAATTTCTGGGGTCTCTTTTTGGCTCTGGACCCAGGTACAAATTACCACCTTGCACATCCCTCTCATGGGCCCTGTGCATGTGTGTTTTAAACTACATTTTGGAAGATCTAACTCTTATATTTGATATACGATTGGTTCAAAGAAGTTCAAGAAACTGAGATCATTGACCTCCCCCTCCCCACGTTGTTCACGAAAATTCAATGGTGTCAGCAACTGTGCAAAATCAGTTTTAAAAGAATCCTCTCATCCTCCACACATTTGTTCCAGGCAAATGACTTCAAAAATTACAATTTGGCTAGAATACTAGCACTAAAAATAACACTGTAATGTTCCAAATAATTATTCAGGGCACTGTTGGATTTTATGTTCATAGTGAAAAAATACAACATGAATTTTTCTTTAATTGATGTTTACATCAATTAAACACCCAAATTTAAATGCTATGCAGAATAAAAATAGGGAGCATCTTTAGTCAATGGAATCATATACACACCCAATATTCATGCTTCATTGGGACAAAATACATGTGGTGTTCGAGACTCATGACAGATGTTCTGACACTTTTAAATTACAGTGCCCATGGAGTGGAAGGAACAAAATGAATCAGGGCTGTGTTACCAATGGGTAACATCTTTCCTTTGCAAAATTTCCCCATTCAAAATTTCCCCCTCCAAGCTGCTATCAGTCTCACAGGGAGAAAAAAGACAAATACAATGTATCTACTAGATATTTTCCCCAGTGAGGCTAACAAAAATGTCATGTGGGGCAGGAGGAACAGGATTCTATCAGGAAACAGATAGAGACGGCTAAGAGGGCAGGTAATCTTATGGTTTAGGAACTGGTTGAAGATCAGGAAACAGAGAGTGGGTGTAAATGAGCAATTTTCACATTGGAGAGAGGTGAAAAGCGCTGTGTGCCAAGGATTTGGGACTGCTGCATTTCAACCAGTTCATAAATGACCTGGAGCTAGGGATAAGCAGTGAGGGGGCCCATGTTTGTAGAGGACATCAAATTTTTCCAGGTGGTTAAGTACAGAAAGGATTGCAAAGAGCTCTAGAAGGTTCTCTCTAAACTGGGGAAATGGGCAGCAAAATAGCAGATGCGTTTCAATATCAATGTAAATAAGGGCACAATCCTAACCCCTTATGTCAGTGCTTTCCAGCACTGGCATAGCGGTGCCAATGGGGCATGTGCTGCATCCTGCAGTTGGGTGTCACTCACAGAGGCCTCCTCAAAGTAAGGGAATGTTTGTTCCCTTACCTCAGAGCTGCATTGCCCTTATGCCAGTGCTGGAAAGCACTGACATAAAGGGTTAGGATTGCGCCCTAAGTGTAAACTGATGCACACTGGGGCAAGAAATAAAAGTTTCACATATACATATATTGATGGGTTATGAACTGACTGCAATGGATGGGGGGGTGTATGGATAGCTAGATGAATGTGTTGATCTAGTGCAGAGGTCTCTGTGAGTGCCCAAAGTTGCAAATGTTGTGTGGAGCAGGGTCAGCCTTAGGGCAATGTGACCAATTTGGTCAAAATGGGCCCCACACCTGGAGGAGCCCTGCACCAGGGTGGTGAGTGGTGGGTGGTGAGTGGCGAGTGGTGGGTGGTGAGTGGTGAGCACCCGTAGCCATAGCAAGTCTCTCGCTCTGTAGCTGACCCTCCGGCATGGAATCTTCCATGCCAAGGTGTTGCGAGGAAAGCGTGGTGAGCAGAGCAGTGCTGCTGGATGGCCCTCCCTGGGTTTGACTGGCTTGAAACTGAACCCCCTGGAATCACTTGGCAGTGATGTAGCTGCTGCATGCCTCACTGCTGCTACTCATCCTGGTGAGTAGGTGTGCTTCCCACTGCAAAAATGTTTTGCATTGGGCCCAGCAGCTCCTAAGTCCATCCCTGATGTGGAGTCATGATTAAATTGTGATTCCCTTAAACATCTGAATAGGCCACTGTGAAATATTTCTCTGGTGATTTCCTGTAAATTCTTTAAAATAGGGGAGAACAAAAGAAGAATGCATGATTTTTTTTTCATTCTGATTATCTTTTCCTTATGAATATTAGACTCTAAAACAAATAGATTATATCGTAATGTATATTGTTACTTTTGGCATAAGAATCAATTTTAGACAATTTAAATTATAAAATACTATTCTATACAATGTGCTTCGCATGTTACTCATGCAATAATTAAGCACAACCATATTAATATTAATTTTTTGGGTTATTCCTACCTCTTTCTGTTGTGTGACCTTTCACTTGACCCATTGTTTTCTAACTGAGAGCAAAAAATGTTTAAATATCTATTTTGCACTTTTACATGTGTGGGAGGTCCTGTATATTCAATGAGAACTCTGGAATTACTCTTAGCTAGGGTAACAATTACTGCTGATTTAGATGACATGAAGTACAAATTGCTGTGTGCTTGTAATTACAAATTGCATTTGTTGCACTCCAGGGAATTTATAAACATTGACATTTTTGTTATTAACATGTTAAGTTACAGTGATTTATGCAAAATGCTGAACAAACCAAAATCTTATTATTGATCTGTTTATATAAGAGTAAAACAAAATTGTCTCATTTTGTCATTAGTGTGTTTGGCTATTTCCAAGCAAACACAATGAGGACTAGAATGTATTAAAAGTGGCACTGAGTCTTAATAAATGTCTATCAAGTGCAGCAATTCTAATTTGTCATCTAAAAAATTACAATACTTCTTTTAGGATCTTCCTACATCCCTATTTGAAAGCCAGAACAAAATGGAGTCTCAATAAGGAAAGCTATTGAGGTTCTCACCTCAAAGCTTAAAAACATGTGCTCCAAATAATTTGGTTTATCTGGATAATGGAGCAAACACAATAGCTCAGGGCAATCCATTGCTTTTAGATGAAACAACCCATAAAGAGATGGAAACTAAGCTATCATCCAATTAGGAATTATTAAGCAAGATGCCTCCCTGAAAATAACTGAGCCAGCTACTCTTTCAATCAAGTGTGCATAGGGTCAAGTCACAAATCTGTGTGATCCTTTCTGCGAAGTGAGAACTTTAGAATGCTATTTCCTAATTGATGGTATACAGGAATTTGGTAGTGGTAGGGGAAGAGATAACAGAACTGCTGGTGAGAAGCCTCCCTCCTTGCTGCAATAGATATGTTCCCAGCAGGCAACTGTGATTCTTTGAAGTCCCTGTTTCGTTCTTTGTCAGAGAGAGAAAAGAAGTGGTGCACAAATGTAAAGTTGTCCTCTGAAGGAATTATTTTGCCCAATTCCCCACCATGCAGCAACTATTTACAATCATCTCACAATGGGATCATTGGATGATGCATTTAAATGGGTAGAGCATGCAACACACTTCAAGGGCATGAAACAGATTCACTCCAATTCATTTGGGAAATCAAATTTGTGAAGCTCAAATTTGTGAGTTCCTTTAGAGTTGACCATGCGTTTTTGAACTTTCTTCCCCAAGTCTGTGTGATGATCATTGTGGTATAAAAATATTGAAGGTACATGATTTTTAACTATAAGAATTTAAAGTAAGGTTGTAAAAATGAGGGCACTTGATTTAAGTTGACAGAAGGCTCCCAGCAGCAGGCCCCAAATCAGTGTGTGGGCCTTTCTACATGTCCCCAAATACCAATACCTTGTACACAAGATACACATAGCACAGTTTGTGCATTTATTTCCAATGTTTTGTGCAAGCTGCAGCAAAACGGCTGTGCAGGTCCCTTGAGTTGTGTGTTTGCACTTTTTCTCTAGCTGTAGCAAACTGAAGTCTGGATTATGTGGTTATTGACTGGAGAAAGGCTGACTAATAAGCATCTTGTCTTGGACAGTGGCCAAATGATTATGTTTCCGTTTAATGGAAATAGAAGATATTTTAAAAAAACTCTTATTAGGCAGTTTGATTTTAATTAAGTTGTGAATCCAGGCATATCTAACTTAAGCAGATTCTAGTACTTGTGTGCTATATTTAGCTACAGCTGGGCATTGGACTGAAGAACAAAATAATAAGATTTTAAAATAATGATAAGCAATAAAAATAGTTATAGTGATATTCAGTCCAAGTCTCATTTCAAAATCTAGGTATAAGCACTCAGACATTCTACTTATTTCCCTTCACTCAATAAATAAGTTAAAGAGGCTCTTAAGCAGCATTATTGTTATCATAACAGGTACGAACAGTGGAAGACTTTTTGTTTCCCCCTAAACCACTGATTTTCAACCTTTTTTGTCTCATACAAAACTGACAAGGTACTAAAATTGTCAAGGCATAACATCAGTTTTTTGACAACTGACAAGGCACACTATGCTACTGATGGGGGGCTCAGATCCCCCAATGGCCTTACTAATAAATGACGCTCCTCCAAACTCCCACAGCCCACCTGCAGACCATTCATGGCACACCAGTGTGCCATGGCACAGTAGTTGAAAATGGCTGCCTTAGACTGCCTACTTATTCAAGTGGCAATTTTATTTGGAAAAGCTCTTTTTTGTTCACTCTCAAATATTTTGGTGATTATTGAAGAAAACTTCTGCACAAATTAGTTCTGCTTTCAAACATAAAAGTTATAAAACTTATCACATTCTATTAAGTATACAAAAATAAATTGCTTAATCTGCTGTGATGCAGCCAACTTCCCAGAACATGTTTATTAATTAATGTCCACTGTAAATGCAAGATAAATAAATTAGAAACACATTATGGTAATTAATAGAGTAACAGACTTAGGGTGCAATCCTAACTTGCATAGGAATAGGCAGGCTAATTGGCCAATGCTGTATCTAGTGCAGGTTTGGTGTGGCACAGGGTGCAGCTCAGAGTAAGGGGATAGTCCCCTTACTGCAAGCCACACCACAGGCAGCCCTATGGGACTACTTGGATCTGCGCCCACAATTTCGTGGGCGCAAATCCAACTAGCACGAGTAATGCTGCTTGAGCTGGAGATGGGGTTGGGATCTGGCCTGTGCCACCACGGCCCTCCTCCCCACTCCCAGGTTTGATTCACCCCCATGCCTCCTCCTCCCGTTCCTCCCTCCCTCCCACCCCGTGTCGGTCTGCCCAGACCAGCACAAACCTACCTTCTCCAGGTGCAGGGCTAGCTCCATGAGGCCAGCACACATCTGGGCACTAGCCTATCCTACTCCTGAGTTGTTACAAATTTACTGTATGCATGCTTGCAATGGCTGGGAGCACAAGGGACTTGTGCTGGCTCTGGGGGTGGTTAGGATTGAGCAGTTAATCCTAGGGCACCAAAAGGACTTAATTAGTCCTTCCATAAGATCCTTTCCTTCTATAAAGAGAGGACTTCAACAAGATCTAAAGCATGGGTGTCAAACTCATTTCATCCTGGGGGCCACATTGGATTTATGGCACCTGCTGAGGGCCAAACTCCAAATGTGGCACCCGGAAATGACCTGAATACAGGAAGTGATGTCACTTGTGACATCACTTCCTGTTTCTTTAAAAAGCTGAGTTTCTTTAAAAAGCTCTGCTACCTCCCCCCACCCCATTCTACCACAAAGCACCCCCCCACACACCATTCTACCTCAAAGCTCCCCCTGCCTCCCCACCACCCCACACACCATTCTACCACAAAGCATCCCCTGCCTCCCCCATCACCCCATGCCTTCTCCTGCCCTCAGACCCCCTCCGGGTCTGGGCGAGCTCCAGCAGTAGCCAGGGGGAGTTGCAGGGCTGGAGACGCCGCGAATGACGCCTACGACATTCTGAGAGTTGGGGATGCTGCGTGCAGCGTTCCCAGCCCTCAGAACTTTCCTCTGGCTGTGACCGGAGCAGAGCTCTGGTCACAGTTGGAGCGAGCGAGGGTGGGGAGCCCCAAAGCTCCCCCAGATCATGGGGGCCGCCCCAAATGGCTCTGTGGGCTGGATGCGGCCCGTGGGCGTATCTTTGACACCCCTGATCTAAAGAATGGACAACTCAAGTATTAAACATGAGCATCTCAGTTTTTAAAAAGGTGAAGTTCCTTAGGTTCTACCCAGGATAGTATAAATTACACATAAAACTTCCAAAAATGGTAAAGCAAAAGTCAGGTGAACTGCTGTCCACTCTATTTGGAGTTACATAGTTATGTTTGCCCATGTTGATGCATGCCTGAAGATAGTCAAGAGTATAAAAGCATCATCAATTTTATCTAGTATAGATTCAAAGGCAGAGGTTGTACATATGCCCATGCCCTTTTCTTCTCCACTATTGCAGCCACTGCTGGTAAACATCACCTGGTAAGTATAACATCACTGGGTAATGGGAAATTTCCAGATTTTAAATTTCCAGATGTCCCATCCCCAACACAGCGTCAGGGGCCAGGGGGTCTAGGAATTTAGAAATAGCTGGCCTAGGAAAGATGAACTACTGCAAAGATTTTCCCCCTACCAATCATCCAGTAAGCCACAGGATGCCTGAGCAATGTGGTGGGGGGGGGGGAGCAGCTGCTCTTTGCCAGAGAGAACTTTTTATCCCCAGGAGCTGGCCAGCCAAGGGCCGAGGCTGTGACACAAATGAAAAATCTCTTCCCATCCATCACAGGCCTTGGATACCCAAAAGTTGGGTGGCTAAGGTCTGAGATAGCAGGAATACTACTTCACATATGGCTGCAAGCGGAAGTGCAGTTCACTCTGCCCCTATTTTGGGCATGAACGGATGAAGGGTGGTGGTGGTGGCACAAATGCATATGAAGCCCCCCAACAGAACTTGTTTCCAAATGCTCATAACGAAGAGCCCAATCCTGTGCTCAGTGGCACAGCTCCGTGCCGCTGAGCACTGCTATAAACGTGCCGTCCAGCATGTTTGCTAGCCGCACCGCCGGGCTCCCACCCGTGCTAGCCCTGCGCTGGTCAGTGCTGGGCTAGCGCGGGGCGGTCACCCAGCTTCCGTGGACCGCCAAGCCGCGGTACGGTAAGTGGAGGCGGTGACGGGGAGGAAGCATTCCGGGGAGAGGAGAGGCCAGTGGGGGGCAGAGAGAGGGCAGGGGAGGAAGGGAGGTGTGCCAGGGAGAGGGAGGGAGGCAGGTCCGTGGAGCTCTGCTCCGCAGGATCCAAGGCACTCATGGAGGGCTCCGTGCACTACATGAGCATCTTTACCGCCGACTTTTTGGTCAGCAGTAAAGTGAGTAGCCCCATCACGGGGCTGCTTCCCTTCTCCCGAGGCACCTCCCACATTAGTCCGGGGTGCACAGGATCCAGCGGCGGCTGTTCTCTATGCCACCGAGCCTGGGCAGCTCAGGATTGGGCTGTCAATTGGTAGCAGCCTTAGCTCCAGTTCTTATGAAGGACAAATATTACGTGCTATTGTCTATGAGGTCTAAACTGGATGATGGCTAATAAGATAGCAGAAAGTGAAATCGCGGTTAGCCTTAACATTGCAATAGATGTTGTACTCACAGTAAACTTATCAGGCGAGATGACTACATCAAACTTATCTCCTATCATGAATACATTACATGGTTAACTATGTTCAGAATAACAAAATGGTGTTATCAATTTGCATCCCTTCATGCTGATACAGTACATGGTATATATGAGCAATGCCTCTATTTTTAAAGAACATCAAACCATTAAGCCATTTCTGCCCAACATTGCATATACATAACAAGGATCAAATGTGTACACCTGTGGGCTGGGCACAAATGGGTTAATCTGCTTTTCTACAGAACAGAAAGCTAAACTAATCCTTACAAGGTTTTTTATTTTGCCAACAAAGTAATTAACAAAGGCCAGTTGCAAACACCTAACTTGGAAAATTTGATGCCAGTATTAGGAAAGACTCTTAAAAATAAAACTGTCAGGTTTATATCAGGTTATATTAGGTTAATACCAGTCAATTGCTAGCTATACTTCCCCAGGAGAGGGGAGGGTAAAGACTTCCCTGTTTTCAAAAGCATTTTCAATTGAATATCATCCATACACCTATATTTTTATTTTATTTTTATTATTATTAACAGTATTTATATACCGCTTTTCAACTAAAAGTTCACAAAGCGGTTTACAGAGAAAAATCAAATAACTAATGGCTCCTTGTCCCAAAAGGGCTCACAATCTAAAAAGATGCAAAAAGAACACCAGCAGACTGCCACTAGAACAGACACTGCTAGGGTGAGGTAGGCCAGTAAAGTAATTTTAAAAGTAATTTAACACCTTTTATTTAATTGTTTGAGTTGTTATAGTACAATATTGTTCAGCATTGCGCCTTGAGCATTCTTATGAAAAAATGTTCAATATAAGTCTATGATGCATGCATACACAGGACACAGTCAGTCTTTTGATGACACAAGCCTGTCTAGCACCAGCACAGGCAGCCATCTGGCAAATTCCACCATCCAGGGACCTAAGGATCACCATCTAACGCTAGCCCAATGGCTTTGCAGCAACAGTGTGATTGATCTGAACAGTTTGTAAAGGCTTCCAGTCAGGAACTGAAGTCTGCAGCCCTCTCGTTCTCCCCATAAATGGTGTTGGTCTGACTTAGGAGCTGATATGCCCGCCATGGCCAGTTGTAAAGGTATTGACGATTACTGTAGGGCTGCTGGGCCATACAGCATCTTGTGTCAGTGATATCAGCACAGTACATCAGAGTTGTAGATGACACCAACATTGTCCAGTGATAAATACTCAAGATATTCTTACTGCTATTCTTACACAAGCTCTGAGTCATTGCAGGCAAATAACTCAGCAAACAAGTGCGCTCCAGATCTGAAGAAAAGAGGACACCACATTGAAAGTATTATAGAAATAAAGTAAAATATCATGAAATGGTAAGACACTGTTGCAGGGGAAGATGTCCTTACTGTTGCTCATCACTTTTAAAAACTTAGCAATTGCTATTATTTGGAATATAGCTACCTTATGATTGTATATTGGTTTTATGCCACTTTAATTGTTAGAGCTTTGCAAAATGTCTCCAGGAAATTTCAGTTTCCAAAAATGAGCTAAGAATAATCTCTTGGCACTCCATGGCCACCCTCATGGAAATACATTTTCCAAAAGCCTCTGGCAAGGTGAAATTATTGCTAAATGAAGCTGCATTTGTACTCCGCCTCAAGTCGCTAGCATGCTTCTAGCACGATGCATTAAAAAAAGAAAAATGGTGTCCAACATACTTCAGAGTGTTTTTGTGATGTTTAATCATTGCTTTATAGCTATTAAACTTACCGTAAAGTTATTAACTTCTGTATAATGCTTTTAAAACCTCAAGAACAGATGACTCTTTTAGTCCAAGTTCAAAAACCCCTCCTCCACTGCCTCTCCTATTTGCCATACATGATGACTGTGCCCAGTCGTTTCCTCAGAACAGGGAAATATGACATTATTCATGGTTTCTACTAGTTCCATGGTGGCCATGTTTTCCAGCCCCAAGCTCACAGGAAAGATTGCTAGCATGGTGAGTGTGCTAGAAACTGAATAACAAATGTGACCTGAGCATGCTAGAAGGAGATGAAAAACAGCTTTCTTGTGCTTCTAGTACTGGAAGTGGAAAAACAAACACAACCTAAGTTTAAATTCTGTTGTTATAAATATACCCTAAAAGCACATACTACATGTGGTACAGTAGTTTTACAAACAACAATTCTGGGAAGGAAATACACGGGGGCCCTCTATCTGCAGATCCCTTATCCAAGGTTTCAATTAACCATGGATCAGATCTGTGCCCCCCCCCCCGTACTTCCACCAGGTTTCTGTTTCTCAGTCCATAATTTCTGCTGTGCCTCAGTCATCTTACCTCTGTTTCCCAACTCTAGAAAATATCCAAACTCCCTTTACATAACTGGACTACAAAAATTCAGAAAGACCTGTTCCCTGAGCAGTTGGAATCTCCGTGATGTGGCTATTCCATGCTACCCAACCAGCTCTGCCAACTGGTTCACAATACATAATACCGTACCATACAGATTAGCTTGTTTTCTTCCTTAATAATGCAAGTATTGGCACAACTATTGAAGTTAGCATATTTATGGGCATTAAGGGGGGAAAGGGGCAATAACTAGTATAGTTATCTACAACTATAGTTGTCTATTAAAACCTTTTTATTTTGTCAGGTCTTTTCTTTTTAGATGCTACTATTTGTTTTTAGCTCTTCTCTCATTTTATACTTTTATTGTATTCTTTCTTATCTTAAATTGACTGTGTTTTATGCTATTTTATTGTTGAATTGTAAACCACCTTGAGCACCCAAAAGTGGGAGGGACACACGATATGTCTTCTAAATGAATAAATACTGTACATAAAATCATGTGTACATGCACCCAACATGGAAAGTCCATTGAAGCTTTTTTCCCTTTAAATTTTAAATAGTGCCTGGAGTGAAGGGAGGGATATGTAACCACATGGGAGCTACAGATACCAAGGTGCTGCAGTTCTGCAGCATTTCACAACCCCCTCACTTTAGTTAAACAGGGGAAACAAACACCAAATTTATGTTTTTAATAACCTACAGTTTTGTCCAAAGTTATCTTACAAAAGAAGGAAATGGTTGGTTTTTGTGTAATTTATTTGTAGTATATGTAGATATACTATACTAGTTATTTTAACACCCATGGAAGACAGAGAGAGAAATTAACTCTAGTGGAAGGGAATTCCATAGCATTGCCATAGAGAAGGCCACTCCTCTTGTTGCCACCAACCAAGTTTCAGCCCACAGACCTTCCCCAAGACCGCAGGGAGTGGGTAGTCCCAAATGGGAGGAGGCTGACCCTCTGATACCCTGGTCCTAAGCTGCAAAGAGCTTGGTTAACCTTTGGTTAATCTTTATTACAGGAGCAACAGCCCAACAGAGTCAAATTACCATGCCTCCATGGGCCACTATATTCTGCACTAACTGGCAGTTTCCATTCATTCTTCAAGGGCTTAATCCAGTTTGAATGTGATCAGAATGTGGTTCCCTGTGGTCAGATGTGATTAGTTCAGCTAAGGCCATGCTAGTACACCAGTAGAAGCTAGGCAAATCCCCCCCCGGCAACCGCTCCAATCTGATTATCCAGGAGTAGCAAAGAGTCCAGGAAGACAAACAAACTGTGTGATGGGCATAATAGCGAATAAGAGCCAACAGTCCATGCTCATTCTTTGCAATGTACAGTTTGCCCTGGCAGGGCCAGTCGTAGATATTAGGGTATCATGAACAGGCACAGTCTTTATTCATGTTAATCTCCTTCTGGACCTTGAAAGGCAAAAAAGAGCCAACAGCTTACTGCTGCATAGACTATAACCAAGAACTTGTGCCATTCATCCAGCTAATGAACTGGACCTATTGCCTGGTTACATAAATATATATACATTTTTTCATGGTAGGTATACATACACTGACTTTATTACTCTCCAAGTGCAAAGACAGTTTCTCTAGGAAGGCAGGGGTAAATATTAGAAGGAACAAACTCTGCAAATTTCTTTCATCAATATTCATTGAAAATGTGTGTAAGGGAGAGAGAGACAGAGAGAGAGACTTTCCTCAATCAGTGCAATATAGGACACTATATACCCACTTTCTCCAAGTATTTTGTTAGCAATCATTAAGGTAAATCTCACCTAATAATTTACATCAGTGTTTCTGCTTTCTGTGTTTTCTAACCTGTTAAGTTCATATTTCTCTGTTTGCTTGTGATCTGTCTCGTCAACCACCTACTTTGGTTAACCTTTATTACATATTGATTTCTTGAACTACAGAAAGAGCTAAATAGACTCCAAGAGAAACAACTGGGGAGCTAGTACACTGAAGGGAAAAGTGGACCTCTGTTAGACCATCACTGGCTTCATTTTGTTTCAAATGCTTTGAAGCCAAACAGATTGACTAGGAATTTTTTAAATTAGAATCTAGATTTACTAGTTTCTGTCATCACCAATATCAATTTTTTCATTCTCTCCTGAATAAGAATAAAGGCATATGAATCTAAATTATAAAATTTCTTATTAAAACAATCTGATTCTCAAGGAATTGCAAGCAAGAGAAAGCAAAGAGTCCAACCAAACCAATACACAGAGGCTGATGGCCTAGCCTCCCTCATTCTAGGTTTCAGTATGATCTTCCTAATTTTTTTGAAAGGAATATGGATAACAAAAAGCAAGTTGAGAATGCTATTCACCTGCCTATTTAGCCTTGAATATCATGCCACCTTTTGTTTAAATTGTGAACTGCATGTAATCATCTGTGCTTCAAATAAAGAAATATAGCTAATGTTTCACAGTTTCACTGCACCTCAGTACCTCTATCCAGGTTATATTTTTCTCCTTATGTAACTGTAAGTGACAAATAGATTGATGACTTGATGGCAGCATTGTCTGTATTGATTTCAGTACTCAGAAAAGAAGAAAAACAAAATCAATTGTGCATCCCAATAATTTCTTAGCAAGCACATTATTTAATCATGCTGGAGTTTTATCATTTCAGCTCTTGCCTGACATTTTCAATAACTCTTCTACACAGCTAGCCTCACATTTTGCCAAGCACTATCAGTCATATATTTTTGGAGATA
The DNA here is from genome assembly GCF_035046505.1 of Tiliqua scincoides. Taxonomy (NCBI): domain Eukaryota; kingdom Metazoa; phylum Chordata; class Lepidosauria; order Squamata; family Scincidae; genus Tiliqua; species Tiliqua scincoides. Next base: position 214,356,490 of record NC_089822.1, read on the forward strand.
TACAGTGCTCAAATCATAGGGGAATAGGTAAGCGGAGTCTTCAATGACATCACAAGCCAAAATTCAACCACACCTTGCTGCCCCACTATATAGCCCTTGATGAACAGAAGCTAAGGGGGTGGTGGTGGAATAAAAAGTCAGAAAAATTGATACATCTGCTTTTCACTGTTTTGGTAACATCTGAAGCAACCCTCAACAACCAGTTTTGCCATCGGTCACATGGAGAATTTTGCTATAACAGCTTCCTTTTCCAGCAGGTCTATGTTTGCTTACTATGCCACTACTTAGTGTTATGTTGATCGTTCTCATTCTTACTGTTTGTGATGTTTTTCTTCCTATAAGCAGCACTGGATCGTTGCAGAAGAGGATTGTACTGTGTATATATATATATATATTTTAATGCACAGACCTAATCATGCGCAGGCTACAAACAGTGCGCAACAGATGACAGAATAAATTCATGTACACATGAATGTTGGCTATTAAGAACATCAGAAGAGCTCAAGTGTATCTGATTTATGTATTCCATCATTCCATTTAACACAATGACCAGTCAGATGCCTCTGGGAAACACAGATATATATCACATATTGTGGGCTGAGGATGAATGCAGATTGTAAGTTCCTTGGAGACAGGGAACCATTTATTCAGCTATGTGGCTGGTCATTGTTATCTACATAAACTGCTTTGTGGACTGCTTTTTGTTGAAAAGCAGTGTGATGTGCTCTATCTGGTGTGCTCCCTGGGGCATTTGGTGGGCCGCTGTGAGATACAGAAAGCTGGACTAGATGGGCCTATGGCCTGATCCAGTGGGGCTGTTCTTATGTTCTTATGAAAAGCAGTACAGGTATGCACCCCTTAAAGACCTTCCGGCCAGCAACAGGTCGCTTATGTGATGGCTGCTGCTGGTCAGGAGGTCGCACCCCCCAAACCTCTGAAGCTGAAGGGAGCTCTGCTCCCTTTGCCTCCAGAGACTTTTCTGAGCCTCCCAGAGGTAGCATGCAAGCTCAGAATGTCCCAATCGCACGAGAGACGTGATTTCTGGCTTCCTGTAGGAAAATGGAAGTCGCATCTCTCTGGCATTCTGAGCCACGCAGATGTGCACTGTCTCTGGGAGGCTCAGAAAAGCCTCTGGAGGCAAGGGGAGCAGAGCTTCCCTTCACCTTCAGAGGATTCACATAGCCCTGCTTGACAAGAAGGGTGCTGGTCTGCATCCCTGTTGTTAAGCAGCATACAACAGTATATAAATATTCTCAGTAATAATGTATCAATGTGAACATATGCTGATTCTGAATTTCAAATGTGTGAACTCAATTATCCTTAAAACTTTAAATTATCAAAACAAAGCCCACATGGGTTGAAATCAACAGCAATGAACTCCTATATTTAGGCTAGAACTAGACCTTAGCATTCACTCATGATAGTGCAGGTACCACATCCTCATATAACGTTATCCTTCTCTTTCCAGTTAACATGTAGTAAAATAGATTGCATGACAAAATGACGTTGTGCTTGGAGTTTGCTGACTTATACTCCACTACTTGCCACTTGCAGAGGCAGCGAAACTCTGAGTACAATTACATGACATCATGCTGTGTGTTCTGCATTATTGGGAGAGAGGAAGAAGAGGAGAAGCAGGAATTCTGTTTCTGGTAGTAGCCCCATATACTCCTTAATACTGAGTTCTAACTTCGTAGAATGGAGAAACTCAACATAGCATAAGATGGGATATACAGTATTCCTGAATCAGTTAAAAATCTGATTTACATACAGACATAATGATTTGCAACCATTTGATGTTTTCAGGTAATAAATCTATTATAGCTATCACAATGCAAACAGTTGCAGGTTTCTGTTTTTGAGGGTTTTGTTTTGTTACAGCAGATAACATTACTCAGTAGGGCTGGAGTACCTGAATTAATCATGAGCCCAACCACTGACTGTATCCAGGAGTCAAATTTAAGTTTGATGCCAAAAAGGTAAAAAGAAACTTCAGGCAACTGAACCATATATTTTTTTAAACAACATAATCTGCTTGGCTAGTATTTTAAGTTTAGTTAGCAGCTACTAAGCCCTACTGAAATCAATGAGAGTTAATCATGACTAGCTAACCCACTTGTTAAGCTACACAAACCTCTTGTTAATAGGACTAACACAGCTGCAGAAAGCACTATTTTCTGCCTGAAAATAGCAGAGCTAAAAACTAAGAAGTGTTTATCTGGAAGCAGAACATACTCTTTTATTATCAAAGTAACTCCTCAAAATGCCTCTGAGAACAAGAGGTGGGTCCTTTCAAAGCCCATACTAAGAGAGTACAATATTCATAGCTAGTTTTCCACCAGAACGAATGCTGCTTTTGTACATGTTTTGCTTAATGGAAGCTAAAGCAAACTTGGCTGCAGGAAATGTTTTCATTTTTGCATCTCTCTTTTTTCCTATCCTTGCATCACCCCCCCCCCCCTTTTAAAGATCAACATGCGAGACTAAAATAGACTAAATACTATTTTATGTGACACTGTTAAAGAGCATATGGGCCTGTCTGCCTAAGGAGTCAAGGGAAGAATGCTCAGAGCTTTCCTGGCATCAATATTTTGGCACTTCATATGTCCTTAACAGTTTCTCCTTCTGCTCTTCATTTGATTAAGCCGCTATTTTCCACATCAGAGAGAATTTTAAATCAGTTGAGGTGCTCAGCATTTCATTTAACATGGGAAGAAAAAGAAAAAGGGTATCAGACAAAGCACAGTGATTCTGCCTTTCTTCGTTTTCAGATGTTTATAACATTCCAGTTGCTGTACTTGCAACTTGACAAATGAAAGAGGAACTGAAACACACAGACCACAGCTTTGAAGGAACAATATATCAGAAGCCTAGTCTTTGAAAACAAGTAGTGTGGGTAGATGTAGTGATATGCGAATGGAATGGAAAGAATACACACAAAAAGTAAACAATACATTCTAGATGTATTAAAGACTGGTTTGAAGATAATACATAACATAGAGCAAGATGGAAAACTGAGGACCCAATCCTATCCAATTTTCCTTAGTGAATGCAGCCCCCAAGGTAAGGGAGAACAGAAAATATTTACCTTTACCCTGTGTAAAAGCCCCTTCTGATCGCAAATGGGTCTTCTTGGACCTGTGCCAGCTCTTCAGCTGGTGCAAGTCCAAGGAGACAAAGGGAGCATGTTGGCTGCTCCTAGAAGTGATAGCACCCAATGCAAGATGCCCATGATGGGTGCCACCCCACCCCCCACCCCCGCCTGGTTGCTCCTTCTCCATCAATATACCTGAGTCAGTGGCCCTTCCTCACGCCAAAGTCAGGCATGGGCCAGACCAGCTGCTCTGGGGGCATTCCAGAAGCATGTGGTTTCTCTTGCTACTGGAGTACTATTGCTGTAATGCAGCTACTGCTGCTCAAATGCTAGTTCCAGCCAGTGGCATACCCAGGGGCTGTGGCACCTTTAGGCAGCAATGGTGTGACATCACGTGGTATCACTTCTGGGAAAGCACAAAGAGCACATGCACATTCATAGCAGTGGCTGGGATGAAACTGCCCCAGCTGCCGCTGTGAGCTCAGGTAGCAGGCACTCCAGTAGCTCTCTCACTCACAGAGGCAGCTGGTGCCCACTTTCATACGGAGCCCAGGGGTCGTGCCCTGGCTTGCTATACCCTGGATATGCCACTGGTTCCAACAGCAGTAGAGCTGTAAGGGATCATGTCAGTTAACTGAGCCAAAAAACAGGGAAGATGCTCAAGTAAAAAAGCAGACAAGATATGCATGTTCCAGACAATTCACTCAGGGGTAGACAACTGCAGAGACACCAATTTGACTTGGGGACTACACATAGACAATCCATAGAATAAAGCAGCTCACAAGTGAATAAAGCAGCTCACAATATTTGCATCCTGCTATTCCTTGAGTAAGCTCAGAATAGTATGCTGGGAGCATTTTCACATCATTTTCACAATGACAATGCTTACATATTTTTTTAAAAATCACAAGCAAGTACAATCCTTTATGCTAATTTTTACAGAGATATCAAAACAGCACCAGGCATGACAGTCTTCAGACAACCTGCCTGAAGGCTACTGCATTTAAAAGATTGCAAAATAAATGTCGATTCCATCATGATGTGTCATCCTTGAACTACTGGAGCTCATAGCATATTTACCTTGATGTTATAACACACATTGAAAAGGGAGTAACAGTTAATACCAGCAATATTTTTCCAAAGGGTACAAATCATCACAATTAACTATAGGCATTTCAGGAGGGATTCTGTTCTAATTTTACTTATTGTCAGCTATGGAGAGAAGTTTTCCTTGCAACCTTTGTAAGGCAGAGGAAGAAGGAGAACAAGCTAAGATCAAACCATCTGCGACACTGAGCAACCACCACCAACTTAATAGGGCATGTTTAGCAAGAAATGAGAGGAAAATATACCTCTTCATGTAATCAAACTGTCATTTTTTAAATTGGATGAAGTTTCTGGCACATCACCAGTATGAAAGAGCTGTATAATTGACTGTTATAATTACACTGTCAGAGTGTCTTCATAATTTATTAGTTCACAGATTTCCTAGCAACAACAACAAGCTAAGGAATGAATAAAAGACTTTGAGGAGTGACTCTCAACACACATGCAGGCAAAAAAAGGTAACATTCACTGTGTGCTAATAAATTTTTCAAGAAAAATAGGATTTTATTACTTTATATAATTAAAATGTTATGTCCCAAATTGGCTATCAGTACTTTCCTCAATTCAGATATGAAAGCAAGAAAGAAGCAAAACAAAATATGTTCCTGGGTTTAGTATTTACACCTTGTGACAAAGGTCTTAACATATCTATCTAGCAAGAAAATTCTGGAATCCCCCCCCCCCCCACACACACACAGTGTGAATAAATACAGGTGGTGCCTTGGTATCCGAAAGGGATCTGGATTCAGACCCCTCATGGATACCAAAAACGTGGATAACCAAATTTGTGGTTTCAGCGTCTTTAAACCTCCAAAGGCAACTGGAGCTGTGTTTTCTATCCGGACGGCTTTCTGAAGCCCACAGAGGCTGCACAGATCTGCCTGCGGCCTCCGTAGGCTTCAGAGTGAAGTCCGCAGGCAAGAAAACATGACTTCCACTTTCCCTTGGAAAACCGGAAGCAACGTTTTAATGCCTTTTAAGGCATTCTGGGGCCCAGGGAGAGCTTCTGGCCAAAGTGGGTTTCAAGAAAGCCCTCCAGAGGTAACCAGAGTACAGCTCCGTTGCCTTCAGAGGGTTCAGATCAAACCAAGACTGGCTCAACACGGTCCAGATGGCCCAAGTTGAGCCAGATTCTTGAATATAAAATCTGCGGATAAACAGGATCAACCTGTATGTTCACAGATCTTACAATGCAGTAACTAATGCCTTCTCATTCTTGGGTTTAGAAAAGGAACTTTTTCCAGGTAGGTACATGTGGACACAGATTTGAACCAAAACTCCACAAAATGGAGCTTTTGACAAAACTCCACAAAATGACCTGTCTACTCGGCCATTTGTCTTCCTGCAATGGTGCTGGTTTCAGAATGCCTCAGGGAAGTCCCTTTCCTGTTGAACCTTACTTTGACATTTTCCTTAAGGGGAATGCAACATTCATATTCTATCACTGAAAAACAGCTTGCCTTGCATTAAACTTCCCATTAATTGCAAGGTCTTGCAACAGTGTCACCTAGGACAGGGCTGGTCAAACCCTGGCCCAAGGGATGGATCTGGGTTCAGTTGAATCCATCAGCACCGTGAGCAAACCTTTCCATTCTGCTTCAACGCTGCATGAAATGCCTCTTGTTCAGGGGACCGGGATAATCTAGACCAGGGGTGCCCAAACCCCGGTCCTGGGGCCACTTGCAGCCCTCAAGGATTCCCAATCCGGCCCTCAGGGAGCCCCCAGTCTCCAATGAGCCTCTGGCCCTCTGGAGACTTGCTGGAGCCTGCACTGCCCTGATGCAACTGCTCTCAGTGTGACGGCCAACTGTTCGACCTCTAGCGTGAACTGTGGGATGAGGGTTCCTTCCACTGCTTGCTGTTTCACATCTGTGATGTGGTAGCAAAGGAAAGGCTGGCCTTGCTTTGTGCAAGGTCTTTTATAGGCCTTGAGCTATTGCAAGACCTTAAATCATTCATATAAGTTCCATCTAATATATTCATTTATGTAAATTTATTCAAATTTGAAATGTAAATTAATTCTTTTTTCCCGGCCCCCGACACAGTGTCAGAGAGATGATGTGGCCCTCCTGCCAAAAAGTGTGGACACCCCTGCTCTAGACAGTCATGTTTGCTCAGACGTTCTGTTGTGCAGCCTTCTAGGAGGCCAGGCAGAGACATGACTGCTTAGAGAGTCCCTGTCCCCCAAATGAGGGGGACTTCACACAGCATTGAAGCGGAACAGAAAGAAGCGGTCCGAATGGGGACTGCTTTTCCATTGTGCAGTGGTGGCAAGTTTGCCCACTGCTAACCTAACTGGTGAGGCTTGGTTAGCATCCCACATGAACTTGTCAGGAAGAATAATACAGTGCCATAAAACCCGAACACAGTTTTGCATTACCCTTTCAGACCAAAACATCCTGAACAAAGATTCTCAAACACGCCCACAAAAACAACAGGATGAGGTTGCAGCAAGAATATAATTACTAGAAGACTAATTAAGAGAATAAGGGTGGCTGCTTATGCTGTCAGGAGCTCCCTCTGTAAATGGAAACTTCCAGTATGCATGGAAGGACCATTCCAACTCACTTAAGGGGTCCTTGCACAAGGCACAACATTCCTTCCATTCACTGAAGAAGCTTCTATTTGCAGAGGGAGCTCCTGATAGCAGGCATGCAAGTAGGGATGCCATATTGTGCCATGTCAGGAAACGAAGGCTGACATTTGTGAATTTACATGTGCAGAATCATTTAAGGGCATGCAAATAAAAAGTGTCAACTGATTCGCAGCCAATCAACAACAAAAGGCTCAGGTAAATAAGAACAACCCTGCAAAACAGCAACAACGTAAGAGCTACGACCAGTTATATTAGCTGCCAACTGGTAAGGCACTTTCATGACTCTAAGGTTTATACATCCAAGGTTAATATCAAAATTTCCTATATATATATTCTGACCATTTCAGCAAACTATGACAGAGGTACTCACTGCTAGAATTATGTGACAAATTTTGGACACAGAAAGGGGATAAATTTTCTTCTATGAAACTTCCTAGGGTCAGGTCATTGACCCTTGTTTGGCAGCCCACTGAATTTTGTTGACTCACTCTGAGGTCACATAAAGAGAGTCCTATTAGTTCTAATCCAGGATATTAAAGGATTTAAATGTCTGCAAGGGAATGTGAACAAACAGTTGAAAGAGAGAATGATCCTACATGAAGAGTCCTATATTGTGAAGAAAAGGAAAGCAAAGATGTTTAGCAGTTCATTAAAATAAAAACCTCCAAAAATCCAAGGGCAAAAAGTAACTAAAAGGGATACTATGTAGACACGATACAGCAAAGTGTCATTTCAGTCAAGTATTGTGACTACGCAGCTTTCTTGGCACCTTGGCTTTCTGCCTTCCTACTCCCAAACAAGGTGTACATAGAATCTATCTGCCCCTTCCCCATTTTGTTAGCAGATGAAACTTACAAGATCCTCATGCTGCAAGGCCTTAGATTCCATAGAGCTTACATGAGACTTATAATCTTGTAGATTCCACGAGCCAGTGGCATAGCTATGTCATTGATACCTGGGCCCATAAATATTTAAACCCATTTCCGGGTTGCGATCACAAAATGAGAAATGGGTCATGATCTTTTTATTTTTACTTTCTAGAAGCCACAGGAAGCCCTGCAGGGGGCTTCATGGGGCTCCCATACCCCCCGGACCCCAGCAGGAGATGCATTTGGTTAAAAACACACCCCTCCCCCACAGCGGCGTGATCCCGGGGACTGCGTCCCTGCTTTCCATCCCGCTCCTGCAAAAACTTACTCTGGTTCTCAAACTCCCAGAGAGTTTGATAACCAGTGCTACACACACTTATCTGAAGCAAGTCCCTTTAAAACTCAGTGGGGCTTACTTCTGAGTAAATCTTATGCATAAGATTGCTCTGTTAGTGCCTTATGTGGCGGCATGAAAATGGTTTCACCCTATGAATAGATACCTTTATTTTAAGTGATATACAGTATTAGAAATAGGTAATATATGTTGGAGCGTGCATAAGTATGTGAGCAGGCAGACTTGGTTAGGACAGCAATTTCCTACACACCTGAAAAATCATTTTATAACAGTCTCCACTACAGATAGAATTGGACACAACTGAACTTCAGTAACAAAGTAAAAAAAAAATCTATCAGTGCAGTTACGCTACTGCTGTCCATTAAAATTATGTAGATTTGCTTTACTGAAACACATTGTTTTAATGAATTGAACAGCTCACTCAGTTCCTTCAACAGCCTCTTAGAAAGGCTTTTTGAGAAGTATTTTGAAAGAAATTCTCTGTCCAGGAAAATCTGAACTTGTTATGCAACAGACAGATCCATAAATAGTTCACTCAGTTCCCTCTGAAGATTAGGCTTCTTCTCTTGGACACTTTGAACTTAATCTTTGCCAAGCTTCAGCATGTGGTAGACATTCCTCAGATTTGCCAAGAGGAAAGACAGTGTCAAAAGTCAACCAAATATGTAAGCTTTCTAAATACACATTTTCCCTCCCATTCTGGAAACTTGCTGCTTGATCTCTGCCTCTCTTCATGGAAACACACAAGCAGAACATTTTGTTTTATGTTGTCAAATCTATTCTTCACAAGAAGAACCTAATCAGCTTTCTGTGTGGTCAAAATATCAGGCCTCATGTGAAGCCAACTAAGAATATTCGAGAGAATCAGGCACCATAAATTCTGTAATTGTTTTTGTAAATCTGCAAATAATCCAAGTTAATACCTGTTGATTAACACAGGTTCAAACCTAACATTCATTAGCCCTTTGCTTAAATTGTTTCTGAATTCTGGTGGTAGAAAAGTGAAGAGTGAAGACTGCTTCAAACATCTTGACCACCACACAAATGATAAGCTGACAGATGCAACTACTAAAATACATGGGGCCTCGGTATCCATTCTTGGACTCTCCCACAGATACCAAAAATTGTGGATAAGGAAATCTGCTATTTTTGGCCCCATAATCCCTCTGAAGGGGATCAGAGCTGTGCTCTGTTCACTTCTGGAGGGCTTTCTGAAGTCCGTAGAGGCCACGTGCATTCACCCGCAGACACTGCTGGTTTCAGAACAGCCTATAGATCCAAAAAAGCGCAACTTCCAGTTTCCATGGGAAACCGGAAGTCGTGTTTTTTCAGCTCTATGGGCCATTCTGAAGCCTGGAAGTGCCGCAGATAGATGTGCGCCACGTGGCCCCTGCAGACTTCGGAAATCCCTGTGGAGGAGACTGGAGCACAGCTCCAGTCCCTTTCAGAGGGTTCAAGTGGGGCCAAGTCTGGGGATCCACGTTGACCCAGATTCATGGGTGTAAAATCCATGGATAATCAGGCTCCACCTGTATGTTAAAGTTGTGCAATTTAATAAATGATTGCATTGGGAGTGTGTTAAAAATCACTGCTTCTTATTGCAACAAACAATTTAGTTATTCTCTTTTAGGATCCTGTGAAGCATATTCCTTTCATTTTCTTTTGTCGAAGTTAAATTTTTCAGGCAGTCCTCATAATATTTCCTTTTGCCCCTTTATAATCTTGCAGTGATGCTCTGAATGACACTGCCTTGAGTTTTGGAAAACTTTGCCTCAAGATCTTGTAGCATGTGCTGAGATTTTCTCTACCCTTGCATAGTCAGGCACATCCTGATCAAACAAATGTGGGATTTGCCTGATTCACTTTGTATGAACTCCCAATGATGAAAAGAATGGTGGACACAAGCACATCCAACCCATTCCTGAGTTCACCTTTGTATAAACCTGTAGCAAAAACATTGGATGCAAACCTAACCCCTTATGTCAGTGCTTTCCAGCACTGGCATAGCGGTGCCAATGGGGCATGTGCTGCATCCTGCAGTTGGGTGTCACTCACAGAGGCCTCCTCAAAGTAAGGGATTTGTTTGTTCCCTTACCTCAGAGCTGGACTGTTCTTATGCTGGAAAGCACTGACATAGGGGGTTAGGATTGCACCCATTGTTTCATAGCCCTTTATTGACAATTATTGTTACTAAAACCCAAAATTGAACAGAATACAAAATATTCAGCATGACTGAGTTCAGGCTGACACATTTTTTCCATTGATAGAACAGATCAATTTTTGATCATTCAACTACAAATACATTTTTTTGTGTTTACAATACTATAATGAATTGTAATGTATTAAGAACACTATTTGTTAATTGTCATTATGGTTTTGTGAGTCTTTTCAATTACACCAGTTTTTCCACATTTTGAAAGAATATTGCACATCCTGCTGTCTTTCATAAATCTGTTTTTATGAAACTCGAAAATGCTCAGATACAAGACTCGATTTAACTGCAAAGTGGAGAGGCACTCAATCCATTTAACCCTGCCTGTTTGCTACATTTTCAATCTTCACAGATACAGAACATGTCCTTGCGATGAAAGTCATCCATGTTGAATTACAGGCCATACTGATTGGATGACAACACTAAGCTACCCTCTGATTGTACCCAAAATGCAAGCAATTTTTCCCATTGTTAACATTTTCTAGTTTTAAAAAAATGCATAGGCCCAGGACCAGTGTGTATTCATCAGTTAAATGCAAGAGCACCTTCTCTTTAGAGTAATAAATCTGTTACGAGTTGAATTTGATATTGATATATTTGCAATGATTTTAATGTTGTACAGTATTTCATTTCTGGAAGATATTTGTCCCTTTCCTACACTGGCAAATCCCAATTGTGTTCAAAATTTAGCAGTAACATGTACAGCATTAAATCTGCATGAACTTTTTCTGTACTTCCAAAAGAAAGAAGGAAAGTTTAGGACTTTCAGGGTGCAATCCTAACTGGCACTTATGCTGGCATAGGAGCCCTGGGAGAGCACGTTTGCGCCTCCATGGGAGGAAGCTGCGTCGGCAAATCTAGATGCGCTGACACACGGAAGCTGGCAGAAGCCTCTGTGGCAGCTTCCTTGCCGCCAGCATACCTTCACCTGCCAACACAAGCTGTGAAGGTAGGCATGGGGGGCAGGGAGGAAGCATTTTTGGGCGGGGGGAGGGCGACCCCAGGGTGGGCGCATGGAGAATGGGCGGCAGGGCTGGGACCCAGCGGTTATGCCGGATCCCAACCCCCATCCCCGGGGAGAACAGAGCGGCTTCAAGCCGCTCTGCTCTCCTCGGACTTGCACCACCTCCAGAGGTGGTGTAGGTCCGAGGAGACCCATTAGGGGGCAGCAGCCCTTACCCAGGGGTAATGGGAAAAGTTTCCCCTTGCCTCTGGCTGAGCCGCTGCTGTCCAGAAACCCGCGTTGGATGCAGCGCAAGCTTCCTGGCTTGCCTGCTCCAAAGCGGGTTTGGATTGCACCCTCAGTGTACTAATATGGGATCTCTTTAACACTATTTTAACAATATTCTGTATTTTTTGTTTTGTTTTGGAATAGTAATTAAAAACAATTTTTTTGAGGATATTTCCTGTGATCCTTTACTATTCAATTTCTATTCTGATAAACCAGGATACGACATGTTTGATCTCCTAGATCAGGGGTGCCCAAACCCCGGCCCTGGGGCCACTTGCGGCCCTCAAGGTCACTCAATGCGGCCCTCAGGGAGCCCCCAGACTCCAATGAGCCTCTGTCCCTCTGGAGATTTGTTGGAGCACACACTGGCCCAATGCAACTGCTTTCAGCATGAGGGCGACTGTTTGACCTCTCTCATGAGCTGTGGGATGAGGGTTCCCTCCACTGCTTGTTGTTTCACATCTGTGATGCAGTAGCAGCAGCAAAGGAAAGGTCAGCCTTGCTTTGTGCAAGGCCTTTTATAGGCCTTGAGCTATTGCAAGACCTTCATTTATTCATAAAAGTGCATCTTTAATATATTCATTTATGTAAACTTATGTAAATTTATTCAAATTTTAAATTTAAATTAATTCTTTTTTTCCCACAGGAGACAATGTGGCTCTCCTGCCAAAAACTTCAGACACCCCTGTCCTAGATAGACACAGTTCTAATATACACTGCTGCTTTGTGCTGGGGGAATTGGTGCTAGGATGTCTAGTCTATAATCCTTTGATAGACATATGCAACATGGTGCAGATGCATACAATTTTAAGGAAACGGACAACATAAAAATATTTATAGAGTATAAATTATGTTACTTCTACACAGGGCTGGCTCATCCATGAAGCCAACCGAAGTAGTTGTCTCAGGCAGCAGATTGGTGGGGGCACCTATCTTTATCCATCTACATGCCTCCACTGCTTCTTCTACTCCCTGGACTGGAAAAGGGCTCTATCTTAGCCCCACTGTTCAATATCTTCACTGATGACTTCGATGGGGGAGCAGAGTTGATGATCATCCACTTTGTAGATGGCAACAAAGTGGGAGGCATAGCTAATACCCTAGAGCAGGGGTCTCCAAACTTCTTGGCCAGAGGGCCACATCAAATATTTGGCACAGTGTAGAGGACCAGAAAAAAATGTAAATATAAAATTTATATAAATAAATTAGAGATGGAACTTAGAAGAGTGAATGAATGGGCTCATTCATTCAATCTCTCTGGCCCTTAGAACACCCTCCAGATGCAATCAGAGCACAGCTCCAATCATGTTTGGTCAAGTGGGCCAGAGGCTTTGAGGGACAAGAGGCTGGCCGCAGGCCGGCTAGAGGCTTGCTGCGGGCTGCATCTAGCCCCCGGGCCGGGGTTTGGAGACCCCTGCCCTAGAGGACATGAACTGGATCCAGGATGAACATTGGGGAAATGAAAACAAAATGCACTTCAACAGGAATAAAAGTTTTGCTTTTGCACAAAAAAATTCCAGAACCACATATATAAGACTGGGGATTCTTGCAGTAGACTGTGTGGCAAAGATCCAGGTGTTTTAGTGAACAATAGAATTTTAATTCTTTTCCAAAGCTTACTGTTGCCTTTATAAGTTCAGAGTTTCTCTGTTATTGTTCCTTTTTTAATGTCCTCCAGGATTTTAAACTATCATGGGACTGATAACTTATTATAGCAAGATCAATGTAAAGGGTAACATTTCTTACGCTGCCTGAAAACTCTCCATTCTCTAGGGGAATTCCTCAGCTGGCTGTTATCTGTTTTCATTTGGGCCCAGGAGTCAGCCAACAAGACAGCTATTTGATACTGTAAAGGTTTGTAGAGTACTGACAATGCAGAATGGAATATGGGAAAAGATATCATTCTGCGCATCATGAAATCCAAATACTGAACTGTAGCCGTCTGATCTGCTGAACGGAGGTAGGAGATATCCTGAAAGTGTGACGTAGAAGGGGGAGAACAACAGAGTGACCTGAAGTGACAAGTGAAATGGTACAGTATTATAGCAGTCATATCAACAGGGGTTTGAAGTAACTTGTAGAAAGGGAAGGTAGAAGGAAAAGGTATGCTGGCATTTCTAAAAAGTCAACAGGCTAATTATTTTGATTGGTCTACTTTTCACAATCCACCTTTTGCTGCTTCCAGGAAACCAGTGTGCATCATTCTAAAGACACAACACTGTTGTTACAAATGATTGTGTGATATTAATTTAATAACTGAAATACACTAACACCACACCTACATGCCAGATCAGAGCTTAGGTAGAAAATATATAGTAATATGAGGTCTTTTTATAGCATTACAGAAAGAATACAAGAATTCACTGATAGAATACAAGCTGGTTTGGCTTTCTATGTTTTTGAAAGGAACATTACTATTTGTGCTTCCCTCTTTACCCTGCCAGAGACTTTGGGGCAATCCTAACCCCTTATGTCAGTGCTTTCCAGCACTGGCATAGCAGTGCCAGTGGGACATGCGCTGCATCCTGCAGTTGGGTGTCACTCACAGAGGCCTCCTCAAAGTAAGGGAATGTTTGTTCCCTTACCTCAGAGCTGCATTGCCCTTATGTCAGTGCTGGAAAGCACTGACATAACGGGTTAGGATTGTGCCCTTTGTTTGAAACTTTAGCACCTGACCTGTCCATTCCCTCCTCACCCACCCACCATGCTGGAAGTATTTCTTAGTTGCTTATTTTAAAACAGCGAAGTGGAGAAAGTCTACAGGCAACCATAAATCAGACCCAATATCATTCTAATTAGTTTGCCTTTACTGTCATGAATATCCAGACTAAGGAAGAATCTTATGTATCTTAAGTTTGTATACTGTGTTATTTTGAATACAGTATTATTATTATTACTACATTTTTTGATTATCATTAAAAATACACATTGATATTCTGTGCTCTTTCAAAATAATGACTGGAATTGTGTTTTTACCATTAGCCCGTTTGTTATTCTAAATCAGGAACAAGTTATCAAGATATCTTGTTAAACTGCCTGATTACACAAATATCTCCAACCTACTTTAGTGATACCACCAGTTTCATTACCCTCTTATTCATGGCAAATATTTTTCTAGTTTCCAACACTAAAAAGGAACATATGTGAATTCAGTGCACTTTGGTAACAGTTGCCAGAAAGGGAAAAAGCAAGTAATGTCTCAAAGCAGTGTTTTGTTTTCCCCGACCAACAGAGAGCCTCATAAGATTCTCTAAATGAAACAAAATGAGGCTGGACTCTGCAGCTGAACTAACACTCTCTATTATGCTCTCTGAAAAACATAATACAGGCATAGTGTCATGATGGGACATTTCTCAAACAGGTCTCTTTTGATCTTTGCGTTCTTTCCTGCTGATTGCTGCCTTGAGGACTGTATAAAATGAAGCTATTTAGAGCTTAAATTGTAGGAAAATACAGCTGGAATGCATAACATCAATATTAAGCATCCAACTTGGAGACAGAATAGGTCATCATCTATAACATTTCCATCCATATAAATGTGACTTATTGTATAGTGGAAGTATACAGTCCATTCATTGTCTAACTAATGCCTTTTTAATGGCACCTTAGGCTTCCACATTGACACAACAAAGAAGAATCAAAGGGGACAATCTAAAACTGAAATGAATACTTAAAAGAACAAAAAACCCCAAGCATTTTAACTAAATGCAGCATAAGTACTAGTGATCTGTGCTGTAGTATTCAGTACTAAACTCTGTGGGATATAGCCAGCACACTTCATTTCCTCATTAAAAGTAAAAACTGAGATACAGTAAACAACATGCACTCCAGCAAACAATAGCAGTGTGCAGAATTAAGTAACTACCTGTACAACTGTCTGCAAGATCCACTAACAGACCTTGACATTCACTTGTTTTAACATTTGGTAATAGTACACGTTACATACCTCAAGCAAACAGTATGTTGTTTACACAAAATTAAAACTTATCATTTACCAAAGCTTTTGGTGGCTCAAAAGATGAGACTACTTTTATGTTCTCTTAGGGCCCAATCCTATGGGTCACTACATGGGGGCACTGGCTCTGAATGTTGCAAATGTACTGTAAAGCATTTTGTGGCACACTCAGAGTAAGCAGCACTTGCAGGGAGGCCCTGGCCACTGGTGGAGAGAAGGTAAGCACCAGGTGCCATGGGGAGGGTGACGGTGGCGTTCCTGGGCGAGGGAGGGTGGAACGCAGGACGGACCAGCCCATGAAGGAGGTGGCACCAGTGGAGGCTTCCTCTGCCAGATCCTATCCCCTATGTCTGGCTCAGAAGCCTGACATGCGGCTTCTCAAGTGTGCACCAGCTATTTAGCTGGCACAGGTATGAGTAGCCTCATTGCGGGGGCTGGAGCTTTACTCGGGGTAAGGGGACCAGTGGCTTCCCTGACCCTGCAGGATAAGCGGCAACCATTTCGATGCCGCTGTAACCTGCAGCACCGGAAAGGATAGTATTGGGCTACCAATCATACTTATTCTGATATATGGTATGCTGTATGTACTTCTATTCATTTCTAGATATTTTTATCCCACCTTCCACCTCCAAGGCGATCTCCCTACCATCATTACTTTACCAACATACCAGCTGACAACATACCAAAATAACCTGTACTAATCTGGAGACAGTTTTCCATCCATGGAGTAAAATATACATCTTTTGTCTCAGGAGGTATATAATCTTTTATTTTTATAAAATCTATTTTGTCAGTTATTCACAGGCCTAATGATTCTGATACTATAACCTTCCTTTGAGGATGTCCATCAATGTCTCCTTGCTCAGAAGCAGAGTCTGACAATGGATCTGTTTTCCTTTCACCTCTACTTACTTGGTATAAAAGTATCAGTAGGGTCTGTTTCTATAGCCTGTGGTGCAACCCCCTTAAAGACAGTAGCTACTACTTTGGGAGTAAATTTTTAGAATATGTGTGAGGACAATAACCTATCCTAAATGTCACTCCAGGGTGAAGCCTTTGAGGACTGAGATACAAACATAAGAGGAAGAGAATAATAATCTGGTGCCAAGGAGGAGAATCTCTTGAAGAGACAGCTGTGGACAGTAAATCCAATGTATAGCCTAACTAATAATTATTGTTTGCATCTCAGTTATACCTTTCTCTGGGACACTGAAGAACATTTCTATAAACACATTGCCACATGCCCAGAGACTCCAACTTTACCGAATCTCAGGGCATGGTGGGGTAGGTTGATGATCTGGATTATTTTTACTATATCCCAGGGGTACTCAAACTTTTCCGGCCAGTGGCTCCCTTGCCCCCCGTGGCTGTTGGCCATGACTCCCCATTGTGTTCCTGAGGGCTGGAAGTGACATCATTAAACAGGAAGTGGCCAGAAATATTAACTGTATTAAATATATTAAATATAATATATTATATTTATTATAATATAAAATGTTTTATCAAATGAACTTTGTGAACAACCAATCTGACCAACATTACACACACACACCCCTGTGGACCCCAATCCAACTAGTCATTTCTCCCATTGTCCTTGGATAGGACTGAACCCTTTATTAATTTAATTAAATTAAATTTTTCCAGTAGCTGGTGGGGAAAACAAAAATCGACCATTAAAATATATCAGAACTGATAAGGGTTTGGTTAGGAAGCTGATTTGTCTCCTATACTAGGAGATGCACAGCTCAAGCCTATGCATGTCTACTCAGAAGTAAGTCCCATTAGAGTCAATGGGGCTTACTCCCAGGAAAGTGTGGATAGGATTGGGCTGGCAATCACTTCATCAATGGCTGATAAGTATTCCCTTCAAATAGCAAGATTCATCACTTTAAAAATACAGCCTTTCCTCTTCAGAAACAACAAGATTAATAAATCACTTTAAAAACAGTACCCTATTTCTGCTCCTGGCCAAGTAAAGTGTGTGCTTCTCTCTCTCCCCTCCCCCTTTGCCAACTGCATGGAAGCAACTTTAAAAGTCCTGATGACTGGTAAAATGGGAAGTGTTTTATTTGGGGAGGGGGAGGAAAGCGGGAAGGTTTGGAGATTGAAAGGGGGGAGTGGAAGAGGGAGGGGGTTGAAAAGAGAGATTTCACTTTGATGAGAAGCAATCCCAGGCTGGGAACTAGGAACCAACCAGACAAGGATCAGCGAGGCTTAAGGACTGCAAGCCGAGCATGCTTGGTACTTGCCAGATGGGGGTTGGAGTGGAAGAGCTTTGGAAACAACATGCAGCGAACACAGAAGCGGCAGCCTCGGAGTGGAGGGAGAAGAGGGCGGGGCGGAAGCAGCCGTTTCTTCTGCTTTAAACTCCCATTCTGCTTTCAAGTCCCATTTCTTCTGCTTTAAAAAAAAGTATTTACTACTAGCTTGCTTACACAGTGAAATTCTTAAGGAAGTCACTTTCCATCCAAGGATGTGTATTTTAACAAATTAGGGCCCAATCCAATGCAGGATTGGGCCCAAAGTTGTTTCCAGCACCAACACAGCCACAATACTGCCTTGAAATAAGGGAACAAACTCTTATTACCTTAAGGAGGCCTGCACAACTTCTCCCACTGCAGGACAATAGAAACACACCCTATTGGTAGGCTACATCAATGCTATAAAGTTGGATAGAAGTGGGCCCTTAATGTTCTAAGTCAGGGGTGCTCAATAGGTGGATTGCGATCTACCGGTAGATCGCGAGGCAAAATGAGTAGATCGCGGAGTGCCGCCCCCCCCTTCAGGTGCCTCTGGGAGGAAACGCCGGGAGTAAAGCCCAGTGTACTCAATGGGGCTTACTCCCAGGTAAGTGTGACTAGGATTGCAGCCTCACAGCCTAATCCTAGGCATGTCTACTCAGGAGTAAGTCCTGTTATACTCAGTGGGGCTCAAGGTACACCAACATACATTATACACATAAATGTTATATGTTATGATGGCACGAACATTGTAAAAAAAACTCTGGTAGATCTCCGGGCCTTGCTGGGTTTCAAAGTAGCTCTCGAGCCAAAAAAGTGTGAGCACCCCTGTTCTAAGTGCTTCTAGAATTTCTGAGCCTCTGGCTTAGAACATAGGTTTCCAGAATTTAACCTTCACCATTCTTCATCATACACATAGCTTTATCTGTGTTGCTGATGGCATTTTACCCATGAACATCTAGTTCTAAATCCAAAACTGAAGATTAAATTTTTTATTTGTGCGCATCTTGTCAGCACAGAGAGAAGTCTAAGCTTTTCAAGTGTTCCTGAGTAGAAAGGGCTTAATTTTAGCCATAATACAACAGAATTGCTTTCTCAAGGAGAACCAGATTTTTCCAGATCCCCAAGATCAATTTGATCCTTGAGGAAAGAGAAACTTAGAAAGAAAAACTTCTTTCCATCTTCCAAAGGGGTAATGAAAGTCTAGAATAACTTTTAACATCTTCATTGTAGCCTTCAGAATGCAATCCTTTTTGAGCAGCTTCACTGCTCCCAAAAGCTGAGCACTGCTCTTGGAGTCGACAAGAGAATTACAGTGCTTAGAAATAAGGACACATTTATCTCAAGGCAGTCTCATGCATGAGGTTTCTGACGATAAGGCAGCTACTTAAAAAATTTAGGTGCTTCTTATTTTTCCAAGCTCAACCACTATATTTATGTTTGTATTCATCCAGTAGTCCAGTGGTTCTCGAACTTTTCTAGCTCGCACCTCCCCTGATCCTTGTGGCCATTGGCCACAGCTCCCCATTACATCACCTCACCTCAGTTACCCCCAAAATGGGGATGAAGGTGTTATAATTATACACTAGAAACAAGGCTGCCAGCACTCTGAGGCTGCAATCCTAACCACACTTACGGGAGAGTAAGCCCCATTGAACAAAATAGGACTTACTTTTGAGTAGGCCTGGTTAGGAGTTTGTTAGCAGCACACCTGGAAGGTTTTTGAAAGGGAGGTGATGAATCTGCTGGGGGAGGGGAAGACTTTGTTTTGTGTGTATCTGCTAATTGCAAACTGAGACCTAGAGACTGTTTGACTGGAATCCTAACCCCACTTTCCTGCGAGTAAGTCCCATTGAACACAATAGGACTTACTTCTGAGTAGACCTAGCTAGGATTGTACCTTTTGTCTTACAATAGCAGCCAACAGAGTACCCTACCCCCCAAAAGGAGGCAGGAGAAAAAAAGGGGACTGGCTAAAAAGGAATGGGGATTTTTATTTTTAAACAATTTTTGGAGACAAAGCCATCAAGAGTGGCTTTTTTTCTTTTTTGAAGGGGGAGGAAAAAGAGAAAGGTGAAGATCCTGGGTTAAGCTGACACAGACCCCAAGCCTATGTAGGTCTACTCAGAAGTAAGCCTCATTTGAGCCAATGGGGCTTACTCCCAGGAAAGTGTGGAAAGGACTGCAGCCACACCCAGCAAGATTACAACTCACCCCAAAGTAGATGAGGGCTGCTCACACACATACACCCAACACGCAGATGCCACCCCTGTTTCCCCCCAGGCAAGATGGAGGGATGCAGGCTGGGGCATTTGGACACCTCCCCACTAGGAGCAGGCTGGCTCCTTCCTTCCCAAGCAGAGGAAAGCACTGCACTGCCTGTACATACTCTTCCAGTTTGAAGCCTGCCAGGAGCACACCCTGTGCTGATGAGGTGCAGCACCTCCGCACTCTTCTCTCCTCCAGCCTTGACCAATCCCAGGATGCCCAGGTTGAGGGGCACACTGGGAAATGTAGTCCTTGGGGCAAGGTTACACATGGAGAGAGCTCCATGATGAGATGCGGCACCTCTGCCTGCACAGTCAGCCTTCTCTCCCACCTCCCCCCACCATGTTTCACACGCCCTCCCAGCCTCACACTGCCCCACCCACCTTGTTCACAGCTGTAGAAAAGCAGCAAGTCAGGAGGCAGCCAGTGCAGCTGAGCAGAGCAAAGCAGAGCAGCCCAGCCTTTCTCCCCAAGATGCCTGGTGACACCCCTGGAGGCTAACCATGCCTCACTAGGGAGGCGGGATGCACAGATTGAATACCTCAGCAGTAGTCTAATACAATTAAAAACTACAATTTGTTACTTGCATGAATATCTAATAAAGCACATTTTTTACTAAGTTGCTTAATTACTTGTCAAGCCCTTGAACATAGAATACTGGCTTGCCGAAAGAAATGAGAGTTAAATTATTCATAAGACCAACCTGTTCACTGATGGGCAGTGTGCAAAACACTGAACTAAATGATAAAGCCAGAAATTCAGAAAAATGTGTCTTTAGGTTGTTCAGCAATATAAACAGAAAAGGATAAAATGGAACAGTAGTCAATGTATCAGTTCGACTTGCGTACGTATGTAGTGAACTTTGAGAAATATGTGAATTTACTCTTTAAATAAACTATACTCCTATCACCAGTCTCCTATTTACTATATATACACACATAATCACCCCACCTTCCCATACTAAGGGCTCTGAGAAGATAACACTATTATACACCCTGAAGAGACATTTAAAGCACATATTAAAAGGAATATACTTATTGAAGTGTAGGGAGAAAAGTCTTAATGAAAAAAGGAATACCCTTAAATTTCCAAAATGCCTGAAATGTAGATCTACATTTTCCAATTAAGCTACACAGTCATAAATATTTTTGACATTTTATTAGAGAGCCTATGGCAATATAAGCTATATTTCTTACTGTTTGCAGACTAGAGATTCTCATAAAAGTTTCACCTGGTCATGAATTTTAAGACTCAGAACCATTGACTAATAATTTAAACAGATTTTTTTTTCCACTCATATCCTTCCAAGTTTTATATTTAAAAATGTAAAAGTGGCATTAAATAAAGCATCAGGCATCAATATGGAAATCTTAATAACTTGCATGTATTATTTTGATGATTTCTATATTAATGTAACAAGCAGCAGCCTTACATTCTGCATTTGTTCTACAATAATGTGAAAAACAGCAATTGGCGGGGGAAAGAAAAACAAAATATTGTTTCTGAGTTTATATTAAGTAAGAATGTAGTAAAACCAAGAAATAAAAATACATGCTTCAATTTAATAAATATATATTTTTAAGCCAACTATCATCACCTCACCCCGATTATGTAGTTAGAAACAAGCAAGGCATCTTGTCTCATAGCCAGATAAATGTAAACTATAAGCTACAGCATAAAAAAGATGTTTTTAAAAATAATCAAGTAACGTATGGTTACTACCTCTCAGCCACACACATTTTCCAGCCATGACATAGCTGAAAAAACACTTTAATATTTTGGCTTAAACTGTAGTTACAATGCATTTTGAAAACTATGCTAATTTATTCACAAGGGCTTCCCCCCCCCCGCCTCCTCTACCAATATGATTTGGACAGAAAAGGAATGCAAAAAAGCAGGATCATGACCTAGAAAAAGAAGCTCCTATAAAATAGTCAGGCATCAGTATATTTTGGGAAAACAAAATTGCTTTGCTTTCTCATATTAACAGGCTTGTTCCTTTGATGACATAAAACAGGATTGTTTTATAGTGTCTACAGCTGAAGGACAAAGAAATGAACATTCCTGAACCTTTAAAATCAATAATCAGTAAAAGGAAACTTACCAGAAGTGACACAGGATGAACATATGCCCTTAATGCAAATAAGACACCTGAACACAAGAGCCCAGAATCAATGGGAACCATCTACATAAACAGTACATCACGGTGATGACAGGCATGTTTATTTCTAGAAAGGCACTTATTACAACATGGGGGGGGGGGAAGAACTAATATCCTGTTAATCCACATAGCTGAGAAGTCTATCATGCTCTACAGCCCTTCTGCGTTCTCTTTAGGAAAAATGAAAGCTATTTTCTCCAGTGCCTCACTGAGCACAATCGAAGGACATAAAGCCAGAAAGATACAGATAAACTATTATTCTGCTTCAGCCCAATGCATGCACAACAAACAAAATTTAACAACATTTTCTTCTTCTGCTATGTTGGTCTATTAAATCATCCTCCCTAGCCAATGCTAGTGCTGCAGTAACTTCCTGCACTGCATCATTCACCTACCTCTGACTTCATTGTTCCACAGGCCATGAAAAAATAATATCAAACATCCAGGTGGAGCTATGTCACAGTTTCCCTTTGCAGTGTATACGGAAGAAAAACATTACGGGGGGGGGGGGAAGCTACTAGGTCCTGTAGGAAAATGCAGCTCGGTCAGTGCCTTGTCATGGAGCAGAGTGCAGGTCTCCGTGCTGATAGATGTTCTGTACTGATCAGCAAATTTGCCTAATGCTGTTATGATGTGCTGAACTTCTTCCTTCTCTGCTCAGCAGCTTTCACAACCACCGTAACCCAAGTAATACCCAACGTCCATGGTGCTTCTGACTGTTAAGCAATCTCATTGGAAGGTCAGTGGCCTTTCCCAGCTTATGAGAGACGAGAAGGAGATCGTGTAATGTGAATGTCTCTGACTACAAACACATCAAGACAAATGCATGCACTACCCTGATAGTACAACTAGCAAATATGCATATAGACTAATAAAGACATACTAAAGCCTCAAATAAGACATTTTCCTGCAACTTAAAGCAGCTATAAAATCTAAAGAGTGTGACAAAAGATCAACTGATTAAATACTTCAGATTTTGCTTTTCAGACACGGTGTATACGAAAAGGTGTTGGAAAGCAAAACAAAAATCATTTGGACACGGCGCACAAAACACACACAATATGCCACGGCACTGCAAACAGGACTCCCAACAAAAGCCTCATATGTGGTATAAAAAAAGTACATTCAAGTACCTCTCATACTATTAAGAATTCACTTGTGAATGTTTTAATATGCAGTAAAATGTGCTATGTTCTCACCCATGTATGATATACATTCCTATTACAGACACAACTGAATTAACCTACAAATGTAAAAACACCTCAAAATAGCAGTACAATGATTTTTATTTGTTTTTCATGCTATTCTTTTGGATCCCAGATACTCTAGTGAGGCAACAGGGCACACCTTTGATAATTCAGAAGTTGATACGGATTAGGTATCTGCCATTCTTGTATCTTATCTCCAGGTGTTAACCATACTTCAGGCACAAATGCTTATCCTTTACTCTAAAAGATTAACTAAAATCTCACTATATAGCCCCAAATATAACATGCTATAAATGTGATATAAAGTCAGGCAGGATTACCATTACTGCTGCAGGGTTTGTTGATAGTCAAGGATTTAGGTTTAAATCACATCTGTGGTATGCAAACTGTTGAAAAAAATACATCAGGAATCCAAATGCACATATATAAAATAGCCAGGAATTGCATGGTACAACAATGACATCATAAAATTCATAAAACATAAAAACACTAAAATATCAGTAATAAAATAAAAGCTGTAGACAACAATACAAAGAATTATTTTAGTCTGCTAATAGGACAAAAGTAGCTCAGAGTAACCAAATCTATACCAATTTATTGCTAATTTATGTTTTTTAAATCTGTTTTTACATGTTGTTAGCCGCCCTGGGTCCCTTTTAGGGAGAAGGGCGGGATACAAATAAAGTTGTTTATTAATTATAATTATAATTATAATTATAATTATAATTATACACAGTAATTAAAAATATGTAGGTGGTGGCACAGAAATCACAACTTGCTTACACATTACCACTGTGATGCGACATATTTGTCACCTTCTTGCTTATACATTAGTCAGTGAAGAAACGAGTGGTCCCTCCTTATCCGCAGGCTTGGCATTCTCAGATGCCGACCCATGGCAGGATGGTCTCAGAACACCTCCCAGACGCAACCGGAAGGCATTCCCTGTTCATGCTAGCAACTTCCAGTCGTGTCTAGGAGGTGTTCCGAAAAGCTGGGTGGACTCCCCTGTGCTGTGTGTCTCTCTCTCATACTGTATTATCACACTGTATTAGTGACTCTATTGTCCCTTCGCTTACATGTCATACCCCATTATTTTATGCAGCACCATCAGTGTACCTAATGCTTTGCATAGAGTTAGAAAGAAAAAAAAAGACAGGTCCCTGTCTCAAGGTGCTTACAATCCAGAAACTGACATAAGGAAGACAACAGGGATGGAGATGAGGTGAAACAAGGGTAGCATATGCAATTCTTTTAATTTCATGTACATAACAGGAAGAAATGGGAACTTTTAGATACAGTGATACAGTGACAAACTTTTTTTTTTAGAAAAGGTGGCTTTTCAGGTGGGATATGAAGGTTATGAAAAAGGGAACATCCTGCAAGTGTTCAGGGAAGGTGTTATAGATATAAGGTGCAGCAAAGGACATGTTTGAGGGAGCAGAAAACCTTCTGATGATTGAAGGTGGTGAATCAAAAATCTGAAAGAGTGGTGGTCATAGATAGGAATGTAGTGGGAAATGAGAGCTGAGAGGTAAGGAGAGACAAGGCCATGGAGGAGTGAATGCAATGACAAGGAGCTCGTGCTGGATCCAGAAGTGGATATAAACCCAGTGAAGGATTTCAAGTGGGGTGAGATGTCTATGCAATAAGCAAAATGAATGACCTTGGATGCAGAGTGTTGGAGACAGCCAGCAAAATACCACTCAGGAAGCTGGAGCTGTTAAGCTGAGAGACTACCAGAGCATAGTCTAGAAAAGAGAGACTGGTCTAGAAAAGAGAGACATAGTCTAGAAAACGTCTAGTTTTGCAGAGAGGATAGAGAAGAAAGGTGGATTCCTGCAATATCGTAGAGGGAGAAATGACATGCTTTGAGGACAGATCCAATTGTGATGAAACAAAGGTGAGAAAGGAGTCAAAGATAAAACCAAAACTATATGCATGTTCTATGGAGAGGATGATGACATTGTCGGTAGATAAGAGAGTCTGCAAGGGGAGGGGGCATGGGAAAACAATGAGTTCCATCTTGGACACATTGAGGCTTGAGATGGCAATGTAGCATTGAAGTTGAAATCAGGTCATTTCTGATATAGAATTGGATGGACGAAAACTGTGTATAGAGCAGTGATTTTCAACCTTTTTCATCTCATGACACACTGATGAGGCACTAATATTGTCAAGGCACACCATCAGTTTTTTGACAATTGACAAGGCACACTGCACTGACAGCAAGGGCTCACATTCCCCAGTGGCCCTACTAACAAATGATCCTCCTCCAAACTCCCACAGCACACCTGCAGACCATCCACGGCACACCAGTGTGCCACAGCACAGTAGTTGAAAATGGTTGGTATAAAGGTATACGTGGATATCACCTTCATATGGTGGTACTGAAAACTATGAGATTTGAGGAGGTCACCCAGTGACAGTGTGGAAATTAGAATAGCAAGGAGTCAAGAACAGACCCCACAGAACACCTGTGAAGAGAGAAAAAGAGGAAGAGAATCTTCTCAATGTTATTAATGTAGTGTAACCTGGCTAGGTTTGAAACAACAATCTATGATAAATCAAAAGTCACCACCATCATCAGGTGTGGTGTAGGGAGCACAGTGTAGAGCAGGGGTGTAAAACTCATTTCATACCGAGGACCATATAGCATTCATGATGCCTGCTGAGAGTTGGAAGTGATGTCATTAGGCAAGAAGTGATGTCATTAAACAGGTTATAACCAAAAATAAACACTTTTTGCTCACTTAGGAACTCATTAGCTGCAAATAACAAAAAAGAAAATATATGAATCTTGATCATGTTTCAAGATATGGGAGAGCCCAATTTTCACGTGGGCTGCCCTTTCAAGCAGTAACACTTCAGCACTACTCAGTTGCTGAAAGCTTGAGGACCGTATAAAAAGCTTCCGCGGGCCACATCCAGCCCCCGGGCCTTATGCTTGACACCCCTAGAGGATCTATCAGAGAGAAATATTTATAAACTGTAACAAATGTAACTCAGATTGCCTATATTTGCACTAAAAGTCATGTGTCTCTACATCTCTCAGTCTTCAAAAGCTACCCTAGTTGACTGAGACTGTCCTGGAAAAGAATCTCTAATTGTTAATGTCTTGACTGCTGCCCGAGGGCAGATATTGCTGCCGAAATGGCCCCTACTGACTGAGGAGTTAAGTCAGATAGAGGTTAAAAAAGAAGATGTTTCAGACCTCATTGATAAATTAAAAATCAATAAGTCACCGGGCCCTGATGGCATCCACCCAAGGGTTATTAAGGAATTGAAGAATGAAGTTGCTGATCTCTTGACTAAGGTATGCAACTTGTTCCTCAAAACGGCCATGGTGCCAGAAGATTGGAGGATAGCAAATGTCACGCCTATCTTTAAAAAGGGAAAGAGGGGGGACCCGGGAAACTATAGGCCGGTCAGCCTAACATCTATACCAGGTAAGATGGTGGAATGCCTCATCAAAGATAGGATCTCAAAACACATAGACCAGGGGTGCTCAACACGTCGATCCCGAGCTACTGGTCGATCGCGAGGCAAAATGAGTCGATCACGGAGCCCTTAGTCTACTCTATAGACTAAGGGCTCCCCGATCGACTCATTTTGCCTTTAGCTGCTAAAGGGTTGGGCTTGACTTTGCAGGACAGCCCTCACTAATCGATTGCAGAGCTCTAGCTAGACCTCTCCCAACCAGGCCACGTGGGAGCGGAGAGGTTGCTTCGGGGGCAGCAGGCAGGCTGCGGATTTCTGCCCCGAGGTACGTGTGGGAAGGAGCCTGGCTGGGGCTGCAGTGCTAGCCACTTACACAGGAGTAAGCCCTGTTGGCTCTAATGGGACTTTCTTCTGAGTAGACATGCCTAGGATGGGGCTCTGAGGCTGCAAGCTTGTCCACACTTTCCTGGGAGGAAGCCCCACTGGCTCTAATGGGGCTTACTTCTGAGTAGACATGCATAGGATGAGGCTCTGGCTTCGTGGAACTAAAACTGAGCCACATATTCAATTCAGTCCCAATGGAACTGCGAGGTTGTTTTGTACCATCACTTCACACTTCCCTGGAGGTGAATCCTTTGAACACAGATTTACTTCTGAGTAAACATGCAGAAAACTGTACTGTTAATCACTTTTTCCCTCCTATAACTTTTTCTTTGTATCCCCCTGTGCATCTGTTTGCTAAATGCAGACACTTTATGCATCTGATAAAATGGGCTTTGGAGCCCAATCCCATGCATCCCATGTACTCAGAAGTACATCTCATTATAATCAATGGGACTTGCTCCCAGGAAAGTATGGATAGGATTGCAGCCCTACAACACAGTCCTATGCTTGTTCTACCCTGAATTAAATTCCATTATAGGCAATGGTGCTTACTCCCAGGTAAATGTGCATAGGATCAATCCTATGCCTGTCTACTCAGAAGTAAGTCCCATTATAGTCAATGGTTCTTACACCCAGGTAACTGTAGTGGAGCTAAACAAGGGTTGGGCTTGACTTTGCAGGGAAGGCTTGGAGCAGAACTTCGGTTGTGCCTTGGAGAACCTGAGGAGCATCTCCAGAAGGGCTTGGGAGCAGCCTGGGACTGTCTGGAGAAGTTGCTTGGGGGCACTCAGAAGTGCCGCTGATGCAGGGTGGTGGCAGCCTCCGGATGGGGAAGTTCAGCAGCAATTGAGAGATGCAGGCTGCGGTCCTCTCCTCACTTACCCGGGAGTAAGCCCCATTGACTAGCATGGGACTTACTCCTGAGGAGACAGGCTTAGGCTTGAGCACACAAGCTGCAATCCTCTCCACACTTACCCGGGAGTAAGCCCCATTGACTAGCATGGAGCTTGCTTCTGAGGGGACATGCAAAAGATTGGGATCTAAAGCAGGGGTGCTCAAACTTTCAACTTTAGGGATGCTGGACCTTTAACAAGTGTATAGAAGAAAGAATTTCAGCAGCTGCAACTTGTCATCCCACAGATGACAAGCTGCACCTGCTGAAATTCTCTCCTACACAATTTTAAAGGTCCACGATCCCTAAAGTTGAAAGTTTGAGCATCCTTGCTCTAAAGCTCCTATCCACACTTACTGGAGAGTAGTCCCCATTGACTAGCATGGTACTTACTTCTGAGTAGACACCATAGGGTTGGGCTCTGAGGTTGCAATTCTATCCACATTTACACAGGAGTAAGCCCCAATGACTATAATGGGATTTAAAAAAAACTCTGGTAGATCTCCGGGCCTTGCTGGGTTTCAAAGTAGCTCTTGAGCCAAAAAAGTGTGAGCACCCCTGACATAGACGAACAGGCCTTGCTGAGGGAGAAACAGCATGGCTTCTGTAAGGGTAAGTCTTGCCTCACAAACCTTATAGAATTCTTTGAAAAGGTCAACAGGCATGTGGATGTGGGAGAACCCGTGGACATTATATATCTGGACTTTCAGAAGGCGTTTGACACGGTCCCTCACCAAAGGCTACTGAAAAAACTCCACAGTCAGGGAATTAGAGGACAGGTCCTCTCATGGATTGAGAACTGGTTGGAGGCCAGGAAGCAGAGAGTGGGTGTCAATGGGCAATTTTCACAATGGAGAGAGGTGAAAAGCGGTGTGCCCCAAGGATCTGTCCTGGGACCGGTGCTTTTCAACCTCTTCATAAATGACCTGGAGACAGGGGTGAGCAGTGAAATGGCTAAGTTTGCAGACGACACCAAACTTTTCTGAGTGGTGAAGACCAGAAGTGATTGTGAGGAGCTCCAGAAGGATCTCTCCAGACTGGCAGAATGGGCAGCAAAATGGCAGATGCGCTTCAATGTCAGTAAGTGTAAAGTCATGCACACTGGGGCAAAAAATCAAAACTTTAGATATAGGCTGATGGGTTCTGAGCTGTCTGTGACAGATCAGGAGAGAGATCTTGGGGTGGTGGTGGACAGGTCAATGAAAGTGTCGACCCAATGTGCGGTGGTAGTGAAGAAGGCCAATTCTATGCTTGGGATCATTAGGAAGGGTATTGAGAACAAAACAGCTAGTATTATAATGCCGTTGTACAAATCTATGGTAAGGCCACACCTGGAGTATTGTGTCCAGTTCTGGTCGCTGCATCTCAAAAAAGACATAGTGGAAACAGAAAAGGTGCAAAAGAGAGCGACTAAGATGATTACGGGGCTGGGGCACCTTCCTTATGACGAAAGGCTACGGCGTTTGGGCCTCTTCAGCCTAGAAAAGAGACGCTTGAGGGGGGACATGATTGAGACATACAAAATTATGCAGGGAATGGACAGAGTGGATAGGGAGATGCTCTTTACACTCTCACATAACACCAGAACCAGGGGACATCCACTAAAATTGAGTGTTGGGAGAGTTAGAACAGACAAAAGAAAATATTTCTTTACTCAGCGTGTGGTCAGTCTGTGGAACTCCTTGCCACAGGATGTGGTGATGGCGTCTAGCCTGGACGCCTTTAAAAGGGGATTGGACAAGTTTCTGGAGGAAAAATCCATTATGGGGTACAAGCCATGATGTGTATGCGCAACCTCCTGATTTTAGAAATGGGTTATGTCAGAATGCCAGATGCAAGGGAGGGCACCAGGATGAGGTCTCTTGTTATCTGGTGTGCTCCCTGGGGCATTTGGTGGGCCGCTGTGAGATACAGGAAGCTGGACTAGATGGGCCTATGGCCTGATCCAGTGGGGCTGTTTTTAAGTTCTTATGACCAGGTCCCTGCCCCCAAAATTGCTTTTATAAAAAGGAACCCATGACAATTGTTTGTAAAAATAGAAACAGCAAAGAGGGAAACAGTTATTTGAAGTTACATGGTAAGTATTCAAGAGACTATATGGAAGCAAATGCTAACAATGCAAATGTTGGGGAAAAATATTTCATTACTTTTTAGGAGTAATATATGCAAGGCCCAGATACATAGTTATCCTGGATCACATAATTTTGTGATCCACCTCAATAAAAGTGTATTTCTTGTATGGAAAGTAGCCTGCCAACTCAGGAGGACTAGCTGATATGGCCCCAGTATATATTATGCTATTCACTGATGTGGAACTCTTTTTGTTTAGCACACACTCTCATCACAGCATATGAATTGACCTTTAAACTCTCTAGTAAAATTGCCTTGAAAATGTTCAAAAGCTGTCTGCTAGAAAGCACATCATCAATTACAAGTGAGGAATTCAAGCTCAAACAGACCTTTATTGGCATAAAAAGTGAGGAATTAAATTTGAAAACGACCATCATTACCAATGTACGAGTAATTTGTACTTGTATGTTTTTGTATATGGGTACAAGCAACACTGTCCTTGGAAGCCATCAATGGTGGCTTTTTTTTCAGAGAACACCTGTTGAGTAGGAAGTGTCTACCATACAACATTTTTACGATCTAGAAAGATCTTTTGCATGCATCACAGATATCTTAGAGCTTTTCTCCTTTAATGCTGAGCATATTTGCATAGAAATACAGCCATTATTTCATAAATGTTCATTTATTCCTGCTGCTTATTACTTGACCTGAAGCCTCCTAAACTGCTTTCCCCACGACATTAAGTAAGCTTCATATTTATCATCTTGATGTCACAAGGACAATTTTGACCTTCAGGTGAAAGAATTTCCATATTGATTTTATATTGTAGCATGCAGACACTGGAGCTTACACTTGTCTGCAAGCATAACAAAACAAGCATAGCAGGGAACTTAAGCACTTAATAACAACCCTAAAGCAAAACCTTTTAATAGAAGTACCATCGGGTGCCAACCATGATTTAAATGGTAACAGCAATTCTTTTGCTTAAATTTCTAGTATGAACTCTCTTATTAATCACTTGTCTGTCTGCAGGGCCTCCAAGAGGAATTTTTTTAGACGGTTATTGAGCCCCTTCCCAAAGAAGGAGGGGAGTGGAAAGCACAGCAGTGGAGGCTGGTAACAAGGGTGGGCAGAAGAGGCGTAGGGAGGGCATAAAAGGGCAAAGGGAGATTGATAACAGCCAGAAATGTCTTTGGAGCCCAGGTCTACTGGGCTTACCAATACAGAGCCCAGATCTACCTGCCCATGCAATGTCAGCAGCTAGATACAGTAATATGGAAAACGAAATTTACTCCTAAGTCTAAAATCTTTTAAATATTGAAAATCATTGCAGAAAATTAGCATCATAGTATTTAGGTTCACACTAAAATGGAAAGTGTCCTGCGCATATGAAAACTTACTTCTGTAGCAGCTGTTCCCCTGAGCTCAGATACACTCCTTCATGGCAAACAATTACACACCAAAGAGCTACTGTAGTAGGCCGGTTTCCTCCCAGATTGGACACTGTGTTAAGCACTGTCAAGTATTCATTCCATGGCCCAGCAGATATGGCTTTCAGTAACAGCAGCAGCAGCTGCCGCACACCCAGAATCCTAGGCAGGCAGTGAATCCAGTTGAGATAGAAAGATATAAGATACCAGGAAATTTCTGGGGCCCCTCTTTGACCCTGAGCTTCGGTACAAATTACTCCCTTTACTACCCTCTTCTCATGGACCCTGTCCAACAGCAGTATCTAAGGTAAATTCCTCATTCTTGTGAGGAAAGCAGATTTAAAGAAGAACTTCTTATAACTCCTCTTTGCGCCAGGTTCTTGAATTTCTATTTAACATTTTTTTCCTTGGGAAGTGCTTTATTAAAAGAGGACGAGTTCCAAACTTTAGGATGGCACATATCTGTCTTCATTAAGCGGGACCACTCAATTTTGTGCAGTTTCTACTTTGAACTCTTTATCATGGTATGTCTTCCAGCCGCAGCATAACCATGATGCTGGGTGGTGAGAGGAGTGGTGGATTTGGGGTGTCCTTCACCCCAAGTCAGCCATCCCCCCAGGTAACGTAGATGCAGACCACATTGATCTGAGTTCTGCTCACTCAAGCGGAAAGACCCACATCCTTACTGTACCCTCCTTTTGCAATGTTTCCAAACCTGGAAGTGTGGCACTTCTAGTTCTATTTACAGAGACTGTAGCACATGAAGGAGCTCCTTCATTCATGTGGTCCCTTTCAATAAAATCAGAAGTGTTGCACTGCCAGTGTTGTGACAATCACACAAGGAGCACAGTAACAGGCTTTTTTGCCTCCTGTGCACCAAAGCCATGTCTGGCAGCATCTGCGGTTGCACTGGCCTTGATGTCTTCCTACGGAACAGTGCAATGCACAGGGCCAGCCTTGCCATGAAGTGACTTGCGGAGAACAAGTTGGAAGAGTATCACATCAACGGCAGCTCCCTTCTTCCACTAGCGGTACTGGAGGGAGGCTGAGAAAGAAAAAGAAGGCTGATGTGATTCCAAATCAATTCTCCCACACCAGCTGGTGGTTATGAAGCTATAAGTAGGGAGGAAGAAGTGATCTGGGGCCCACTCTCCTTCCTGGAGAAGTGCCTATTGGGAAGTATGCACAGCCCTGTTCATTTCAGACAGAAGCAGGATGGAGGAGGGAGGCTGCATGACAAACTCCAGCAGGTAAAGAGGGGAGGGAGTCTCTTTCACCTCTTTATCCATGGACTGCCCACTAGCCCCCACCTTCTTGCTCAGTAAACTGCCAGTCTGCTTCCCTCCCTGATCCACATGGGTGCATGCAAGCAAGTAAGTACAGGGGCAGCAAAAGGGCAGCAAAAAGCAGTAAGCTTTAGCCATTGCCTCTAAACATATATGCTTTCTATTGCACTTAGGAATACAATTCTTGTTAAGAATACTTCCCTCCTTCCTTGGATGTGCACAGTGTCACTCTGCAGAAGCTCAGTTTATAAAATATGCATAAAACCAGGTTGTACAATTTTGAGAAAAACCAAATAAAATGTTGCACTGATTTGCAGACTAATACAAACAACAGAATCAAGGTTAAAGATCACCAAGCCTCAATTCACAGCTAGCTATCTCAATACTTTAAATTAACCCTTAGTCAGTACAAACAGCACTTCTACCCCATTCTGGCTGATCTTGCATGGTGCCAGAAGGGCCTCAATTGGCTGTTCATATGCATTTTGTTCTTTGTACAAAAGTGGAGTGAAAAAACACATTTTATACACACTGTAAATCTGTGATACAATACACTTTGCCAATTAGAGATTAGAATTCAAAGCTGCTCTTGCGTACATGGGTTTCCCCAATTTACTTTCCTTCTGCATCCCTCTGCATCAACTGTTTTGAGGGTATTCCACACTGTTATTGAGGGTATTCCACACTGTTATTGAGGGTATTCCAACCTCAAGCTTTTAGATAAGCTTTAGATTAGGGTGGGACACAGCAGGAATCCTGTTGTGTGAACGAAGTTAAGATTCAAGTCAAACTTTTATGTTCCTTAAATAATTAAGGGCACAATCCTAATCAGGTCTACTCAGAAGTAAGTCCTATTTTGTTCCATGGGGCTTACTCTCAGGAAAGTGTGATTAGGATTGCAGCCTTATTGTGATAATTTATTTGTCACAGCACAACTCCATTCGCATTTATGCTGACCTGAGTATACAATTCTGTTGCTGACAAAACAGAGCTTATAAGAACATAAGAACATAAGAACAGCCCCACTGGATCAGGCCATAGGCCCATCTAGTCCAGCTTCCTGTATCTCACAGCGGCCCACCAAATGCCCCAGGGAGCACACCAGATAACAAGAGACCTCATCCTGGTGCTCTCCCCTACATCTGGCATTCTGACTTAACCCATTCCTAAAATCAGGAGGTTGCGCATACACATCATGGCTTGTACCCCATAATGGATTTTTCCTCCAGAAACTCGTCCAATCCCCTTTTAAAGGCGTCTAGGCTAGACGCCAGCACCACATCCCGTGGCAAGGAGTTCCACAGACCGACCACCCGCTGAGTAAAGAAATATTTTCTTTTGTCTGTCCTAACCCGCCCAACACTCAATTTTAGTGGATGTCCCCTGGTTCTGGTATTATGTGAGAGTGTAAAGAGCATCTCCCTATCCACTCTGTCCATCCCCTGCATAATTTTGTATGTCTCAATCATGTCCCCCCTCAAGCGTCTCTTTTCTAGGCTGAAGAGGCCCAAACGCCGTAGCCTTTCCTCATAAGGAAGGTGCCCCAGCCCCGTAATCATCTTAGTCGCTCTCTTTTGCACCTTTTCCATTTCCACTATGTCTTTTTTGAGATGCGTCGACCAGAACTGGACACAATACTCCAGGTGTGGCCTTACCATAGATTTGTACAATGGCATTATAATATTAGCCGTTTTGTTCTCAATACCCTTCCTAATGATCCCAAGCATAGAATTGGCCTTCTTCACTGCCGCCGCACATTGGGTCGACACTTTCATCGACCTGTCCACCACCACCCCAAGATCTCTCTCCTGATCTGTCACAGACAGCTCAGAACCCATCAGCCTATATGTGAGGTTTTGATTTTTTGCCCCAATGTGCATGACTTTACACTTACTGACATTGAAGCGCATCTGCCATTTTGCTGCCCATTCTGCCAGTCTGGAGAGATCCTTCTGGAGCTCCTCACAATCACTTCTGGTCTTTACCACTCGGAAAAGTTTGGTGTCATCTGCAAACTTAGCCACTTCACTGCTCAACCCTGTCTCCAGGTCATTTATGAAGAGGTTGAAAAGCACCGGTCCCAGGACAGATCCTTGGGGCACACCGCTTTTCACCTCTCTCCATTGTGAAAATTGCCCATTGACACCCACTCTCTGCTTCCTGGCCTCCAACCAGTTCTCAATCCAGGAGAGGACCTGTCCTCTAATTCCCTGACTGTGGAGTTTTTTCAGTAGCCTTTGGTGAGGGACTGTGTCAAACGCCTTCTGAAAGTCCAGATATATAATGTCCACGGGTTCTTAGAATGATTCTTAGCTTAGAATGATTAAAACAAACACACACACACACACACACACACACACACACACACACACACACACACACAATACCATGCACACCCACAGAGCAGCTACCTCCTCTTACTGTGTAAGTATAGGGCAAGTATAAACTAATCTATAATTCATTCATTCTATTTTTACCCTACCTTTTTCACCAAATGTCACCCAAGGCGGCTAACAACCAATTAAAATACATAAACAATAACATGCACATAAAACTATAAAATACACATTAAATGCCAACCAGTGGCAAGCAAAAGCATGAAGAACCAACAATCACAAAACATTAAAAACATTACTAAAAAGCGTGAGCCAGTCTGCAGCCTCATATCCTAAAACAGAGTACCAAAGTCTTCTTGGAATAAAAATGTTTTTAGGCCTCATCAGAAGGGACCCGAAGGACCTATTCTCAGTTCCAAGGGGAAGGAATTTCATAGGACAGGCGCCACCACCGAGAAGGCCCTATTTCTGGCTGCCCTCTCCCTAACCTCTCTTATTGGTGGAACCACCAAAAGAGCCATCTCAAATGACCAAAGAAAACAGACCAGACTGTATGGAACAAGGTGGTCCCTCGGATATGCTGGTCCCAAGCAGTAAAGGCCCTTTTTATAAACTGCCAGTTTAAGAAGGAATTTGCCATGCATCCTGATAAAGTGGATTGGGAAAGGGAGGTCAAGAACCCCTCTTCAGAGGTTGCTGTGCCTGGAGATGCTGGCTGGGAGACCCTTAGCCAAGGACTGTAAAGTAAATCTCCAAAGCTGTTGGATAATGTGGTAGCAGGGCCTCTGAGAGGAATGTTATCAGGGGGTGCAAAGTTTCTTTTGGGTCCCTTTGCAGAGGGGGAGGGGTGAAACAGAGTGGGGGAGAGTGGAGATGGGTGAGCAGAATGGGCAGGGAGGGGCAGAACAGGGTGGGGGGAGGGTAGAGACAGCTAAAAAGGTCTTTGGAGCCCAGGTCTATCCACCCATGTGGCATTTGCAGCTAGATACAGTAATGCAGAAAACTAAACACACTCCTCTAAATCTCTGTAAAATCTTCTGAATTTAGAAAATCATTGCAGAAAATTAGCATCATGGTATTTAGGCTCACACTAGAATGGAAAGTGTCCTGTGTGTCCCAAAACTTCCTTCTGCAGCAGCTATAGCCATGCAGCTGTGCCCCTGGGCTCCTGTACACACCTTCATGGTAAGCAGATCCACAAACCTAAGAGGCTACTGTACAGACCAGTTTCCTCCCAGATTCAACACTGTGTTAAGGAGTGTCATGTATGCATTCCTTGGCCTACATACATGGCTTGCCAGTAGCTGCAGCTGCATGCTCGTACTCGTGCCCCCAGCATCCTGTGTAGGCAACAAGTCTTAGTAGAAAGGAAAATGTAAGATCCCAGCAAATTTCTGGGCCCCCTCCTTTGGCTCCTGGGCCCCTTTTGTGACCGTGGGCCTGGGTACAAATTACCCCTCTCCTAGGCCCTGCACGAAACATTCTCCAGCTGCTTCAATTTCTTTCAGGGTTTGACATTCACAAGCTGAAATTGTCAATGACAATCAACAGTTTTGGGTCAGGATGGAGATATTCATAAGATACACATAACAGTATAAGTACCTATCTATCTCGTATCTACACTCACATGCACACACACCCATATCCATATATAAATAAAATATATACTATATCAGTATCATAATAGACAGTAGGTGGCTGTCTCCCTCCACAAAGGAAATTTGCACTACTTGGGGGGCCAAGTATCAGGAAAAATTAGGACCCACTGCCTGACTAATTTAATAGATATGGCCCATTTTCATTCCAACCTGCTTATGTTGCTTCTTCATTGGGCAATACACCTGTACTTCTCCTACTGTATCTTGAAGCTTAACTCAACACCTGCTATTCCCCCCATCTTTCACCTTATTCCACCGTTCATTCACAATAAACCCAGTAGACTTATTGATGTCATTTTACACACTTGCTTTTTCTGCTCATGCTCTTGTTTCTCCATTCACAGCATGACTCCTTGTCGTATTTTATTTACCTCCAAGTTACTCACTCATTTCCCTAGAGCAAATAAGCACACATATTTCTTATCCTCAGTTGCTAACAACTCTCAACTTGCTGGGAATGTTTCCATGTTTATATTATATCCTTGTATATTTTTTATTATTGAGAGATGCCTTGACTACAGATATTTTTTTCTGTACAAGAGATAACAAGTTCAATACACAATGAATTTTCTTTAACATCATGATTAATTTTCTTTGATTTGTTCTTTTGCAGATCTCTCACTAAGTGACAGGTAAGGGCACTTAAGTCCTGGAGATTCTACTTGAGTCATGAAAACATGAGTTTTCCACGGCTTGTGTCAACTTGACTTACATATCTAGGGCGCAAACTCGTGACTCGGGGCTCTGACTTGGCAGAGTCATGACTCATATAGACTTGAGTCATGAAGACTCATCATTTTATGCCCGTAACCCAGCTTCATAATGTGTACGTGCTAGCTTACTTTTTCCTCCGCTTCCATGTTGCTCTGAAAGACCTTGTGGGCGATCTGGAAGCCAGTATTAAAAACAGTACGCACAGCAGACTTGGTGGGAGGGAAGGTAGACTCCAGGAGGTGGAGGCTGGGGGTGGGTGGAGAGAAGATGCATGAAGCTGGGGGAGAATGAGAAGAAGTGGGGCAGCCATGACATTGGGGGGAGTGGGCTCTCTTGTCCATCTTGGAAGGATTGGGCAATTGATTGACCAAATGGATGGCCTG
This sequence comes from Tiliqua scincoides, assembly GCF_035046505.1. NCBI lineage: Eukaryota > Metazoa > Chordata > Lepidosauria > Squamata > Scincidae > Tiliqua > Tiliqua scincoides. The sequence goes on from NC_089822.1 coordinate 214,394,380, forward strand.
ATTTTTTCTCCGGTTGAGGAAAGGGAGAAGGAGCCCAATGGACAGGGGAGGGGGTTATTGTGATAGAAAAAAAAATCTGATTAGCCCAGGGAGGGGGCCAAGGAGGTGGGCAAAGCAAGGAGAGACATGATAGAAGAGGAAAAAGGAAGCCCCATTGACCAAAATGGGAATTCTGAGTAGAACTGCAAAGGATTGGGTTGTAAGCCTCGTAGAGTTACACCTGACTTGCTTTTCAAAAAGACTGACTCAAGTCAAAATGACTCAATTAAAAGACTCAGGACGAATCATAATGACACCAGTTATGAGTCAAGTGATGGAGACTCAAGACTCGGTGACTTGGTGCAGTGACTCCAGCACATCCCTGCTAAGTGACCATAGCACACTCTGTAGGAGCAGGGATACTTTCATGATCATTGGCCATGAACATTTGGAGATAATTTAAAATACAACCACCAAGTGAACGGAACCTCCTAGTATAGATACATTTGAGGCATAAAAATCAGACAAGGAGGAATATAACCAACTAAAGCAGAATTAGTTAAGGAGAATTATAATCTCAAAACAACATGGCTGAATGATAATCTCACTGCAACATCACTTTTTTTTAAGTAAATGTCAAAGCTGAATGAAGATATTTTAAAAGTAGGAAACTTTTGTTCTATTATAATGTTATTTTAAATTAGTTTTACAGCCATTCTACCAAGTGACTGCAGATATATAATTATTCTGTCAGATAAAGCCAAGAGACTATTGAAGCGTTATTGAATAAATGTGTTTTTTATTGGTATAGAATTTATCTTTGGATATCATACGAATGTAAGAACTGGCTTGTTGAATCAGACTACAGAAACATCTAGTCCAGTACATCTAGTCCAATTTATTTCCAAATGTGGCCAGCTGGATGGGAAATGCAGACAACCATCCCATCCCCTGACCTCACACCTGGGGATCCCAGATAACTTGCCACAGTCAAGTCTACAGTTTTCTTTTCATCAGTTTATCTTTTACAGACGTAGAGTCCAATCCTATTCTCCCCCCCCCCCCCCACTGCCAATGCAGTGGCAGCAGAATGGCTAGTGCTGCATCCTGGGGGGGGGGGGCTGTTCCAGAGATCTCCTCTAGTTAAGGGAAAATTATTCCAAACATATTAATGAATGAAAATCATTCCCCGACCCCAGGGTAAGCCTCTGCAGCCTAGGGGAGTGTCCCCCTACCCTCAACACCATTTCATCCTCCCCTGGCACCGATCCGCACTCCACCACCTCCTGCCTTCCTTGCCATCTTACCACGATCAGTGGACAGCTCTGGATCTACTAGCATGGCATGAAAGCCTCACAAATATCCTGGCAGCACACTACTCAGTGCCCTGCCTGAGCACCTTTTATGGCTGGCACTGATTGCTTCATGGGAGTCAGCACCAGAGGAAGAGGCACACCAACAACGGCTACACACTTTAGGATTGGGCCGTTAGTACTCCATTACCATTTATCGGGATTGGGAACTTGACTTGGAATCGAGTTGTGAAAATGTGCGTTTTTCACTGACTCATGGGCTTGTGAGTCGCGCACACAGAAGTGTCAGGAAAAACACTTGAGTCAGAGGCTCCCTGACTCAGCACTTGTTCCCATGTGTGCAGACTTGAGTCTGTGTGTGAGTGTGCTTCCTTACTATTTTCATAGCATGAAACATCTCATAGGGCCTTCATTCAGCCCAGGTGAGCAGCAAGGAAGTTCCAGCCACAAGGCAGGGAAGAGTTAATGTTTGCTTTTGCATGGCGGAGGCAGGAGGCAGGACTGGGCTTTCTTATTTACTTATGTTTGTTTATATCCTGCCTTTCTACCCCAGAGGAGGAGGCTTACAAATAAAACAATTTATTTATTTATTTAGGATAGTTTTATTTGTAAGATTGTTTTATTTGTGTGTGTACAGGTTGAGCCTCATTATCTGCATGGGTTCTGTTCCAAGCACTCACGTGGATGGCAAAAAATTCACTATAGCAAATCAATTTAAAAAACAAAGTCTCTTTCCTTTGGTGATTTAAAAACAGCCTTGCTGACCTTTGTGATGTAAGATAGTCAAGATTAAGACGACAATCCATCAATCAGTCTTCCTCCAAGCTAGCCCCTCCCTTCACCAATGCAAAGCGATCACCTTTCTTTCACATGCTCAGGGGCAAGGGAGGGGTCCGCTAGAGAGAAAAGGATTGATGGATAGTCAGCCAGTTGCCCTCTCTCTCTCTCATTAACAAAGCTATTTTAAAGAACTGTTCAGTTTTTCAAAATGATTTTAAAGGGATGCATTTTTCCACTCCTCCAGGGACCAGCACATTCCTTCCCATTTGCAGGGGCCATTCATGTTGAGTCAAATCCGTGTATAAAAAAATCTGTGTATAAATAGGCTGGACCTGTATATAGCATTTAAAACAACGAAGCACAGTAAAATTCCACAGGGAATTCCATAAGACAGACTGCCACCACTGAGATGTCCCTATTTCTTGCTGCCATCCCCCATCCCTCTGCTGGTGGTGGCACAGTTAGAAGGACCCTCTCTGATGACCTGAGAAGACAGGTTGGATTGTATGGAAGAAGGTAGTCTCTCAAACACCCTGGACAGAGCCGTATAGGGCTTTAAAAGTCAAAACTAGCGTTTTGAATTCAGCCCAGAAACGAACTGGCAGCCAGTCTAGTCGCTGAAGTAGCGGCCCGATTGAGTCAAACCGACAACCCCTGAAACCATACGGGCCATTAGCGTTCTGCACTAATTGTAGTTTCTGAACCGTCTTCAGAGGCAGTCCCACATACAGCACTTTGCAGTAATTTAATCTGGATGTCACTAGGGCAGGGGTCACCGTCGCCAGGTCTGAGCAACCCAGATATGGTCACAGCTGGTGAATCAGCCAAAGCTGAGTAAAGGCTCCCCTGGCTACAGTCGCCACCTGGGAATCAAAGAGCAGCTGTGAACCCAGGAGTCGAGTCAAGTCGTGGGGGGGGGGCAGCAGGCAGAGACTCTAGATCAGTGGTTCTCAAACTGAGGGCCAGGACCCACATGGTGGGTCGCAATCCAATTTCTGGTGGGTTGTGAGAAGCTGGCGGCAGCCATCTTGGAAGATGGCAAAAGACCTAGGCGGCACCATTTTGGAAGTGGGCAAAGCCTGGGCGTTGCCATTTTAAGCTTCCTGGCATTGAGACGTAACTAAGAGCAGCTTGCACACGTGCAAAGAAAGCAGTGTGCCGCTTTTCCCCAGAAAGCGTGCTGCTGTCTTCCAGCTGGACCTTCCTCTGCACTTGCAGGCTTCTCTCAGGGGGGCCAATCGTGGAGTGCAGGCTTGGATTGCAGGCAAAGAAGGACCGGGAGAGACGTGGACGAGCCAGCCAGGTTTCTCCCCACCAACCTTTGTCAGCTTGGCTGCCTTGATGGGTTGGGCTGCATCAGGGTTGCAAGACAGAGCAGCCCCCCCCCCCCCCGCAGCTGGACTGGGGTGGAGAGTGTAGGCAGAGACCTGAACACAGGGCTTGGGTGAGTAGAGGCAGACCCCCACGATCTCCTCTCTTGTGAGCCTGCCTTGAAAGCAGCATTGCCATCGCCACCACCCCACTGCCATTCTCGTCCTCTGCATCACAACCTCTCTCCCACTCTGAAATCGCCTGGAAGCCACGATCCTTTCCTGCCCTGGCTTGCACATCCTCTCTTCATATCTTTGCTGGGGTGAGGGGGGATCCCTGGTTGCCTGGCTGCCAAGAGAGCAGCCAGGAGGGGGAGAGGGCAAGCCTGGCATGTGTGTGTGGGGGGGAGAAGCACCCAGGGAGAGTGCATGCTCTCCCAACCGCTTCTCACATGTGCACCCTTTCCCTCTTCTTACTTCTCTCTTAGGCTGCAATTCTGTCTACTCTTACCTGGTAGTAAGCCCCATTGCCAATAATGGGAGTCAATTCTGAGTAGACATGCTTAGGCTTGGGGGAGATGAGGGGAAGCGTCCCTGCTTATCTTCCTTCTGAGGGGAATACTACTGTTGTTATTTCCTTTATTTACAAAAGCTCAAGCTACTTGTATTGAGGTGCATGAGTAGGGTGCACTTGTTTCTGACTAGTGCTGAGCACAGTATCAATCACCACATCAATGTTTGTTAGTTTCAAGCGCAATACAAGAAGTAGCTTGAGATTTTGTAAATAAAGACAGAAATAAAAACAGTAGTAAATAAATACACAAATATTTTGTTCCAGATGTAGTTTTATTTTTTGCTTGATAGCAATGGTAGTGAGGGCAGGGAGAACTGGAAGAAGCTTCTGAGCTGGAATACTGTCTCTTGTCATTTACAGTTTGAGTTTCTAGGCAAGAACTTCCTACTTGATGACATCACTTCTGGCTCTGACATCAGTGATGTCACTTCCTGTTTGATGATGTCATTTCTGGCAATGACATCACTTCCAGGTTGCTGACATAACTTCCGGTGGGCCCCAGACAGATTGTCATTCTCAGAAGTGGGTCCCGGGCTAAAAAGGGTGAGAACCACTGCTCTAGATTCAAGTCTCACTGCACTGGGTTTTCCCATTCCTGCCATTTATAAATTATTGCTGCACGGACTGCACCACTAGACCTAACCTTCTATACAGTTCTGTATGTAGATGTGGCATGCCACCACTTTCCATCTAGGCCAGGGGTCTCCAAACCCTGGCCCAGGGGCCAGAAGTGGCCCACGGCAAGCCTCTATCTGGCCCATGGCCAGCCTCTTGTCCCCTGAAATCCTCTGGCCCACTCTACTGAACATGACCAGAGCTGTGCTCTGATTGCATCAAGAGTGTTCTGAGGGCCAGAGAGGCTAAGTAAATGAGCCCACTCATTTATTTATTCATTCATCTAAGTTCTATCTATAATTTATTTATTTAAATTTTATATTTAAATTTTCTTCCGGCCCTCAGCACTGCACCAGATATTTCATGTGGTCCTCTGAACAAAAAGATTGGAGACCCCTGATCTAGGCAAAAAGACTATCAGAAAAAGTAGAAAATTCTTTTTCCATAAAAGACATTGTTCATGAATGCTTTGCAACCTGTAACTCCGCAGGATGGAGATAAAATGAGGAGGCAATCCTGCTATATTAGTAAGTATATATATTTTGTTTCTTTGGAAGAACTGCCAGAGCTCTATAAATGTAAAAAAAAAAAAAAGCATCACCAAAAATGACAAGGATTTTGAGATTTATTGCCTTGCACCATTAAATCTCAGACACAATTTTACATACGCTTTCAAAGGACAATTTTTCATCTCAATTTTATACCCATTTTTCATTTCAATTTTATACACAGGTTGGTTAGCAACCTTCAGTCTCGAAAGACTATGGTATAAGCCTACAGCACCTGGTATTCCCTGGCGGTCTCCCATCCAAGTACTAACCAGGCCTGACCCTGCTTAGCTTCCAAGATCAGACAAGATCAGGCATGTGCAGGGTAACAGTTGGACCTAAAAAAACTAATATATTTATCAGAAACAAGAAGAAAAGAACTAGATATGATTTCTCTGTATGCCAGTAGAAAAATGGTCACAACAGCAGCAACAAAAAGGGTTTGGAAGTAAAAATCCCTGATGATCTTACTATTTCACCCTAGATATTTATAGCCTCCAAGAAAGGCTTCTGTAGACTGCTGCTGCAAGAGCCATTGCCCTGGGATGCTTTGATGAGGATCTTTGAAATCAGGAACATAGCAGAAAGGCCAGATGGCATGGCTGACAGGGCATTTTGTAGATTGTTTGTCTTTGTATCTGATTTCCCTGCAAACAATGGGAAATTGGTTTTCCCATCCCCAGCAACTTCTTTCAACTCTTTTCTTCTCCATCCCCAGCAACTTCTTTCAAAAAGGCATACCTACTCACTGTAATGTAACCAGAATTCTGGGACTGAGAGTGTAACTGGAAAAGAATTAGCAGCATGAGGAAATTTGTTTTTTACATAACAGCCCTACTGGATCAGGCCATAGGCCCATCTAGTCCAGCTTCCTGTATCTCACAGTGGCCCCACCAGATGCCCCAGGGAGCACACCAGATAACAAGAGACCTCATCCTGGTGCCCTCCCTTGCATCTGGCATTCTGACATAGCCCATTTCTAAAATGAGGAGCTTGCACATACACATCATGGCTTGTAACCCGTAATGGATTTTTCCTCCAGAAACTTGTCTAATTCCCTTTTAAAGGCATCCAGGCCAGATGCCGTCACCACATCCTGTGGCAAGGAGTTCCACAGACCAACCACACACTGAATAAAGAACTATTTTCTTTTGTCTGTCCTAACCCGCCCAACACTCAATTTTAGTGGATGTCCCCTGGTTCTGCTGTTATGTGAGAGTGTAAAGAGCATCTCTCTATTCACCTTATCCTTCCCATGCATAATTTTGTATGTCTCAATCATGTCCCCCCTCAGGCGTCTCTTTTCTAGGCTGAAGAGGCCCAAACGCTGTAGCCTTTCCTCATAAGGAAGGTGCCCCAGCCCCGTAATCATCTTAGTCGCTCTCTTTTGCACCTTTTCCATTCCACTATATCCTTCTTGAGATCTGGCGACCAGAACTGGACACAATACGCCAGATGTGGCCTTACCATAGATTTGTACAAAGGCATTATAATATTAGCTGTTTTGTTCTCAATACCTTTTCTAATGATCCCAAGCATAGAATTGGCCTTCTTTACTGCCGCCTCACATTGGGTCGACACTTATAGAGTATTCTCCTCCAGATAGTCTCATTTGGCAAATTGTGAAAAGGTTACTTCCAGGTTCTAGATTACTTCCTACATTATTTCATGTTATGTTGGCAACCTTCAGTCTCGAAAGACTATGGTATAATTTCATACACCCTGATTTCATACACTCTGTCTTTCACTCTGTAATTGTTTTGAACATTGACTTTAGGTTAATCTCTTACATTTAATATCAGACACACAAATGAGATTCTGTGTAAATGCAGATAAAACATGTGCTCCCTATATTTTCCTCAATATGGGACTTGTGCTATAGGACGTTTTATCACAATACCAGTAATTTCTACTGTGTATGCTGTTCTGAAAGCATTCAACACTAATTAACCCTCTTTCCTTTGTGCACCATTATAGTAATAATATAATAATATACAGTATTTATATACCGCCTTTCTTGGTCTTTATTCAAGACTTTATTCAAGGCGGTTTACACAGGCAGGCTTATTAAATCCACGCAGGGATTTTTACAAATTGAAAGAAGGTTCTCTCTTTCAAGAACCACCACATTCAAGCTGTTACACTCCGATCTGGTTTAACATTCTGGCCTCCATCCTCCCACGCTCCGAGCAGATGGAACAGCTCAGCTGCAGCTTGCCAGCTGCTTCAAGGTCGCACGGTGCCGGTGGCCTCGAACTGGCGACCTTGTGGATGTTAATCTTCAGGCAAATGGAGGCTCTACCCTCTAGACCAGACCTCCTGCCATGATCATTACAGTTTCCTTAAAGTCATGATCATTACAGTTTCCTTAAAGAATGTTTTTTAAATTACTCCCTCAAGGCCACCAAAGAAGGCTAGCAGGAACAAGCTTCAGATTATGAACCCTAAAGCCCAGTGGTTCTCACACATTTAGGACCCACTTTTTAAAATGAGAATCTGTCAGGCCCACTGGAAGTGAAGTCATGACCGGAAGTGACATCATCAAGCAAGAAAATTTTTAACAATCCTAGGCTGCAATCCTACCCACACTTACCCAGGAGTAAGTTCCATTGACTATCATTAAAAAATATACATAGTAACTTGTTAAAAGTACAGGTCTGTAACATTTCCCCAAATGCAGTCGCATACCAGTCTAACATATTAAAGTCTAACATATTAAAAATAAAATATTGAAATGAATGGGGACCCACCTGTAGGTTGGAGGGCACCAGGATGCAGGTTTCTTGTTATCTGGTGTGCTCCCTGGGGTATTTGGTGGGCCGCTGTGAGATACAGGAAGCTGGACTAGATGAGCCTATGGCCTGATCCAGTGGGGCTGTTCTTATGTTCTTACGTTCACCTGAAATTGGCTCACAACTCACCTAGTGGGTCCCAACCCAGTTTGAGAAACACTGCTAGCCCTTTGAAAATTCCACATTTGAATTAATGTCATTTCAGAAGTCCCATTTTATTTCTTCAGTTATACAAATGTACTTTTCTCCACCTATACCTGTATTACTGTGCCCACACCTACCTCTTTCTAAAGCATTTGTGACACATGGGCTAGTCACTCATGTTGTTACCTGACCTTTAATAAGCAAGTCCTATTCTCTCTCTTTAGATAACTGTTAGGAAATATTCCATAACTTAGTGTAAGGTAGGCTGATGTTGCATTAGGTTAATTAGCTATAATCTAGGGCTTTGCTAGGACAGACAGAATAAAAACTGGAGTAGATTAATAGGAGAGCGACAAGGATGATCAGAGGGCTGGAGGAAAAGCCATAAGAAGAAAGGTTGAGGGAACTTGATATGGTAAGCCTGGAGAAGAGAAGACTGAGAGGGGATATGATAGCACTCTTCAAATACCTGAAGGGCTGTCATATAAAGAAGGGACAAATTTGTTCTCAACTGCCTCTGAAAGCAGAACTTGAAACAATAGGTACAAACTGCAAGAGAAGAGATTCCAACTGAACATCAGAAAAAATTCCTGATGGTAAGTGTGGTTCGGCAGTGGAACAGATCTGAACCTCAAATAGAATGGATGGTATAGTGGAACCTCAAATAGGATGGTTAGATAATAACACTTGTATGTGCATATTCCTACTTTGGATGTCCTGGATTTACAGCTGCATTGGGTGCCCAGAGAAAAATTTCCCCTTCCCTCATGCATCCAGCGTACCCCTTTCCCTAGGTACCCATTTGTACCCAGATGGTGCACTGGTAGTGCCAAGCTACAAACATGGGGAAAAAACAGATCCAAAGAATAAAGTAATATTCTAGGCATGTTGTTCTCTCGGAGACAGCAATGGAGCGCCAGCTCTAACCTTGTGCCTATGCCTAGTTTCCAGAATTTCTAGGCCAAACAACTGAGGCTGTCCCATTTTAAGTAGGCTACCTTCACTTCTGATCAGCTTTTCTGAGAAAAAGGCAAGAACTAAAAGCATAAGAAGAACTTGGGTTTTTCTTTAAGTAGTCATATAAGTTAGAAATAGGCTCAGTCCAAAGATGCGCAGATGTAAGCAGGCAACTACTGCAAAGTGAGCTTTTCATCATAAGAGGAACTGCATCTTCTCCTTTAAGTTTTATATACAGTTTTCCAGTTAGCTGGCATCTGAAACTGCTTTATACAAACACATTGGTTTATAAAAGGATGACAGTGGCAGTAACAAGCTGATTCTCCACAGACATCCTACATACAACATGTGAACATTAAAAGTCAAAGAGGAGCTGATAAGTGGCACCACATCTGGACTCTGAGACAACCACTGACAGTCTCTCATTACATTTTTAATTGACAAAAAAATGCAACACCACAATGTCATTCTTCACATATCTCAGGGGGACTCATTAACCGTAACTACAAACAGGAAGAAATGTCAGGAAGTTCTGATGAGATACACAGTAGAAGTGAGATATTGATTTTCTCAGTTCATACATCTTAAAATATTATTATGAAATCAATGACTTTCAAAATAGAACAGCTGATGAACAAATGTATGCTGATTATAGATAATTAGATGCCATCATCAAAAGAAATAAATTGGGACAACATTATAGCCTCCCACAAATGAAGTCTCCTTTTCACTAGGATACCCAAGTAGGCCTAAATTTCTGTTCACAGGCATGTGAACAAAATAAATATTTGCTTACATTAAGCAACATGATGTAGTAAAGTAGAAGATGGTCATTTTTATACTGCTGAACTGGCAAGCCACAAGTTTCACCATTATTCTTACTAAAGTAAAATTTCTAGTCCTAAGAAAGGATGAATGATCCTTATTTGTCCTCTAGACAGATTTGACCATATCATATACACAAACAATATTTAAAATCATACATTAAGGAACCCTAGTTACTATATTTATTCCAAATGCTAAAACCAGAGCTGGAAAATACTTCAAGATCACTCTAGGAAGTTTGATTAAATAATTCCAGGCAACCAGCCTCCTTTTAAGAGCACTGAAAAATTCCTGTTATTTTCCTTTCCTGTTCCTTAGTAGTTGGCAACCTTCAGTCTCGAAAGTCTATGGTATCGCGCTCTGAAAGGTGGTTCTGGAACAGCGTCTAGTGTGGCTGAAAAGGCCGATTCGGGAGTGACAATCCCTTCCACACTGGGAGCAAGTGCAGTCTGTCCCTGGCCTGTCTCCCTGGCTATGGGCCTTCCTTCTTTGCCTCTTAACCTCAGACTGTTGGCCAAGTGTCTCTTCAAACTGGGAAAGGCCATGTTGCACAGCCTGCCTCCAAGCGGGCCACTCAGAGGCCAGGGTTTCCCACTTGTTGAGGTCCACTCCTAAGGCCTTCAGATCCCTCTTGCAGATGTCCTTGTATCGCAGCTATGGTCTACCTGTAGGGCGCTTTCCTTGCACGAGTTCTCCATAGAGGAGATCCTTTGGGATCCGGCCATCATCCATTCTCACGACATGACCGAGCCAACGCAGGCGTCTCTGTTTCAGTAGTGCATACATGCTAGGGATTCCAGCACGTTCCAGGACTGTGTAGTTTGGAATTTTGTCCTGCCAGGTGATGCCGAGAATACGTCGGAGGCAGCGCATGTGGAAAGCATTCAGTTTCCTCTCCTGTTGTGAGCAAAGAGTCCATGACTCGCTGCAGTACAGAAGTGTACTCAGGACGCAAGCTCTGTAGACCTGGATCTTGGTATGTTCCGTCAGCTTCTTGTTGGACCAGACTCTCTTTGTGAGTCTGGAAAACGTGGTAGCTGCTTTACCGATGCGTTTGTTTAGCTCGGTATCGAGAGAAAGAGTGTCGGAGATCGTTGAGCCAAGGTACACAAAGTCATGGACAACCTCCAGTTCATGCGCAGAGATTGTAATGCAGGGAGGTGAGTCCACATCCTGAACCATGACCTGTGTTTTCTTCAGGCTGATTGTCAGTCCAAAATCTTGGCAGGCCTTGCTAAAACGATCCATGAGCTGCTGGAGATCTTTGGCAGAGTGGGTAGTGATAGCTGCATCGTCGGCAAAGAGGAAGTCACGCAGACATTTCAGCTGGACTTTGGACTTTGCTCTCAGTCTGGAGAGGTTGAAGAGCTTTCCATCTGATCTGGTCCGGAGATAGATGCCTTCTGTTGTAGTTCCAAAGACCTGCTTCAGCAGGACAGCGAAGAAGATCCCAAACAAGGTTGGTGCAAGAACACAGCCCTGCTTCACGCCGCTTCAGATGTCAAAGGGGTCTGATGTGGAGCCATCAAAGACAACAGTGCCCTTCATGTCCTTGTGGAAGGATCTGATTATTCTGAGGAGCCTGGGTGGACATCCAATCTTGGGGAGAATCTTGAAGAGGCCATCCTTGCTGACCAGGTCGAAAGCCTTTGTGAGATCTATGAAGGCTATAAAGAGTGGCTGTCGTTGTTCCCTGCATTTCTCCTGCAGTTGTCTAAGGGAGAATACCATATCAGTGGTGGACCTGTTGGCTCGGAATCCACACTGTGATTCTGGATAAACGCTCTCTGCAAGTACCTGGAGCCTCTTTAGTGCAACTCGGGCAAACAACTTTCCTACAACGCTAAGGAGAGAGATGCCACGGTAGTTGTTGCAGTCACCCCTGTCGCCTTTGTTCTTGTACAGCGTGATGATGTTTGCATCCCTCATGTCTTGAGGTACTCCACCTTCTCTCCAGCAGAGACAAAGGATTTCATGCAGCTCAGTGATGATGATCTCTTTGCAGCACTTTAGGACTTCAGCAGCAGCTGACACGGGCAACATCAAGGGGATGTATGATGGTATCAAGCAGGCCCTAGGTCCAACACAGAGGAAAATTGCCCCTCTGAAGTCTGCCACAGGCGAGGTCATCCAGGATCGGGCGCAGCAGATGGAACACTGGGTGCAGCACTACTCTGAGCTATATTCCAGAGAAAATGTAGTCACCGAAGAAGCGCTGAACAACATTGAGTGCCTGCCTGTGCTGGAGGAGCTTGACAGTGAACCAACCCTAGAAGAACTTCACGTGGCCCTGGACTCCCTTGCCTTTGGCAAGGCACCTGGAAAAGACCGCATCCCTGTTCCTTAATAGCTTGCTATATTGACAAGTCATTTAAGTTTAAATCTGTTGTATTACAGATTTAACACTTTGCTTCTTGCATTCCTCCCCCTAGCAGTCTTGCAGAAGAAAACAATGTTAGAACTGAGGCCTAAGCACAGCCATCTGCATCTTGTACACTATGCTTCTGTTACTGCAATTGAAAATGGCAAGAGAAGATTGTGGCTTTCCTTGACTCCTATTAGAACATATTTACCCTAATCTAGATAAGGCTTTCACATGTATATCCTTAGCTGGACAGGGAATCATGTATGCTCACAGAGATGCTACATGCAGTTTCACACCTGCTTCTGCAGTTAAGAATTATACGCATGCAGCATTTTTTTAGAACAGCTCTAACTCCATTGGTTAGCTATTTGGCAAGAAGGGGAGAATAATCCAGTACCCTATCCCTCCCTTTAAACAACTGAGTAGCAGAACTGCAGCTTTAAAAATGTGCTACACAGTCTCAGCTCCTCTAAACTTGTGCAATGGGATCAGAGCCATTCATCTCAAGACTAATCATTCCTCTCAATGCCTCATTTTATAGTTATACGTAGCATTTTTGTTTTTATTGAGAAAACATTTGCCAAGTGCCACAGTCTCTCATCTTGAATGAATTTATGTGGTGTTTTCTCTGTGTGAACTCTTTAAGGAACATGAACCCATATATTCAACTACTAAATACCCAGGAACCTTGGGTTAGAATGGGATAGAACTGCAAAGAACAAACTTTCCTCTGGCACTTTCAACCAATTTCCACAGTAGAGATAATGCAGCCATGGTAGTGGCATCGCTAGGGGGGTGCGGATGGTATGGGATGACACACAAGGGGAGTGACCAACACTGGGGGCGTGACGTGCTAAAATCACCGGGTTTAGTAATAATATTGTCGTGTTATATATACCATTGGATGCGGAATGCAATGAAAAAACCAGAGTGAAGTATCTCCTTTCTATCAAAAATTATTGTCAAAAAACCAGAAAACAAAAAATGCATGGAGCCCTATGGAAAGTGAAACTGAGCAATACCGCGTGTATACTGGCGAGTAGGTGAACTTGCCTTAGTCCGTTGGAAAAGGCAGGCTGAGAGAAATCCAATGATACCAGAATGGTCCTGATCCAATGAATGCAGCTCCCCAAAAACACTCGAGAAGGAGGTCCCTTCCTCCAAGCTGGCGAATGTATTGAGCGCTATGGAAAGCAAAACTAAGCTACACAGTCACGTCTACTCATGAGTAAGCAAACATGCCTTGGCTCGTGCTAAGGCCAGGGAAAGGGAAATGAGGCCACCAGAATGGTCCAGATCTGATGGAACTGGAGCTCAACAAATGCTCCAGAAGGCAGTCCCCCTCCCTACCAAAAGGGATAAAAACAAAACCTTTAGCTGGTAAGGTGAACTTTTTTTCTTTTTGAGACTTGCAAAGTCAGGTTGATCCTGACAGTGATGTGGTTTAGATATATTAACTTAAATTAAACTGGGCACTGAGTACGGTTAATAATCTTACTGATTGGGGGGGGGGTATTGCAGGCAGGCTACAGAGAAAATTCAGTTGGTGGAACAGGGCTGGCTTCCCCTTATTTGTATGTTTTACTTTAATTATTTTTAATTATTTATTTTAATTTGCTTTATGCTGTCACTTCCGGACAAGACATCACTTCTGGTGGGTCCTGGACAGATTGCCATTCTAAAAAGTGGGTCCTGGTGCTAAAAGTTTGAGAATTGCTGCAATAAGGTGTTAGTAATTTGACACCCGGGTGTGTGTGTGTGTGTGTGTGTGTGTGTGTGTGTGTGTGTGTGTGTGTGTGTGTGTGACACCACTAGTGACTAAAATCATAGTTTGTAAGAAAAATACCATCATGTTATATATCAATGCATAATTTCATGCAGAATGCAACAAAACAAACTGCATTTAAATATCTTTGTTCTATCAAAAGGTACAGCCAAAAAACCAGTGGGATGATGGTACATCACCACACCCACCAAATGGGGTGTTGCCCTGCCCGATGCATGGGGGTGATGAACTGGCCTCCTGCACAGGGTCACCCGAACCCTAGTGACGCCACCGGCTATGGGAAAAACTGCTCTCTGGATGAACCTACAGAAGAGTAGTACAGTAGGAATAAAGCCCAGCTAGCAAGAACAAGAATGAAATGAAAAATGTAGGAAACTTCCTGACAGAGTCAGTCCATCTCTTTCAACATTGTCAACACTGACTGGCTGTGGTTCTCCAGGGTTTCAGATAGGAATTATTCCCTGTCTTACATGGAGATGTCAAGGACTGAAACGAGGATTTTAAATCACAAAGCATGTAAAACCACAAAGCTTATAACTATTTTTAAGTTACAGGCCCCTCCCCAATATGCTGCTCACTCACGTAGAACAACATAACATAGTACATAACAAATTAAGTCTAATAATAATAACAACAACAACAACAACAACAACAACAACAACAACTTTATTTTACCCCGCCTTTCTCCCCGAAGGGACTCAAGGCGGCTTACAACATATTAAAAACATAATTTAAAAACAAATAAAAACATATTAACACATCATAAAAAACAGCAGTCAGAATAAAAACTAGGTAAAAAGAGCATAGAGCAGCAGCAAGTCATAAAAGAATCAGGCCTGTAAAAATATTAAAAGATGTTAAAAAGATGTTAAAAGGCCGAGAACTCAGAAGGCTTGTTTAAACAGAAGGGTCTTCAGGCCTCGCCGAAAGGTCTCAAGAGAGGGAGCCATTCTTAAGTCAAGGAGAAGGGAGTTCCATAGCATTGGTGCCACTACTGAGAAGGCCCTGTTTCTTGCAGCCATCCCACGTACCTCCCTAGGCGGCGGCACTTGTAAAAAGGCCTTCTCTGATGACCTGAGAGGACGAGCCAGATTGTACAGGAGTAGGTGATCTCTAAGATACCCTGGTCCAGAGCAGTATAGGGCTCTGCTTTACAAGTCTATGCTTGTAAAACCTTCCAGACAGTAGTACAGCAGAGTCCCACAACAACTTTCTGAAGTCAATCAAACCTACAAACCAGTTACAGGTGTGTGCCACTTTGCGACCTACCCTGGGATAGGTTACGCTGGGATCGCATAACCAACAACCATGTGTGGTCATGTGGTTGTCAGGGGCGCACACCCCAACCCTCCAAAAGCGAGGGGAGCTCCCTCCCCTCCGGAGGGTTGTCTGATCCTCCCAGAGGCAGCATAAGTCTTCACGCTGCCTGCAAGGTTCAGACTGAGGGACATCATGCCTCTCACACAATTTCTAGTTTCCTCTGTGAAACCAGAAGTCACGAGACACAATTTCCTTCAGTCTGAGCCTTGCAGAGCTAGCGCGCACATGCACACTGCCTCTGGAAGGCTCAGCCAAACCTCCGGAGGAGAGGGGAGCAGAGCATCCCCTTCCTTGCGGAGGGTCCGCATTGCATCAAGCATCGTTTGACAACAGGGATTGTAGTCCTGATCCCTGTCATTAAGTGGCGCATGACTGTACTTGAATATCAGGAACTTATGGTAGTCATGGGAAGCAACAGAAAGGAAGAAAATGAGTAAAATGAATACAACACTAGAATAATGGTGGTTTGTTTGTTCATTTTTAAAGAAAGGCATATATAAAGCATTGCCTGGATACAAAAACTGATAACTTGGAAAATATGCAAGTTATCTGGAGATTTGGGCTGAGGAGTCTCATGTATGCTGACACTACCCAGTTCTCTCTTTCTCATTAAGAACAGATCCTAAGGAGGCAGTGGAAATCCTGAATGCTGTCTGATGATGCTGAAGGGCTGGACTGGATAAAACAAAATTAATCCAAAGGCAACAAACGTACTGTCAGATTAGGGATTGCTAAGCCAGCAATTAATGTTTTAAGAGCTGCTGTAGTACAACACCACTAAGCTGTGAATCAGAACTTTCCCAGTTTGAATCTTGCTTCAACCATGAACTCACTAGATAGCCACAAGCAAGCCACTATCATAGACACTCGCATATAAGGCACGAGGCTTACCCAAAAATTCCAGCGTAGACCATCTCCTCATCCTATCTGCGGGTCACTCGGGTCAGGGCAGTTCAGGGGTATTGCAGCAGCCAGGAGAAGCCCAGAGGAGCGGCATGAGTTCAGCTCTAGCTGGCCATGCTTTGCCTCTTCCAACAGCTCCCTCTTGAAAGGATAGGCTTTGCCAGCATGTGATTTGGCAGGCAGGCAGCTGCTGGGTCTTAAAGCCTGCTATTATAAATTAAGTACGATTTAAATATATTTGTAAACTTGTATAAATTAAGTACAAGGGGAATTTTTCCAATCTGCAGTTGTACTTAATTTATAATGGCAGGCTTTAAGACCCAGCAGTGCCCAGCTCCCCATAGCCAGGGACGGCTGCTGCAGGGACTGGAGGGTACACCCCAGTCCCTGCAGCCTGGTCAAAAGGGAAAGTGGGACGATTGTGCACCGCTTCCGGTTTAGCGGAGCAGGGCGTGATCGCTCCGCTGTCACCTTCCCTGACCTGGGGAGCCCTGCCGAAGGTCGCGCAGGGCTCCCTGCACCCCCGGGGAGCTGCCAGGGGCTTGGGCAAGTGCACCAAGCCCCTGCAGCCCCCCTGAGCAGCGCGATTCTGGGGATCGTGCCGCTACCTCCCCCCCGCAAAGACTTACTGCCAGATTCAAACTCCCTGCGAGTTTGAAAACCGCAGCCTTACAGGGTTGTTGCAAATATTACATCATTATAATATATGTGAAGTGCTTTGTACACTCAGAAAATGCTGTACAGTGGGCCCTCCTTATCCATGGTCTCAGCATCTGTGGTTTTGAACATTTGTGGTTGCTGAGCCCATGCCATAGAGGGCCTCCGGATGCCACTACCAGTTCACACCAGAGGCGTCTTTGATGGGTATCCAGTAGAACAGTGGTCTTCAACCTTTTTCACTCCTGCAAGTTTTTGCAACCTCACAACTGAGGCTTCATGAACCCATTGGGGTCCTGGTCCCAAGGCTGAAGATCACTGCAGTAGAAGCAAGGCCTTCTGTGCTAGCTTTATGGAATTCCCTTCCCATGAGTGAACACAGTATGTTTTCAGGCATCATACAATAACCTGACTATTTAAGGTGGCCTTTTGGATAGTTCATGTTTGCTTTGATGTTGGATTTTGTTTTATTATTGCTGGTTCTGTGGAAATTTTGCTTCAAATATTTGTATTATGATGATTTACTGTTTTTATGACCATGTATGTTAGCTGCTTTGAGTTTATTTTATGATGATAAAATGGAGTATACATTTTTAAAGTAAATAATATGTCTGGATAAAGCACCACATTAATTTTTTTTCACCACACTGTTTGCAAACTTTATGTTGGCCTTTCCACTGGTTTTCACATCAGCAATCAACAGCATCCTGAATAACCTCATAGCTCAAGAGTTCTCTGTTTCAGAAAAGGAATTTGATAGTGGTTATAAACAATTTTTGAGTCTCCTTTCCTGCCACTGTTATACTGCCAGGGGAATAAGAACAACACTGCTGAACAGCCAAAGAAAGTACTGGGGTTTCTGCAGGAATTATTTAAAATTATCACAACAGTATGCATGCATGCTTTTATTTGCATTTATATAGACTTGCTTTCTCAGCTATCTATTCTTAATGTTTATGTTGGGCAAGATGCATCCAGACCAACATTCTTTTCATTCACTGTTTTTCCTTCCAAGCAACTAAATTTAGATCCAGGTTCATAATGATTTCCATAATTTTTTTAAATAAATGCTACACTGGCAGAATTGCACCTGTGCAGCCACAGAAAGACTGATAAATGTGATGCAGTTCATGAAAAATGGAGGAAGAAAAGAATTGTGAATAGCCAGTAAATTGAAGCACCCAGTGAACGGGTACACAATCGCAATGACAGGAAGAGTGACAGAGTGCCTCTCATGAGGCACAGAAATATGGTAGAGCCCCTCATCATCATTCAAGTTGACTCAAATAATGCACTGTTAACTCATTTGCTTCCACTGCTCCCTAAAGGGTGAGAAGCTGAACACAGTTACTGGGAAAACACTGCAAAAGTTTTGACATTTTTATAAAATAATTTTCTGACACATTACTGTATAATTTAAAGACTGGCAAATCTTTCCAAAGTTATTAAAAAACAGTAATGAATACTCACAGTAGCATAATATTTTCCAGAATTTTATGGGAATAATCTTGATGGAAAATCTTTTAACTGACAATCTAGGGTTCAGCAAAATGTATATGATACTTTGCTTTGGACACTAAAGCACTGAAAGAGAAGTGGTTTCCAACCCTGGAACCTGTATTCTGAAATTCTAATCCTCTTAACATAACCATTGGTGATGTAATGTGTTTTACAGGTTGGTGGGGGACACTCGCTCTCACTCTCTCTATATATAAGCAAAAGCCCTGACTCACTTATCAATGGATCTCTTATTTCCTATTAAGCTGTGAAGGTTGACATTTGGCATGGCTTATGGAACACTAATAAAAATGATGCTGTGAAGCAGATTGTGTTTTATGTAGAAAGTGGTAAAACCACCCATGCAGCATTCAGTTGATATGGGGATTAACACAGATCAGACATTTAACTATTCTGCTGATTTACTCACTGAATTCTTCTGGAATGCCAGTCCACCATCTTACTTTAAAGGTTGGTGCACCTATAGGGTTGTAATGTGACTTGGATCTGCTAAAACCTTGCAACAACACAAGTCCTCAGGTGCAATCAAGGTCCTCAGGTGGAATGGCATCAAAGCTACCACTGTTACAGGATGTGCAGAAGGTGAAACTGTCTTTATTCCACACATCCAAGTAATCCTGTCAGAATTCCCTTTTGAATTGAAAAGTCTGTAATTCCAGCTCACAGTAAGCAGTTCAAATAAGTCCCAGGGACAAAACAGGTTGGTATCAATGTATGACAAGATTGCTTGTCTCATGGGCAATTTTATGTAGCATGTTCAAGGGTTAGTAAACCAAGTAACTTTGTGATAGTAATGCCAGAGGGTAAAATGGCAAATGTCGTACACTAACAGCCCAATCCCAATGGAGCTGTCTGTGGCATGATACAGCAGTGCCAAAACTGCTGCAACTGTATCCTAAATGGCCAGGGAGGCAGCCAGAGATCTCCTTAAAGTAAGGGAACATTTGTTTCCTTATCCCATGTCAATCCCGACAGCTTCTATGGGTCTACTTGGATCCGAATCAGCTCAATTGCTGGTGCACATCCAAGTAGCCTCGTGTAGGGTTTTCAAGGCCTGGGATGGTGGATAGGTTCCAGTGGTAGCCTCTGCCGCCATCCCTGCTCCCCTCCCAGGACTGAACCACCCTCCTCTCTGACTTTCCCCTACCCAAATTTGCTCCTTCCCTACCTTCACCCACCATCTCCCACAGTGGAAAGCACCTGTGCAACTTGATGGAGTACTCACCAATGTCTGCTGCCAGGGTTTCTCCAACAGTCGGTGGCCTCCGCACCAGGATATCCCTCCTTTTGGTCCCCCAAAAATGTTTTATGGTATTTTTGTGACAGCCATTGTCCTGGCAGCAAGTGCAAGACTGCCATAAAGCAAGATCAGGCCATAAGAAGCACTAGCCACATAGCTATGTAATATTTTAGCTGTTAGACCATAAACAAGATAGCAAGTAATCACTTTTTAAATCCATTCAAAGACTGGGTACTTCAGTTTGGTTGTGCACGTGTGGAGCATGTGAATAAAATAAATTAATATTAAAGGTTTCTAATAGTAACTCAAATACTGCTCAGGACTTCTAATCTATAATAAGCATTTTTATGCTTATTATTTTATGCTTATTATATGCCATTTATGGTGGCATTTTTTAAAAATATAGTTAATTCTGCCTAGAAAGTACTAGGACTAGGAACATGCACTCATTGGAGGCACGTGAGGCAGAGCCTGTACCACATCGACCTGACATGAGTTCCCAGACATGACCAGATATGTTCTCCAGGAGCTTGAGGTCCACAGAGGCTGCATGCGGCCTCTGTGGGTCTCAGAAGGTGTTTTAAAATCACTTCCGGTTTTCATCAAAAACCAAAAGTGCTTTTAAAACACCTCTGGGGGGCTTTCTGAAGCACGCAGAGGCCATGTGCAGCCTCTTTGGGCCTTGGAAAGGCTCTGGACATCCTAGTAACCCTGAAGTGTTGCATTACTTCTGGGTTACATGACATTCTGTGCCTCACTGGCACAGAACATCACAGCAAGTCACTGCTTTCCAGTTCACACAGGACCAAGGGCCCCATTTTACAGAACACTTTGACCAGATCAATATGCCCTTTTTAGCTGCTGTGTAAACTGACAGGGTGACATCCCAAATAGCATTTCCACCATTGGGTGGAAATTTTCTCTCACTATTTTCTCAGAGAAAGCCTCCTCTGAGAGGACCCAATTGGTTCTTTTGCAAGTGGAAAAGATCCTTGTGTGAGCAGAACACACTTTCTGTTCAGAGAAAACTCCTGTTTGTAGAGGAAGCTCCCAATGACGGAAATGCTAGTTAGCAATACAATTCTAAGGTTTGGGTCTGGCAGCCAGTTCTAAACCCATTCTTCCAGTGCTATTCAGCAAGCAGGGGAAGATCCAGTGGCAACCCAAGCTCATTCATCAACTGAACTCATGGCTGATGTGCTGCCCCCCTGCCCTGACCAGCACCAAGCAAGGCACACATACACAAAAACTGCTTTTTGTTTTCTCCTTTGCTTGTTTAGTTGCCCTCCCCTGTCAACACCACCACTAGGCTAGGGCTCTTAATCTGAACCTTAAAAAACTAAATCTTGTGGCAGAGAGGTACAGCTTATCCCAGTATCCTCAGTGGTGGTATATGTAGAATGGTGGTATATGTAGAAAGTTATTTGATTTTTCTCTGTAAACCGCTTTGTAAACTTTTAGTTGAAAGGCGGTATATAAATACTGTTAATAATAATAATAATAATAAGTCCTGTAAGTTTTTTCCCCCCTCCAGCATACACCAAAGAGGGTGTTGTTCATCAACACTAGACAACTCTTGAAAGTCTGGGAAAAGGTTGTTTTTATTAATCTTTCTTGTAATTGAGTTTCTGTTAAATAGGTTTCATGGTATGTACTTGTTTTGATCATTTAAATAAGGCATTTTGAGAGCCTGACTTGGATGGAATGTGGACTTCTACTACTACTACTACTACTACTACTACTACTACTACTTGCATAAATATATTACATTTTGAAAAATGTTAGTGGTATGATAATAAACTAGTAATGACAAACAATATGTTTCCACATGGCTGCAAACTTCCACACTCCATCCATCTAAACCACTGACAGTTTGTGAAAGCTCATATCAAGGCATATCTGTGAGCTTTGCTCACTTCAAATGTCTATGAATTTAAAATAGAAATAGGCTTAATAAGCAAGGAATGTAAGCCCTTAAGACATCCTAAAATGTAGCATCTGCTACATAATGAGAAATCAGTTTTCACAACACTTCAACGTTGCATGTTCATTTGTCTCTTAAACAATTAGAACTATTAGGGCACAATAATTCTACACTGGAACATCAAGGTTTTACTGTAGTGTCAAAATTTTCACACAAATCCTCATTTTAATCATTACATTTTAAAACAAACGTCTTAAAGTAATGTTACGCTATAGACAGTCTTTAACCCTTCAATATTACTATTGGATTTCCAGAATGAGCTTTACTTGTACATAGCACAGCTCATTAAATAGTGATGATTAAACACTGAACTCCACCACCATTATATACTTTAATTGCTCATGTCTTCATTATCAACTGTGTAATGAATTTATATGCTCAGACCTCAAAACTGGAAGTCTAATGAATATATATACATTCACTGCAGAACAAAGTCCAATGCAGAACTTGAGCCGGATTTACACTATATAAAATTAAAAAATATGGCAGATTTCCTGTCAAATTCTTTTCTTAGTGCACCAACATGGGAACATCATTAAACACCAGCATTAAAATCACTCAGAAGAAGGAGCCCTTGGCAACATGATTCATTTAGAGGTTAACTCCTGTACCATTGTTTTATTAGGGAGCTGTCTGCAGTTATATGCCTGGGGGTCACCTGGCTAGAATCATCATAGCTTATAATATCATAGAATTACAGAATGCAAGAGATGTGTCTAAAGGTTCTAGGTAAGCCATCATCACACGGGCTACAGAGGACAGGCACAGAAAAATTATTTTATTTTGTTAGTGACCTTGAGTTCCCTGAAACAGTAGAAAGGCAGAGTATACATCCCTTAACTAATTTTTAAATACATAAATGTTAGGAATGCAGATGCCTTGTATCAAGCTATTTACTCTCTCATACAAGAAGGAAGTCTTCAAAAAAGTGGGCATTGCTAAATAGCAGGATGCCACAGAAAGTCTCTTTAAGATATCACAACTGGAGCCATTTGGCCCCCTGCGGAACCCTGCACATTGGAAGGGATCTGTCAGGTCAGCAGGGGAGGATAGCCTAGCACAGGGGTCGGCAACCTTAAACATTCAAAGAGCCATTTGGACCCGTTTTCCAGAGAAAAGAAAACCTTGGGAGCCACAAAACCCTTTTGACATCTAAAATGAAGATAACACTGCATATATAGTTTTTTTACCTTTATGCTATGTATAAAAAAAAAACTATAGTGTGTTGCATTTTTTAATCCCACCAGACACCTTCAAGCACCACTGCTGGTACCACTGGGTATACTGGTGGAGAAACCCAGGAAGGCTGCATGTGCTGATCACTGTCTCAACCACGACTTGGTGCCTGTTTATGGCAGGTGCTGCCTCAGAAAGCACAACCTTTGGGCCACCCAGGCACACAGACACCCCTGCCAAGGGCACTCACATGCAGTGGCGTAGCTGGAGGGGGGTGCAGCACTCAGCCTGGAGGGGAGGTGGGCGAGCTGTTGCAGGCAGACCTCGAACACCCCTTCGAGGATCCCGCCCAAAGGGGCCTCAGTGCTCCGCGGGCGCCGGGCTGGAAGGAGAGGAGAGACTTCTAGCCCGTGGAGGCTGCCCTCGTCCCCACTGCTCTCTGCCTCTCCCCTGCTGCCTCTGGCTGCGGCCCGGGTGGGACAGCATCCGTCGGCCAGTGAAGGGGGCAGCTCTGCTGGACGCGCATCTCTGGTCTGCAGCCCGGCGGAGCTGAGGATGGGGGTCCCGGAGGGAGTCCTGCCACTGCCCCTCTGCCTCCTGGCGCTCCTTGCACTGCCCAGCGCCGCCCCGTCACAGGTGACATAAGTTCCATTGATTACAATGGGACTTACTTCTGAGTAGACAGGCACGGGACTGGGCTCTCACAGCCCAATCCTATCCACACTTTCCTCGGAGTAAGCCCCATTGACTCCAATGGGACTTGCTTCAGAGTAGACAGGCACAGAGAGAGATTGGGCTCTCACAGCCCAATCCTATACGCACTTTCCTGGGAGTAAGCCCCAGTGACTCCAATGGAACTTACTTCTGTGTAGACAGGCATGGGGCTGGGCGCTCGGTTGCTTGCAAAGCCACCAGCAGGGGACAGCGACGTTGCAGCCCCCCACCCCAGAAGCCCCCCCAGAAGAGGCTCCCCTGCCCCTGCACGCATGCGTGTGCGGGGGACGATCTGAGGAAGGACACCCAGCGCCCGCCCAAGTCCCCCCCTCAGGCCCTGTGCGGGAGGGTCCTTGCCCAGCAGGGTGCTTGCTCACAGTGAGGGGCAGAGAGCAGGTCCGGGAGAGCGCCTTCACCCACAGTAGCTCCTTCCTTGGCAGGCAGGGGCGGCAGATTGCAGGTCTGGGAGAGCTGCTGGTGGCAGGCGCAGGGGCGCCTTGCAGCGATGTGCTGCTGGAGAGTGCGGGGCCAGGGTGCCACCTTCGCCCACAGCAGCTCCTTCCTTGGCAGGCAGGGGCGGCGGCGCTCTCCCAGACCTGCTCTGCCCCCACTGTGAGGAAGCATGCTGCTGGGTAAGGGGGCGGGGACCCTCCCGGGCAAGGGGACAGGGACCCTCCTGCACAGGGCAGCCGTGCTCTCTAGCCCCAACTCGAGAGCCGCATCAGACCGCTGAAAGAGCCGCGTGCGGCTCTGAAAACACAGGTTGCCGACCCCAGGCCTAGCAGAATGGCACAGGAGCGTAGGGAGATAGCAAAAGAAGCAGGCAATCCCAAACAGAGCCAAAGAAGCAGACACAGGCTTGTTTGTTGCAGAAGCAGGTATTGGCAAAAGGAGCAGGCAGAAGAGTAGTCAGTCAAACGGTCCAGGAGTCGGATACAGAGAGGCACAGTCACGATAAGCAGTCCAAGTCACAGAACAAACTCCACCACAACAACCCACACCAGGAGTCTGTGCTTGCCCCATATATACTGGGGCCAGCCAATCAGAGTAGGGCAACCTCATAGTCACAAGACAGTCTTGTGACCCACTTTGATTGACTGTCCAGTGGTGCACTGCACCATTCCTCCATAGCCTACGTGACTCAGTACTCATCTCTCCCAAGTCACTTGACTCCCACCTGCAGCAGGTACAGTTGATTGCATCAGCTGTGCCGCTTTGCTGATTGCTTCACACCAGGCCCAGATATCAGGGCCTCCTGCCATATCCTGGCTAATAATAATCTCTAGCCTGGGATGCCAAAAACCTGACAGGGTCCACAGACTGAAAGCTGTGAGTAGGGCATTTTATGTTTATCTGTTCAAGTTGTATCCTTGTTTGACAGGGGGCCTTGGAACTTGAGAAGAGCTCCTAAAGGACCAGAGCAAAAAAAGGCTAAGAATGGCTAAACTTTAGATCAGTGGTTCTCACACATTTGTATATTGGAACCCACCTAAAAAAAGTTTCAGTTTACCAACCTTTGTGGCTATAATGGTGATTGGGCAGCAATGCTCCCCCGCCCAGTAGGAGGTGGTTTACTGCTTGATGCACATAGCCTAATGTGTCTTGTCAGTTTCACAACCAACCAAAAATTGGATTGTGACTCACTGGTGGCCATGAACCCACAGTTTGAGAACTGCTGCTTTAGAGGATTTAGGTGTTTCAGATGTTTCAGAAGCTAAGCAATAAAGGGATCCTTGTCAGCCTTGCATCCTGCTCTTGCCAAGCAAGCAAGAACAAGAGGGTGGGGCAGGAAGCCAAAAGCTATGGTGCCCAGCAATGTCACAGCTGGACTGGCTGCACAGCAGGGAGGAGGCTGGAGGATCCAAGAGGCTGAAACTTGGGCTAATGGTGCCAGCCTATAAAGTTCAGGGGAGAAAGGGCAAAGAGAAGAGGAGACAGAAAGGTGAAGAAGGAACACAGAATAGGAAGAGAGAAAGTGAAAAGAAAGTCAAAGAAAACCAAGAGAAAGAAGATGAGATAAGGCTGGGAAAGAGAAGGGCTGGCCCAAAAGATATAGTCACTGGTCAGAGAAACAGAGGAGTGCACCAAGGGAGATAGGAGGACCACCCAAAATGAGAAAAACTGTTTGGGGAAAGAAGCTCACAGGCTTTACTCATAAGGGGAAGAGAAGACTACTCCTACCCAGGATGCTGTGCTGGCCTCAGGCTATTGTGAGGGCAAGGGTGGGGCCCTACACTCTCCTCCAATATACAAGTTCTTATCCCAGAACTCGTAAGTTCTTATCCCAGGTTCCCAGGTTCAACCCCTGAACCTTCAAATAGGAAGACCACTCAGGCAAGGACCTCAACTTTCTCCTGTATGGCAATTGGGCTTGACCCTCCAGTTTCTGCACTGACCTAACTCCAATAGCAATGTAGAGCTGCTACTTAGGGCCCAATCCTATCCAACATTCCAGAGCTGATGCACCTGTGCCAATGGGTGTTCACTGCATCATGGAGGTCTCCTCAAGGTAAGGGAATGTTTGTTCCCTTCCCTAGGGATGCAGTGTGACTGCATCAGTGCTGGAAAGTTAGATAAGATTGGACCCTTGTCTCTGGAACCTAGAGATAGAATGCAGAGGTGGATTAGCTCAAACTTAAAGGAGCCTATCTGGGCTGGAAAGCACCACAAGTTCCTCAAGGACCTCATGCAAGACAGTGGACGCCTCAACTCTGCAAGCCTGCCTGTTTGATGATATTCTTCCCCTCAGCACGGGTACATTGCTCCATAATTCTTTTGAGGCAAAACTCCCTCCATGGGGTGATGAGGAGATGACTCCCATGATTACAGACCGAAAAGCCAGGGAATTAGTATGGGCTCAGCTTAGGCACCAAATAGTAGTGAGGATCACAAGTACTAAAAGGGCATCTCCAGTCCACAAATGACACCTGTGCAGAGGATCACAAATGCTGCAGTTGCACCCCAAATCCACAAAAAAACTTGTACCAATGCTACATATATGGGGTAACAGGGATAAAAAAAACCTCCCATTGTCCAGTCTAGAAAACTATTGGATTCCTACTTCCCTGGCATTCCTGGGCTGTTCCACAACAGTGTCTACTGCTAGTAACACTATTACTTCCATGTGAAAAGTTGGTCGTCTTCCATATGAAGACCTTTCCAGTAATGTTCAAGATATGAGGGAAGCTACATTTGAAGTAGCCACAAATCCCAAACATTTTGGAATCTTATATAAAAAAACTTGGATTTTAAATGCCTACATAGCAAATAACATAACATTATTTGCTATGTACAGAAAGTTAAAGTCAAAATTCTGTATGGCAGAAAAATCAAGGAACAGTTCCAATCTAGTTCATTTTAAAATTTTTTACATTTCCCATACTACAATCATGTTCCAAGCCTGAAAAAGTGAAGTGGGCCATGCAAACTTGCAATACCTATGTATTTTGTTGCTCAAAATGATTAATCTAGAATTAGAATATTGTTTCTTTCCATTCAGTGCAATTTTCAGAAAACATATTGTCCCTTTGTGAATCATGGAACACAAAATGATAGGATGTGTATATCCTTCTGTCTCCCAATGTGCTTTGTTCTTAATTTCCCCTGCACTGTCTTACTATACAGCTAATTATATGCTAAAACCGCTTTTAATTTAGTCCTAGAAGACAGATTGCTGTATGGGGACCACTGACTGGGAGAATAGAGCCCAGCATCTATTGAATAAGTGGGCTGACCAGCTGCCCAGTTGACTTGACAGTTCCCTCTGGCCCTAGAGATAGCAATCAAAGTTAACTACATGATTGGCTGGGCTTCTGTTTTACACCAATTTTTTGTTAAGACGTAGAAAGCTTAATTTGCAAGAAAAATTCAGCTGATCAGTTCAATACAATAGTAATAGAAGTGATATCAACTGAGCAAATATAGCAGTCTCTTCACCTGCTAACAGGGCCAACACACATTAAAGCATCTAATTAAGTCATTGAACTCGTACAATGAACAGAGCTGTTAAAGGTGATTTGCTTCAGTCAACAACATCTTTGCTACTTCATCAATCTAGAGAAGCTTAATAAAAATTATTGGGCATTAGAGACCTTTTGGACTGTAATTGTCTCATTGCACAGCTCTGATTTCGACTTTCAGGCCCATTTCGCCCCCTCCCTCCCATTTTGTTCTCTTTCTTCATAATGCATTTTGGACTAATAGAAGGCAGCTTGTATGCCAAGATGGAACCCCTGGTGAGGTTCTTTAATGCCAGGCAGTAAATCACCTTAGGATAGCCGGTAACCGCACTATTCAAATTAAAAGTGTTAGCTATAATTACAACAGATTATCATTATCTGTACGTGCATGGTAACAAGGCATTTTTCTGAAACACAAATTGCATTGGAAAGTACTGGCAGAAACTCTTTTCACAAATGAGTAGAATCATACAACGCATTATAACACTACTTGCATAACAAACAGCAATTCAGGAAACCATTTTAAATGAGGCCAAGAATTTGCTGTGTCCCTATCCCAAAGGAACTACATACCTAACAAATGTAGTTACATGATTGTGTGATGGTAATGTCCAAATACCAAGATACATTCAGAGTTAGTTTCAGGCCGGCTTTGGTTCAATAAGTTAGCAATCGGATGCATTTTTGCATACATGTTTCCTTGAACAATGTGGAACTTCCTTCTCAGTAAACATGCATAGACTTGGGCTGTAAAGTCATATTTTATATTGCTTTGGCTTAATAAGGCATTCATGCTGTTTTGAAGATTCCTATTTATCTTAGGCCCAAATCCTAACCAACTTTACCACATTGACACAGCTGTGCCAATGGGGCATGTGCTGCATCCTGCAGTTGGGGGGCAGTAATGCAGGCTTCCTCAAGGTAAGGGAATGTTTGTTCCCTTACCTCAGAGCTCCATTGCCCTTACCTCAGTGTTGGAAAGTTGGTTAGGATTGCGCCCTTAGGGTTTTAACTATCTCATCTTATAATCTTGTACAACATTGGATTCAATATTGTAAGAGAAAGGTGTTTAAAAATAAGGGGGGGCATGACTAAGACATTCAAAATTATGCAGGGGATGGATAGAGTGGATAGAGGGATGCTCTTTTCCCTCTCACACAACACCAGAATCAGGGCACATCCACTAAAATTGAGTGTTAGGACAGGGAGAGCAGTGGCGTAGTGCCAGGTGACATGCACGGGGGTGTTTTACACACACTGGGGGGGTGACACGCTAAAATTGCGGTGGTTAGGAGTAATACTGTCGTGTTATATACCATTGGATGCAGAATGTCCAGCAGTATGCAATGCAAAACACCAGAGCAAAATATCTCCTTTCTATCAAAGGTTTTGGCCAAAAAACCGGAGAACCAAAAATGCATGGAGCCCAATGGAAAGTGGAACTGAGCTGTATCTTGCATTTACTCGTCGGTAGGTGACCTTGCCTTAGTCCGTCGGAAAGGGCAGGCTGAGAGGAATCCAACGACACCAGAATGGTCCTGATCCAATGAATGCAGCCCCCCCAAAACACCTGAGAAAAGTCCCTCCTTCCAAGCAGACAAATGTATTGAGCCCTAAGGAAAGTGAAACGAAGCCTCACAGTCACATTTACTCATGAGTAAGCAAACGTGCCTTGGCTGGTGGTTAGGCCAGGCCAGGCAAAGGGGAATGTGAAGCCACCAGAATGGTCCTGATCTGATGGAACTGGAGCTCTGCTAATGCTCCAGAAGGCAGCCTCTCCTCCGCCCCCCACCAAAAAGGATCAAAACAGAGGCTTCAGCTGATAAGGTGAACTTTTTTGAGACTTGCAAAGCCAGGTGGATCCTGACAGTGATCTGGTTTAAACAGAAGTTCTTAAATTGAACTGGGCACTGGGTAGGGCCAAAAACCTTACTGATTTTGGAGGGGGGTGTTATTGCAGGCAGGCTACAGAGGAAATTTAGTTGGTGAACCAGGGCTGGCTTCTGCTTATTTAATTATTTGTTTTACTTTAATTATGTATACTTATTTATTTTAATTTGCCTGTTAATGTCACTTCCACCATGACATCACTTCTGGTGGGTCTTGGACAGATTATCATTCTAAAAAGTGGATCCCAGTGCTAAAAGTTTGAGAACTGCTGCAATAAGCTGTTAGTAAGTTGACACCGGGTGTGTGTGTGTGACACCACTAGTGAGCAAAATCACTAAAATCACATTTTGGAAGAATAATACCATCATGTTATATATCAATGTGTAATTTCATGCAGAATGTGTTCTATCTTTGTTCTATCAAAAGGTACAGTCAAAAAACCAGTGGGGGCAAAGTGATGGTACATCACCACGCCCACCACCTGGGGTGTTGCCCTGCCCACTGCATGGAGGGTGACACACTGCCACGCCACACCAGGTGATGAGAACCGTGGTGACACCACTGAGGGAGAGTGAGAACAGAAAAAAAAATTTTTTACCCAGTATGTAATTAGTCTGTGGAACTCCTTTCCATAGAATGCGGTGATAGCATCAGGCCTGGATGCCTTTAAAAGGGGATTGGACAAATTTCTAGAGGAAAAATCCATCATGGGTTACAAGCCATGATGGGTATGTGCAGCCTCCTAATTTTAGAAATAGGCAAACTAAGAATGCCAGATGCAAGGAAGGGCACCAGGATGCAGGTTTCTTATTTTGTGTGCTCCCTGAGGCATCTGGTGGGCCTGTGAGATACTGTGAGATACAGGAAGCTGAACTAGACGGGCCTTTGGTCTGATTCAGTGCAACTCTTCTTATGTTCTTATGGATACCAAACTTTTATGCAAGCAGGCATTTATTCCTAGTAACACAGCTAGTTTATTATCACTAAACTCATATACAAACTATTCCCAGTTTGTGCAGGAAGCAATTCTAGCTACCTACAGGAATTCTCTGTGTCTGAACAACAGTAATGTGGCCTGGCTCACTGGGCTATAAAAGGAGCTCCGGTAGTGCACTATCTTGCACCTGTGGATCCCCAGCTGATCGAGGTAAGATGTGGAAAATGCAGGAGGAGGGAGGGAGGAACAGGGGTGGGGAGGGGCAAAATTGGGCCAAAAGGGAGCAAAACAGGAGGTGGGGAGGCTGTGAGAAGGGATGGATGTGGTGGCGATGGTGTGCACCAAATTCTATCCCCCATTTCTGCAGCCCCCTTCTCTCCTTGAATTTATGCTAATGAAATTGCTAGAACATGTCCAAGGAGACCCATTGTGGAGTAGGAGGCTTACAGGGTTGTAAGGAGATTTAAATCCTCTTTTGCCTCTGAAGCCTTTTGACCCACTGCCACTGGCACCCTCCTGCTGGTGCAACCAGCCAAGAGAGAAGGACAAGATTGGGCTTTAAGCAATATTTTATGAAGTAAAAGTGGATGTGGCCAACTCCTAGTCCTCAATCCACCTCAGTTCAAATAGTACATTCTGACTTATCTTGGAGAAAAATATTGCAAATGAATTAGAGTAAGGACATCAAACTTGTCTCATACAAAAGACTGAAGTTAGCATTCACTGTGCCTGCTGAGGGCTGGAAGTGACATCAATAAGCAGAAAGTGACATCATTAAGCAGGTGATGGCCAGAATTAACAACCTTGTTCTCACAGAGAAATTCATTAGCTGCAAATGACAGAAGAGAAATGTGAAGATCTTGTGATATGACAGAACCCAATTATCACGTTGGGAGAGCCTAATTATAACAGGGTCTGGATAAACTGCTTCCGGGGGCCACATTTGGCCTGCGGGCGTTATGTTTGATACCCCTGAATTAGAGGATCTCTCTTTCACTGAGTCTTAGGTTTGCTCAAGATGTTACATTTGCCATTGGGATCAACATCCGCGGGCAGAATTTTCTCTCTCTTTCTTGGTCATAGGAGTAATCAGCACTTGCATGAACAATCACATAGATGTTCATAGGGAAACCACACTTTCTCAGTCTTGAATCATTAGGTGGTAAAAAAAAGTCCCATAAAAATGTAGGAGCCTATGAACACCTGGATTATCTATTTAAGAACAAACATTCTGCACAGGATCATGAAATCATATTCAATACTTTAAAGTTCAGATGACAAAAGTTTAAGGTCCCATTCTACAACAGACATTTATTTTTAATTTAATGCCACTTTGAAAATTAATTTAGAAGCTTATATTTAATTAGTTTCCGAAGTTTAGCAGCTTTGGGAATTCTCCAAACTCCTTGGAAACCAATACTGTTAGCCTAATAACCATGTATAAAAACAATGAACATAAAATTAAAAGTGAAAAAGTTACTTGTTAGGACTTGTTCAGCTTATTCTTTTTATCCTCAACAGTACTAACAGTATGAATTAGACTATTAGAAAAAAAGTCCTATCCTTAAGCACCCTGTATACTTGTATGAAGGAAAGTCTGTAATCAGATACTTCACAATGAATATTTCAAAACAAACTGCCTACAAGCACATCAAGGCACTGTTACAGCAGAGTTCAGTTTCCAATTCACCCAGATCCTAAACATGTTCACATTTCAACAGGTTTTATTTCCAGGAACTCTTTCAAGTGCTGACATTGACTCCAAATATCTCAGAATCTAACTAAACATCACTGCTCTACATTAACTGAGGCTGTTTAAATGAGTACTACTCTGTAGAAATAAATTCATCACAATGTGTTCTTTTCGTTGCAATATGGGTTTAACAAATAACTAAGTCTTTTCTATAACTGAGTTATGGTATAGGCGATGGTCAACTGTCTGTCAATAGGCAACTGTCTTGTACAGTAAACAGGTACCTGAGTTGTTACAATAATAGCTCAATTCCAAATAGCCAAACCACAGTTGGTAACTCATAAACAAGGTGAAAAGGAGCAGGGAACTGATGCATGCCCTCTTGTCTTTGCACATTTGG
Source organism: Tiliqua scincoides (assembly GCF_035046505.1). Taxonomy (NCBI): domain Eukaryota; kingdom Metazoa; phylum Chordata; class Lepidosauria; order Squamata; family Scincidae; genus Tiliqua; species Tiliqua scincoides. The sequence continues at coordinate 214,426,759 of NC_089822.1, forward strand.
GTTAAAGGAAATGCCTTCTAGTTTGTTAAACCATAGATTCTAACTATGCCCAGATCAGTAAACAGTGGCTTCACTGACAAACCAAAATCAAACTATTAAGGCATCACATTTGTAGGAATCACAAGTTTATACCATAGGTTCATAGGTCCAGCACCATGGGAAATAATGACTTAATAAACCAAGATGTTCTCCATTAGCCTTGTAAGATGAGGATGGCATTTGTTGGTTTATCACTCCTCTCTTGCCTGGTCATGGTCCAAACAGACAGTGGATTTTGTTGGACTATCTGAACTGAGTCAATGTCAAATACTCTGTCAACTACATGGGTCTTAAATTCCTATACTAAGACATTACTAGAACACGTTTAGTGGTTGTCACAGTCATTGCAGTTGTCCAATATAATTATTTTCTGCTTAGCCCTGCACACTTCAGTGCATTTAATTCACAGATGGTAAGTATAAGTTAAAAAGCAGGAAATAATGTATCTTTTTTCAGCAATGAAACATGTTGCTTATATTGGGAAATAATTTGGAAGTGTTTAAAGCAAGACTATACAGGAAACTATGGATATGGTACCAGCAGGGCTTTTTTTCTAATGGAACGCGGGGGGACGGAGTTCCGGCACCTTTTTGCAGGGGCCCCTCCCCTTTGGAGGCATTCCAGGAGGGGGGAGCAAAATAGAGGCATTCACTGGGTGGGTACTGGGGGGTGCAGGGTGGGTGGTCGCCTGGCCCCTGCCTGACGGCACAATGACCCCCTCCTGCCCCAATCCCAAAGCTCTCACCTGAGCCCAGCCCGCCTCCCCTCCCCCCACGCTCTGCTTCCCAGCGCAGCTTCCAAGCCGGTGGAGGGCGCGGGGGACACACGCCGAGGAGGAGGACAGACAGCCAGCCAGCCAGCCAACCAGGGAGATGGGCTGCAGCACCCATGCAACGCCCAGGTACTGGCTTGGCGGAGGAGGAGGGGAAGGAAGCTGGCTGGTGCAGCCCCCATGCCAATCTGCAGCACGAGCCTAGGCGTGTCTACTCAGAAGTATGTCTCATTGTGCTCAATGGGGCTTGCTCCTGGGAAGGGGTGCATAGCCTTGCAGCCTGAGAGCCCAAGCATGTCTACTCAGAAGTAAGTTCCATTGTGTTCAATGGGGCTTACTCCCAGGAAAGTGTCATAGCCTTGCAGCCTGAGTAGATAGGCAGAGGAGGGACTCTGAGGCTGCAGGCCTCTCCACACTTTCCTGGAGGAAGCCCCACTGCCTCTAATGGGACTGACTTCTGAGGAGACAGGCACAGGATTGGGCCCTGAGGCTGCCATCCTATCCACAGTAAGCCCCATTCACTAAAGTGGACTTCTGAGTAGACATGCATAGGATTGGGCTCTTAGGCTGCAATCCTAGGCACTTTCCTGGGAGTAAGCTCCATTGACTAGAACGAGACTTACTTCAGAGTAGATTTACCTAGGATTGGGCTCTTAATCCTGGCAGAGATATATATCTGCACCCATTTTCACATGCTAAGGGCAGGTGAAAAGGGATTCTATGTGTGTACAACGTGTTGTCCAGCCTTGCCAGAGATCCTCCTCATCCTTCCCCCACAAGCATGCCCTCTGCCAGCCAGCATTTGCAGCTCCTCTCCAGCAATGCACAGCAGCTGCTCAGGGCAGCAGAGAACATACAATTGCATGCCAAGTGCCTTCCCAAAGACACAGAGTATTCTGAATTAAACCATATTTAATCACTTGTTTGCAAACGTAGCTGTTTCTTTGTGCACCTAAGGACCCCTCTCGTGTAAGAATTCCTTTTTTGTTCTTACTCCCACAGTTGCTTAGAGTAATTTTATTACATGGAACTCATGTAAGCCATTTTTCGGAATCCATTCACTGCTCCCTCTCCTCGAAGTAGTGCCACACTACATACTACATGCTAAAAGTGCACCTGTACAGTATTTTTCCCCTTGTGTAGAAAAAAATAGCTAGGGGGAAGGGGATGTGAAGAAATGCCTGCCTATGTAAACTGCCTTGAATAAAGTCAGAGGAGTAATCGGATGACCAGAAAGGCGGTATATAAATACCTAGTTATTATTATTATTGACAGCCCAATCCTATGCATGTCTACTCAGAAGTAAGTTCATCTTTAGGGGGAAGCACATAAAAAATATTTTATTTCTCCAATAAAAAATGGTTTATAAATAAATAAATAAATAAATAAATAAATAAAAGATTAACAAGTTGTGAGTTCCTGCACCTTTTTATTTACAAAAAAAGCACTGGGTACCAGGATTAAGGAAGCCTGGTTAAGCTAAATGGAGAGTTCTTTTTAGCATACGATGTTATGCTGTAATTAGGATGCTAAACTTCAGGGCCAAACTAGACATGGCAGTTATGCGTATTATACTCACACATAATGTGCGAAGCAGAGGGTGAGGTAGATTTATTTTTTAAGATGAAATGAAGCATGTGGATGAGAATTGCTAAATCCTCCCTTACCTTGCTGTGCTCCATTACTTTAAGCAATTTTCTCCACAATCTGCCTCACTTCTCCCAGCTGGGCTGGGAGAAAATTACTTGACGTAATGGAGCACAGGGAGACCCATTCCTTATTTTATATGTGAAAAGGGCAGACACATGCCTATGGATGTCACATGATGACTAGTTTGGCCATAAACCAGGCTGAGTTAGACTAGCTCTCAAAGGTGTTATGGTTATATATAGACTTGGGCTTTTGTGCCTTAATTCTGTGGTATGAGAAACCCACCCACCCTGACTATAGAAGAGCGCCAGTGTGTGTCCCCCAAGCAAATCAGCCTACAAAGCCCCATTTAGTTTCACATATACAGAGGGCTCTGTCAGTGAAGCACAAGCTGAAGCTTTCCTAGTGAACGCTCCAAGACTCATAAATATTTGATTAAGACTATAACAAATTGGCTTAACACTGGGAGAAAACACACGCATCACGATGGGGACCCATCTGGTAGATAGGTCATGTGTAGATATGGACCATCTGGGATTTGAACTTTCTACCTGACCCATGACTGGGCAGTGTTTGTTGTCCTAATTGTTTAATTAGCAAGATCTATGCTTCAAAGGAGAATGAAACACACACTAAGAAAAAAAAAAGCAAGCCCTGACTTGAGACCTTGCAATATAATTTATTCCTTTTCACTTTCAAGAACTAAAAACCTAAAGCATTTATATAAATGAACTGGGTCTACAGCTTGATTATATCAAGAATTTTTGAGCAACCTTTGTTCGGAATACACATCACCCTCAAATTCCAGATATGGAACTCAATCAATGAAAAACTAAAGGCTAAAGCAAATATTTATGAATTCTAGTTTCTGTAAGAGAATTCTGGGTAATTTATTACTGTTGTGAGAATTGTCAACACACAGCTGGAATTAAGAATAATTTGTTTTCAAATTTGTAAGGCACATTCAATGAAAAGAAAGCTTACTTGTGTGAACAGCTTTACTTTTTAAAATGTTGATTTGCATTAATATATTCACACAAGCTGTTAATATGGTATTGCTTAGGTCATTGTGACTTAAAAACAAGAGGGAAGTGGTGACATACCATGTCGATTTGTTGATATATGAACATCATGGCCCAATCATATTGTGGCCAGTGGCAATGAATCAAACCCATAACTTAATCATAATTTTTTAAAGAAGTAAAGGAAATACTCCTGATACAAATGCCAAACAAACAAGTCTACACAAGATGAAAAGCAAGTAACATTGAGGTGCTAAAAATATTAAGCAACAAATACTCAAAATATTTTTGCGCAAGGGAAGCACCATCTTTAAATACACACATCATTTGTCAGACTTTTTCCTTTTGTCCAGCAGTACAAATGAACTTTAGACATTATTGATATATAAGCCACAAGTCTTGCATAAATCTTTCTATTAAGTACAGAATTTGTAATCACAATATAAAGAGACTGCACTAGTTATCAAAAGACAAGGAAATCTACAGGTTCTAATAGAGTTTGCTTCATCTTGGTCCAAGTACAGTATATGCATTTACAACCTGGAATTTCATTTCTACAGATTATCCTATATTTGAACAAAATAAAACAGAGCTATTTAGCTGTACACATTACTTACCACTGTCATGATGATGATCAACATACATTTATAATTCTGTTTTCTTAGTAAGGGCAACTAATAAGTCACAGGTCTCATGTCAGTGCTAGTCCTTGTGAGGCATATATTTTAGGAGAGATGCAGAAGTTGGAAAACCATAAAACCAGAAAAAAGCAGCATGCTCAACAGTCTCAGCTCTTCTTCTAGTGCTTCTCTATGCATGTTCAGATCAAAGAAATGTTTTGAGAGAGCCAGGCTGAGTGAGCATCAAAACACAAGTATTATAAGAATAATTCTCTGGCTGCATCACTCCAGTAATACTTGGATCTTCTGCTCCAAGAAGCTCTTCTAAAAAGTGTTGGCTAAATAAATAATAGAACTGTTTCTGTTAGCTTTTCCAGCCAGACTATATTGGGTTTCTAATGTCTAGTGTTTCACTGAATAATACCAGTTCTCTGTTTCATGAAAGCGTAGATCTTCAGCATAATTTAGGAGCAGGGGCTTGTGGCGCACACTAAAAACTTCAGTTGAGAGGAAGATAAAGTCACAAATTTAGACCAGTTTAGTTAGCGTAAACTTGTTTGCATGTTTTTTTCAGAGCAAGAGTGAGTACATTGAGTTTAGCTATTCATTTCAATCCAAACTGGGCACAATCCAGCCAGAGTTGACACACTTTAAATATTAATTTCAGTGGGATAGTGTTAAAATATGATCAGCTTTCCTGACAAAAATCAATAAAATGTGATGTGTTGTAGTTTGGATGGATCATGCTACTCTCTACTAGAAATCATGATTAACATGATTGTTTTCTCATGTTTTCAAGAGATATTCATACTGGACAACGAAAGATGATTTAGTTAAAGGCTGCCTTTGTTCATCAATAAGTATGTTTTCTGTCTTGAGAAAGACAGCCTTTTTTTGCCTTCAAACCTTTATCCCTAGACAGAAACTGTAAGCCATGAGGATAGATAAATAAAGGACAGACATTTGGCTCTAGAGTCGTGAACACCATTCAATCATTTTCTTTTGATGGTCTATGGTACAAAAAGTATGATACATTTGGTCAATGCAGACTCCAACAATAGCTCAGTTTCTCAGCTGTGATTAAGAAGACATCAGTGTTGTTTTTTTAACAGCAAATAAATGCAAGGTTGCAATCCTAAGCACATTTTCCTGGAAGTAAGCCTCACTGGTCACAGTGTGACTTACTTCTGAGTAAACATGCACAGGAATACGTGTTCAAACTTTGAATAAAACTACTAGGTGAACGAAAGAACTCATTTTGCTACAGTCATGTTGCACACCTACTTCCCATGTGCAAGCATCATCTGACAAGTTAGGGCTGGTTCTTGGGAAATCATATGAAATGGCAGATGACTCTAGAGACTAATGCAGAGCAAGCACACTTGACTGAGAAGAGCTGGTTGGAGCAACTAGAGTGGGACCAGCAGTTTCAAACACAGAAAGCCTGCGGAAGCCCCTGTGATAATTGGGCTCTCCTAGAGCTGCCCTTTCAGCAGTGCAGCTTCTGCCAAGGCTTTTGGAGGGAGTGACAGAAAGGGGCTTCAGAAGGCAAGGAATGCTATGGGGGAAGGCATAGATCAAGCGGGTAAGAAGATGCTACTGAAGTGGTTGAGAGCCCATTATCGTGCATCCTTTCAGCAGTAGCACTTCTGCTGAGGCATCAGCTCTCAGTTGTTGACCCTCAAAGTGACACCTTGGCAGAAGCATCACTGCTGAAAGGATGGCACAGGGATAACTGGGCTCTTCTAGCATAGTGTCTGGGCTTTCCCGTATCTTAAAAATATGATTAATATTTGCATATTCTCTTTTCTGTAATTTGCAGCTAATGAGTTCCTACATGAAGTGCTTATTTCGGGCCATCATTTGCTTAATGATATGACTTCCTGTTTAACAACGTCACTTCTAGCCCTCAGCAGGAGCCATGAATGCTGTATGAAATGACACCCTTGTTGTATCTAGACCAGGGCCAGGCAAACCCCAGCCTGAGGACCAGATCCAGCGTTCAGTCAAATTCTTCCCTCCCATGACTGGCGCTCCTTGTTCCAGAGCGCCACATCTATTCATGTCCCCAATCGGGATGATGTGGATATTCTGGCTGGTTGCATCTGTGGTACAATGTCCCAGCAGGCATTGTGCCCGGATTTCCAGATGTGACTGCCCAGAGGCGGCGTCCGATTAGGAGACATGAATAGATATGAATAGACACAGCACTCTGTCTCTATGGTGCACTCAGATTTCCAGATGTGACTGCCTAAAGTATCATCCCTATCAGGGGACATGAAAAGACACAGTGCTCTGAAACTCAAAGTGCCGGCCGTGCCGGGAACACATTCCTGGTGTACAGTGGTCGGCACTTTGAGCATCGCTGATCTAGACTATTTTGGAGCAAATCTCTGGAATAAGGGAAATCTCTGGACGATAAGAATAAGATAAGGAACACTGTCCCTTTGTTACACTGTAGAACCTCATAATGGGTAGAGCAGACTATTCGTAAATCAAGTACTGATTGTTCCCACTCTAGTACAATGTATGCTACTCTGCAGTTGTGCTTGTATAGTTATGGGATCATGGACATCCCATGGAATATCCTTCAGTGTGTTTGGACTCTGCATCCCAGTATGAAGCTCTTCAATATAGTGTTTTTTCTAATCCCTCACTGTACCAAAGGCTGTCAAGCATGCACAAAAGGTATGCTCCTCTTGGGCCTTTGCATGTACCAAACTGCAGAAATGTTCCAAATTCTGCTGTCTACTGCAGATTTTTGGCAAACTAGAATGACTTCATTCTACTATCTGTTAAAATTTTAAGCAGAACTGTGAGTTTCTTCTGTCCCCAGTTGCCAGAGACTCTCTTCTTCATATTAAAAGAAACACACATGCACACACACATTTTGCCTTCTTTCTACATTCAGATACAACTTACATCTAATTCTTATGAAGTAACAAACAAGAATGCTATTTACCTACCAAAAAATGCTGCCAAAATGCAGCAAAACTTAACATAGAGATGAGGACTGAAACATGATGGAAAAAGTTCATAGAGAAGGCGAAAAAGCACCATGACAACTCGTATAAGGAAGGAACAAATGCTTTACTTTTTCCAGATGTGCGGAAAGCAAACTATTGACTCTTTTCTTCCATTCCCTGCAAATGGAACTTCAAGACGCAAGCATAAAGCTATGTATTACTCTCTTGTAAACCCGGCAATTTATTCACTGTGGGTTGTGGATTTGCTGACTAAGACAGTTCCCGTCTACTTTTCTAACCACTTAACCAAACTTTGAGTATAAACTACTTCAGAGCACACTGTGAAACACTGGCAGTCCAGCAGCTAACTGATCCCTGCCCCAGCACACTGTATGAGACTCCACTTTTGTGCTCATATGACTGGGCAGCCATGGAATATCCAGCACAGCAAAGGAGTAAAACAGACATGCTGTTCAACCCACCTATCAAAGTGAATGTCTAAATCCTCCAATTACAACTGAGCTGGACAGCATTCATCTCAGAAAAAAAAATGTTTTAACATTTGCATCAGTTTCTATAGTCATAGTTCTAATTTATACTAGGTTTTCATAATATTGTACATGCTGATAAGCAGAGCAATCAGAACTCTTACTGAATTTTACCTACTTTGAAAAACATTCTTGTGGTCAAAATTGCATGCCCAGGGGTCATTTTGAATTATTTGTTTTAAAGTTCCCTAAGCTGCCTGAAAGACCATTTTAAAAACATTTATATGTCTTTAAGGCAGAGTTCCTAAACATTCATGTTGCCAGGATCACACTACTCAGCCTTGCTCTTATGGTGGGCCAGAGCAGGTCAGTTACAGACAATAATATATACTTCCTGTAAGTTATCTAAGAACTTACACAGGAGGAGAAAATTAGCAACTGTGCTTGAGGGCTGTCTCTATCTAAGGTGGTTCTCACAGTGGCCCAATCTAGCAATTGTTCCATCCAGCAGGTATAAGATGTGTGGTGGTGAAAGAACAGGATGGAAAGGTGGAGGGAGTCACATGCAATTATAACACCAGTTAGTTCAGTGGGCTAATCAATAAGCATTGGTGGGCTGGATGCAACCTGTGGGCTGTAGTTTGGGACTTCCTACTTGAAAGCAAATAACAGTGGAGTACTGCTGGTTGACAAGAAGGCCTTCTGGCTGTGCTATAGGATGTATCAGAAAGCTTCCTAAAGAAACTAAATGAACTGTACCTATAGAATAGAGCAGTGATTTTCAACCTTTTTCATCTCAAGGCACACTGACAAGGCACTAAAATGGTCAAGGCACACCACCAGGTTTTTCACAATTGACAAGGCACACAATGCTGCCAGTGGGGGCTCACATCTCCCATTGGCCCTATTAATAAATGACTTTCCCATGACCTTCCCCCAAATTCCTGTGGCGCACCTGTGGACCACTCGTGGTACACCAGTGTCCCACGGTACAGTGGTTGAAAATGGCTAGAATAGAGTGATACAGTCTTGCAGATAGAGGCACACAGAGCAGTCAGTCAAGTGCAACATTTCAGCATTAGAGAGACACGTTGAGAATGTTCACAAACACAACCACTAGCTATTTTACCTTGGACAGCACTACTATGTTGAAGCAGCAGTATACCAACCAATCCTGTAGTCTAGATATACAAGCATATCTTTACATATTCTGGCTCAACAGCAGTCCCATCAGCAAAGAACCTCATCCACTCACAGACATGCAACAGATGCTGGCACAATGCTGGAAAAATACCATGCTACCATAACTTGCAACTTCACTCACAGAGAGGTCAAAATGGGAAAGAGATTGGGGTATGATGTGGGAGGGATGTGGAGTGGTTGATGTATGCCAACGGCTTCCTAGAGTTTCGGACAAGGATCTTTCTCTGCCCTAAATAGAGACTGAACCCGAAACCAGAGCTGTCACAGCATGCAAAGATGAACATCTGTCCTTCCCAACATAACAGACTGAGGGCACAATCCTAAGCAGGTCTACTCAGAAGTAAGTCCTAGTGTGTTCAAAGGAACTTTCCACAGTCAGGGAATTAGAGGACAGGTCCTCTCATGGATTGAAAACTGGTTGGAGGCCTGGAAGCAGAGAGTGGGTGTCAATGGGCAATTTTCACAATGGAGAGAGGTGAAAAGCGGTATGCCCCAAGGATCTGTCCTGGGACCGGTGCTTTTCAACCTCTTCATAAATGACCTGGAGACAGGGGTGAGCAGTGAAGTGGCTAAGTTTGCAGACGACACCAAACTTTTCTGAGTGGTGAAGACCAGAAGTGATTGTGAGGAGCTCCAGAAGGATCTCTCCAGACTGGCAGAATGGGCAGCAAAATGGCAGATGCACTTCAATGTCAGTAAGTGTAAAGTCATGCACATTGGGGCAAAAAATCAAAACTTTAACATATAGGCTGATGGGTTCTGAGCTGTCTGTGACAGATCAGGAGAGAGATCTTGGGGTGGTGGTGGACAGGTCGATGAAAGTATCGACCCAATGTGCGGCAGCAGTGAAGAAGGCCAATTCTATGCTTGGGATCATTAGGAAGGGTATTGAGAACAAAACGGCTAGTATTATAATGCCGTTGTACAAATCTATGGTAAGGCCACACCTGGAGTATTGTGTCCAGTTCTGGTCGCCGCATCTCAAAAAAGACATAGTGGAAATGGAAAAGGTGCAAAAGAGAGCAACTAACATGATTACGGGGCTGGGGCACCTTCCTTATGAGGAAAGGCTACAGCGTTTGGGCCTCTTCAGCCTAGAAAAGAGACGCCTGAGGGGGGACATGATTGAGACATACAAAATTATGCAGGGGATGGACAGAGTGGATAGGGAGATGCTCTTTACACTCTCACATAATACCAGAACCAGGGGACATCCACTAAAATTGAGTGTTGGGCGGGTTAGGACAGACAAGAGAAAATATTTCTTTACTCAGCGTGTGGTCAGTCTGTGGAACTCCTTGCCACAGGATGTGGTGCTGGCGTCTAGCCTAGACGCCTTTAAAAGGGGATTGGCCAAGTTTCTGGAGGAAAAATCCATTATGGGGTACAAGCCATGATGTGTATGCGCAACCTCCTGATTTTAGAAATGGGTTATGTCAGAATGCCAGATGCAAGGGAGGGCACCAGGATGAGGTCTCTTGTTATCTGGTGTGCTCCCTGGGGCATTTGGTGGGCCGCTGTGAGATACAGGAAGCTGGACTAGATGGGCCTATGGCCTGATCCAGTGGGGCTGTTCTTATGTCTTATGTCTTACTCCCAGGAAATTGAGGTTAGGATTGCAGCCTCAGTTATGCATGGTATGGTCAAAGTAGACAGTGAGGCATTTTTGTCCCTCTCTCATACAGTCCTTAGTTCTCTAGGTCAAGCATTGAAATTGACTGATATGTGGGAAGAATATATTGCATTATTTATAGAATTCACTGCCTCATGATGTGATTGCAGGTACTAGTTTAGGTGACATTAAGAAGGGATTAGACAGATTTGTGGAGTTCTATTACTGGCTAATGATGGCCATATGGAACCTCCATACTTGTGAGCTGTATAATTCTGAAGGCTGGCGGTGGGGGAGCAGGGTAGTCCTCTGGCCTTCATATTTGTTGCCTTTATAACATGGGAAACAGGATGCTGAATTTAACAGATCTTTGGATTCATCCAGCAGGGCTCCTCTGGATTTTTAATTCATTTGCTCAAAACGTAACGTGTCCCATTTTTCAAGTTTCAGAGAAGCTAACCTTTGGATTACAGCAAAAAGAAAAAAAGATACTTGGTGTACTTAGGTATGTAGGCAAGGGTTGGATGGCTTTCAGTTTAAATTTTTTTAAAATAGATAATTTTAAAGTTTTTCTTGGGAAACGTACAAATCAAAAAGAATAAAAACCATTTTTGTTGCTGTCTCAAAGCTACTTCTATCATGATAATGCTTGCTCATTGGACTGCATTCACAAAAGCTGTAACATGGGAAGGATTTGGTTTCTGTAATTGAAGCATCTATATGCTGAGAACTCCAGAAGCAAACTTACTAATCTGACTAGTTACCAGCCTTCGGACACCACCATTCTCATCAGGGACAAAAATGCTAGTTTTGAAGGGGCTCCGAAAATCATCATGCAACTTCAGCTAACTTTTCAACAAACAATCTCCTTCATTCCAAACACTTAGAAGCCATTATAAAGAGCAAATAGTTTAGAATGTACGACTTGTGGCAGCTAACATATAAACATAACTTGAGAACAATAATCCTAAGGTCCAAACCACATACTCAAAACATTTTCTATAACAAAGAATAGAACTAGACACTGGTTAGTTATAAAAGCAAAGACAACACAACTGTATGACATGCCTCTATACACAGAGAATTTATAGACCCACTTCTGTGCTAGCTTATTGACTATCTAATATGTTATCTAATACAGTAACTTAAGTTCACGGTGTTGTAAAACCGAAGAAAAATTGTGTTTATGGAAAAGCTGTGTTTGTGCAAGGGGGGATGGGACCATCTTCACCAATTTGTCCTTTGCTCCTCAGAGTTGAGGGGGGGCTCTTTTGGGTGTGAGGGGCTGAGGAGGGAACGTCTGGACAGGGAATACAGAGGTAAAGGGAACTTGGTCAAAATCGCCTCTCCCTTTTCAGAAAAACCAACACTACTTCCATAAATAAATGTTTAGGATACAACCCAAGATGAATAGTCTTGATAAGATTATGGAAACTCCATTAACTTCAAAAGCAACAGCAGGAAGTTACTTCACTAGCACACTTCAGCCTGACCCCAAGCTATTTTTCACATTTTGTGGAAAAGCTATTGAGAAATCAATGCCACTTTCTAAAACGAATATCCATTTGACATATGGATCACACACACCCCGGGATTCACTGTCTCAGAGTTCTTACTGTAAATAAGATGTTAGAAAGAACATTTCTAAGGCAAGTACTAATCCCCCCCTTTTTTTACTGGTTGTGAAAGCTCATGCAGAAATCCAGACAAGACTTTTTGACACAGTAAATAATTACATAGTGTGAAATATAGTAATTTAGACGATGCCGTTCCTTGAGGGATGTTTGCACATAACAGTCTCCATTCAAAACATACAGAACTGCCACAAAAAGAAGTCATCACATGAAAGGAATAAGGAAGTAACTCTCCAAGCCACTGCAAGTAGACAAAATGAGATCACTTAATGCTGCCCTTCCCCAACTTCACTGGAATATATGGCATGAGCCTTTGGAAAAACAACCCTTGCCATACCCAGCTTATACAGCAGCCACTGTATGGAAACAGTTGGCCTTTATAGCATGTAGAAAACATACAGGTAAGGACTCTGCCAACACAATAGAAAGGTGGTTCAGTTTTCAGCATTGTTGCTGTGCTTCAGTAAAGTTCACTTACAACCTTTAATTCAGGAAAGCAAAAATAAAATTGTGACATACTAACAGAATTCTTCACATTCAACTGCATGTCTGGGTCAGAGGAATTTTTGCAACACCACACAAAATAGTAAACTCTTGAGGTTAAGAGTGCAGTTTGGAAATCAAACCCAAGCAGAGAAAAAGAAAGTAACACCACAAGCCAGCATTTACAGTGCAAAGAGGAACTGTACAGCTGTGAAGAGACAGGGTGCAAGAGAGCCATACAACAACTGTTAATCACTTGAGCCCTTAGGGGAAGTTTACAACATTCTGAATACCTGATTGTCCTGACTGAAATGCAGTATTTCCACATCAGATTCCACATTGCGCTGCCATCTCCCTTCATGACCTCCACAGCAGTGTTTAGAAAAAAAAGAAATCCGAAGAACCCAGTCAAGAAGCCTCTTTAGCAGGCGCGCAGCAAAGTTAGCCAACTTTCAGGAGGCGGCCAGGCTCTGATTCATGATCTCAACACCAACCTCCACTGACTTGAACTGTGTAAATCGCAGAGGGAAGCCAGCTTTCCCATCTGAGGTCTCAAATTACTGCTTTCTTCACAATTTACAAGAACTGCTTACATTATTCACTAACTAAGGAAGACTGTCCAGCTATTCAGCTGGAAGGCAGCGTGTCACTGTTTCAGATGATCAAGCAAAGGCAATACAGGCTAGGTAGGACTTCAAGGAAAATAACTTTCTTTACTCTTTTTTTTTTTAAAGCTTTGCCTACAAGGCGTCAGAATACCATTTGCTAGAACTGTGAAATGCTTACCAAACATATTTAATCATACTGTGGAGGCTGTATAAACTCCCAACTGGTGGAATTTTTTTAAAAAAATTTGTCTAGTGTAATAAACACTTGAGCGCCAAAAGAAGTAATGAGTCATTTTCCAATGTTGGACAAAAACACACATAGTGGAGGAATGAATATCTACAACTATAATAAAAAGTTATACTGTATCTCAACTACGGTAATCAGTTACATTTTCGCAGCTGAAATGGAAATGCTTCAGTGAGCCAGGAAGAGGCTATCCTTTTGCACACACAGAGGAGTTGGGAAGCACTTAAGCGTTTGCAGGGATGGGGCAATGGCAGTGACACGATCCCCAGAACTGTGCTGCTGCTGGGGTTAGAAGGGAGGTGTTTTTACTTACAGTTGTCCATACTGGCCTCTGGGGGTGTGGGGAGCCCTGCACGTGTCTCTGCAGGACTCCCTAAGCCTCTGATTCAGCAAAAATTATGATTGAAAACCACTTCCGGTGTTCAACAGTGAACCAGAAGTGGTTTTCAATAGTTATTTTTACTAAATCAGACACCTGTAAATAAAAACACCCTCCTTCTGACCTGGATGTGGCACAAACCTGGGGATTGCACTGCTGCCATTGCTCCATCCTGCCCCTTAAGGGACCACAGTGCAGTGCTTCACTGGCTGGTGGGTCCCAACCCACCAGTTTGGGAACCACTAGACTACATACAGTATAGCTACCTGCAAGAAAAATTACAATATAATGTAATATACAATAATACTATAACCACATATTTTCCAATGATTACCTTACGGTTTACCTTATGTTCAGCATTGCTTTTATTCATCATCCATCAATAAACGCAACAGTAACTGGCTTGGCTTGGCTTGGCTTGGCTAAAGGCATCATTCAAACTCTATGGATCGTTTTGCCAAGGCCATAACCAGGCAGTGTCAGGACTTTATTAAGATATCAATCATGTTCCTCTTGACTCATGTTGAGTTCATGGGGTAGCATAAAGGCAAAGCAAGACAGAAAATCCAACCAGAGTCTTATGGATGAAAAAGACTAAAGTGAGTATTTGTAATATTCCAATGCTGAGACACAAAGAGACAAATTCAGGCCACTTTCAGAACAAGAACGCTTTTATTCTTTGATCCTTGTTTTGGTTTTCTGTTAAACAAAGCCCTATAGATATAGAAAGCACAAAACTGGGTTTTTTATATTAACGTATTGATCATGTAAAGAGAATTATCACCCCAGCTAGCATTTGTAATAAAATCATGTTCATTCCCTCAACCCAAACTCATGTTTTCCTTGCTTCTTATCCACAAGAAGTCTATTTCATACTAATAATTAGTATTAGAATTAGTAACTAATTCAAAGACTTTTACTTTGCTGTTTAAAATGAGCATATTAGAAAATGCTGCAATTTGTTAACAAACCTCATCCATTTCAGAAATAACAATATTAGAAAGATCTTCTACAAACAAAGGACAACTATTATTCCCATTTTATATAACACAATCTGAGCTTTGTGCATTCTCAAATTCTCTGATACAGGTCACTCTAATTTCTTAAAGCAAACTGGATAGATTATGACTGACCTAAGGTCATCCAAACAAGAGGTGCTTCACACAAGACAACTGTCTACTATGTTGGGATCCATATGTTCAACCTTCTGATGTGATGAAAGGCATCAGTTTCGCTGTGGTCACATGTGTTCATGCAGCAAAATATTCACTAGCCTATTTGTCACATATGGATTTCTGAGTCAGAAGTGACATTTGTGTAGGAAAACTACGTTCTGCAGAACAACAGCATAAACGAGCAAACAATTTAGTTAGCCACCCCAGATTTAAGTCTAGAACTCTACACTACTGAAATACATCCTCAGCACAACAGCCTTAGGAATGAGAGGGAACCTTTTCTGAATAAGTTCTGAGTACAAATAATTTAACATTCAGTAGTATTGGTCAATCAATACCAGAGATAGCATTGTAGTAAACTTGGATAATTCTGTTCCTAAATGAACAAGTGGACAAAGATGAACTGTGATGTAACTCTTCCTGTTCCCATCAGTATACTATGGATATAGTCATGAAGGTTCTGCTTCCCATGCTATACCTGGCATGTGACACAACCTTATACTTACTTTAATCTCTTGTTATTTCATTGTGTTTTTATCTCAGTTATCCAAGGTGGAGAAAACCCAAACATTAGAAATAGGCTTACCATCTAGTAACCTACAATGTGGGGCAGTCTTTGAAAATAGTTTGGAAGCATCAGTAAGTTCAAAATTCAGTTTATTTTTAAATTCCAGTGTAGCTTAGCTCTGAGGTACCATCTGAAAGAGCACTTTCTCACCTGATCCTGCTGGCATATTAAGATCCTCATCAGACACCTCTCTCTGGATGACCCTGCTTTCAGAGGTGAGGTGGGTGGTGACTAGAGAACAGGCCTTTTCAATTATGAAGCTCTCATTTTCTGAATGTCTTCCTTAGAGAGGCTTACCTGGCACTTACTTGGTGTAATGTTGGCAATAGGCAAAGGTTTTTCAAAGCTTTATTTTCCGTTACATTGTTTGTTCATTTGCTGCTATGATTTTAGGCTTATATTGCTGATGCTTTGTCATTGCTATGTTTTCTGGATGGTCCTTTTAGTGCTTTTACATGGATTGGCCACATTGGAACCCACGAGTAGAAGACTGGGGTAACAAGTGATATAACCATAATTATAATCAGAACCTATATTGGTATAACATATACATATAAAACAGACAGTTCACATACCTAAAGAATAATTCCCTGAATGTATGGATGTACCACTCATTTCTCTAATGCTGATATAACTAAATATAACAGATAGAGATACACTTCCCAAGTTTGCACCCTCTTACCTTTCTCTGAACTATTCATTATTATCCATGATAACTTGGATAAGCAGAGTGTTTTTGTGGTATGTTAAGGGTGACAGGCTGACACTTTCAAAGACAGCAGAAAGAACCGCTTTATTAATACTCTGAATGTTCTACTTTTGTCTTTTCTTATTGTCTGTGTGATAGTCATGTATCTTAGGCACATGCCAAATGTTCCACAGAATGTATTTTAAACCAGCGCAGTCTTGCTACTATTTCACCCAGAACTGTTAGGAGTACTAATGAGAATTGCAAAAAGGATACTCTTCTACTTCAGTCCAAGTACCTGTGCAGGTGTTTGGACTGTTTTTTCAACTTTAAAACTGACCTTCTGGGGCAAGAAAAAAAACTTTGTATCAAGTGGTGGTGAGAGGGATAGAAACAACCCATTTAATACTGGATATCAGTTTACTTCAAGGTGTGAGCATGCCAAATCTTAGCCTAATGTTTTCTTAGATCTGATTCAGATAACAAAAAATTATGGATCTGATCCTAATTTGATAACCTGATTTGTGAACAAACTATGATTGCCAGAAGTTACAAGTTCCCATATCTGGATTTTTTTTTTTAAAAAGGTTTGTTGCAGACCTTTATGTGAAGTGTTGCCTCTCCTCTACACATATGCAAAGAAGATGAAGCGGGATTTTGCAAGCTGAATGAACAAGAACTCATTCATCATTCTGCCTGAATTAGGCCTTAGTTTTAGGAATAGACCAGCCAGCTCTAATCAATATGAAGCTAGAGCAGATGCTGGTAACTAATTTTTATCATTATCTTACTTCTCTGTTTACCAATAAACATACTTTAAACAAATTTAAATGCTCCAAACAAGTATGGTTGGTGAACTCAATACTACTGACTAGATGCTTCAGTCATGTTACTGGTGAAAAGATGAGATGTACTGGATAAGGCAAAGTGAAGTGGGGGTCATAAACCTACAACTAGGGTCTCTTTTCCTAAGCAACCCATTAAAAGGTAATCCCTCTTTTGGAGAAAATGACACCAATGTTGCTGTCTTGTAGCAGCAAATTCACTCTGTGTTAAATGTAGAGGAGGATTTTTAACTAGAATTTACAAGGACCAAGAATTTTTGGCCACCCTAACTGGTTTTTCAAACCATCCCAATAAAAGGAGAACAGCTCACAAAAACTGTGTATAACATTTATGGTAATCCAGAAAGCTAACTTTCTTGGACTGTATGGTGTTATATTATGGGAAATTATCTGTTCAAGACAATTGTGAATGTTGTGATGTACCCTTACTGAAATGTTTCATTATTCTGGCATGCCCCTTAGGGAGCAAAGCAAAGTTAGTTTCACTTTCCATTTTGCATACAGTGAGCCCTCCTTATCCCATTGTCTCCACATCCACAGATTTCAGAATCTGGGGATGCAGAGCCCTCTGCTGGAGGGCCTCAGGGGACCTTCTGGATGCAACCAGAAATCACTTCTTCATCCCAGCAACTTTCAGCTGTATCTGGAAGTGTTCAGGCATGCCGTGAGCAGCCTCCTTGCACCTCTAAAGGCCTCCCGGATGCAACTTCCATTTCGTGCCAGCTGAACTAGAGAATGCTGAAAATGACAAAGATAATAGAAGGTAATGGAGATGAACCATTAGTAATTTGGGTTGACTTCTGGTTTAGACCAGAAATTTTAGTGACTTGGGTTCAATAACTCAGACACTTTGAACTGGAAAGATGTAATACTTGCAGAAAAATATAAAATTCATATGTGCAGTGTTACTCTAAAATGTATTACTCTACTCACTATTCAACTTGAGAAAAACAAAAATTTTAATCAGGTGACATTGATACCTTCAGTTCAGTGGTGCACCAACATCAATAGCACCTTTCACAGCAGGAGTTAAATTCACACAAGAGATCACTGCTGAAGTAGAAAAGATCATTCCATGAGTAGAACATGTCTGAGGCCAGGAAGCGGCTTACAGTGTGCAAACAGAGAAATACATACAAGTGAACCATTTTGAACTGGTTAAGCCTTTATGTGTTTAGGGGTTTGGTTCAGGTACCAGTGAATTAAGATTGTAGGTTTAGGTCCCATCTCAGCTCATAGAAAAAAATTCTCTGAACTGGTTTTTGAGTAGACTCCCTGGCCAATAGTGTAAAACTTTTTATTTTGAGACAATCCAAAATAATCAGTTGTTCATTTTGGATTTGACCTCTCCCACTGACACTACTAAGACTGCAGGAATTCAATGTGCTTTTTAGTATAGGACAGATAGTGACATTTTGCCACTGTCATAACCTGAGGCAGTAAAAGGTTACAAAAGGCAAGGACTACATGTACTAATAATATTGCATGAAAAGATGCTGAAAGCTTCTGCATTATTTATGTATTTACTCTGTGCGTGCTCTTTGAAACTTTCTTTGGTTGGCTGGCTCCCATCATTTCATTATGAAGCAGACTCCCTGCAGAATGTATAGTACATGCTGTAAACAGAAAAAATCATATGGAATGGTAGTGTATGTTAGAGAGGAGGGAAGCAAGATATACACTCAGCAGTTGGAACAGATTTATCCTCGCTGGCTTGCTTGGAGGGCTGAACCGAAGGTGCTATGACTCAGAGTCTTAGTCTGGATGAAGTCACTGTCAAGTGAAAACAAACCATTTGTTCCTGGCAACAGCCATAATGGTTAACTCTTCAGAAAGTTCAAAATAGATCTTTGCTCTATTTTTTCCTACCCTTTGATTTACAATACACTGCTATCATCTTCCTCGTGATATATGGAGGCCTAAGGCAAAAAATTATTCATGATGCTAGATAGAGATCTGGTTAACATTCATCCACAATGATGAAATCCTATCTATGCTTACTTATAAGCAAGCTCTACTGAATGCAGTGCAATTTACTTTCAAGTAAACATGCATATGATTAGTCTATTTTCTTCTTCTATCAAACCAACAGAGTTCTATCAAACTCAATTGGGAACTTGAGTCAGGTGACTTGGACTCGAGTTGCAAAAATGCGTGAGTTGCACAGGTGAAGACTCTGAAAAAGACTTGAGTCAGGGCCCCCCTGACTTGGCACTCATTCCCATACATGCCGACTCTAGTCTGTCTGTATCTGGGGGTGCTTGCTTTCTGTTTTCGTGGCATGGAAAACCTTGTGGGGCTATAACTCTGACTGGCAAGCAGCAGGGAGTTCCAGCCAGGAGGCAGGAAAGGGTTAAGGGGGGAGGCGAGAGTGAGCTCTTTTTCTCCATTTCTGATAGCAAGGAAGGTACCAATAATCATTGGACAAACTATGGGCATTCAGATATTTTTATTGGCTGAGGGAGAGCAGGAGGAAGAGCCCAAGGAGTTTCTTGCCTTACAATTGGCTGCAAAAGCTCAAGGAGACAGGAGAAAACTCTTTTGCCTGGTGCTGCTTTCCAAACTTATGGCTTCTCTTGGCTCTGTTGTTACTTGGGGAAGGAAGCCTCAAGGAATGAGTGGGTAGAGTGGGACTACTTCTGGGCAGAGCTGCAAGGATCAGGTCATCCTGGTAAGCCTCCCAAGCTGTGGCTTGTGACCTTTCTCCTCCCTCTCGCAGCTTCTGTCCCATCTCTCACTCAGCCCCTACCACCCCTCCTGCCCTCTTTACAGATGGGCGGAGACAGCAGGGGAGTGTTCAAAGAGAACTCGGATGGACACACACAGAGCCCAGCAACAGCCCCAGGCTTTTTAAAGGGAGGGGGGCAACTCGACTCCATTAGAGTCACTAAACAGTGACTTGGAAACTTGGAAAGTGTCCCTGCTATGACTCTTTTCGAGTTGAGCCGTGAGGGGGGTGGGGCAGTGACACGACTCAAGTCAAGCCCCGCTGGGTTTTCCCAACATTGGAAATCACGACTGAAAAAAACTCACATTTTGAATCAGCAAGGTTAGATTATTTCAAACAGATTTTGTGTAATAGAAGCTGTGCTAAAACAAGTTTTCTCTTAACGTACAGCACAATCATATGCATGTCAACAAAGGAGCAAGTCTCTTTGCAGTCTATTGAGCTTTCTCCCAAGAAAGTATGTATAGGATTGCAGCCTTAAGTCATGTTGTCCTCTATCTGCAAACCAATGACTAAAGTTCTGAGAAAATGGTGTGATTTTCTCAAAAACATAGAAACAGAAAAAGAGAGCAACGTTAACAGAAATCAGGAGTCCACTGTCGATTTTTTAATAATAAAATACTGCAGTCACAAGTTTGAATTGCTTTTGTTGCCAGAACTTCTTTGATAAACAAGACATGCATTTCAGAACTTACTTCTACATTTATTCAACCTTGTCCAACATGACGGTTTGCTCATCTCTATGCATGTCCCTGCATGTGTAGGTCTCCCCTTTGAAACACTACTAAAGAAGTGTTTTAAGGAAGAAAAAAAAGATAGAGCAGTGGCATAGCTAAGGGGGATAGGGGGTATATTGCCCTGGGTACTATGCTTTGAGGCGGTGCCAACCCACACCCCAATGGCAGACCAGAGGTAAAAAAAGCAGCCTTTTGAAGCTCAGGAAGGCTGCACACAGCCTTCCAAATTCTCAGAAGGCCTCCTGGAGACCTTAGAAAAACACTTCTAGTTTTTGCTGAAAACCATAAATGCATTTCAAAGATTTTCTAAGGCAAGGGAGGGGGATTTTAAAATTTTGTGCCTCCAGGTGCCAGATGGTGTAACTATGCCACTGGGATAGAGACACTTGCATGTCTTTTTAAAGCAGAAACTGTCACTTCAGAAACTACTCTTGAATGTTCAGAAAAGCCTTCCAAATAACAACGCACAACTGTTTTCTACTCTGCCCTAGAAGTACAAGCAACGTGCCCTTGTTAAAGCAGACAATTCTCATAAAATCATTACCAGCCACTAATACACAAATAGGATCCTAAACAAAAGTGAAATCAGATTATCTTGACACACATTATCTATTGCATCTGTACCTTCCTTTCAAACTGCATCTTAATAAGGGCTAATGACTCCCTTAGTGGTGTCTATTGTACAATTCAGTGTAAACATGATGGAAGCAGACAGGAAAGTAATATGGGCCTCAAGCTTCTGTGCAACAAAAGATCCTGAGATAAGCAGCTACCTTATAAGCTACTGCCTGTTTCAGTGGCGTTAGTGATAGTGGAGTTGATGACCCACCACACACTAAGCAAACGAACGGAGTACAAGTTGATCCTACCAAAGCTCAGGGATGACTTACAGATTAAATATACCATCGACACGTTGTAGAGAACTCTTCCATTGCGAACAATTTTTGTCCCTGCCATAATGCACAGGACGCTCATCTCAGGGATAGGTGCCAGCATGAGTTTCCACAATTCATACTTCCAGCACTTGCTGGCTGGGGTGTGGACAACATGCAATCCCCATGGTAACTAATCCTTATTCTCAAACAAGTATGGAGGTTTGCAGCTACTGACCTTGAAAAAGACATAAATGATTCAATTTTTCCCCCATCACCAGGAATATTTTTTTCTCACTGCTTGCTTTGTTTTTTTTAATAGTGCTAATAGCAACATTTCTCACTTGGACTATTGCACACTAGCTGTTGAAAGGTGCATAAGAAAAGTGGCAAAAGTAAAGAGAAGCTTGACTTAGTCATTCTTTACACAACCTGGAACAATGTCTTAGGGTTCTGCAATTTACCATCACGATCCTCTGATTAAATGGACAGAAGAACCCTTGAAAACATGGCGGGGAGGAGTTATTTGTTCATTTTGACAATAGTTCATCAGGGAGGCATAGCCAAGACCCTGAACTCTTAAATCAAAGTTGGTTGAAATCTAGTCTTAAATGAAAGCAATGGCAGCAATAGTTCTCTAAACTGGTTTTGTTCCCAGTTGCAGAACACTGGCCTTTTGCTGTCATTATGATGACCTCTTTGCTCTGAGCCTCCCTTGCTTGAGGCAAGGGTGGGCAATTTGGAGTACCCCACTGGATGCATTTTGCCAATGAGCTGTGTTCTGAGTAGCTGTTAGCTTGGCTCAGTGTGCCTCAAGCCACCACTGACCATCCACCCCACCCTCCCACGCTCAGAGCAGATGGAATTGCTCGGCTTCAGCTTGTCAGCTGCTCCAAGGTCCCACGGTGCCAGTGGCCTCGAACTGGCGACCTTGTGGATGTTATCTTCAGGCAGTGCTGAGTGCTGCCCACCAGTTCTAGCTTCCTATTACCATTGGAAGCTCCCATCACAGTCTCACTGCCAGGAGGTGGGTGCTACACATACCACCCAACACTGCCTTGTGTGCCACTGGTACACGTACCACCAGCTGAGAACCATTGACTTGGATGGAGCAAAGATATAACTCAGTATAAGGCACTTTCCTATTATCCTAAGTGCATTTTGCCAAAGGTCACAAATCATTCTTTAAGCATGTGTAAAATGTTTGTATTGGTGGAGAACCTACTTACCAAATTAATACAGTATTCATAAGTTACTTTAAGGCTAACCAGAAGTTCTGAGATAAACAGTGAACCAATTCATGTAAGGAATTCTAGGTTAGTTTTACTGCACTTCCCATTACTGTCTACAGCCAGTTCATGTTGGACAGATAGGCTGCGATCCTATACCCACCTGCAGGCAATGTCCCATTGAACTCAATGGAGCTTACATCTGAGAAGACCTGCCTAGGAGTGTGGTGTTAGCCAGTTAAGGAAAAACAACCACTGGAGGCTCATAATGCTGCCCTCAAAAGGAAAGCATTACAACCCTCTAAAAGATCTGGCTCAGATTTTAATCCAACCTGGAGGCGAATATCACTCCTTCCTCCACTTCCATCCAACTAGCCCCAAAGCCCCCTAAGCCAGCTACAATCCTCCAAAACCCCTTTCCTGCCCAATAACCTGGTGACAGCAGCGGCTGCTGCTATAACAGAACTGGCAAGTAGTGGGACCTTTCTCCTCTCCATAGTCTGGTATGCTGGGTAACATCATGCCACATGCGAGTAGACCAGGAAAAGACTGAATTGACTTTGAACTTGTTTTTCACCCCTGAACAACTGATCATATTGCCTGAAAATAGATGCAGGGTTGTCCCCCTTGGTGGGCAAGTTATAACAGACCACAGATCCTGTTGGCATAATATTTTTAGCTATGAAAGATGCTTTCTCTCTGAAAACATTAGTGGTCCTTCTCATCTGCTGCTTTTCCACCCGTGGATCTGACTAAACATGGATGACCACCGCAAACAAGAACAGCTTTGCTGATTCTAAAAAAAAATTGTCCCTTTAAATTGTGGTTTAAAACCGCTTTTCTTACAATTGTAGAGTTTCAGGCAGGCAATCTAAGGGGATTAGAATGGCTATTTGCAGGTTGTGCCAAGGTCATGACCCCCTCCCTTTGCCCTTGGTCACCCCAGAATGCAACATGGAAGTGTTTAATCACTTCCACGTTGCAGTCTTGTTTATTTAAAAGATTTATATCCTGCCTTTCCTATGCTGAAGTAAATGCCCAAGACAGCCAACACTCTAAGGCCAAGGGGATCGCTTGCCTCTATGCAATTCAAAAACAGACTTTCTAATCCCCTACCTGCAGCTCTACTTCTCAATAATGGTAAGAAAAGTGGTTCTAAACCACAATTTATAGGGATGCTTTTTATAGTGGATTTCACTATCCACCATTTTTGGCATCCATGGGGGTTCCGGAAACAGATCCCCTATGGAAGCCGAAGGCCAACATGCACATTTGGCTCATGAGGCTATTCCAGGATAAACAATTGCGTAAACAGGCTCTGCACTGCAGTCATTAATATTGTTATAAGGAGTGAAAAGGGTGACACTAAACTGCACAGCAAAATCAGTTCGTAGACATTTTGCATCTTTGTCAGTTGTACCTAAATTTCCTCACAAGTGTAGATGCACGATATTGGATACAAAGAGCCATAATGCTGTTTTGATTATCTTCTGATGTCTTTAAATAGCCCTTCTCTTGCTAAATTATTGCCCATAGAGTGCTCACATTTTATTTGCAGTCTGAAGTTTGAAGAATGTCTTCCCCCCTTTTGGTGTGAAAGGATGGCAAAAGCCTCAATGCTACTGTCAAAATGACAGAACACCACATAGGTCAGGTACTTATCAAATTTACATTTCAGATCACTCTCACAAACACTCCCCACTTTTCTTCACACAGTCACACTTTTGTTCTTGAGTTCCAGGCAGCTTTCCCAAGTATATTTAGAGCCACATTTAAAACTCTCATGAAGAATAATTAAAAGTTTAGGTAATATATTTTTAACTATTCTGCACCATCCACTTTTCACACAATTTTCTGTCACTTTGTTTTAAGCAGCAGAAAACCTTAAAATATTCTTCTGGTTTCTGAAGCAACCCATGTCAGAAAGGTACAAGTTAAATGCTGAGGGTTTTATTGGTGTGTTTTGTTTTTTTAAATATTATGCACAGTTGTGGTTCCCAGTTCTGGAAGCAAATCCAGCAGTTTTCAGTTGCAGGGAAACTCTAAATAAAGGCCAATGAAAATAAGAACATGTTTTATGTACTTAGCATCAGAGAATTATTGAAAATTTCTTCCAATTCAGATGTGATAATGCTAATTTTGCAGGTGTCAACTAGGAATGGAAAAGGCAATCATATAGTGAAATTGTTTTTCCAACTGTTAGAATGAACATTTCTCACAATCACATATATTACTCTAACTAACTACAAGAATGAACTCCATATGTGCTATCTCTGATATTCAATCTTAAACAGAACAATGTGGCTGAGCTGAAAGTTCAACTTTAAAGAGCTGTTCAATCCATGTTTTAATGTTTGCAATCAAAGGATCATAACTCTTTCTTTCTGCTAGAGTGCATTATTAAAGAGGGCATAATTCCTTGAAAATCACTGAAAGATTCCTTTGCTATCCTGCAGTCTGCACATTATACATAACAGTGAAATCAGCGTTCCTAACAAAATGCGTCCTCTAAGATAACGTGTTTAAAAGTATTGTTTTTCCACTGAATCTTACAATACAAGCTTCATAGTAATGCTCAGAGGCTCAGCTACTTGAACATGGCTTTCTTCATTAAGAAACTATTCTGAATAGAGAGACCTCTGAAGATTAGATAAAAACATCAGGGTAAGTGCAGCATGCATGTCAAATTAAATTGCTTATTTTGCTGTTCCATTACTTTGGCAAGAACAATGCATCCGCCACCCAGTCCCATTACTTCTGACCATGCCTCACCATCTATCATTTCAGCTTTCTGTCAGAGTTGCTGTGGTGTGCAATTGATTCTGTACCCTATATGAAACACAAACACCGTTCTATTAAAACGTTTCCCTTGTAGGAAGCATTAATCTGCATTACATAAATATCTATGACATTTCAAACAATATCCGAGCACCATTTGCGTTGTGCTTGTGGGAGAGAAAAAAAAAATCAGACTGTATTAGAGAACTACCAATTTGTTTTATCTGATCCAATTTAAATTATAAACTGCATCAACAGCACAGCATCACCTAAATATCCAGGCAGGGAGGCAGCAGTGGTTATTATAGTTAAAAAGAACAATAAACAGATTTACAACCTTTATAAGCCTGCATTAATTCTCTCCCACCACACCCCTTTCCTCTCCATGCAAATATGCTTTAACAAGCAACTGCAGCCATCCTATTCTGAAAAGCATTTTAGATATAATATTTCCTTACCTTTTATAGAAACCATGAAGAGGTTGGAGACATAGAAACTGCCAATAATCCAAGCAGAAGGCCTTTAACTTCAGCATTTTAAAACAGTTCAGCTGCTGCTAGTTTAACCTTGTTTGCTATCTTTCATAAATGAATATCCCACCTTTTAGAGAAGAAAAAATGAATAGTGGTTCATGGAATACCCCTCCTCCTTTCTAAGTAGGCAGCAGTGTGGTATTTTTTAGTTGCTCCCAAATGTGTGCAGCTCTTTATCCACATGGTGCTGCACCTGCATAGCTACACTGCACTACTTTAATACAAAGAGACAGTAGCACAAAGGCTACAAATTCATCTACTGTGCCAGTTTCTCTAGATTTCAGCTAATGTTTCCAGACTTCTCTCACCATGGCTGTTATTACACTTACACATATGCAAGCTCTTTCAGGCCATCCCAAAAGCTGTTGATAAATAATTAGTATATATTCCAGTGAGAATTCCTGAAGGCCTCTCAAAAAGCATCCCTAGAGCTTGCAGCTTGTATGGAAGTAGCACACGCAAAAATCCCAGTCAGCTGAGTACAAATTGCCTTGTGATCTCAGCAGATTTAAGATCACATCAGATGGAAAGTCCTTAGTTCTGTAACTAAGCTGAATACAACTTTTTTTCTTTTTCTTTTTTTAGTCAGCTCCTCTGGTGTGATTCACATCTGCTCTGCTCTGCTCTCTGCTAGCACCTATGAAAAATGTTGGTTCCTTATGGGAGTGGAAGGGAAGTGACAAGCATAAGTGTGGACCCTCCCCACTCACAAAATAAATTATGCTTATCTTAATCCCAATACACTTTGCTAGTTAGGTCTGTGTGAAGAAAAGCTAATCATCCAAACCACATGGTGCACAGTGGGGCACGCTCCCGACTATAAAAGCCAGCAAGATAAAGCCTCCCTAAGATAGGTGGATTCTGTTGCTATGACGACAGAAACACATTGATAAAATCTAAAATGGAAGCCTGATGACAGTTTTTCATTGGCTTACACGGATATAATGTGCCTAACAAGCAATACTCAGGCACTCTTGGAAATCTCATCAGTGGAGAATGAATTTGGGGTTGGGCTAATTAACAGTAGTGCAAAATAGCAGCTAGTCCTCATTTAGTTACAGTGGAAATCCAAACCATTTTTATTCTAGAGGGAACCCAGAAGCAATTAGCAAGTAGATGCTTTGAGAAAAAAGAATTTTAAAATTAGAAGCATTTTCTGTTTAAATCCTTTGGGTGTAGCAGGAATGATAAAAGCAGCTTTCATTTCCCATTCTTTGAAACCGCAAGCCATTTGGGTATCTTATCTTTTAAGAGACGCTATAGGGGCTGATTTTGTAATTTACAAAAAAAAAAATTAATGTAGTAGCATTCGTTTCACGCATGGTTAGAATCAGACTATTCAAAGTGTAAGTATCAAAGCAATACAAAAAAAAAACATATGCATGGAAGAGGTAAGCTACACTTAGAAATTTGAAATAAGCAATCCTTACCAAGTAAAAAATAATACTCTGTCTTAGTCCTTGAATGTTTCTATATTTTTAAATTCAGATTACCATCATTTTCATAACTTGTCATTATCATTTTATTTATATTTTATGCACCACTACATAGGAAGCACAATAGATATGACTTGTATGTAGAATTTATTTAAAACCCAAACAGAATTTTTAAAAGAAACCTTCCTGTAAAAATGTTTTAGTCCCCAAAATGATAGGTCTGTCCAGTAATTCTGAGGCAGGTGCCCGAGCACCTGTATGGTATAATAATAATAATAAATAATAAAACTTTATTTTTATCCCGCCCTTCTCCCAAAAAGGGACCCAGGGCGGCTAACAACATATAAAACAAATTAGAACATAATTTCACAGATAAAAAACATATTAAAAAACACATTAGCAGAACCCATAAAAACAGTAGTCAGAAGAGTCAGAAATAAAAGAGCATAAAACAGCAGTTCTTAGAGGAATCGGGCCTGTAAAAAAGCAACTAAAAGATATATAAAAGATGTTAAAAAGGCCATAACGTCAGAAGGCTTGGTTAAACAACAAGGTCTTCAGGCCTCGCCGAAAGGACTCAAGAGAGGGAGCCATTCTCAAGTCAAGGGGAAGGGAGTTCCACAATGTTGGTGCCACTACTGAGAAGGCCCTATTTCTTGCCGCCGCCCCACGTACCTCCTTAGGCGGCGGCACTTGTAAAAAAGCCTTCTCTGATGACCTGAGAGGACGAGCCGGATTGTACAGGAGTAGGCGATCTCTAAGATAACCTGGCCCAGAGCAGTATAGGGCTTTAAAGGTCAAAACCAGCACCTTGAATTGGGCCCAGAAACGAATGGGCAGCCAATGTAGCCCCCGGAGAAGTGGGCTGACAGAGTCAAATCGCCTAGCTCCAGTGACCACACGGGCCGCCGCATTCTGCACTAATTGCAGTTTCCGAACCGTCTTCAGGGGCAGCCCCACATAAAGCGCGTTACAATAATCTAACCTCGATGTCACCGTAGCATGGATCACCGTGGCCAGGTCTGCACGATCCAAGTACGGACGCAGCTGGCGCACCAGCCGAAGCTGAGCAAAGGCCCCCCTAGCCACAGCCGCCACCTGGGAATCCAGGAGCAGTTGCGAGTCCAGGTGGACCCCCAAGCTGCGGACCTGCTCCTTCAGAGGGAGTGCAACCCCATTCAGAGCAAGCTGATAATCCAGCACCTGCATTGAGGATTTCCGAACCAGGAGAGCCTCTGTCTTATCCGGATTTAATTTCAGCTTGTTAGCCCCCATCCAGATCCTCACTGCTTCCAGACAGCGCTCCAGGCCCTCAACCGCCACCCTGGAGTCTGGAGGAAAGGAGAGATAAAGCTGGGTGTCATCAGCATATTGATGACACCCCACTCCAAACCCCCGGATGACCTTTCCCAGCGGTTTCATGTAGATATTAAATAGCATGGGGGACAGAATTGAGCCCTGCGGCACCCCGCACCTCAATGGCCAGGGTGTTGAACAGGCATCCCCCAGCACCACCATCTGGGACCGACCTTCCAAGTAGGAGCGGAACCACCGCAAAACAGTGCCTCCAACTCCCACTCAGCCAATCGGCCCAGAAGGATACCATGGTCGATGGTATCGAAAGCCGCCGAGAGGTCCAGCAGGACCAACAGGGACGCACTCCCCCTGTCCAGTCCCCGGCGTAGGTCATCCACCAAGGCGACCAAGGCAGTTTCCGTCCCAAAGCCCGGCCTGAAACCAGATTGAAAAGGATCCAGATAATCCGCTTCATCCAAGACCCTCTGGAGTTGGGCCGCCACCACCCGCTCAATTACCTTGCCCAGAAACGGGATGTTGGAGACTGGCCGATAGTTGTTCAACACATTGGAATCCAGGGAGGGCTTCTTCAGGAGGGGGCGAACCACCGCCCGCTTCAAAGCAAGCGGCAGTGTCCCCTCCCCCAAAGAAGAGTTGACCACCCTCCCCGTCCACTCAGCCAGTCCCCCCCCGTGCAGCTCTTATCAGCCAAGCTGGGCAAGGGTCAAACAGGCAGGCAGACGGCCTCACACTCCAAAGGAGTCTGTCCACATCCTCAGGCTGCACAAGCTGAAAAGAATCCCACAACACTGGACAAGCAGTTGCCAGGGGGACATCATCAAAGGCAGGGTAGGAGAAGAAATTGGGAAAGGTAGGGAGATGGGATGTGATAGACAGTTTGGCACAGTGAGAGGATGCGGGGACAAAGGAGCGAATAAGCAGCCCATCCTGGGGCATTCCGTGTATAAATGCTTTTATGCGAATGCCCGAAGTCTACGAGCAAAGGTGGGAGAACTGGAATGTCTGGTGACAAGGGAAAATATTGACATAGTGGGCATAACGGAAACCTGGTGGAATGCGGAGAATCAGTGGGATACCGCAATCCCAGGCTATAAACTCTACAGGAGGGACAGGCAGGGGCGTGTTGGAGGTGGGGTGGCCCTTTATGTTAAGGAAGGGATAGAATCCAGCAAAGTAGAGATTGAAGGTGGGTCCGACTCCACCCTAGAATCTCTGTGGGTTAAATTACCAGGCTTGAGCAGCGATGTAATACTGGGGGTGTGCTATCGTCCTCCAGACCAGAAATCTGATGGGGACCTTGAAATGAGGAAACAGATCAGGGAGGTGACAAGGAAGGACAGGGTTGTAATCATGGGGGACTTCAATTATCCTCATATTGACTGGGTCAATTTGTGTTCTGGTCACGATAAGGAAACCGGATTTCTTGACGTGCTAAATGACTGTGGCTTAGATCAGCTAGTCACGGAGCCCACCAGAGGACAGGTGACTCTGGATTTAATTTTGTGCGGTACGCAGGACCTGGTTAGAGATGTAAACGTTACTGAGCCATTGGGGAACAGTGATCATGCTGCGATCCGTTTTGACGTGCACGTTGGGGGAAGAATACCAGGCAAATCTCTAACAAAAACCCTTGACTTCCGACGGGCGGACTTCCCTCAAATGAGGAGGCTGGTTAGAAGGAGGTTGAAAGGGAGGGTAAAAAGAGTCCAGTCTCTCCAGAGTGCATGGAGGCTGCTTAAAACAACAGTAATAGAGGCCCAGCAGAAGTGTATACCGCAAATAAAGAAGGGTTCCACTAAATCCAGGAGAGTGCCTGCATGGCTAACCAGCCAAGTTAGAGAGGCTGTGAAGGGCAAGGAAGCTTCCTTCCGTAAATGGAAGTCTTGCCCTAATGAAGAGAATAAAAAGGAACATAAACTGTGGCAAAAGAAATGTAAGAAGGTGATATGGGAGGCCAAGCAAGACTATGAGGAACGCATGGCCAGCAACATTAAGGGGAATAATAAAAGCTTCTTCAAATATGTTAGAAGCAGGAAACCCGCCAGAGAAGCGGTTGGCCCTCTGGATGGTGAGGGAGGGAAAGGGGAGATAAAAGGAGACTTAGAGATGGCAGAGAAATTAAATGAGTTCTTTGCATCTGTCTTCACGGCAGAAGACCTCGGGCAGATACCGCTGCCCGAACGGCCCCTCCTGACCGAGGAGTTAAGTCAAATAGAGGTTAAAAGAGAAGATGTTTCAGACCTCATTGATAAATTAAAGATCAATAAGTCACCGGGCCCTGATGGCATCCACCCAAGGGTTATTAAGGAATTGAAGAATGAAGTTGCAGATCTCTTGACTAAGGTATGCAACTTGTCCCTCAAAACGGCCACGGTACCAGAAGATTGGAGGATAGCAAATGTCACGCCTATTTTTAAAAAGGGAAAGAGGGGGGACCCGGGAAACTATAGGCCGGTCAGCCTAACATCCATACCGGGTAAGATGGTGGAATGCCTCATCAAAGATAGGATCTCAAAACACATAGACGAACAGGCCTTGCTGAGGGAGAGTCAGCATGGCTTCTGTAAGGGTAAGTCTTGCCTCACAAACCTTATAGAATTCTTTGAAAAGGTCAACAGGCATGTGGATGCGGGAGAACCCGTGGACATTATATATCTGGACTTTCAGAAGGCGTTTGACACGGTCCCTCACCAAAGGCTACTGAAAAAACTCCACAGTCAGGGAATTAGAGGACAGGTCCTCTCGTGGATTGAGAACTGGTTGGAGGCCAGGAAGCAGAGAGTGGGTGTCAATGGGCAATTTTCACAATGGAGAGAGGTGAAAAGCGGTGTGCCCCAAGGATCTGTCCTGGGACCGGTGCTTTTCAACCTCTTCATAAATGACCTGGAGACAGGGGTGAGCAGTGAAGTGGCTAAGTTTGCAGACGACACCAAACTTTTCCGAGTGGTAAAGACCAGAAGTGATTGTGAGGAGCTCCAGAAGGATCTCTCCAGACTGGCAGAATGGGCAGCAAAATGGCAGATGCGCTTCAATGTCAGTAAGTGTAAAGTCATGCACATTGGGGCAAAAAATCAAAACTTTAGATATAGGCTGATGGGTTCTGAGCTGTCTGTGACAGATCAGGAGAGAGATCTTGGGGTGGTGGTGGACAGGTCGATGAAAGTGTCGACCCAATGTGCGGCAGCAGTGAAGAAGGCCAATTCTATGCTTGGGATCATTAGGAAGGGTATTGAGAACAAAACGGTTAGTATTATAATGCCGTTGTACAAATCTATGGTAAGGCCACACCTGGAGTATTGTGTCCAGTTCTGGTCGCCGCATCTCAAAAAAGACATAGTGGAAATGGAAAAGGTGCAAAAGAGAGCGACTAAGATGATTACGGGGCTGGGGCACCTTCCTTATGAGGAAAGGCTACGGCGTTTGGGCCTCTTCAGCCTAGAAAAGAGACGCTTGAGGGGGGACATGATTGAGACATACAAAATTATGCAGGGGATGGACAGAGTGGATAGGGAGATGCTCTTTACACTCTCACATAATACCAGAACCAGGGGACATCCACTAAAATTGAGTGTTGGGCGGGTTAGGACAGACAAAAGAAAATATTTCTTTACTCAGCGCGTGGTTGGTCTGTGGAACTCCTTGCCACAGGATGTGGTGCTGGCGTCTAGCCTAGACGCCTTTAAAAGGGGATTGGATGAGTTTCTGGAGGAAAAATCCATTATGGGGTACAAGCCATGATGGGTATGCGCAACCTCCTGATTTTAGGAATGGGTTAAGTCAGAATGCCAGATGCAAGGGAGGGCACCAGGATGAGGTCTCTTGTTACCTGGTGTGCTCCGTGGGGCAAAGACAGCCAGAGGCTTGGGCAGAGTGGTGTCAACCCCTCCTGAGAGTGACACCTGGTGCAGTCCGCACCAGCTGCCTCCCACCAATAAGCTGCCTGAGGCAACCATTTCAGTTGCCTCATGAATGGACCAGCCCTGCTGCTTGTATTGCTCCAGGGAGATTTGAACACCTATCAAAAATAGGATATCCCATGAACTGTGACCAGAATAAGTTGGTATTTTCTGGATTCACTTGCAATGGGAAATCCCAGTTTGTTATAAGCCAAAGAACAGAAGATACAAATTTCCGTTCCTTATTTGAAAGATGGTGATTCATGCAATCCTGAGGCTTTTAACAGTATAAGTAAATCATTTTTAGTCAAGGGCTAGCCCCTGTGCTCTAGCTGTGTCAAGAACTCTCAGAAAATGGAACTGAAAGAGAAAGTGGACGAGTTGCGTAGAATATTGCAACTCTTGCTAAGTGTTTCTTGCAAAGGCTAGTTCTAATCCTGTGTGTTTCAGGAGGTGCAGAACCTAGAATAGCTTGAAGACATGCAACATGGCCAGAGTCTCAAGGACTTAAAGAGATGGGACCTCAAAGAGAAACTGTATTTAAAAACAACAACAAAAAACTAGCCTATGAATACTGCATACTGTTGCCAAGCAAGCCCATTTCTGCCCTCCATTCTGACATGAACCATCATGATGAAGTTTGGTCAGAACCAAATGTTGGTCACAAGGAAAGAAGGTTGGTTGCCTTAAGGAAGCTGAGGAAGGAAACATAAACCTTCATGCCTCTTTGTTTTATTATTGCCCAGATCCCGATTATTGTTCATGGTCCCTTGACTGCATTGCCGCAAATAGGTGCCATTTGTCCTTACCCAAAGTGGGGTTAACCCAATCAAGGTGCCTTGGCTAAAAAGCCACACCTCCTTTGTTTCTTGACCAACACATTATTCTTTGACAGACATTCAGGGCATTCAGTAACTATCTTGTTAAACTTTGGAACACATCTCTGCTCCAAACAACCCTTCTGCTTCTGCCCAGATAAACAGTTCTCAGGGTTGTTGTTATAAGAATATCTATGTACTCCCATTTCAGGACCAAATGTTTTAGTGTTCCACTTTTTCCTCTACTACTACACAAAGAATAGTTCTCAACCACTAACAGTAGTTCACAACACAGTAAAAAATGGTCTCCTCTCTCCTAAAGGACTGTCGATCTAAAAGACACAAAGGAAATATCAGCAACAGCCACTAAAATTTCCTGAACTGAGCATTGGACAAAACCATTTTTTGTTCAAGTAGGTGAACCAAGTAGGTGTAACCAAGTCCCCAGAATTCTGGTAGGTGTAACCAAGTCCCCAGAATTCACCATAAGATTTTGCCAGAACTTTGCCATGCATCTGTGATCCTCCATTTTCCTTCTTAAGTGCTCACCTCTCCTTGGATTGTTCTTTATGGGAATTTGGTGTTCCTAGCCTCAAGGTTCCCAATGTTCCAGTTTATCTAATCCAATGTTTATCTACTCAGCAGAGCATAGATGGGTATTTTGCCACCTCTAACCTACCTTCCCTTTCTGTGTGTAGATCCACTGATAGCACAACTTGCTCCTTTAAATATCTATCTCTCCGTACTTAACACTGTTCTTTTTAACAGGACCACAGTGAGATCAACCTCTGAGACATGGTGAGTTGGTGTACCTTGACCAACATGTAGGACAACATGTAGGACATTCCTCCCCATTTCCTGGTCATCAGTCAAGAGGACTGAACTTGGGTAATAGCTTCCCCAGTCAAAATTCAGACAACATACACCTGGCTCTATGAACTTCTGCCAAAACCATGCCTTAGGGGTTCAGCCATCCTTTCAGCTCTACCACAGATTTTCTCTTTTCCTCTCCTGCTCCTAGAGCCTGATTCAGAGGTGTACCTGGAGGGGGGAAACAGGGCAAACACTCCAGGTGCCAACCCTCCTGGGGCACCTCCTTGAGCCTGCCCATTTGCCTTTTTTCTTTAAAAGGAAGCTCTGCCGGCTTCTGTCCCTTTAAGAATAAAGCCTCCTCCCGATGGAGGATGGGCGCCCAGGATCATTGCTGGAGAGGCAGTGACTCAGCGCCAGACTGGGCCACCACATTTCCCTCCACCTTTATAGGAGAGAAGAACAGGGCACCCTAGAGAGGCAGCGTGCCAAGAGTTGTGACTTCCAGCACGCTGATGTTCTAGGCACCCCTTTCCTCTCCTACGGAGGAGAGGAGAGGACACCCTAGAGAGGAAGCATCGCAACTCCCAGCATGCTGCCTCTAGGGCACCATCTCGTCTCCTCCAAAAGATAGGAAACGGGCGCCCTAGAGTGTCAGTTGCCGGGAGTCACAACTTCCGGTGTGCTGCCTTTCTAGGGCACACCTTTCCTCTCCTCCTATAAAGGAGGAAGGGAGAGTGGGCAGCCCCAGTCCAGTGTTCAATCATTGCCTCCCCAGCAGCAATCCTGGGTGTCCCTCCTCCATGTCTGAGGGCATCCCTCAGAGGTGCCACGCCCCCTCCGATTTCAGAGAAGACGCGTGCCGCTTCCCAGGTCCTGACAGAGCCTTCTGTGCCACTTGTAAGCCGAGAGGAGATCTCCATTGGAGCAGTCTCTGCTGGAAGCGTTGCCCAGCAGAGAAGCACCGCCTGCCTCCTGGAATGGAACCCTCTGCATTGCTTACAAGCAGCGCGGAAGGCTCCGTCTGGGCTTCAGCCGCCTCCTCCATTCCCCCCTTTTTTTCAAAGGGGCAACAGAGGAGGTAGCCGTGCAGAAGTAATTGTGATGACAATGAGAAACTGGAAGTCACTTTTTTGCACTCCGGGTTCATTCTGAAACCTGCAGAGGCCATGAGCAGACTCGTATGGCCTCTGTGGGTTTCAGAAAACCCTCTGAGGCTACCAGAGCATAGCTCTGGCCTTTTTCAGAGGGTTTAATGGTGTCAAAACCATGTATTTCATTCTCCACAGTGGGTACTGCACACTGCGGAACTATAGGGATAGCACAACATATGTTCCTCTGGAACTGTGATTGGTGTGCCCTAGTTTATATTCTGCCACCAGCTGAAGACTTGACTTTTTCATCAGACGTTCACAGACTGTTTATAAATTAGTTTGGCAGGTCCCTCTCAAATGTTCTATTTTAGCTGTTCTTTGTTATTTGGTTTTCTACTGTATTTGTTTTTAAGAATCTATTAGGATCTGCCCACCATTTAGAAGGGCAGGATAAAAATTTTTTAAACAAACAAACAAACAAATGTTTGGCTAAATTCCATGCATGTATGCACGGACACAGAGGCAACTGTTAGCTGCATTTAAATGAAAAACCTATTACACACAAGAGGATTACTGAAGTATCCTTTTTATTTGTATCATATTTCTTTCCTTTGTTTGGCTATGGGCCACAAACACAAACATGGCTCAAATGAAATTCTTCATCAGGAATGAGGAAGGGTGAAATGTAATCACTTGAGGAAAAAGTGGGACACTAGCAAAACATCTTGCCCTGAAATGGCAGAAGGTTCAGATTTTTTCACACTCTTCTTGCTTTGGCAGTGGGGGGGGGGGGGGAGGGAGTGTTCTCCACTCTGTATTTTAAACATCAATTCTTAGTGGTTAAAAAGCTACTCATCCAGACACTGACAGCCCCTAATACTGATTATACTGTACTGTCTTTAAAGAAAATGCTAATGGGAGCTTTTGTGAATGAAAGGCGCAACAATCTCTCAACATACATGCTCTCCATCTTTTTCCTTTTTCCCTTGGAAAACAGACAAGTAAAATGCATTAAGTTTCATCTCACGCTCAGCCTGAATATAAAGCTGGTTCTTTGAAAGGGCATTTCCCTGCTACTTTCTTTGTCTACAGCTTCACAAGCTTAAACAGCATAGTAACTTTTGGATGTGGTGCAGTTTCCGCATTGTGATGCTCAGTGAGCTTCGTTCAGCTGTTGTATATTCATTTAGGGGATTCAGTGGCCAGCAGCAAACTAGAGAAGGGTACTCTAAGAGGCCATTAAGAAGGCGCTATGTTGAATGAGCAGAAAAAGTATAGTGCACATCCTATTAAAGAACGGTTTCCTTGGTAATCAGTGATGCAGAAGCAAGGCTTCCATAATTCACAGAGTTAGTGAGGGAGTACTCTATATAAATTAAATACAGCATAAGCTTAAAATTAGTAAACTCCAGTCTACATGCTACTACACTGGTCCTGAAAAAAAATAATAATAAAAAGACTGTGCAGCCCAGGTAAAATCTCTTTATAGTTATTTACATAAAGAAAATGTCAAGTCAGACCTAAGTAAAAGAAACAATTCTTGCTCAAAGATGGTATGATTTTGAGAGGCTTACTTAAAGCTTTACCAATGTATTATTACAGAATCTACGCAGAAAAAGAAACGAACATGGTTATTTCTTAACATTATGAATAACCATTCTGCCAATAAAGCAGCGCTTGCCTGCAGGATGCATGGGGCACAATGCTGAAGTCCTACCCACTGGGAGCAGTGCTTACTGTACCAGTGCAACACTCACAAGAAGCCCAACTGATTGCTGCAACTCAGCACTCTAGGCAGTGGCGTCTGCCTGGAAATGCAGGCACAAAACCCGCTGGGGCAGTGGGTTACAGACGCAACTGCTAGAGCAGGGGTGTCAAACTTGTTTCAAACCAAAAGCCGAATAGCATTCATGATGCCTGCTGTGGGCTGGAAGTGATGTCATTAGGCAGGAAATGATGTCATTAAACAGGTCATAACCAAAAATAAGCACTTTTTCCTCACTTAGGAACTCATTAGCTGCAAATGACAGAAGAGAAAATATGCAAATTTTGATCATATTTCAAGATATGGGAGCTCAATTTTCATGTGGGCTGCCCTTGCAGAAGTAACACCTCAGCACTGCTCAGCAGATGAGAGCCTGAGGGCCAGATAAAAAGCTTCCGCACGCCACATCCGGCCTCCAGGCCTTATGTTTGACACCCCTGTGCTAGAGTATCACGTTGCAGCAACTTGGGGGGGGGGGGCTTCTTGTGAGCATCACACCAGAACAGTCTGAACAGAGACAGCTTTTCCCATACACAGCATTCACAAATTCAGCTAATGCTGCTATAAAAGGGTGAAATGTTAAAGTGTTTTATAGTTTAGGAATGTAAAGAACTGTAGATTATGGCGAAACTGAGGAGGCAGGATAAGCATTCTCCATTGAGCTGCTGGGTAGCCCAAGTTCTACAGAAGCCTGCACGCATATTGCAAAGACCAAGACCATCATAACTAAATGTCAAAACATCTCAAAAAATTATCCACTAATTTAAAACAATCTTATGCAATAGATGTTGCAGTCTTCTTGTAATCAAAAAGTTTAACTCTTTCCTTCCCATCTTCTTCATATCACTTCATATTGAAGAATGCAGAAATATTTTCTTCCAATTTGCAGTCAAAACAACCTGATCTGCAGATAGATTATTCATGCTGCAGTCCTACACACTTACTTGCAAGTAAGCCCCTCTGAATCCAATTGCACTTACTTCTGAGTAATACTTAGGGATGCACTATAAATTCTGTAGAACTGAAGCAGAGTGAATTCACTCATTTTTAGAATATTTCTGTGTTCTGATCTTGATGCTGGGAAGGCTGGAGCGTCTGGTGAGGATCAGGTCGAGCTGGTGCCAGTGCTTTGATCTTGGATGTCTCCAAGAGACTCTATGTTGGGGCTTTGTGTTGAAGAATGTGTTGCTGACACAGAGACCGTGATGACAGCAAAACTCTAGCAGGCGTTGGCCATTTTCGTTCATCCTCCCAGTGCCAAACTGACCTAAGCAAGTGGGCCATGAACTGTTATCAGCACCAACTCTAGCATTGAAATCGCCGAGGATGAACAATGGCTCTTTTACAGGGATTTTCTTGACAGTGGTGGCCAGGTCATCATAGAATTTGTCTTTGGCTTCTGCTGGAGACAACAGAGTCGGTGCATAAGCACTGATGAGAGTGATAGGTCCTGCTGATGACTGGAGCTGCAGGGACAAAATTCTTTCACTTCCCACAGTAGGTGGGATGATGGATTTCAGCAGGGTATTTCTGACCGCAAAGCCAACGCCATGTTCCCTGGTTTCGTTTGGTGGTTTTCCCTGCCAGAAAAATGAGAAATTTCTCTCCTTGACAGATCCGGAATCTGGCAGCCTAGTCTCTTGAAGGGCGACGATGTCCATCTGCAGTCTGCTCAGCTCCATGTCGATGACAGCTGTTTTGCAGTTATCATGGTGCTGCCTGCGACACTGACCACTCCCTGGTGTGCAGCAGAGTGAAACTGCAAACAAAGCGACTGTATCACACGAAAAAGGAAGGAAGACCTCGCATTGATACCAGCAAGACCCGGGATCAGAGAAAAGTGGAGGAATTTGCACAAGCGCTTGAGGAATCTCTTCCAGGCCCGGCCGACGCAAACGCATCCAACAGATGGGAACATTTCAAGAATACCGTTTACAACACCGCCTTGTCCATATTCGGCAAGAAGACCAACAAGGCGGCAGACTGGTTTGAAGCCCACTCTGAGGAGTTGACACCAGTCATTGAGGAAAAGAGGAGAGCTCAAGCAGCATACAAGGTCTGTCCCAGTGAGCGCAACCTGCAGGTCCTCCGAACTGCTCGCAGCAAAGTCCAACAGACTGCCAGGAGATGTGCTAACGACTACTGGCTCCAGCTCTGTTCCGAGATACAGATAGCAGCTGACACGGGCAACATCAAGGGGATGTATGATGGTATCAAGCAGGCCCTAGGTCCAACACAGAAGAAAATTGCCCCTCTGAAGTCTGCCACAGGCGAGGTCATCCAGGATCGGGCGCAGCAGATGGAACGCTGGGTGCAGCACTACTCTGAGCTATATTCCAGAGAAAATGTAGTCACCGAAGAAGCACTGAACAACATTGAGTGCCTGTCTGTGCTGGAAGAGCTTGACAGTGAACCAACCCTAGAAGAACTTCACGTGGCCCTGGACTCCCTTGCCTTTGGCAAGGCACCTGGAAAAGACAGCATCCCTGCTGAAGTCCTAAAATGCTGCAAAGAGATCATCGTCACTGAGCTGCATGAAATCCTCTGTCTCTGCTGGAGAGAAGGTGGAGTACCTCAAGACATGAGGGATGCAAACATCATCACGCTGTACAAGAACAAAGGTGACAGGGGTGACTGCAACAACTACCGCGGCATCTCTCTCCTTAGCGTTGTAGGAAAGCTGTTTGCCCGAGTTGTACTAAAGAGGCTCCAGGTACTTGCAGAGAGCGTCTATCCAGAATCGCAGTGTGGATTCCGAGCCAACAGGTCCACCACTGATATGGTATTCTCCCTTAGACAACTGCAGGAGAAATGCAGGGAACAACGACAGCCACTCTTTATAGCCTTCATAGATCTCACAAAGGCTTTCGACCTGGTCAGCAGAGACGGCCTCTTCAAGATTCTCCCCAAGATTGGATGTCCACCCAGGCTCCTCAGCATCATCAGATCCTTCCACAAGGACATGAAGGGCACTGTTGTCTTCGATGGCTCCACATCAGACCCTTTTGACATCCGAAGCGGAGTGAAGCAGGGCTGTGTTCTTGCACCAACCTTGTTTGGGATTTTCTTCGCTGTCCTGCTGAAGCAGGCCTTTGGAACTGCAACAGAAGGCATCTATCTCCGGACCAGATCAGATGGAAAGCTCTTCAACCTCTCCAGACTGAGAGCAAAATCCAAAGTCCAGCTGAAATGTCTGCGTGACTTCCTCTTTGCCGACGATGCAGCTGTCACTACCCACTCTGCCAAAGATCTCCAGCAGCTCATGGATCGTTTTAGCAAGGCCTGCCAAGATTTTGGACTGACAATCAGCCTGAAGAAAACACAGGTCATGGTTCAGGATGTGGACTCACCTCCCTGCATTACAATCTCTGAGCATGAACTGGAGGTTGTCCATGACTTTGTGTACCTTGGCTCAACGATCTCCGACACTCATTCTCTCGATGCCGAGCTAAACAGGCGCATCGGTAAAGCAGCTACCACGTTTTCCAGACTCACAAAGAGAGTCTGGTCCAACAAGAAGCTGACGGAACATACCAAGATCCAGGTCTACAGAGCTTGCGTCCTGAGTACACTTCTGTACTGCAGCGAGTCATGGACTCTTCGCCCACAACAGGAGAGGAAACT
This sequence comes from Tiliqua scincoides, assembly GCF_035046505.1. Taxonomy (NCBI): domain Eukaryota; kingdom Metazoa; phylum Chordata; class Lepidosauria; order Squamata; family Scincidae; genus Tiliqua; species Tiliqua scincoides. Next base: position 214,467,395 of record NC_089822.1, read on the forward strand.
GAGCGCTTTCCACATGCGCTGCCTCCGACGCATCCTCGGCATCACCTGGCAGGACAAAGTTCCAAACAACACAGTCCTGGAACGTGCTGGAATCCCTAGCATGTATTCACTGCTGAAACAGAGACGCCTGCGTTGGCTTGGTCATGTCGTGAGAATGGATGATGGCCGGATCCCAAAGGATCTCCTCTATGGAGAACTCGTGCAAGGAAAGCGCCCTACAGGTAGACCACAGCTGCGATACAAGGACATCTGCAAGAGGGATCTGAAGGCCTTAGGGATGGACCTCAACAAGTGGGAAACCCTGGCCTCTGAGCGGCCCGCTTGGAGGCAGGCTGTGCAGCATGGCCTTTCCCAGTTTGAAGAGACACTTGGCCAACAGTCTGAGGCTAAGAGGCAAAGAAGGAAGGCCCATAGCCAGGGAGACAGACCAGGGACAGACTGCACTTGCTCCCGGTGTGGAAGGGATTGTCACTCCCGGATTGGCCTTTTCAGCCACACTAGACGCTGTGCCAGAACCACCTTTCAGAGCGCGATACCATAGTCTTTCGAGACTGAAGGTTGCCAATACCTTCTGTGTTCTGAATACTGTGGTACATCCATCAGATTTCTTTCCAAAATTCAACTCATGTACAGGTAATTCTTGCAAAGAAATTGTAGATAATGCAGAGAAAGAAGCATAACCATTTGTTAGACAAATCCATTTTGTAGACCAAAAATAGCAATAAATACTATCTTTTATGGATCATGGATTACGGCTAGAGTATTATGTTCTGGGTACCACATATCAGCAAGGAGATAGTGCAACTGGAAAAGGTGCCCAAGGAGGGACATAAAATTATGTATGGGAGGGAGTGGATAGAGGGAAGTTCTTTTTCCTCTCACTCAGTACCAGAATCAGGGTCATTTCCATTTGTCTACTGCATTTATATCCTGCCTTTCTCCTCAGACCCAAGGCAGCTTACAATAATAAATAAAAGATTACAAAAAAACATGGACACAATTAAAGCAGTTAAAAACACTTTACAAAAATTGACTAGTGGGAGGTGTCAGAAGAGACCAAAGGAAATATTTCTTTACCCAGCATGTAATTATTATTAACAGTATTTATATACCGCTTTTCAACTAAAAGTTCACAAAGCGGTTTACAGAGAAAAATCAAATAACTAAATGGCTCCCTGTCCCAAAAGGGCTCACAATCTAAAAAGATGCAAATGAATACCAGCAGACAGCCACTAGAACAGACAGTGCTGGGGTGAGGTGGGCCAGTTACTCTCCCCCTGCTAAAAAAAGGAGCACCCACTTGAAAAAGTGCCTCTTACCCAATTACCCAATTGTAATTATTCTGTTACTCCTTGCCACAAGATTTTGTGATGGCACCTGCCCTAGATGCTTTTAAAAGGGGATTGGACAAATTTATGGAGGAAAGAATCCATCACAGGTTAAAAGTTTTGATGACTGTATGCAGCCTCTGGGTTTTAGAGGCAGCATATCTCTGAATGCCAGATGCAAGGGAGTGACAACAGGATACAGGTGTCTTATGTGTACCCAGAGGCATCTGGTGGGGCACTGTGAGAATCGGAGCTGAACTAGATGAGCCCTTATCCTGATCCAGCAAGGCTCTTTTTATGTTCTTTATGATCTAGGTAACCCCAAGCCGTGCATGAATCAGCTGTCTGAAGCAGCTGCAAACAAACAAACAAAAAACACCTAATAAAATACTGGGTTACATCAGAGACATAGAGTCCAGATCAAGAGAAGTAAAAGTTCCATTCTATACTGCACCAGTCAGATCTCAGTTGAAATACTGCATCCAGTTCTGAGCCTCATGTTTTAAGGAGGGTATTGAATAAGCTGGAATAGCTTCAGGATGGTGACGTCCTATAGGAAATGGATAAGAGCTTGATGTATTTAGCCAGGAAAAGGGAAAACTAAAGGGAGATAGGCTAGCCATCTTCAAATATCTGAAGAGCTGTCACATGGAGAAAGGAGTGGGATTTGTTCTCTGTGACTCTTGAGGGCAGCACTAGAACTAACGGGTTAGAATTACAAGATTTAGGAGAGGCATGAAGAAGAATTTCCTAAGAGCTGCCTGCACTAGAACAGTCTGCATTCTACAGGGAGTTGCTCTCCCTCATTGGAAGTTTTCAAGCAGAAGCTGGATGGGTACCAGCCAGGGAGGCTGTAGTAGTTGCCTGTACTAGATGGTCTTTAAGGTCCCTTCCAGCTCTAATTTTCTATGATTCTAAACCAGGATTGCTCAATACGTCGATCGCGAGGTAAAATGAGTCGATAGCAGGCTTCTCTCCCGTCCACGCATCCCTGGGAGTGAGCTCCATTGACTCTACTGGGGCTGACTCATGAGTAGACCTGGAGAGGAGCTGCTGGCAGGCTTCTCTCCCATCCACGCATCCCTGGGAGTGAGCCCCGTTGACTCTACTGAGGCTGACTTACCTTTCCCCTGTTTTTGCACTGGTATGTATGGAGATCTGCCCCCCCCCCAACTTCCATCTGTTGGTTCTGTGTGCAAGGGGTTTTGCACTGGTCTTGCTGTGATGTCTATATAGAGATCTTCCCTCCCCCACACCTTACCCCTGTTTTTGCACTGGTCTGTATAGATATCTGCTCCCCCCCCCCCCACTTGTATTGGAATCAAGGAAGATCTGGTGAGGAGGTAGATGTGGTGTCAGCAGTGGCACCTTTAAGGGTAAGGCCTGGGCATCCAGCAGAGTGTGCTGCACAGCTGCAGCCACTTGAAGGCAATAGGGCCCTCAGGGATATAAGAGCACCTGAGGCAGAAAGGGCTCCACTTATTTATGTGAGTCAGCCTTTTCCTACAGGAAGATCATTAAGTCCAAGTACCGTTCCACCATGACTGATGAACATTTGGAACTGTGCTTGAGGCTGGCTGTCAGCAGCTACTGTCTGGACTATGCATCCTTGGCTGATTCACTGCAGTGCAAGTCATCAAAGTAAACTCAAAGTAAACATCAAAATTGTAAGCCAATTACAAAAAATGTTTATAATTATGTTGTGTTGTGCAATATTGGTTCATGCAGTTATGCAAGGTACACCAACATACATTGTACACATAAATGTTATATGTTATGATGGTGCGAACATTGTAAAAAAACTCTGGTAGATCTCCGGCCTTGCTGGGTTTCAAAGTAGCTCTCGAGCCAAAAAAGTGTGAGCACCCCTGTTCTAAACCATTTTCAGAAGCTTTGTAAAAGGCAGCAAATTCCAGTGAAATAGCTATGTTAGGGTCAAACAAGATACACAACTAAAAGCTTAAAATCCCTTAAACTGCCTAAAACAGCTGCAGCGGCAGAGAGATTGCAATACATAGGGAGCAGAGAGGTTCACTTTTTCCCTGCCAAAATCATTCTCCCCCAAAGCTGGTAATTGTACCCAAAGCAAATCCTGCCTACACATAGCTGCTTTGAGGGCCCCCCAAAGAATCATTTCCTTCTCATGGCTGCTTTTAGTCAACAAAGAGACACTTCCACTTTTAAGCACATTTCTAAATAATGTAATGAGCAACACATCTCATTTGATCCTTAGTCTATTGTAGCAAACTACCAAGTCTTACATCTTACACACTAATCAGCATTACTGTGGCATAAGTAACCGCTGGTTCCCAAAGTTTTTTTGCCCCATGTCCCACCTTCAGCATAGAGTTCAGCAACCAAGAAGTGTTGGCAGTGACATCCTCATTAGATGCAACAATACACAAATTTTGTTAGAGTTGCAACCCTTTGTCTGGTAAAGAGTTGTATGGAACCTTGGATGAGCAGGCACACAAAACAGCATACACCAGCAGAGTTCTTTGAATGCAGTGGTTATATTTCAGAGCAAGGGTTATCACAGGTAGAGTAATCAGTCCTAGTCAGCACAATGAGCAGTCAGTCCATAAACAACAAATCCAAATCAGTTTTCCAAGATACACAGTCAAAGTTCATTCCATGATCAGTAACAACATGTATATACTCCCATCCAGCCTCCCAAGTTACTGGCAGCAGTTCAGTAGTCTCCTACTACACTCCTACTGCTGCACTGGAAGCTCAACAGACCAAACATTAAGTAGTTGGAGTGGCCAATCAGTGTAGGTTAAGCCACACCCAGGGTGAGGCAGTCACAGGTGTTTGCTGATCCTGCTGACTCCAGCAATCTGCACCTGTTCCTGAACCACCTTGTTGGCTGTGTTTCTGTCTTGCCCAGAACATAGACCTGACAAATTTAACACAGGTAGTGTGTTGTATCTGCATCAAATGTTCTTACCCTATTATCATCTATTGCAGCCATTTTCAACCTTTTTCATCTCACAGCACACTGACAGGGCACTAAAATTTAAATTGTCAAAAATTGAGGGCGAGTGGGGGTGGGGCTCACATTTCCAAAGGCCATTGTAATAACGTACCCTCCCCTAAACTCTTGCAGCACACCTGTGGACCATTTGCAGCACGCCAATGTGCCATGGCACACTGCTTAAAAATCACTGATCTATTGTATAGAAACATGTATATATTTCTCTATGTAGAATAGGTATATAAATACCAGACAGCATTCATATCTGGATAGAGATTTGTTGGAAAATTAGCATACCCTCAGAGACAATGCAATTCAGCCCATAATCCTTTCTGCTCACTATTAGTGCTGCATCAAATTTTCGTGTGGTTGGTTTTTATAGCAAAAGTTGCACAGGAGTGCAAACAGAAAAAAAAAGTCTACAGGAATACCTTTACTCTTTCATACCTTGCCAAGCTGGCAGCACTGCATAGCAAGACTTTTACCATAGTACTTCAGCCCTACTTGTACATAGCTATACAGCACTAATTTGGGTAGAATGTTAATCCACATCTGGATGCTGTCATCACACATCCTTGGCAATAGGGATATTTACTCACATTTCCACTACTGTATGCTCCCCAGTGAGAGGGGCTATGCTATGCTAAAGGGGGCTAAATAACTAAAGGGGGCTAGGCTATGCAGGGTGTATTATTTGCTACTCCCCCTCCATTTTCATTCTAATCTACCAGTACTACAGCACCAACAATTTAAATGGGTTTCATTAAGATATGAAGCTTTGATGGGACAACATTTTCCAGACTGTTCAGTCACTTGGAAATTGTGTGTCATCTTTTTCCCAACTGCTGCTTATTATTTTAATTTAGGATGTCATGTGCTCTAGCAGGACAGATTCACAGCAAAGCAGTCACCAGTTGCAGACAGGATAGCAAATGTTGTTTTAAAATGGAATACTGTACATCTTTAAGCAGACTAGTAGATGGATAGGCGTGGTCTGCTTTACACTCATAACACTGCATGATGCAGCTGTTTTATCTAACCTGGCAGTGGGGTTGAGACATTCAGCTACTGCTTCCCAGCAATTGTATGAATGCAAGTGGGACAATTTTCAGCCATTGGACAAAATTACAAACTGCATTAGTGAATGAGACTTTGCCAGAAGTGGAGCTGGGGAGGTGGTCCGGTAAGTACAGCATTCTTCTCAATGTGCTGTGTAAGCATCCTTCCCCCTCTGCGTCAGAGCCATTCAGGGCAGCGGAGGAAAATTACCATCACTGCCCTGAATGGCTCTGATGCTGAGGGGAAGGGGCACTTATATGGCGCACTAAGGAGTATGCCATACTTACTGAGCCCCTCCCCCCCAAGCTCCACTTCTGAACTTTTCAAATAGAAAAGTACCTCTGGACATATGCAAAGTATTTATTAGGAATTTATAGGCCACTTTTCTACCCATTTGTTTAGGGCTGGTGCTGACCTGTTTCTTGCTGACCATTTAAGACTTGTGGGACAGGGTATAAAACTAAGCTCCAGGTGAGCCCCTGGTATGACAGATGTTGTGAAGGCCAGGGAGATAGAAGCAGGAATTCTGATGTTAATCCCGAGGTAAGCAAAAGACAGAGAGTGAGCCAGTACCCTCATCCTCATCTGTAATTTTCAGATGTTTGCCAGCTTGGGAAAACTGACTTGTGAGCACTCTGGCCTGGATCACAAAGGCAACCTCAAATGTTTACTGGCTTGGGGTTATTTGTGTGGTCCAGCTGCCTTAACCCCAATCCTATGCCTCAGGACTGGCATAGAAATCCCATTCAGAATGGGAGTGCCCATTTTGGGGGAAAAGATGGTCATTTTGCTATCTATCCCAAGTTAGGTGTCCTTACATGAGGAGAAGTTTTAAGGCTACATGAGGAGAAGTTTTAAGGCTCTGCCTGCTGCAGGTATTTTGTCTTTATTGATTTTCAGTAAAGTGGCTCAGCTTAACCCAAGCCTTCTCACATGTTTATTGGGGGTGCACAGGCAATTTCTTAACCTAAGTAGAAAGGCTGATGGACAGCCTAATCCGACTTCACTCCCTGTGCAGTGATGCAGCTGCACCAACATAGCACTTGCTGAATCCCATCTCTGCCTCAGCTAGGCAGGAGGAGGTCCCCTCAGCTAAGGGAACATTTGTTCTGTTGCTGTGGGGTAAGCCCATGCCATCCTACTGGGTCTACTTGGACCTGCACCAACTCTCTAGCTGACACAAGTCCACATGGGTCCAGGTCACGGGACTGAGGCTGGGGTTAGGATATTGGCATGCACCACGACTGCTGGTATCAGCCCCTTCTTGGTCCCAGTATGCCTTCCTTCCTGGCCTATTCCCTCTCTGCCCCCTCTAACCCCCTGCACTAACTTATCAGTACTGGCAAGTATTCCTGATCCACTGCTGCATGGACCTTGCTGCTAGCTGCTTGTGTCAGTTGGTGCTGAATGACTTGTTGCCTTTCGCAACAGCCGTGTAAAGCCTTTTGCTGCTGGAATGAGCCTTCTGGATTGCGCCATAAGTTTTATAAATCACGTTTAGTGCACCCCCTATTTTATTGTCAGGCTCATAGCCCAAGTTGCTCTCTGATTTTGGGTGCCTTGGTCTGTGGATATAATCTGCATCTCTAGGGTCACTCAATATTGAGACTTTTATACATTTTGAACTACCTATAAGGAGAATTTTTATTATCCTGGTCAGCAACTAGGCTGGTCATCAGATGAAAACCGTGGATCACCAGGCCATCAGCTCACCACAGGCAACTTGCAGGAGAGGGAAGAAAAAGTGTTCCTGTGGAACCCCCTACTACCACTTTAACAACTGGTAACAGGAGTGACCATGTTGGCCTAACTTTCCAGCTAGCTGGACTAAGGACTAATCCGGGAAAGGAGAAAAGGAAATGGGCATGCATCATCAACCACCTTAACGTCCCTTCTTTAACTCTGAACACTTGCCAGAAAGTTATGTCATTAATTCCACTGTCCCCTCTTGATTTAGGCACGCAAAAATTAAAGTGGCAGAAGTGGTAGAAGCACCCTCCCTATGGTCAGCTCCTAGTCTTCTCCAGGCCAAATTCTGTTTGTGCAACACCTCTTGATTTAAGGACAGAGAACATATTACCTGGATAAATAGTTTGAGAGATCTAGCTATAAACTTTAGTATGTATCTCTTGCTAATATACAATTAGCATTCTTAGAAATATCTCAGGAAAACTGATAAGCTGGCACTCTTCTTGTTTTACAACACCTTTACCACACTTTTTATACAAATCCATTGTTCAACAAGGGTTATATGCCCTCAATCCATTGTAAGTACACTTTTTAAAACAATCTTATGTTTTGCGAGGAATGAAGTTGCTTGTGTCTCCTATTTTTCGATGCTGAATACACAACATTAGGCTGAGAGATAATTTCACCAACTGAAATCTCTGTATGCTATTATATAGAAGGTGACCTTTGCACTTTACTTTTCAAGGAAAATATGCAGAATATAACAATACCTGAGTGGATCAGTTGAAAGGCTACTTCTGGTTTCCAAGGAAGTCCTGAGATAGTTGCAAAAGAATAAAATTAAAAATATTAAACATAAAAATATTTGATAAGCTTACCTCCCCCCCCCCACAAAAAGCCTCTTCTCAAACCTCCAACAAATAAACATTAACAGGTGACATCTGCAGTATAGCTAGTTCAGGTGCAATGTACAGCACTTCAAGACACCTTTGCCACTCCTCCATCCAAGTTTCCAAGCCCCCCAAAAGTCAATGCTAAAAGTTGGGGGATCTTTGGCAATTGCACAGGTTATGTAAGGGGAGAGAGAAAAATAGCTAGAAACCACAAGGAAAACTGCTAAAGTAGTGCTTTCACAAACGGTTATTACATTGTAGTTTCTAAATAGTCCCTTCCTTCTGCAACTCCTGCACTGCATCTGATGCCACAGCAGAGGGTTCCCCAACAATCAGCAGCAGAAGTTTTGGAGGGGAGCCTTGGGAGGAAGGTGTCTTGCGCTGGCCAGCACTGCACTCTTGATGCTACGTAGGTTTTGGGCACAATCCAAACCTGTGCTGGAGCAGGCAAGCCAGGAGGCTTGTGCTGCATCCAATGCAGGTTTGTTGGCTGCAGCGGCTCAGCCAGAAGCAAGGGGAAACTCTTCCCCTTACCCCTGGGTAAGGGCTGCTTACCCCAACGGGTCTCCTTGGACCTGCGCCACCTCTGGAGGTGGCGCAAGTCTGAGGAGAGCAGAATGGCTTGAAGCCACTCCGTTCTCCCCGGGGATGGGGTTTGGCATCCGGCATAAGCGCCAGGTCCCCGCGCACCCACCCCTGGGGCCACCCATTGCCCACCCTCCCCCGCCCAAAAATGCCCCCCTCCCGCCTCCTCCACACACACCCACACTTACCTTCGCTGCTTGTGTCGAAGCGGGTGCACTAACACAAGCGGCAGTGCGGAAGCTACCGTGGAGGCTTCTGCTGGCCTCCGTGCATCGGCGCATCTAGATGCGCTGACCCAGCTTCTTCCCACGGAGGCGCAAACATGCTTTACGGCACGTTTGCAACCCTCCTGGGGCACCTGTGCCTGCCTAAGTGCCGGTTAGGATTCCACCCTTTGTTTTTTAAACATTGCTAGATCATCATGACAGAATCATGTGCTTTAAACAGGATTTAAAAAGTGCCAGATAAGTTATGTCCTCCTGATGCAGCATGCCAAATGTCATCCCAATTACCCAGTGATGTGCCAGCCTCTGCTCTTCCCAATCTCCATTGTTCTAGCAGGGCACTCCCCTCCCCCTTCCACATTTCCACTTCCTCTCCTGTTTCTTTTCTATCCAGGGAATGGGGGGGGGGGGGAGAGGAGGAGCAGAGGAGGCAAGTAGGCAGACAGAGATGGGCATCCCCCACCAATCTACTACCTGGGGCAACTGCTTCAGTTGGCCTCATGGATAAGCTAGCCCATTCGAAATATGCCAGTTAGTTTTGAAAAGAAGCAGTTCATAGATGAATCTCATATGGAGAAAGGTTTTCACATACCAAAGTAGTGCCTTAGAACAAGAAGTGTGAGTGTTAAATTCATTGCAATGACCTTTTGAAGACTGTGGATGAAAATATTTCAATCTGTAGTCTAGTTTCATTATACTCCTATGCAAGCTCCTTGAGAGATTATGCTACAATCGTGTTTTGCATTGATAATTATGATATTAAATTTAAAACATTTTTTATTTTTGTCCCTCAGTAATCAGTGGCAGCCCAGCTATGTGGCCAGCTAAAGTGCATGCTTCAAGCAGCTGGCTTAGAAAGGTGGCATACTAGCTGGGGAGGGAAAGGTTGTCCCATTCTACCACAGAGCATGAGACAAGCTGGCAGCAGGAATGATGATCATTGGTGCAGAGTACACGTGCGGTGGTATGCATGGGTGCGTGCGTGGTGGAATTTGGTGCCTCTTTTGGCACCCCTGCCAGTACTACACAATTATTATTGTTGGTAACACTATCACCACCTAACGTGCTATTCTATAAATAATTGCTTAGTCTGACTTATCCAATAAAAGCTACTGCTGGAAATCAGTTATGAACAATCTGAAAACGCTAAGAACAAACTGGCCAAAAATACTGCAATGTTTTTAAAATAACCTTAAAAATGTTATGTGAAGCCTTATGCTGCAGCCTGTCTAGGTTAGCTGTTCCTAGCCTTCCCATTCTTCCACAATAGGGGTGGGAGGGGAAAGTCTGCAAAGCCCAAAGGAAGAAGTAGATCAGGGCTAGTTCCCACATAACTGTCAGGCTTAAGTCGCCCATATTTTTGGGATCATGTGGAGGGTCTGCTGGATTTACAAGATGCATAACTGTACTTTAATCTTGTATCAGAAAAAAGCTTAATTTCTGGAGATTCCTCCGTTCTCTTTTTTCTTTTTTTAAACTAGTGAATTCTTTTCTTTCTGCAGAGAATGCCACGAGCAACTTTCATTTGCCGTTTTCACAAGGAACAAGTAGATCTAAATAAGCTACAACATGTTCATAGGACTGGGTATCTAACACCACCACTGTTGGCCTTCTACTCAATACAAAACATTTACCCCCAGAACTGCTTTGCATTCCTTTCCACCCCTCAATAATATACTCTACCGAAAATGCTATGATTAAGCCCATGTTACAGGCCAATAAAATTATGAGAGATTAAAAACCAGACAGGTTGCCCTGTGATGACACCACAAGGACATCAAAGGCCCTTTGGACTGGCTATTCAGTATGATGTCTGTTTGATGGCTTCTCAAGGTCAGACGTGTAGATGGGGCCCCCAATGTTCTGCTTTATCGGATAGGGGGTTTCTATTCACCTGCAACCACAGGCAAAGATCTTCTCTTCAGGGAATGTAATATTTCAGGTGAATTTAATTCACCTAGAGGGGCAAAGTGACATCCCTGGAAGGGCAGAAATGTCAGATGAAAGAATGAGGTCCTTTCACTTGCTTTTATTCTTGGAACTGCAGGCTGTGAAAATATCAACTGCTCCCTATATTTTTGATAGCCTACAAGCCTTGGAAGAGTCAACAGTGATGTGCACAAATGCTTTTCTTGGAGTAATTAGATATATAAATCTTCAAAAGAAACTCCCATTGCAAGAGACAATAAGTCACAATGTGCCACAGGTAGCCTGTCTTTTATATTATATTATATAAAAATATATAATTATTTCTGGCATAACAGACACCTGAACTAACCACAGAGACTGCAGACTTGACCATGAGAACTCATTCACAATTCGGAAGAAGTTTGCAAAAATTCATTTCAAAACTTGCTGACAGGCCATTATTAATAGTCTCCATTCTGTCACTATTCAAGACTATTCACTATTCAAGAACACTTAAGGGCTTCAAAAGAAGGCTCTAAACACAGATAAATCCCACAGATAGGAGCACCACGTGAATTAACTGATCATATCAAAGAATGTTTACTGGGATCATTGCTATTTACATACACATACAGATAGAGTAAATTATCCCTTTCATCATCAATATAACCAACACAAACAATAAAAATGGCTGCACACAGAATAAGAAAACAGGCACATTTCTTCTAAGGGAGGTTCATTAAAGACCAAGCTCTCCAGAGAAAAAGGCACGACAGGTTACAAGAGAAAAACTTGCTCATGGGTAGAGAGTCTTGATAGTTGGTTTCTCAGTTCTTTTCAAAAGGCTAGTTGAAATAGATCAGAGGTGTCCAAAGTTTTTGGCAGGAGGGCCACATCATCTCTCTGACACCGTGTTGGGGGCCAAATTAATTTACATTTCAAATTTGAATAAATTTACATAAATGAATATATTAAAGATGAACTTATATGAATGAATGAAGGTCTTGCAGTAGTTCAAGGCCTATAAAAGGCCTTGCACAAAGCAAGGCTGGCCTTTCCTTTCCTGCTGCTACTGCATCACAGACATGAAACAACAAGCAATGGAGGGAGCCCTCATCCCACAGCTCACTCGAGAGGCCAAACAGTTGCCCTCACGCTGAGAGCAGTTGCATCGGGCCAGTGTGGGCTCCAACAAATCTCTGGAGGACCAGAGGCTCATTGGAGGCTAGGGGCTCCCTGAGGGCCACATAGAGATGCCTTGAGGGCCGCAAGTGGCCCCCGGGCCGGAGTTTGGGCACCCCTGAATTAGATAATAGAACTCTGCTGTTACCTCTATGTTATTTCTGCTATTGTAACACTCCAGGCTTTCTTTTTACTTGTATGGAAGGATATGGTTCATATTCTGCTACTAGACGTAAGTATAACATTTGGCTATTATAAAATGTTAATAAAATGTGTAAACTGTAACTTGAGTGTTTTTTTAATAATAATTCCTATTAACTATCAATATCAACTATCAACTAATGACAAAGTTACACTATGATTATAAACATACTGGAATGCTTTTTGGCTACGTTTTGCTCATTATCTGATAGGCTTTATCAGGCTTTAAAAAAAATACAGTAGGCCCAGCGGACACATTGTTACAAAAGCAATGAGGCTGACAGGGGAAATTGAGTCATTCTACCTGTGAAAGCCATAGCTTTAAAGTGTGGCCAATTTCAAAGAAATTCCATGTCTTCCAAAAGAAAAATTGCACTTGCAAAAGTTCAGGCAGCTGCTTCATGTGAACACAGTGACCAAGTAATTTTGATTTCAAGCAGACAGTGGTGTATGAATTAGGTCTAAATGTATTAATGTTTTTGACTAAACATATTTTAAGTAGCAATTAAAAAAAATTATTAAGTGTCCCTTTGGGTTCTTTCCAGACGGCACTGCATTTTCATCTCTGTGGCGCAGGACTTAAACCCCTTTCCCCTTCTTGAGCTTCTTCCTACACTACAGCTCCTTATTTTGCTATCTGTAAACTTGATGTTGGAGCTTTCATAGTTTCCTGTCCAAATGGATCCTTTACTTTTTCATTACAAAACTTGCTACTCTCACTTGGGCATTGTTATCAAAGTAACATTTGAACCTCTATGGGAGAGTGGCTTAAGTTATCCCATCTATACCTCCTTCATCCAAAACTAGCTGGAACTAGCTGATAAATTAGCATCCCCTCCCTCCCTGACTGTGCAGCCCAGTCAGTTCCCCTAGCAAAAAGGCTGTCTTCTGATAGGGGAGAACATAAACCTGTGCCTTCGTGTGTAGGGTGCTGTTTGCCTAATGTGGTGATGCATAGCTTGAATGCTTCCAAGCAGCTGAGCTGTATGCAAGAATGGAAATGGAATGAATTAAGTGACATCATCCCAGTGTCAATATTTGCCATATTTTTCTGTTTTATATGAGGGGCTTGTTCCATTAGGAACAACATTGTGATTGGTGGGTGGTGACAGTGTTACTAGTGCATCTGTAGACACAGCATCATCACTGTTGTGCAGGCTCTCTTATAGTGCTATTGTGAGTTTGATGTTGCTTCTGGCGAACACAGGATGTCAACTTGTTTTGCTGGTGTAAGTTCAAGTTTAGCAGGGCCATTTTGAATTGAATCCTAGGACTGGCCTTTCTGCTAGGGGTCATGGCAGACGCAGTCCAAGGGCAACTGAGGATTGGACCAGAGTTCTTTCTAGCAGAGAGAGGAAAAGCAAGTTCCACACAGTTGTTTCTTCCCTGCATAATGGATGGAGCTAGGCTGTTTTTCCTTTTCTGTGCTGTCCTTTCAGGGATGGTGCAACCTCCTAGCAGCCCTTGATCCTCTAAATGATGGCAGATTGACTAGTTTAAAGCTCCCACTCACTGCAAGGAATACAAACTTCCTAATTAAGTCACAATGCAGCAGTGCCATACTCCCATTGATCAAGAAGCAATTTGGGGGCAGAAGCCACAGGGAAGAAACTTCTAATTAAAGAAACGGTAGTACTGAAAATCCTCAACAATGCTTTGTCCGTCCACGCTACATATTCTTTTACTATAATTGCATGTTAAGCGGAAAAACCACCCATAACAAATTAACTCATATTTTTTCCAGACAAAACAAAAAACAGTGAAATACAATGGGTCAACAATGGCATAATCTAGTTATCATAATCTAATTTTCAATCTTTTTCATTTTACAGCACACTGACAAGGTGCTAAAATTGCCAGGGCACACCATTAGTGTTTTGACAACTGACAAGGCCACATCCCCCAAAAATCTTATCCCCCGAACTCCTGTGGCATGCCTGCAGACTATTCGTAGCACACCAATGTGCCACGGCACACTGGTTGAAAATCACTGGTTTAGAATGATTCTGCATAAAAACCAATTGAACAAAGGATAGTAATTCCAGACTAAATGGCTACTATGGAAGCAATGCCAATTGAAATTTCTCCTGCCTATAAATCATATCAAAAGAAAATGTAATTTGGATGCAACTTAGTTGATTTTCTATTTTAGTTCAGTTATAAAATGTATAAATCTCATGTGAAGAGACGGATGAAAGTTTGAAACACTACAAAATATTCTGTACTTTTAGACAGAAAAAAATGTGTTCAACACATCCTGTAAGTATATGGCATAATCATTTTAGAACTGCTTTGGAGTCGTCCCCCTTTCCCTTTGTTTGCTTGCAGCACAGTACCCGAGTTTTGAATACTGATGAATTTTGAGGAGGTGTCTTACATATGTCTTCTTAAAGCTGGTCATTAACTTGGCAATCAGAAGATGAACTTAATTGACTTGTAATTAAGTTTTATTTTACTCAGACTTCACGTGCAAGTGTCAGCTGGCTTGTAAATACACCATTGTCTCAAAGTCAACAAAATATTTATACAATTGTACTGAGAGTCTTCCGTTTTGGTACTATAATATCTAAACACCCTTCCAGTCTCTTTATTAAGTCTTTATGGATATACTGAAATGTTATACATAACAAATATATGCTAATGAAACACTAAGCTGTACTGACTAGCTGATCGCCTCATCAAAACCTTGATTGTGCAGAATGGCACTAAGCATGTCTATGGCCTCAGGGATTTTCAAACACAGATACAGAACAGCTTGTGTACACAGTCATTAAAATTATCATGCCTTCCTTCTAAAACCAGAGAACAAGAAAGGTGGGTTCTTATAATAATTACAATCCTGTAGGCAAGAGAAGATCCTCTTTTCCATGTGGTCTTCTTATGGCACATACTGCTCCAGGGTTATAAACAACAGTGTAGCTTTAAACTGAAAAATCTATCCCTCACGTCCCAGTCAGTCAAGCCCAATGGTTTTAGGGGCTGGGGAAGCCATCTCTGCAGACCATTCATCTTTGTCACAGATCAGAACAGAAATACTGTGCCATTGGCTCAACCAGTCGACGTACAACTGGCAGCTAGGAACAGAGGAAAAAGAGAGTTTGTTGTAGGATTGTAGAACTAGATCGTTTTAGCAAGGCCTGCCAAGATTTTGGACTGACGATCAGCCTAAAGAAAACACAGGTCATGGTTCAGGATGTGGACTCACCTCCCTGCATTACAATCTCTGCACATGAACTGGAGGTTGTCCATGACTTTGTGTACCTTGGCTCAACGATCTCCGACACTCTTTCTCTCGATACTGAGCTAAACAAATGCATCGGTAAAGCAGCTACCACGTTTTCCAGACTCACCAAGAGAGTCTGGTCCAACAAGAAGCTGACGGAACATACCAAGATCCAGGTCTACAGAGCTTGCGTCCTGAGTACACTTCTGTACTGCAGCGAGTCATGGACTCTTCGCTCACAACAGGAGAGGAAACTGAACGCTTTCCACATGCGCTGCCTCCGACGCATTCTCGGCATCACCTGGCAGGACAAAGTTCCTAACAACACAGTCCTGGAATGTGCTGGAATCCCTAGCATGTATGCACTGCTGAAACAGAGATGCCTGCGTTGGCTCGGTCATGTCGTGAAAATGGATGATGGGCGGATCCCAAAGGATTATGGAGAACTCGTGCAAGGAAAGCGCCCTACAGGTAGACCACAGCTGCGATACAAGGACATCTGCAAGAGGGATCTGAAGGCCTTAGGAGTGGACCTCAACAGGTGGGAAACTCTGGCCTCTGAGCAGCCCGCTTGGAGGCAGGCTGTGCAGCATGGCCTTTCCCAGTTTGAAGAGACACTTTGCCAACAGTCTGAGGCTAAGAAGCAAAGAAGGAAGGCCCATAGCCAGGGAGACAGACCAGGGACAGACTGCACTTGCTCCCAGTGTGGAAGGGATTATCACTCCCAGATTGGCCTTTTCAGCCACACTAGACGCTGTGCCAGAACCACCTTTCAGAGTGCGATACCATAGTCTTTCGAGACTGAAGGTTGCCAATACATACATAGAACTAGATTCTACAATGTACTTTTATCCATGGCTTAAAGACTTGAGAAACACTTCAAATTATGTTTTAAAGTCATCCAGCCACGAAAGCCTTAGTATGTTTGTAAATTTTGTTTTCACTTAAGCAAAACAGGTTCAGTATGAAACAGTAATTAATATGTTGATCCAGTGGCTCTCAAACTTTGTAGCACTGGGATACACTTTTTAGAAAGGCAATCTGTTGAGACCCACTGGAGATGATGTCATTAACCTAGAAGTGATGACATGGCTGGGAGTAACATTGTCAATTTAGGCTTCAAACCTAAGCTGTGATCAGCCAAAGGTCCCATTACTCAACACTTGTTATTTTGCTTAGCTTGGAATTCAAACATTCCAGCTCAGAAGTGAAAGCAGGCTTGGATCCTTCTCCAACCACACAGCCCTCCCCCCTTTCCAGCACCCCATCTTCCTGCCTATTTAGGGAAAAGCACCATGTCTCTCTCCCACTGGGAGCCTGCCCTGCCCAGCAGATTGATACCCTTGTATTTTCAATGGCATCTATGCAACTCACCTGAAACTATCTCCTGACCTACAGTTTGAGAAACACTGTATTAATCAAACCTGTTATAATTTCAGCTGCAATTCTTACTTGGGAGTAAGTCCCATGAAACTTGCAAGGTAACAAGTATCCCCTTACCTTGAAGAGGCCTCTGTGATTGTCCCCCCACTGCAGGATGCAGTGTACACCCCATTGGCATGGTTGCATCAGTGCTAGAAAGTTTGATAGGAGTAGGCTCTTAGTAGGACTTGCTTCTTAGTAGCCATGCATAGGGTTAGGCTGTAAATTCCAGGTTACAGCCTAATGTAAATGATTTTTTTGAAAGACTTTGAAAATTATTTTTTCAAAGACTTATTCAAACATTATTTTAAACATGTACATACGTAATGATTGTGACTATCTTTTAACACTATACCACCTATATCACCAGTATACTTTTAAAGCTCTTATAATTTATAATTACAGTAGAACCTCCAAAGTTGACCACCTCTCTATAATGACCACCTCCTTAAGTTGACCTAAAAGGGTTTTTATAGGTGGGCACACTGCACATAGCCTACAGACCTGCGCCGGCTGCCGATTGTACCTGGACATGTACCAAGTTGTGAGAGACATGAGGTTGCTTGTGCACAGTGAAGCCACTGTCCTTTCACTTTGGTTCCCATCAGCAGTGCATTACTTTACACTAATATTGAAACACAACTGCTATTTTGCGGCCTATTCTCCCGGTTTGGAGAGATCCTTCTGGAGCACTTCACAATCCCTTCTGATCTTCACCACTCAGAAAAGTTTAGTGTCATCCACAAACTTGTCCACCTCCCTGCTTATCCCTGTTTCCAGGTCATTTATGAAGATGTTGAAAAGCACCAGTCCCAGGACAGATCCTTGAGGCACTCCACTCCTCTACTTTTTTTGTCAATTGCCCACTGACACCCACTCTCTGTTTCCTGGTGCTCAACCAGTTCCCAATCCATGAGAGGACCTGATCTCTTATTCCCTGACTGTGGAGTTTTCTCCACAGCTTTTAGTGAGGGACTGTATCAAACATCTTCTAGCATTTAGTGAATCTGAGGAGACCCAGTGGAGACCAGGCAGCCTAAGTAAAAAAGTGTTTTTTGTAGCTGTTGGGGCTATATAACATGCTTCATGCTATGGGCTGGCAAGGGATAGCATTGGTCTGCCTGTCTGCTATGAAACCAAGAATTTTTTTTTAACTTACAATTTTTTTGTAAGCTTATGAATTTTCAGGGGTTTTTTAAAACACTGACTGTGGGCTGTTTATTCTCTGTCTCTTGATACAGATATAGATGATATAAATATCATGCATCACAAGAGGATCAATTCTCATTGATATTTGCAATAAAACTTTTTAAAATCCAATCTAAATAATAACATGGCCTTGTATTTGTTGTCCTGGGAGCTAAACATGATAATATTTAAATGCCTTTTATCCATATGTTGACCACCTCCCTATGTTGACCAATTTCCTCCAGTCCTTTGGGTGGTCAACTTAAAGAGGTTCTACTGTATATAAAAATGTGCCCTTGGAATAAAAATACATAACATCATTTTCTGCACTTTTCCTCCTTGGGGAAAAAACAAAATCTCTGAAAAAATAAAAATATTTAAGAACACCAGGGGGGAGCATGAGACCTTGGGCTTGCCCTGCATCGAATGCAGCTTTATTGTCTCTCCAGCAAAAGTCAAACCAACCTAAAATGTTGGATTAGAGAAGTTTATGCATGTACAACATTTGTGTTTGACTACCAAGCAGAAATGCAATTTTGCATTCCACTGAAGAAATGTAAAAGAGTAATAAAGAGGAGGATTAGCCAACTACAGATCAAACATGCAACTTACCAAGGATTACCAGAAACAGTAAACAAAGTACTATAAATTTTCACATCCAGTGCATAGATTTAAAATTAACTGGGAGATTGTAAAATGAATCTTAGAAACATCAAAAGGCAAAAAGCATTTGTTGGTTAGCATCTTCTCCTTTAGGTAGGAAACTATACAGTTTTGAAGCTACTATTCATGTAAGGGAATACATTGTCTGAAAGGGTTCCTTTTATCTTAAATCAAACAATAATTGAGAATTATTACATGGCACCTGAGATTTTCACAGCTGTATGGTTGATCTGATTGCCCAACTGCATTACATTCCATGTGCATGTGAAAGAGAAAGAAAGAAAAACAGGCTGCATAATCAATTTTGAGAATAATAGTTCTGCTTGCTCTGAAATTACACAAACTCTATTTTGTAGTTTAGAAACCCAAAGGGATCAATTATATCCAGGAATATTTTTAAAGATTACAATGCATTCAAAAGACAAAGGAAAACCACAGGATTTAGGATATGAAGTTGCCCAACAGAGGAGGTCAAAGGCTCCCTACAGCTGACAGCCCATAGGTCTAAAACACATTCACAACAGGGAATCTATTCTCTTCCTCCTTCTATTTGAAAACAGAAAAAAAGAAAAGAGATAATCATATGTAAGTAGCAAAATTGTTTGGAAATGCTTTTATCTTCAAACATCAGAAAAACAGCTCCCAAACCTCAAACAACTCAGACAGTGCTCAATTTGGCATCTTCAATGAAGCTTTAGAAGCTTTGCTATTTGGCAGTTAAGTACTACAACAACTAGAGCAAGGAAGATCAGCTGATATGTTACACATCGCTTTTGCAGGAGTAGAGAAGCCGCCGCCATCATCTCCACTTTCTGCCTTTCAGTAAAGTCAAAATGCTTAACCGCTATCTTGCTTCATTAACCAGAAAATCATCTATATGCATGTGCATGCATGCGTGCAAGTGTATGTGTATGTATGTACATACATGTCCCGCACACACACAGAATGAATATTTGCATCATGGAATTATACATCTCACCATTGAGCAGAGCAGAAAAAGGGTTTCAGGCCCAAATCAGTGTTGCAATTTTTTACAATTACAGGGAGAGCCATAAAAGTTCACTAAACCTGAAACTGAAGAAAATGTACAGTCAGACTGACTTAAAGGACAACACAGGTCCTGCTGTACTGAATGATGTCTGTGCTCTTGAATTCACTATTTTATTCACTCTCTACTTTCAGCAGGGGGCCCAGACGGCAACCAGTGTTTGGAATAATTAACATTACATGTTCTGCTGAAACAAGGGCCCATTTATTGCACTATTCTTTATGGTTGTTTGTTATTATTGCATTTTATATGTCATTTCTTTTTTGTATTTTACCTTTTTTTCCCCAATTTGTGCACTGCTGTGAGCACTCTCTTTGTTCAGAGGGGAAAGCAGGGTATAAATTATTTCAATAACAAATCTCACACTCCACAGATTATGTCAGAAAGGAGGAGGCACACAACAGCTGTTTGCCAAGATGTTTCATTCTACTGAAAGATTCTCTTTGCAACATCATCTGTAATAAATAGTAAAACTTATCTTGTCTATTTTTAAATGATCAAAAGTATTGTTTTTATTGCTTTATAGTCTTCCATAAGGTTCTAAGAGAATCAGTGTTTGAATAAGGTGTATGGAAGGGTGGTAGAAGATGCAAGGGGAAGACACAGCAGCAATCTTGTCAATTTCATGGGCAGCTAATATTGGTAGGACTCAGCTGACAGTTCACTGATTAACTAAGAACAAAGAAGATGAAAATTGCTTTAATCAGACTCTTCATGCCTTGTAACCAAGCAAACTTGACAGAAACATCTGCCACATTAGGTTAAATTCTGAACTATCGTGTCACCCCATACCAACAAAAAATAAAAGTGCAAGTTGCCTTATTACTAATATTGATGGAAATATTTATGTGTAATTTGCAAACAAATGTTATAAAATGGTTTCACTAATGCAAGACAAGCAGCCTGTACAAGGGATTTGTTGTAATGGAAGGTTAGTTACTATATCTGACTAGGACTTTTGTTTGCTTCAGACAATTCAGTAAGCCATTTGATTTTCAATGAGCAGTTCAGTGGACTGGTATACCCTGAGCTAAGGTAAATCATACCAAGGCACTCCAGTGTTCCCCATCTCTTATAAATGGAGAAAAAATTGCAGTGTGCTACTGAGTGCTCCCTTAGATCAGGTAATGACCCAGAAATGTATATATAATAAGAAAAAAAATGGATTCCATATTGTAGGTTGGAGTGGGGGTAAAACAGGTTCGATTACTGGGTAAACTTTAATTACTTCTACTGTCTACCAGATTACACAGGAAATACCTGTATTGTCAAAAACCATTTGACAGGAAACTGTTAAGAAATACTTTTATTGGTAAATTAGGAAGAAAGAGCAACAGCGTATGCAAAGTTTTACAACTTTGATGTTAGGTGTATAAAAGCATAGAAGACACTGGAATCAGGAACTAGTAAATTAGCAGTAAGCTTAGTATAACAGAGAATTTGGCAACAGTGAAGAAGCAAGTAGGGCAAGCCTACAGTATTTCAGAAAACACAACGTTATGGAAGTAGCAAAAAAGCATTTATATAAATAATAATTAGCTTATTGAATTGCTACTGAGAACATTAACTTATTTTTCATTGTGAATGTACCATATTAAACGTAGTTTATAACAAGAAAACAAAAGATCATCAAATACAACATTGTGAAGATATGACATTACAAAAATCATGGCTGTATTTTACTTAAAATTGTGTATATGCAAATTATATTTGGATATGTGCACACATTCCATTTTTTATCTTAACTATCCAACTAACTCTTGCCAATAGTAGAATTTAAACAAACAGAACCTATGCACCATTTCACACAAGACTTAGGATGATGTTCACACAGGAGGCATACATTTTACACATAGAAAAGTTTGCCTTGTGCAAAGGGTGCACAACACCTGTTCTGCATGAAATGTTTCTAATACTTCATATTTGACTGTTCTGTATAGATGTAGCTTCAGCTCACTAAAAACAAACAGATGTAGGTATTACATTACTTGTCTAACATTATTTTGTGCACATATATACATCTTTCTCTATTACAGATCAAGTTTTTATCTGTCAACAAATTCAGAAGTTAAATTCTATCTTTGGCCTGAACTTCTATAGCATTTTGAATACCAGACTTAAGGCTATAGAGAACCAAAGTAGACTAGGCCATGGTTGGACTCCATTTTGTGGAGTGGCCTCCATTTTGAGAAAAAAGTTGAAGTTGCTAAGTGCCAGCAGGTGGACAGAGGTCAGGCAAAGTGCAAGGACACTGTAGATTCCATCTAGCTGAAGGAAAAAACAAAGAAGCTTCCATCCAGCTGAAGGTACAAGGACATTGGAAACATGAGGGTTCCATCTAGCTGAAGGTGCAAGGTCACTGTAATCAAAAAGATTCCATTCAGCTGATGACCCACCAATTGGGCTAAGTGGTTCAACCTTTTTAGAGACCTCTGGACATTACATCATCCAGTCAGGAATTTTCCAGCCTGCCTCCAGATTGAATTACTGATTGAGCTAGGACTGTGGAATTTGAGGACCACAGTAAATCCTTGCGGGGGAGCAGGGAAGGTAGCAACGCAATCCCCAGGATCGTATTGCTAAGGGGCTGCAGGGACTGGCATGCACTTACCAGTCCCTGCAGCAGTCTCCCAGAGGTGCGGGGAGCCCTGTGCGACTGTCCGCAGGGTTCTCCAGCCTCCAGAAAGTGAAAGCATAGCAATTGCGCCCTGTCTCAGCAAAAACAGAAGTGTAGCACAATTGCTCCGCTTTCACTTTTTGAAGGCTGTGGAATCCTGTGGAGGATTGTGCAGGGCTCCCTGCAGCCCTGGGAGGCTGCAGCAGGGACTTGTAAGTGCATGCCAGTCCCTGCAGCCCCCTTAGCAACATGATCCTGGGGATTACATCGCTGCCTCCCCCTGTCCCCACCCTTTAAGGAGGCAGAGGCCAGGGCGCTCAGGCTGGGACGTCGCGATGCTCTAGTTTGAGAAGCCCTGGGCTAGGGGCATAAAGATACCTAGTTGGGGAGGCAGATAGCTCATCATCATCATCAGATCAGAAAATCTCATCACTTTGGACAGGTGAACTAGCAATACTGTTAGAGCTAGCTATCTTGTTAGTGATAGGCTTAGTTAGGAGTATAGCTTTATTGTTTTAAATGTGTGTACGTTAAATCTCTGTCTTTTATAAAGGGATGTAACCGTAACTGTTAAACTGTATGATTGTAAAAAATCCCCTTGAGGGATTTAGAAATGCCTGCCTATGTAAACCGCCTTGAATAAAGTCAGAGGAGTAATCTGATGACCAGAAAGGCGGTATATAAATACCTTCTTGTTGTTGTTGTTGTTGTTGTTGTTGTTGTTGTTGTTGTTGTTGTTGTTGTTGTTGTTGTTGTTGTTGATGATGATGATAATAATATACTTAAGCTATATTAATATATATACTTAAGTATAAATAATATACTTAAGCTAAGTATCTTTGTTTGCAAGTATCTGGGAACTTTTTCCATACTAAATTCAGTCTTGGTGTTTGGGTACTCTGCCATTGGATTAAGCTATACAGCTTTTACTGGGTCCCTGAAGTTAGGGCAAGTACTGTCCTATGGAAGCTATTCATAGCTGATAGGCCATCCAGTCCCCTCCTAGGAGGCTGTTTGAGTCTGGCTGTGTGCCCTAGGCTGGTTATAGTTTGTACAAGCCTGTGAATTTACACTTACCCAAGTTGGCAGGCCTTCCTTGCCTACTACTCTGGCCACTGTGACAGCATTCTGCAAGTGTACAGTTCTGCAAATTTCCAGGTCACATTTTATGACACTGTAAAGTGTGTTCTGCTGCCAGTACACTAGTTCTGGTGGTGCCACAAATCAGTAGGATTGGGTCATAAGTCAAAGAGGCCCTGTTGAAAGATTCAGGATTGCTTTCAGTGCTTACCTGAAGATCAGTACTGATTCTTAGACCCAAGCCAATGCTGGAGCATTTGCAACCCTGTGTACAGAACCCTTGAATTCTTGAATCTAGCACTGATTAAGTGTTATTTTCAAACACAGCTAAAAATAAAGGAGTAAACATGCAACGGCAACCAATTTAACATTCTCAAGGGCAACTACCATTAGGTCTAATTAGGATTCCAACAAATATTGAGCCAAACCCTTGGGAGCATATTTGGATTACCTACAGTTTTGTTTTAAATGTAAATGCACTTTTACTTCATGTTCTTCTCCCCAGTATTGAATCTTTTACCAAGGTATAACCCAGGGATTGTCTTGTTCCTCTGAAAGTGCATAATACTTTAGTGGTATGTCTAACATCCTCCAATGAATCAGAGACTCTACTTAGCTCACAGAGAGTCCTTGTCTTTGCTATGGATTTCTCAAATGATGCCTCTACCAAATTCAGTGCCCTGCAGAGTTATCAATTCTGCCTCTCTTACGGCATTTGCTTTTCTACAGCAGAAAGTTAAAGGGCAGGATCCAAAGAGCTGTTTTAGTCGTGCCTGAGGGCTTATGCGTACCCAGAGGCATTAAGAATGTTTTTCTTTGAAAGCAGACCCTATGACCCACATTCCGTATTACAGACAGTTTTTGAAACTCTCCTCAGTTTCAAAAGCATATTTCCATAGAGAACTTGGAAAAGGCTGGAGGGGGAGGGTGAAGCCTCCCTCCATCCCCCAGTTACTTCATTCTTTTGATCCCATCCCATGTCATAAAACTGATTCAAGTACAGACTGAGTTTATCTAATCTCTTACAAGATTATGACATAAATTCAATTGAATCTTTGTTGCATCACCAACCATGAAAAGCAAAGACGCTAATAATTAAACTGAACAGGCATTTTCACTCTGTTAAAATGATTTATCTATTGGTTCAGATTTCCCTCCAGCTGATAGAGAGTCCTTGCGCCCAGAGAACTTCCTGTAAGTTTACAGTCTCTAATTTCTGCCTTTTGTGTACAGAGCAAAAGTACAATATAGGACCAAGAAAACAACTGAGGAAGTTCTGATGCAGCAAGATCAACAATGAAATCAATCCGAACACTGCAAATGTCTCAGACTGATAGGTCTAGGATTTTAAGAAACTGTAAGAATGTAACATTCACTGGCCTGATACAAAAAGCTAAAATGTGCATTTTAGTTAAATTCTGTGTTCTTGCTACTACCTTTAAACCCTACACAAAACCAGGTAAGATCCATAAGCTAATGGAATTGTTTGCCTTTCCAACACAAAACAGCAATGTCAACTACAAAACTCAATGATAAACAAATTAGTGAAACGTTTGAAACTCGCTGCATCAGAGTGCCCTCTAGCTTCCATATTCAGGCATCCTTGATCAGTGTGCTTTCAGAATGGGAGTTGTGCTTAACCAATCTGCTCACAACTTTTTCAAATCCAACTGCAGAAAGAGGTGCATTTAGTATTATGATGACTCAAAAGTCACATTTTTAGAGCTTTTACAAGACTGAATGCTCAACAGCACCGCTGTTTGTTAAAAGCAAGAATTTACTATGACGCACCATGCATTAATAGTAAGTTTGAGCAGGCAGCACTCCCTTTGAAAAAGACTGAATGAAACAAAATGCATAACAGCTTACCTTCTAGTCATATTTAAGCCACCATTATTATTTTTTTTTAATGGCTCCTCTACTGTAGTAACCTTCTGGAATCAGAGATAAAACAAGTGAAAAACTTATTTGTGGAGACTTGCTATTGCTAATGACTTGCTATTACTTGCACTGGGTCCTAAATCAGAGTTAAGGTTGTCAAGTAGATACTAAATCTGTGCACTAGCAGATTCTGATTCAGAATTGACATAAATTGGCATAAAATTTATGTTCGATTCAGAATTGACTTTTATTGTCATAAAATAAAACATAAAAACATAGAAAAATACACTTAAACCATTCCTAAAACAGCCCCCATAAATCAAAACAATACATTGCCCTTACTTACACTGCGCCTACTCAAAATTAAAGAAATTTCGCCACCTGGCTTGTACATACCTCATCCTTTCCTAATAGCAGATAATGTAATACAAGGTCCTCCAACTGTGGTATGGAGGACAAAAGCAGCTTGAGCAACTGCAAACGCAGATCATCAAACCATTTGCAAGTTAGGATCATATGCAGAAGAGATTCAATGTCCAGAGAGCTGCAACTACACACCCTTGCTTGCACACTCAGGCCAATGTATCTCCCTGAAGTAAAATTAGATGGCATAACATTGCAGCACGCCAATGAGAAGGCTCTCCATTCCTGTGAGTTGAATAGGAAGTACAAGTAAGTCGGCCATTTATCCAAGATTGGAAAAAGTGAAAACTGGAGGGGTAAACAGGTGGTGGATGTGGCTGCAAACAGCTCCTGCCACTCTATATCCTCCAATCGGTTTTTCAATGTTTTAAATGCCAGCTCTGGAGAGAGGACTCCTAACAGATCTGCTGAGAGACCTATGGCCTGAACCTTTTTGAGAAACAATGACAAGCCCGGGGAGAATGTTGGGTCAGTTAATAAGCCTCTAAGCAGAATATCCTGCTCAGATGCGTAGGAAACCCTTTACCAGAATTTGCAAAAACTAAAACAGGCCACGGTTTCTCATTTGTGCTGGCCCGCTTACAAACATAATACTGCGTACGTAACATGGTAGGGCAAATATTTTATATAAAAACCATGACTGAATCCTCTCAACACTGGCACAAAATGCAGACATCCAGATAGGTATTCCGTTTAGAATTTGGGCCTTAACCTTAGCATTAAAAATTTGCAGGGCTGAAGGGATATAAGAATATGTGCACTAGCACCCATACCTAGACAAAAAGAATGAACTACAGCAGTGGTTCTCACACATTTAGTACAGGGAACCACCAGGACAGAGTGAGAATCTGTCGGGACCCACTGGAAGTGATGTCATCAAGCAGGAAAATTTTTGACTATCCTAGGCTGCAATCCTACCCACACTTACCCAGGAGTAAGTTTCTTTTACTATCATTGTTAAAATAATATACATAGTAGTTTGTTAAAAGTACAGCATTCTATAACATTCCCCCAAATGCAGTCACATGCATGGTAGCATCAAGTCTAATATATTAAAAATAAAATATTGAAATGAATGGGGACCCACCTGAAATTGTCTCACGACCCACCTAGTGGGTCCCAACCCACAGTTTGAGAAACACTGAACTACAGGAAGGTCAGCAGACCAGAAGGAAGATTATTACACACAATTGACCATAGCAAGTCAGGCACTGCTTCTAGTCTCCTATGATGTCTTGCAGGTCAAGCTTGCTGACTGTCCTAGGAAGCTCTGGAATAATAGCCCTGCTGCTGCCTTCTACTTTCCTTCTAGAACTGCTTGCTCTTGCCTCTCACTGTACCTGTAACCCTTATGTTGCTTTCCCAAACTATGTCTGTGCACACAGGAGGAAAACTCAAAGGATGTTCAGCTTGGGGGAAGTGACAGAATCCAGATCTTCCTGGATTCCTTACTGGGATTGATGTTGATAACCTGGATGAGCAAGATCTGGAGCTTGGAATCAGAATGGAAAATTCATTAACGGGAAAACAGACCATAGATGGCTGGCTGACTCATCCAGGATAGAGAACCTCAATGGTGGGAGGAAGCATTAAGAAAGTTAGGACCCACTGCAAGACTTGTGAGTTAATTCCATTTTAATTCCAACCCACTTGTCTTGTGTCATAATTAGGTGTATGTGGGCAGTATAGGGGTGTTTCTCAGTACAGGAGAAACAGATCTCTCTAGAAACCAAGAAGCCTAAGTGACCTATATTCACTATGTACAGATGGCATCAAACGAGGTTGCATCTGCTAGGTAAGGTCTTATAAGAAAAGTATGAAGGACATCTTGATAAGCAAAGACTACTGCAAGTTTTATTTTATACAGACAACCCTTCTGTCAAAGCTATCACCACACATAATTACTTTGTTGCTTGGATTGTTAACCAAAAAACAAAAAAGCTATTTTGGCTAAGTGTCACACTAAGAACATATGGCTATGTAAAACTGATGGTTTCAAACTGCTTGTTGCATCTATTGGGACATAAAACATATTTTAGTCTAGCTCATTCACGACAGTGTTGAACTATTGTTAAGTAGGAGTAACTTTGAAACATAGTAAGGATTGTGAAGCGTGTTGGCAAAGTCAAAAAATACTACCCAACAAAGAAGAGACATCAGACAGGTAAAACACACCAGAGAGATGTATACCACATGAACAAAAAGGTCTGATTGGAAGGAAGCTGCCACTGGTACCAGACACAAATAGTAGACAAAGAGTGGGGAAGGGAGGGTACTTTCATTTGATCACAGCGTGAAGGTAAAAAGCTAAAAAGCTAAATCCCTCTCCCCATTCACCATGATCCCTACTATGACTGATCCCCTTGCAGCTGCTATTTAAAGTGTTTAAAAAAAACAAAACAAGAAAACCAATACCAAAACTGGGCAATGTGACATGATTAATGCCACTATTAGTTTCACCTTTGCATTTGTTTTTCCAAATAAAAAAGTTGGCCAGAATGTTCAGGGTCACAAGACCGATCTCTGTGATCATTGCTGCATTACCATATTTTAGCTTCGAAGTAGAAAAGGGCTCAAAGCCACTCTGGAAGCTAACCCTGCTTTATAAAATTCTGCCATCTAACCCCAGATGTAAATGCATAAGTGGTAATTTCTCCTTTTTAGTGAAGGAAAAGGAGCTGAGCTCTGGTAAAAATGCCTGACCAAATCCAAAGTGATGCTAATGATAAAATTTAAAATTAAGTGTTTTTGTGCTGCAAACCATTTTGCAGCATTATATCAAGCTCCTTTTTGCATGGGCTGAGCACAATTCATTTACATCTGTAAATGAAGCAAGTTGGAGATCAGCAAAAACAAGATTGCCACCCAGTTTTCTATTTTTAAAAAGGTGTACGCAAACAACCCATTAGTTGAAAGATCCATTCATGCACCACTAAAGGCACAGACTGTGCTGCCAGATATGGAACTTCAAACAAAATCACAGGCAAAGATTACTCCACCTCCCAGCAGCGCTTTCCCTTTTGCCTTTTGCCTGCTTAAAACTTAATGAGTTTAATGTTAATGAGGAAAAAAAATCTGCCAGTTTCAGGAGTGAAGCCCAAGATATACAAGCATATTTCATAAAAACAAAAAAAGAAGGGAGGCATTAGTACATATCTGGCTTCCACTGTAGTAGTAGTAGCAGCTAACACAGAAAAATGTTATTCTGAAAATATTATAGTCACTGACACAATGATTTTCATGCAAACTGTTTACAAGCCCAAAGACTGTCCTCTTAATTGGAAAACTGAAGGAGGGGAAGAAAAAAAACACCAAGCAAGGGTATGCTCTCTGCCTCAGCAAGTAATAAATGTCTAACTTGCATTGCCAACTTGTATCGCTTTTTTGTACAAAAACACCCACCACAAAAAAAGGCATAATTAATTGCAAGTAGGATCAGACTAAACAGCTTCCCATTTTTTAACTTTCAAACTGGAATCCAAAATTAATGCTTAGAACTTTCATATATAGAATAAACCCTTCTATTTGTGTCTTCCCTTCCATTTGTATCTTCCCACAAACATTTTAATCAGATTAAAAGACTGCAGAAATCTCAGCATGTGAAAAGGAGTAATTACAGTGCACTATTCCATTACAAGGAGGGTAAAGGTAATTATTGTTTATGTTAGTAAAAAAAAAGATAAGCAAATCACAACATAACTCCTTATCCTTTCAGTTAAATATTCTTTTCTATATAAAATAAAAGGCCAAGGAATTGCTAGTAAGACAATTACATAATACTGAAATAGCCATAGCAATACTATAGAGCAGAAATCATGTGAACATTCCAGTTCATATCCATGCAGAGACATGGTTGACAGCACACACGTACATGCTTTATAGTGTCCTAATGTACTCTTAAAATGCTTTTCTTAGTATGAAGGTTACTAATCATCTGGAGCACTGCCAAGAAGGAACACAAGGATATTAAAACAACGTCTAACAAATTTGAAATCACTTGTAAAACTTGATGAAAAATCTTAGATATGAAATCAAAGCCCCAGATTCCACAAAGTGGAAAAATTTAGTGATAGGTCTACCTTTTGCATTCATTTCTTAAATATACCACCTTACAAAGTTCTAGGACAATGCACTGAAATGCTAGAAGGTGAACAGAGAAGATTCAAGATTTATTTGAAGAATTATTAGTAATTAGGACAAGTCATTAGGACAGTAGGCAACAAAACTATACAGAATGCAGGTTTTTAGCATTTTTATTCTAGTCCAAATATGAGAATTTTACATATTAGTATACACTCTATATTTATTCAAATCACACAGCAGAAAGCAGTAGTAGGTTTCATGAAAACACAGTAAAAAATGCAGAGTAGAAATTTCCAAGCAGCCATATAGTGTTCTGAATATATCTGAATTCGATGTAAATCAGAAACCCTTCAATATATCCATACAAGTTAGTATCAGTTCCATACACACCAGCCAAAGAAAGAGGAGAGAGTGGAATGTACAGGTGTAGTAATCTGACCGCACAGTATAGCGACTCAGAGCTTCTCTGTTATCTTGAAGATGGACTACTAGACCCAGAAGGTGGACAACAGAACTGGTGTAGAACATTATCTTCCCTGCCAAGGTGGGGGGAAAAAAAAAGATACAGGAACAGAATCATAAAGGGACATTGTTATGAGAACAGAGCATTTAAATACAATACAGCCCATTTGTAAGCAATATATTAGTGGATTAGAGCTAAATTTTTAAGGTATTTGGAAACAAAAAGCAAATTTCAGCCAGATTCTTAGATAACATTCAGTGTGGGCTCTTGTACCCTTTTACTGGAAGTGTACTTTACTTAGCCTGTTCCCACACCACACAGCCCTTTCTGTTTAATAGGTAAAGGGAGAAGCTCTAATTAGGACTAAGTACACATAGAAGAGTTTAAGTTCCATCACAAATTATTTCTTACAGATGTGGCTGTACTCTCTTAGTGAAATATAGGAAAGAAGTTAGATATCTGCTTCCAGAATCTCCCGAGTTGCCAGCATCATGAATAATGCTACAGACCAAAAGTCGAACTCTCAAAAGACAAAAAGCAATGTGGAATACCTACATCTGTAAAGCTATATTGTACGCTATGGTGGGAAGAAGAGACGCCCGCTTAGCTGGAAACTTGCATGAAGTCACTTCTCTATCAGTACCACCACCAGTGGTCATTTCCTTTAATTAAATAGCAGGCTGAAGAAGAAGGATGGAAAGGAATATGATAAAGGGAGGAAAATAAACTCCAAAGACAAACACCACCTCATGATTTTTATCAGCTGTTTCTTAAATATAAATATTTTCTTAAATATAAAGAGCTGCAAACAAGTAGATTAAGTTTTCTCCCTGGCATACACAGTTGAGTAAAATAGAATAATTTTGCTCCACAACATAATCTTCAACAGAGTCTATTACATAATATATGGATAACAGTGTGTTACTACGGAAATTACTCCGAATACTATTTGATGGACAATTAAAATATTGGACAATGTTTTATATTATACTATGACACATGACAAGAATCCAGGGAGCTTGGTTCATGTACTGGTTTTTACAATTTGCACACTTTTTAAAGTGAGATCAATAGCCTTTATATGGTGCATCAGAAACTGCATTTGAAATGCTTTTTTGTTTCAGAAGTTGATTCCCATTCAACTCTGGGGATGAGTAGACAATTACGCTGAGAAACAGTCCAAAGTCTCACTTGTTATGGACAAAGTAGTCATGTAACTCCAAAGCGTGTGACCTATAAACTTTGAAACAACCAAAATAACATTGCTAATATTATTTTGGTGTAGTCCTCTTTATCATTCTATGCAAATTTTGGTCAGGCAAATATGCATCTCAAATTTGGTCAGGTATTTATATTTCTATAAATACAAAACAAGACACAAGTCCTTACAAGTCCATTTTTAAAAAGTCTTCTCTAGCACATAGGGGGGGAACTTGGAGTTTATTACATCTTTACCGAAACAAGAACTAAACAATTGAAGTTGTGTTATTAATCACATTAGAAATTGTTCATGTCTGGAATCTTATCAATATTCCAATCTTACCATTGTTGCTTCCATTCTGCAAATATTACAGAAGCATTAGAAAAGCTGAGTCTACATGGAAATACACATCTTCATGAGAAAGCAGCAGCGATAATATAAAACAAACCTATGTTAGACAAAGGATTTTGAGTATGTATTTTACACAAGGCTAGATTCATTGTCCATCACATTCACAGCTTCTGTGCTACAAGAAGGCATTCGCTCCTTCCTAGTTATTTCAGATTGGTTCTATCCAATGGACAAACACTCTCATTTACAACACTAAACATGGTCAGTCTTTGGAGTCAGGCACTTCTATCACAGTGACCCCTTTCTCAGGTATCATAGCTCCATCACACCTGTACAGGCCTCTAACTGCTTAGAAGGTGACTAAAAAATGTTAACAAACAACATTGCTTACCATTAGCATAAGCAAAATGGTTGACCATTAACAATCTTGCCATTGCTTTGGAAGCAGAAATTCAATAAAAGGTTAGCCACCATGATTTGTTAAAACAAAAAAATATTGCCACTAATTTCAAATAAAGGAAAATATTCTCAGAGTAATAATTTTTTTTTACCTCATAGAGGTCTTGAACAAACATTATGCAGGTAGGTACTGCAAGAAAATGGAGGGATTTCTTTGGTACTATAACATCCTTTGCAATATCTTTTTGCTTTCACAGGCACCACTGGGAGGGAAAAAGAAGAAGAAAAGAACCTCTTGTTTCAAGATGTTTATACCAGTTAGAAAATGTGTTGAGAAATGGACACGAGTCAGGCAGAAACAGCAGAAATGTATGTAAGACATGGAAATGGTGGATAGATAGCACAATTATGGTGAGAGTTGCCATTCCATGTATAGCAAGATGAAAATACACTCTCTCTCTCTCTCTCTCTCTCTCTCTCACACACACACACACACACACACTCTTTCTCTCTCTCTCTCTTAAGATATCATTTCAAATAGAATAGGGGCTTTTATGTTCAAGATATGTAATGACGTACAAATGAATGTCTTCCACTTGTATGCTTTGAGTTTTCTCTCTGTCTCCCTCTCCACTTTGGCTAAACAACCAGGTGGTATCCAGGAAAATATTTCATGCTACAATTAAAAAATCCTTGACATTCAAAAAAACAAATCTGTGAATTTGCTAAAAAAAGTTATTAAAAAGAAAATACTCATGTGCATGAAGCTCCCTCTTCCCCCTTTCCACAACTATCCCATTTAAGAAATTCTAGGGCCAATTCCCCAAAGTGCTTTAAAATGAGTGAATTTAAAGAAAATATGGGAGCATTTTTTAGAAGTCTGAATAAAACTCACAGCCAAAATGTAATGGCCAAAACCTCGAACTTAGACATGCCTCAGTTGTACTGAAAACTAAACTTACAGCACAAACCCATATCTAGTCAGAAATAAGTTCCAGTGAGTTCAGAGGGACTTATTCTCAGGTAAGTTGTACAGGATTGCAATTTAAATGTGGTAGGACTTGGACTACAACCATATCACTGCCATAATAAGCAATACCTCAGTCATTTTTTTTTAAAGCCAGACTAGAAATAAATTCCCACGCCATTCCTTCAGACATCTATAAGAATTTTGAAATCTAAGCTCGGGAAGGGTCACGTTGAATACACCAAAATCACAGGTAATCATCCCATAAGAACACTGGAAAGGAACAGACTCCTTGATGAGTTTATGTACTTCTCCACATTTCAGATGTGACCTATGCTATCAATGCTGGCAACACACCTTTGCCCAACTCTCTGCCCTCTCCAACATATAATCCCAGTTGTTGAATGTGTCTTATATGCAGCAACCACTTATCAAGCTGCCCTGCATGCTATGGATTAGTGAAATTTACTTACACAGTGCTTGACTTATAGAAGGAGGCCCTTTATTAAATCCAGAAGCTTGACTTAGGGGGGCCTTTATTAAATCCACAAGCTCCACTTCCTGGCCTCAACTTCAGCCAGATCTTTGCCTCCGTAACCTTCTAAGGGCCCAATCCTATCCAATTTTCCAGCACTGGTGCAGCCGCAATGCAGCCCCATGGCAAGGGAACACATGTTCCCATACCTTAAGGAGGCCTCTGTGAATGCCTCCCCACCACAGGATGCAGTGCATGGGGAGCACCGCGGAACCGATCCATGAATGACTGAATCCGTGGATACAGTCCCCTCCTGGATATTTGCATAGGAAGTTGTATACATGTTGCAAACCACAATTCTGGAATTGAGGAAATTAAGTTATTGCAAAACCTAATGATTTTTTTTTAAATGGACAGGTGTACCCTTCCTGGATCCCTCATGGATACTAAATCCTGTGCGATATCAAATCACGTGGTTTTTGGGATCCACAGAGCTCCGACTGTGACCAGTTACATCTGGAGCTGTTCTGAGGCCCATGGAAACCTCATGCAGCCTCTGACTGAAAACCAGCAGTGCCCTTCTAAGAGCTCTGGAGGCCATTCTGCAAACAGCCTCCACAGGCCTCCAGAAGCTTCAGGTTGAGCTGAATGTGGCTCAACGGGGGTCCAGAGGACCCCTGCTGGGCCAAATCCATAGATCAAAAATCTGTGGATAAGTAGGTTCAATTTGTACTTACAAAGTAAGGGTTTCATTCAAAATAAGATATTTAAACACATTAAATACATTTTTAATTCAAGGTTTAAATACTACATAGAATGACTGAAATACTGCTATTAGTGCTGCAAAATCTAGAGGTCTATAGATAGAAAGTACCACTCAACATGATTGTAGATTTTAAAAAAAAACTTGTCTCTAAATGATAGCAGTTTGCTTACATGTATAAAGAAAAAACAGACCTTAGCAAAGGACAGTATATGTTGGCTTGGATCCTGAGAACCATAAGTGAAATTCTGACCATGGAATGGAACTTTTCTGACCCCCACTTCCCCTTTGCAGATTTACTAAGAATTTAAACTTGAAAATCTGCAGATCTTTAAGAAATAGTGTAGGATATGGTATGGGTGGGGTTAACTGAAAGGGAAGTAATCAGAAATCACAGGCCACCCCTTGCATGAGTGGAAGTACCATCCTGTTTACACTAGGCACCTTTGATAATATTCATTATTTATGGCAAACAGAGGTTTGCACAAAGAACTTTATAAAAGTTGTTTACTCCAGAAATGTGACAAAATAACAATTTTGCTTTCTCCAATAACAATAATCATTGTTAACAATAACAAAACAAAAAACAACATTAACAATAGTTGCTTTCTCCAATCCTAGCTGCAAATATAAGGGTTTACAAATATACGCATACATTTTCCCAGTGTTTCTTCATTATTTAAAATTAGAGTTCTCTTAGCCAGATGAATGGTGGAACTTCTCAAAAGGAGAATTATAAGTTACACATTAATGATTAAATCAATCATTATGCATTAACGAACAAATCTATTAGAATACATTTATATTGAAATTCACTTTCAAAAGGATCACACAACTATGCAGCTCCAACCCTAAGGTTATTAGCAAATCACAATCATGGGCACTGAAGCCCTAATCCAACAAAAATAGGGCAATGGCTCCTTCAGGCTATTTTTTTTTAATTGCTGCATTTGAGCCAGTTTTATCATTCTTAGTTACTGAGGAATCACCATTTGGCTACACCAGTCCTGGAGCTTATGATCCATGAAGCATCTGAGCAAAGACCTATCAGTGATAAGTTGTGGCTGGTAAGGTACTTTCAACAACCCCTCCTCTTGCTACCCAGGAAGCAGAACAATTAGGATGTTGTATTAACTTCCTGGGCTGCTGTATACAATTGTCGCATGTGGCTTACTAGGTCACAAGAAATATATAGCCCTGGCATGTAGCCATCATATATTGAGACACCTAAAAAAAAATTACTGTAACATAAAAAAATCTGTTACTCTTACCTGGCTAAGCCAGTGGCAACTCTAATGGGAGTACATACAAGTGGGTAATACATTCACTGTTTTCAAATGACTTATATGACAGAACAAAGTCAAATGTAAGCAGAAAGAGGGGTGGAAAATTTTGAAAATGTGGAAAACAGATAGGCAAAAGCACAGATATGAGAAAACACACAACTTATGAAAGCAAATCTACAAATATGCATTTACAGATTTAGGATTCATTGCTGATTCTCTTCTCTTTACTAGTATCAATAGAAAGATTTTTCAGCACCACACCACTAATATTTGTTATTCATGAGCTGGCAAATTATCACAATCAAATTCAGCATTAAAAAAACAATTAAGAGAAAATCAGATGTCTAGTGCATTCACAATTTCCATCTTCCCCATTTTACACTCTCTCTCTCCTTCTCTCTGACTCCAAGAAATTACAAAATCAATGCATCTCAAAAATCTATTCTCTTTAAAGTAAAGCACTCAGTCCAGAGAATCCTGCATGCTGAAAATAACTTAGAGCCCAATCTTAAGGCTCCAATAACTTAGAGCCCAGTACTGTACGATGTCAGCAGTGATCATCCAATGGTGCTGACTGCCATAAAGCAGTCAACGCCAGTCGTCAAAGCCATGCTAGCTTGCTACCAATAGCACAAGTGGGAAGGCCTGTGCCTTTCCGCCTGCTTCCTTGCTTCTCCCGCCACTCACCAGAGCAGGTAGGTCAGCAGGAGAGGTGTGAGGGGATGGAGGAGATTGGGACTGGGACAGAGACAGGGAGGGGTGGGCTGATCCATTGGCAGCCAAATCCTAACCCCCTTCCCGGACTCAATATCATGGCACAGGTCCTGTGCCCTGCAGACCTGTACCCACAATTTAGCTAGAGCTGGTCCAAGTAGACCACCCCTGTGTCGTGGAATGATTGTTTCCTTACCCAGAGGAGACCTCTGCAACTGCCCTTCACCAGAGGATGCAGCGGTAGCCATTTTGGAGTTGCTGCATTGGCAGGGGGCGAGGAATGGATAGGATTGGGCTGTTAGTAAGGTGATTTTATATGCAAAGTATCTAGAAAGAAAAGGAGAAGACATAGCTCACTATAATGTCTGTTCCTTAATAATCCCAAGGACAAGCATTTGGGGCATTTGGTGGGCCGCTGTGAGATACAGGAAGCTGGACTAGATGGGCCTATGGCCTGATCCAGTGGGGCTGTTCTTATGTTCTTATATAAGCATGACATTTAAACCAAGGTGCTCGTCTCACTGATTTTCTGAATCCACATTCAATTAGATTAGAATAATTGACAATAAGAAAAAAAAAACCTTTTCTGTGTTTCCAGCTTAGATGTGCCTGACTGGTGTTGAGAATGGGGAAAAGACAGGAAGAAGGGATCAGTGCATGGAGCTTATGTGGAGGAAGGCAGTGTCTGCCTGCTATCATGCCAATCTCTTGGACTGAATTAAAAACAGTGACCAGAGGACTCCATTATTGCTGGCTCTTGTTTCAGTCCAGTTTACATCCCTTAAGCTCCCTATGCCAGCACAGAGAGGAAAAAAAAGATGACATTGTTTCATGAGGAAGTTCTGCCTAGATCTGCAAACACACAGACAAATTATACAGATTCAAGGAGCCTGCATGCACTATAAGCACATGAAGAGAAAACTCAGCACTCAAGCACTCCGCAGTGCTTAAGAGGCATGCCATTGTTACTTAGTTCATATAAAAAGATGGAGAGGCTAGTGGTACTAGCTTATCTTTCTGTGTTAATTCTACCTAGACCTTGGCTACTAGTGTAATTTAGGTCGCAATCCTAACCCACTTTCCAGCACCGACATAAGGGCAATACAGCTCTGAGGTAAGCGAACAAACATACCCACACTTTGAGGAGGCCTCCATGAATGCCACCCAACTGCAGAACGCAGCATACGTCCGACTGGCACCGCTATGCCAGTGCTGGAAAGTTGATTAGGATTTGGGCCTTATTACATAAAAGTCTCAAATTAATCCAGTGCTTTGTGATTTTATTTCTTTTTAGAAACTGATGTTTACACTTTTTATCATAGAGAACTAGAAAAAAGTCAAACCTCTCTATAAAAGGAACAAGTGGGTGGACCATAACTACTCTTACCTGTACTCTGAGTGTGTGGCAGGGACAGTTAGCTGAGTATGGTACAATGGAGCTGGACAGCAAAACTGATGCAGTGTATTTATTGACCTACGACACAAGGAAAAACAAAGTCAACACACTGAGTGTCTAGTAAGGGGCTTTCTAATGGAAAGGTGGGTGCTAAAAATCATATCTGAAATGTTTCCATGAGTTTGAATTATTTTTTTTTTAGAAAGTACAAACTGTCAACTACAATTTTCAGAAAATAAAGGGAAATAATCCCCATACATTTAATGCGTTCATAAAAAATGAGTATGATGAGTTATTGCAATGAAGTGTCAAAATTCTGTTAAAAAAACCAACCCTCTTAATAAGCACCAAATTTTAAAAATTGATGTCTTTGCTTGTTATATCGAGTAATAATAGCAAAGGCAAACGTTGAGGGTTAGCTATGATTTCTGTAAATGTACAATGAGATTACTCTGTACCAGTCTAGCTAGTGTTCTTTTAAGCTATTCCAAATTGCATTGTGCTTTCAGGCATTAAAGAAATAATTGGATGCTGGAATGAATATAATATAAATAAATTGTATGTGCTTATGGTACAGTTTCTTATAAATAAAACTGAACTTTTAGATACATTAGATTATTGCCTATTTCAATTGTAAATTAATTCTGTTGAGCAGAAACACGACAGATTCATGGATGAATGTATGTTTAATAAGCTATTTTTAAACTATGATAAAATACATTTTGAATACTATTTCTCAGCTCATCTACAATTAAATCAGTGAAACAAAACACAGAAAAAAATAATGATATAATAAAGAAAAAAATGTAAGAATGTAAATGCACAGTAGCATGACTCATATTTGACATTTATCTGGAAAATTTTTAAGCATGGTTTAGTGCAGAAAATATTGTGTGATGAAACCACAAAATCAAATTTCCTGAATGCAGCAATCTGGAAACTTGATAGCAATAATGAAAAGCCAAGCCAATGATCAGATAAAAAATGGTATTCAGTGACTGTGATCCATTCTGCAAAACAAAACTTGAGGCTATCAATAAGATTAAGATATTATATATGAAAGTCCACATCACCCTCTTCATTCTTTTGCTTGCAGCAGTTTCCTAGAAGCTTTAAAAGAACAATGTATTTTAGTTTCAGGTGATTAAAGAGAAAGAAAAAGTCCTGTGAGGTCATCCTCTTAAAAGATCAAAAAGAGAAGTTAAGCAGAAAAATGCCATGCTGTCTATCTCCAGAAAAAGAAGGGAGTCAGACACTAATCTTTTAAAAATGAAGATGAGATTGCTCCAATTTTTGCTGCCAGAAGTTGGATTAGCAACTGCATGGCAGGTGATGCTATTCTACCTTCATAAAGTTGAAAATGGAAGAACACACTTCCAAAGAAGCTTCCTCATCATGAGTTGTGAGGAAAGGAACTGTTCAGTTGACCCTATTTCAATAGGGGCAAGACATAAAGCTATTTCATACAGGAATTTGTGGATAATACATGTGTGGATTGTAGTTTGTGATGAATTGTCCACAAGGTTTTTCCATTATTGGTAGTTAATTGTGAACCAACCCATAATAGTTTGGTCAGTCTTAGGCCAAACATACTCCCTCCTCCCGTTTTTTATGCTGATTATCATGCCGATTACCAGTTTTTAAGCCCTAGTTGACTCGGACCCAGGATCAAGGTACTGAAGAACCACGTCCTCCCCCTTCTGAGGTCAACTGACAGAGCCCTCCTATGAGTTCCATTGCCAATGAGGGAGCAAATGAGCAAATGTCAAATTTGTCTTTCAGCAAATGTCTCAAAGAACATCTCTGTGGTAGCACCTACATGGAACTTTATACCAGTAGACATCAGGTTGATTCCCTTTCTGCCCACTTTTCAATGGTAATTGAAACCTAATTTTCTTTAGCTTTGGGGGTTAGATTTTGTACTCTGATCCAAAATGCCGATTACTACTTTTAAAGCCCTAGCTGCCTTGGACCAAGGATCAAGGTACTTAAGAACTTTGATCCTCTTATTGTGTTTTTCTCTGCTCTTGTGTTTTATTTTGCTTATAACTGCCTAGTATTTTATTTGCATTGCTCTCTGCTGTATGCTACAATTCTGCAATTCTTTGTTATTATTGCATCATCTGTTTTAAATGTAAGACACACTGGGTGCCTCCAGATGGGGAGGAGAAAAGAAGGCAATAAATAATTTATTAATAATCTCTCTCTCTCTCTCTCTCTCTTTCACACACACACACCCCCACTGAGTTTCTGGGCTGAGCAAATCAAATATTTTACCATTACATTTTAATGAGGAAACTATGATTTGTACTTGCCTTCCAGGCCAAAATCAGAAACCCACTTAAAACAGTTTCCAAGTCTGGCATGGAGGACAAGGGTCAACTAAATTATGCCAGACTTGGGCATAACAGCAAACTATGGTTTCCCTGGCCTGGAAATGAAATACATGAGGGGAAGAGAAAGTGCCGAAGCCCAAAGATGACCCCAAATATGGTTTGATATTACATATTTATGATGCCATACATATATTTGGCTCGAAAGGTGTTATTCACCAGCTTTAGGTGAATTCTTACATTAAGTGCCTTTCCATTCCATGAATTGTAGAATGCTTGATATGGCTTGTAAGAAAACATTACATTTCTTATTCTTAAATTATGAAGTATCAGTATGATATATACGTATAACCCTTTACTACTAAAAAAAAACAATAATCCAAAAATACCTAGGATATCAATGAGAAAAATAGGTGGGTAACCTATTCAGAGGTGTCCCTGGGGTGGGTATCACCCTGTGTGGCGCTTACTTGGTGAGGTTTAGGATTATGGGAATTCTGGGGTCATGTAATCATGTCCCCCCCCCCACCTTCTGGGCTATGGCACTGCATTAATTGTGAAGAGCCTGCCTCTGGACCACCTCCATTCAGCAATCTTTGGCCCACTCCAGGACTAGTTGCTTCATGTTCCCACCAGTGAGCAGTGAAAACACTGTGAGAATGAGTCAGCTGGGTCCAGAGGAGGCCAAAGATCTCTGAACAGAGGCTCAGGCTGTGTTGTGTCACCCCTCCTTAAGATGACAATCCGTGTGACCTGCAACCACCGCACACCCATAGTGATGCTACCTGCTTATTCTGTATTCTTCACCCAAAGTGTTAAGATTGTTATACTTAACACTAAGCTACTATTGTTAGTACTAACACTAAACACTAAGTAGGTGAATAAAGATCTTTCATTCAAATTTATAGTGTTAGCAGCAATATAAAGCTGTGTGCCACTTAATGATGGGAATACATTCCCCTAACTCCATTGTTATGCGATTAGGTCATTAAGCAAACATTCAGCCCTGTGCCTTTGTTGTGGAAACAGACACTCCCTGCCAGACACTAGGTGACTGCACAGACTACTGGAGAGAGATTGCCTCTTTGCATTATGAACCTCTTTGTTGTGTAAACAGACACTCTACTGCAGGCTATGGGAGACCTGACTGCCTCATTAAGAGCCTCTTTGTGTGCTTTGACTACTGCTGTATATGAGGCCCATTGTTAAATGGAAGGTTGTTAAGCGGTGCATGCCTGTACAATAAAAACCTTGTTTGATAGATTTTTATTTTTTGCAAAACAATGTCTAACAGGATCCGCTTACAAAGAATGAAAGCCTTTCAAAGCATACTGCAAAGTAATTAGCTTTCATTCCAGTTTGAATGTCTTCAAACTTGCATAAATTCCTAATGGTTTTTTGTTCATCATTTAAAGGCCTCTCACATCAAAGAAGTCTGCAATTGTAAGAATCTAGTCCATGCTGAAAAGCCTGAATACATGGTTTTGGAATCTGGAGCTTTGGTTGAAAAGTTATCAATAAATAGAGTGAGTGAAAAGGAAATATCACGTGAAGACAATTGAGTTTACAGCAACACTATTATTTTACAACTATTGCCTTGTACATTACAAGTGGACTTTTACTTTACAAAAAAATTTACAATCCAACATTCATATTCTAAAGTGATATAATTACCCTTTTTTTCTTTTCCTGGACTCTAAACTTCCATTTTTAAAAATATAAATTTTGTGTTTCATCCCTATGCCTACATGTTCCTCTTATCGGTATCTTTTAGTTTGAGCCCCCTTTCCATTGCAAACAATTAAAAGGGAAGGAGTTTTAAGTCCTCCCGTTACAGATTCTTTCCTTCCTGTAATTGTTTTCAATAAAGTGGCTCAGTTCAACCCCAAGCATCAGTCTCCTGTATTTCTTGGGGGTGCATGAGCAAAAGAGAGACTGACCGGCTTTAGTATTCAATCAGTCAGCCAGCTTTTCTAGCATTTGTAGAGCAGGTAAAAAGAGGGAAGGAGTTGTCTAGAAAAAGGAAGTTTTTGAATCAACCCTCCACCCACTGCTTTTATTTACTGAAAGCCAGGGATGGGAACTTGAGTCAGGACTCGAGTCAGAGTTGCGAAAATCAGCATTTTTGCTGACTTGTGCACACTCAAGTCATGTACATGGAAAACTCAAGTCAAGGGTCCCTGACTTGGCACTTGGTCCCCACGCATGCAGACCCAAATCTGTGTCTGGGTGTGGTTGTTTACTGATTTCGCAGCATGAAAAACCTCATGGGGGCAATCATTCAGACCAGATGAGCAGCAGAGACGTTCCAGCCAGAAGGCAGAGAAGGATTGATGTTTTGGGCAGGAGGTCTGGTCTAGAGGGTAGAGCCTCCATTTGCCTGAAGATTAACATCCACAAGGTCGCCAGTTCGAGGCCACCGGCACCGTGCGACCTTGAAGCAGCTGGCAAGCTGCAGCTGAGCTGTTCCATCTGCTCGGAGCGTGGGAGGATGGAGGCCAGAATGTTAAACCAGATCAGAGTGTAACACCTTGAATGTAGTGGTTCTTGAAAGAAAGAACCTTCTTTCAATTTGTAAAAATCCCTGCGTGGATTTAATAAGCCTGCCTATGTAAACCGCCTTGAATAAAGTCTTGAATAAAGACCAAGAAAGGCGGTATATAATACTATATATTATTATATTATATATTTTGCTTTTGCATTGGGCAGGAGGCGAGAGCAGGCTCTATTGCCCATCTCTGAAGAACTCAATGATCATTGAGTGAAGGATGGGAGGCCTGATTTTTTTCTCTGGATGAAAGAGGGCAGGAGGAGCCCAAGGGGGTTCTTGCCTGGAATTGGGTGGAGAAGCCCAGGACAAAGAAGGCAGGGAAGTGATGGGGGTTGTAGATCCAATCACATGGCTACTGTAAGCTCTGTTGTTACTTGGGGGGAGGAAGCCCCAATGAATAACCTGCTACAGTGGGACTACTTCTGAGTGCAGCTGCAAAGGACTGGGTCATCTTGGTAAGCCTTGCAGCTGCTGCTTGTGATCCTCCTTCCTCTTACCAATTCTGTCCTT
This sequence comes from Tiliqua scincoides, assembly GCF_035046505.1. NCBI lineage: Eukaryota > Metazoa > Chordata > Lepidosauria > Squamata > Scincidae > Tiliqua > Tiliqua scincoides. The sequence continues at coordinate 214,510,478 of NC_089822.1, forward strand.
GCTCTCACGAAGACCCTCCCACCTTGTTTACAGATGGGATAGGGCAGCAGAGGAGTGATTAAAGAGAACTCTCTCTCACACACACCAGCAGCAGCTCTGTTCCCCCCCCCGCACCTGATATGTAACTTGCACCTGATTCGTGACTTGAGTCTTTCCAAGTTGTGAAAAAGCTCCAGGCGACCTGAAAAGGGACCCCATAAGACCCCTTTTTTCACTTGAGTCGTGGAGGCATAGACTTGTGATTTGACTTGAGTCAAGTCACCCTGGATTTGCCCATCCTGCTGAAAACCCTGACAAACCAAAGCATCAAAAACTGAAAAGGCGCCTTCTACCATGTTGGTCAATTTAAAAAGAATTGGAAGAAGTGAAATATTTTATGAAGTGCCTAGTTTTTAGAGGAAGGGAGTGATATGCCATCACTCTGTAAATGCTGCTTTTTAATGCTAAATGTGATGGCAGGGAGGAAGGAAGCTGATGCGTGATATGGAAAATGCAGAGATCCCGTTAACTCTCTCTGATATCTCTGCATTGACTTCCCTGACTGATCTTGGGTGTGCTGCTTCTTATGCCTTGGAGTTCACCTGTAAAATAAATTTCATGTCCTCTAACTTAGTACTCCACATTTTTGTTCTCCTTCTCACAATGGCAAATGGGGTGCTGCCTCCTGGTGAGGAAGAGGATTAGTTATGCACTACTTTTCAACAAAAATGTTCATGAAGTAGTTTACACTGCGGTTTATTGTAGAAATACAGTATTGTTTCCTTTTCCAGAGAGTCCACAATAGAAAAAAAGAGGCAGAAGAGTCACTAGCAACCAACCACTGGAAACGTTGAGTGACGCTCAGTGAAAACAGATAGTTGCTCTCCCCAACCAGAGAATTTCTGCTTCAAAATGGTACTTTTTGCTAAGTAACCAAGGAAAACAATGATGAGCAAAGTCCAGCATTCCTCCCACCTTGAAAGTGCAAAGGTGAGCAGGGATTGTTCTGCATTTGTGCAGTGATTCCCACATCCCTTCCCCAGCTTCAGATATGAGACCAAAGAAGAGATTGTTTGGTTGCACTGCCAAAACACCCAGAGCATCTTGTCAGCACAAGGCCAAACAAGCACCTCTCAAGCCACCTTTTCCTGTTCTTGAGCAGGAATGAGAAGCACATGAGGAGACTTGTTCGGTGAGTGACATCAATTGTTTGGTTGATGACCAAGGATACCAAACACTGTTCACTGGATGACCAAAGATAAGCTGAAAACGTGGACCCCTAGAGCCAATTGTACACACATTCATACTGCAAATACATATATTATGGGACAACATCCCAACTAGCATTGCCACTAGTTTGAAGAGAGAGCTCCCAACTATGGAAATGCTAGTTGGAATGCTACCTATTTTTCACATTTTCACAGAATTTTAACATTTTTATACAGCCCTTCCTCCAGGCTCAGGGTGGTGTACATAGTTCCTCTCTTCCTTTTGTCTTCACAACAACCCTGTGAGGTAGGTAAGGCTGAGAGATAATGATTACTTATTTGCAAATGTTTACTTGTAGTTTGTGGTTCTACAAGCTCCTGCACTTTTCCCTACCCACCAATGCACTGTTCCCATTTTCAGCTGTGAAATACTGAAGAAAAATGAAGCTTATGAGGGAAGCCATTAAATTTCTTGTTAATCAATACTCAAGTTTGAACAGCTATGAGAAGAGATGATGACTGATGGATAAAAATGGATATTAACACAGAGAGACTTTGAAATTGCAATTATCTGTATACCCCTTAAAAATTACACCTTAGCTTAAACTGTCCTTTTGCAGTTACACTGAAATGCTTCCCTGCGTTTTCAATAATACTTAGCATTTGAACTTGGCTTTCTGAGCATGCAAAGTGCTTCACGTGTATTATCTTGAAGTTGCCATTACAACCAGGATGGCCCAAGACGTCCTGTGGAAGAATGACAAATGCTGCCCCCCTTACCTGATGAAACGCCAGCCTCTGCTCTTCCCAATCTCCAGTGTTCTAGCTCAGCACTCTCCTCCCCACCACATTTCCTCTACTTCTGTCACCCTTTTCCTTTTCAATCCAGGGAGTGGAAAGAGGAGAAGGAGCAGTGGAGGCGATTAAGCAGACAAAGATGGGCAGCTCCACCAAAATGCTGCCAGAGGCGACAGCTTCAGTTAGACGCATGGATGGGCCAGCACTGCATACAAGAACCCTGTAAGGTAGGTCGGTAGTCCCATATTGCAGCTGATAAGATGAGGCTGAGAGGACATAGCATGCCTAAAGCCCCCTTTAGTTCACAGAAGAGGCAAGATTGACACCAGGGAAGTCCTGATTTGCAGCTCAAAGCCCAATCTCCACCTCACTGCCACAACAGCGCTGACAGCAAAAAGCCGTCACAAAAGGTGCTCCAATAGCATGCGAGTCAGTGCGCTGCCAGTTGTGTCTGCAGGAAGGTCTACACTTACCCTCCCCCACTGTCACTCCTGATCGCTGAAGCTCATAAGACAACAGGAGAGGCAGGAGTAGTGGTGGGATGGCGGGGTGGAGGTGGGCATAACATTGGTAGAGAGACCACAGGAGGAGGAGGATCCATCATCCACATCTTATCCCATCTGGCAGCAACCTCCCTGCCTCCTCTTCCCAGACCTGTGCTAGGGGGAGACCCACTGCAGGTTGGGAGGCTTATGCAGGGGTAAGGAGTTTTAAAAAAACCCTTCCTCACTGAAGCCTCCTGGCCTGCTCCCTCCACTATGGAATGCAGCGTTCACCAGATTGGTGTCACTGCGATGTTGGGGGATGGAGAATAAGATTGGCCTGTCAGTCTCCTTGCCATTATGCTCTATCAGCTTTCAGATCCTTTAATTGTAAGTGTTTCTTATCTAATGACAGTAGCTAGGCAATATCATATTTGATGTGCCAGCATTTGCACAAAACTGTATGCCAGATTATTAAATGCATATCATAGTTTACAAGATAAATCAGACAACATTTCCCCAGTGTAAAACACCATGGAACATTGAAACATTTTGGATCATCCAAGAAGAGATCCATCATGACATAAAACCACTTTAATGTTATATTAAAGGCAACAGAACCAGTAAAAATTAAATGTAAGTCTATTTTCTACATAATACATAGCTCCCATGAGTTATTTTATCACATCCATTCACCTCCAAATGAAACATTTTAATATAACACTTAAAAATCACTTTATTTTCTTAGTTGCAGCCCTTCCTGAAATTCTATAATGATCACACTACAGTAGGAAAGCTAATTCGTAACCCATACATGTTATTCCAAGCAGCTTTGTAAATTAATAGTATCACCTATATAATCAAGAATCCCTGACTGGAAGAAATAAAAGTAAGAACTTCTCTCTGCAACTTCCAGTATTTTTAGTTCCTATATGCAAATAATACACACAAACTTGCAAATTCCACTTTTACTTTAAGATGCACCAGAAATTCTTGGCATCCAGACATCCAAACCCCTTGATTTCTCCATACAATGTGCCTTAGCTGGGTGTATAAAGTATTGGCAACCTTCAGTCTCGAAAGACTATGGTATCGCGCTCTGAAAGGTGGCTCTGGCACAGCGTCTAGTGTGGCTGAAAAGGCCAATCCGGGAGTGACAATCCCTTCCACACCGGGAGCAAGTGCAGTCTGTCCCTGGTCTGTCTCCCTGGCTATGGGCCTTCCTTCTTTGCCTCTTAGCCTCAGACTGTTGGCAAAGTGTCTCTTCAAACTGGGAAAGGCCATGCTGCACAGCCTGCCTCCAAGCGGGCCGCTCAGAGGCCAGGGTTTCCCACTTGTTGAGGTCCATCCCTAAGGCCTTCAGATCCCTCTTGCAGATGTCCTTGTATCGCAGCTGTGGTCTACCTGTAGGGCGCTTTCCTTGCACGAGTTCTCCATAGAGGAGATTCTTTGGGATCCGGCCATCATCCATTCTCACGACATGACCAAGCCAACGCAGGCGTCTCTGTTTCAGCAGTGAATACATGCTAGGGATTCCAGCACGTTCCAGGACTGTGTTGTTTGGAACTTTGTCCTGCCAGGTGATGCCGAGGATGCATCGGAGGCAGCGCATGTGGAAAGCGCTCAGTTTCCTCTCCTGTTGTGGGCGAAGAGTCCATGACTCGCTGCAGTACAGAAGTGTACTCAGGACGCAAGCTCTGTAGACCTGGATCTTGGTATGTTCCATCAGCTTCTTGTTGGACCAGACTCTCTTTGTGAGTCTGGAAAACGTGGTAGCTGCTTTACCGATGCGCCTGTTTAGCTCGGCATCGAGAGAATGAGTGTCGGAGATCGTTGAGCCAAGGTACACAAAGTCATGGACAACCTCCAGTTCATGCTCAGAGATTGTAATGCAGGGAGGTGAGTCCACATCCTGAACCATGACCTGTGTTTTCTTCAGGCTGATTGTCAGTCCAAAATCTTGGCAGGCCTTGCTAAAACGATCCATGAGCTGCTGGAGATCTTTGGCAGAGTGGGTAGTGACAGCTGCATCGTCGGCAAAGAGGAAGTCACGCAGACATTTCAGCTGGACTTTGGATTTTGCTCTCAGTCTGGAGAGGTTGAAGAGCTTTCCGTCTGATCTGGTCCGGAGATAGATGCCTTCTGTTGCAGTTCCAAAGGCCTGCTTCAGCAGGACAGCGAAGAAAATCCCAAACAGGGTTGGTGCAAGAACACAGCCCTGCTTCACTCCGCTTCGGATGTCAAAAGGGTCTGATGTGGAGCCATCGAAGACAACAGTGCCCTTCATGTCCTTGTGGAAGGATCTGATGATGCTGAGGAGCCTGGGTGGACATCCAATCTTGGGGAGAATCTTGAAGAGGCCGTCTCTGCTGACCAGGTCGAAAGCCTTTGTGAGATCTATGAAGGCTATAAAGAGTGGCTGTCGTTGTTCCCTGCATTTCTCCTGCAGTTGTCTAAGGGAGAATACCATATCAGTGGTGGACCTGTTGGCTCGGAATCCACACTGCGATTCTGGATAGACGCTCTCTGCAAGTACCTGGAGCCTCTTTAGTACAACTCGGGCAAACAGCTTTCCTACAACGCTAAGGAGAGAGATGCCGTGGTAGTTGTTGCAGTCACCCCTGTCACCTTTGTTCTTGTACAGCGTGATGATGTTTGCATCCCTCATGTCTTGAGGTACTCCACCTTCTCTCCAGCAGAGACAGAGGATTTCATGCAGCTCAGTGACGATGATCTCTTTGCAGCATTTTAGGACTTCAGCAGGGATGCTGTCTTTTCCAGGTGCCTTGCCAAAGGCAAGGGAGTCCAGGGCCACGTGAAGTTCTTCTAGGGTTGGTTCACTGTCAAGCTCTTCCAGCACAGGCAGGCACTCAATGTTGTTCAGTGCTTCTTCGGAGACTACATTTTCTCTGGAATATAGCTCAGAGTAGTGCTGCACCCAGCGTTCCATCTGCTGCGCCCGATCCTGGATGACCTCGCCTGTGGCAGACTTCAGAGGGGCAATTTTCTTCTGTGTTGGACCTAGGGCCTGCTTGATACCATCATACATCCCCTTGATGTTGCCCGTGTCAGCTGCTATCTGTATCTCGGAACAGAGCTGGAGCCAGTAGTCGTTAGCACATCTCCTGGCAGTCTGTTGGACTTTGCTGCGAGCAGTTCGGAGGACCTGCAGGTTGCGCTCACTGGGACAGACCTTGTATGCTGCTTGAGCTCTCCTCTTTTCCTCAATGACTGGTGTCAACTCCTCAGAGTGGGCTTCAAACCAGTCTGCCGCCTTGTTGGTCTTCTTGCCGAATATGGACAAGGCGGTGTTGTAAACGGTATTCTTGAAATGTTCCCATCTGTTGGATGCGTTTGCGTCGGCCGGGCCTGGAAGAGATTCCTCAAGCGCTTGTGCAAATTCCTCCACTTTTCTCTGATCCCGGGTCTTGCTGGTATCAATGCGAGGTCTTCCTTCCTTTTTCGTGTGATACAGTCGCTTTGTTTGCAGTTTCACTCTGCTGCACACCAGGGAGTGGTCAGTGTCGCAGGCAGCACCATGATAACTACGTGTGATCTTGATGCTGGGAAGGCTGGAGCGTCTGGTGAGGATCAGGTCGAGCTGGTGCCAGTGCTTTGATCTTGGATGTCTCCAAGAGACTCTATGTTGGGGCTTTGTGTTGAAGAACGTGTTGCTGACACAGAGACCGTGATGACAGCAAAACTCTAGCAGGCGTTGACCATTTTCGTTCATCCTCCCAGTGCCAAACTGACCTAAGCAAGTGGGCCATGAACTGTTATCAGCACCAACTCTAGCATTGAAATCGCCGAGGATGAACAATGGCTCTTTTACAGGGATTTTCTTGACAGTGGGTGACATACTGGGTAGCTGGGTGACATACTGCATAATACGTATTAACTCAGTTTCTAAACAGTACCATTACATAATATTGCCTAGTACTACTAATATTGGAAGTTCCATAGACTGCATACAGTAGTTTTAGGAGACACAATGACTACAAGATAAGATTGTATACCATCCAAACTCATGTTTTGCTAGTCATGCACTGACAGTATTACCAACTGTTTAACAGGTACAACTTGCTTTTCTGGTCAGAGAAAATCACTCATTCCTATCTGCAATACTGTATTTGACAACATAGCTCAGATATTGGCACAATACCTATCGTTAAGCTATTTTATTAATCTAGTCATCCAATACTTTGCTTTGTGTGTAGGAATCAGAAAGGAAAAGCACACAGCCACTTCTATAATTTGATTTAAAAATTCCAGGCTGGCTATTCCAGGGGAAAAAAGCTAAGTGTGGAACAAACCATTAATTTAGTAGTTTTATTTATAGCATACTCACTATAATTAAATTTTAAGAATGTAATCTATGTAGTCATACATATTTTGCTGAAGGCAGTGGGAGATAACATACAAAACTGATAAACAGGACTTCATCCTAAATGCATAGGTTGTTTGAATTCCAACTATCAAAAAATCAACTTTTCTTCCCCAACTCAAATGGAAGAACAGTCTGGATATTCCTACCAAGGGTAAAGCAGAATTCAGTCTATAAATCCAAAGTTTGGGGAATGCCTGTGTAGCCATACCAAGCCTGAGTCCTTGAGGGTATTGAGAGTAAGCCGAGGATTTGCATGCTGCCTGCCTGCCTGCCACAACTACAGTTAAAGTGGCTATAGACTGTAGCCATGATTAATCCTATTCAGGATTGAAACAGGTTTCAAAACCCCAAGTAGGAGGGACTTTTAGTTACTGACAACCATAGTTGAGGAGAGTGCAGATACTAATTTCAATACAGGTGGCTGTAATTTGAATGCGGGACAAGTAACACAGCACATGATTCCTTACCCTGAGTCCGATCTTTTAACCATGGTCAAGGGATTAGGAGTATTTTATCTGTACCAGCTCACAGAATTTGAGCACAGAAGTCTTGAGCACTTTCACAAGCCCTCATTATTATATTTATGTTTTAAAATGAAAACTCACAGAGCTATTCAGAACTCAATGTAACATATGTTTGCATTCATGCCTATAGTATTGGTAGGGCTTTTGCTTTTCAATTTTGCATGCGCAATAATTAAAATCTGGATTATAAAATTGTCAAGGATTATGGAAGTGTAGCACTAATCCATAAAAACTGCCATAGATACTCGCCTATAGTACGTGAAATTTTGGCCAAGTAATCAAGCTCCAATTCTCACTTCGCCTTATCTCCGGGTCAATCCGAGGGCAAAGCCTTTCAACTCTGAAAAGTTTCCTTTCTCAAGCGGCAGACACAGGCGACAAGTTTCTCAAGCAGCAGGCAGGCACAGCTCCTTAGAAGCAATTTGCTAACCTTTTATTGTCCTTCCTGCAGCCTGGTTCTACTTTGTAAATGCTTGCAAAGCAGGTCTGTTTTTTGAAACGCCAGGATGGGAACCCTCCTTTAAAACGCCAGGATGGGAACCCTCCTTTCCATCTGAAGCAGGCTACAATTCAATGCACCTTTACTTAAGAATAGCACCCATGGAAAGCAGTGGGTCTACTTCTGAGTAAAAAGGGTTGCAAATACTGTATATGCAGCTGCATCTCTCTGCTGTGAACTGAATTGCACACTCCCAGTTACGTGTTATGGGTTGCATGTTGTACGTAGAGCTTCTGGTTTAACACACCAGACACCTTAAAGGTGGATTTGATTCCTGGTTCTCCTGCAGTGGTTTCTAACCTTTTTCACTTGCCTATCCCTTGGCAGCCCATTTCCATAAATTGTACCCTTCATAATAGCAAAATGTTTGTAATTAATAATACAAGCCCTCATCTCCTCTATATGAAAGCCCAGACTTCATGTATTTATCACAGTTTACTCTATCTGTTTGAAGAACAGAAGACTCTGCCTTTGCACTGTTTTGCACCAGAAGTGTGCTGAGAAATTCTGGGTGATTGATCACTTTCCATATTATGTTTCAGCTTTTTTACTGTGCTGGTTTTCAATCACTGGTTCATACATGAATTGATGACCCAAAACTACATAGCTATTGGTGGGGCTTTCACAGTCAACTAGTTACCTCCCTTCCTGCCTTGCTGGTCCTTGCAAGGCATTCCTGCTTGCAAGGCATTCTGGAGCAGGACCTGCCTTTTTCTGCCATTATTCCATTCTTTTTCAAGTACCCCTAAAGGTCCTGTTGAGTGTCCCTGGGAGTACATGAATACCAGGTTGGGAACCACTGTTTTACTGGTATGTTGTTTACAGTGCACTTACTCTGATAGTGCTTACAAAAAGGTAAAGAAGACCAGAATTTAAAAAGAATAAAAATGTATCTTATGATCTTTTACTATGTTTTTAATAAATTAGAGACTACAGTTCTTAGGTAACAATTAGTGGTGGGTTATTTTTCAGGATCTGGCCTTGAGTAAAATCAGACAAAATTATAGTCATACACCACCCTAAGTTTAACCCCTGACTTATTCGAGGGTCATCGAAAATTCCATGATTGTTGGCTCAAAACCTGCCCTCGAATAAAACAACCACCAAATGTGTTCCAATCTAGCTCCTAGATGCAGTGCGGAGTCCCTGAGTAAACTGAGTAAATGCGGAGTTCCTGAGTAAACTGTTAATGCCATTGCCCAGCCTGGCAATGTGATCTATAGACAACCTGCCTTCCTAGTCATCCAGCAGGCTATGCCCTTCCTCTTGGACCACATGGAGATTGATTAACAGTCAATCAAGTCCAATATCCTTATTTGTCCAGCCATCAGTCACTTCGAAAACTTTAGAGGACATAGAAGTGATGATTGCCCCCTTTTGCCACTAAAATCTCAGAGAAACATTGCCTCTTAAAATGGATAATCTGTCTAGAGCTGAGCTGCTTCTGAGTGACGGGGGTCACTGTTGGTGCCAGGTTGCAAGTGGTCCTTGGCCAAAGCCCTACAGCAGACCTCCCATGGTGCTTGCCTTCCACCCACCCCTTGATGGTGCATTGGACAAAAGCAGTACCATAGGTACAGGGCGTTCATGGTTGGCCTGGCAAGGTGTCATTCTTAGGCAGAGTGACCACATGTCATAACCACAAAAGGCACCCCAAAATGTAGAAGATCCAAGAAAAATATAGGGCATGACAAAATAAAAGCTAAACACAGTTGTATATTAATTTCATGTGGTTAATTTAAACATTAGATTAGTTATTCTTTAATTACAAGAAGGCTATGCACTGCCTCACAGGGAAAAGGAGGACATTTAAGTTCTTTTCCAGGACACAAGGCTAAAAAAGAGGACGTCCTGGAAAAAGAAGACATCCAGTCACCCCACTCCTAGGAGGAACAAGTTTCAGTCAGCACAGAATTCTGGACATTAGTGAGAGCCAGTATTAGGTACAGATCAGCTGTGCAATGGCTCATTTGGCCCTCTAGCCGCACAGTGGTTAGGGTGGCTACTAAGTCTATGCATTCATTACTGCTCCTCACAGTCTCAATTCATTAGGTAGGTCCAACAGAAACAAAAGCCCTTTTTCCCATCAGCACTTCTGCGTACAATCAATGCAAAGAAAACAAGTGCATGGCTGTTTGCCCTGCTCAATTTAATCTAACATTGTGCACAAAGCCCATGCACAGAGAACTTGTTTAGGTGACTCAGCATATGAAGGTTGCAGGGCAGGGAAGCAGGTACGATCCTGCGTCCCTTCCATGCACTGGATTGTACACAGGACTGTTGGATGAAAAGCACTTCACACAAACAGCCTTCTGTTCTGCTCACAAAGTACCATGCTACCTGCTTATTTTGTCTTGAATGAGAGCTACACACCGGTTCCATTCAATTTACAATCATGCTACAATTGGATATAAAAATTATGTGGTACAGCAGCTTGGCTCAATTCATATTCAGTAGCACCGACATACTTTATGACTCACTGCTGTACCATGAAGTGCTAAAGTTAAAGGTATCCATTACACATGAAAGAGAATGAAATGCAGTTAATTGCTAAAATCCCTTTTGCTTTCTCCACAAAAACATCTTCACTGCAAGCAATCAAGCCTTGCTTATTGGCATGGTAAAAGAAAGTCCAATCTAGTCTCTTTGATGAATATGTGAAGTTCTTAACAGAAATGTAGTGCTATATATCGAGATTTCAAAGGCTAATACATCTTACACCTGCATCACAGACTTTAGAAGGAGGAAGAAGTACTACCCTAGGGATAGAGAGGAGTTAACATCCAACCCTTCTCAAAGGGTGAATTCATCTTTTAAATTATGCACCTAAGTGAAACATATCAATTATTAAAATACTAAAAAGGAGGTTTGTGTCGTGCCTGACACCAATTGTCTCATGAGTATCAGTAGCCTTTATTGACGCTGCAGCTTTCAAAATGCATTGGTTAGTTTCTTTACAAGTGGTATTTGCAGAGGTTATTTTTATCTTTTATATAGGTCATAACTCTCTCAAAGCCTTCAGTACACATCCATGTTAAAATCCCAAAAAGAATACAATATGACCAGAAAGAAAAAGTAGACATTGTTTATACCTGAAAAATCAGACTATCAAAAGTTAGCCCAATAAAAACACATATCAGATTACCTATTTTGCACATTACCCAATATATTATATTTCTCTACTAAAGATCTCTTTGACCACTGAGACATTTGATGATAATGACAGTATTGGCTAAATAAAAGCAGCCCTTTCCTTTATGAAACCACAAAGTAATCTATTTTTATTCGTAAATAGCAAGAGACACCAATGGTAGAAAATACTCTGTTCAGTTAATGTTACTTAGGACAAATGTAATTAGACAGTCATCTGTCTTTCAGAGTATTTTAAGTTCCATAAGAAATCCAAATATGTTCTTAAAATGACTACTGAGGGAGACAGATAGCAGCGTGCAAAAATTATTTTAAATTGGTCAAATCATTTTAGAAATTAAATCAATTCACCTATATTCTAACATAAGTTCTTACAATACTTAACAGCAAATACATCAACTGTATAATTATAAGATAATGCACATTTATTTTCTTGTAGCAACTATGCGCAACAGAAATATGGAAACTAAATTGTTAGACTTCAAAGACAAAATACTGAGTTGAAATAGTGAAAGAAAAATATTTACAGTGAAAAAGTGTAATCTAACTATACAATTTATGTTACTTGCAGTGCGCTATCTGTAGAAAAAACTCCTCTGCTAAATTATAAAGCCCATGAATTATAAAGCTTCTTAACTAAATCAGAAATCAAACTTCCAAATAAAAATATTTATATTAAATATTCTCTAAATACTGAAATGTATGGTGTGTGAAATATTTAAAGATGATACTTAGATATTTTCATGAGATCTAGTTAGTCTTGTACTACATACTTATTTGAAACATCAAGATACAGTCCATACAACCTTAATCTATACATAATGGCAGATGCTTTACCAAAGTATCAGCTGTAAAGATGCCAAATACAAATCTACGTACTAGTGCAGGCAAATATTTTTATTCTTTCTAAGGGCAAGGTTTGTTCTCATGTACGTGGAATAAACCAGTTACTTTCTCTCAAAGTAAATCTAAAATCTGAGATGAAATGGGAAAGTAAAGTTCTATAAAACATGTTTGCATGTAGCTGAGGCATTGCCGGGAGTTGTACAAATGAGTAGCTACTTGATTTTAAGAATGAAGCTCTAGCACTGTTCTCAAAGGAAGTAACATCTGAATACCAATCACTCAAAGTTTGTGACACACACACACAAACACACACACACAAACATGATGTGAATTAAGCCACAATAAAACCACACACCATTCACCAAGCACAATGTATTTATTCTATAGAGACATACTTGATCACACAGTAGTTTTGGAAACAATTGCCATAGGATAGTATAATGGTAATTCTACACTGCCTATGCATGTGCTTGCTCCATAGGTTAAGCAAAGTCTATTCAATACTTGTTGGCATCAACATATATAAGAACTTCCACAAATGGATACAAATGGATTCCAATATATAGGTGGAACTTGGCATCTGATGAGCATACTGATGGTATGCCATGTACAAACTAGCATATTGACTACATTTTTATCTGAACTTCAACACATAAAATGAGCACAACCATTGTCAAAATAGCTCATTTAGAAAGATTTCTCTTTCAGTCTACAGCTGCAGTTCTCAAAAAGGAACCACCTTATTTCACCCATTATTCTGGAGTAAGTTGTTCCTGAATTTCTTCCTGAAAAGCTCTATTCATAGTAATTGAAATGGGCTGCAGTGGAAGGGCTTGATCCACAAACCAGATAAGCCAAGCTTTTCGGATTAAAGCCAGTTTAGTCCCATTGAAATCAAGTTTTTGAACCTTCCTTTCCTAAGGAGTAATGGTTACTTTGGAGTATTAAATCTCAATTGTTTATTACAATGGAATTAATATTGCTTTAAATCTAACTACTTTGATTCTGCTGAGCTGTATGAATTAGGTTCAATGAAAGTGAATCATGGCAAGGTTGATGCTGCATAGCACCTCTCCTGAATGTGGTTGCTCCCATTAAGTCTATCTATGGAAAAAGCATAAAGCTCACTGGGAACTGGAGGGTCAAAACACGAATGTGTTTTACACATTCTTGTGAGAGACATAATAGTAGTTCTGAACTCTTAACTACATATACTACAGTACTTCATTGACTGATGAAAAATAAGATTTTTGTATACAAATGGGCTATTTCTCTCAGTGTAATGGGTTTAGACTGATAAACACTTTGAAGTGTTTGTTTCAGACAAAATGGTGGAGTTAAATTACAGTGAAATACTGTAGCATTCAGTCATCCCAATTCTGTTCTGGCTTTGCAGGTTTTGTGAAATGTATTGGTTCTACAGACTTTACTACTGCAGGTTCAACACTACTGGAGTCTTCCAAATAAATTTGCCTGATGCAGACTCCTCAAATATTTTGATGCAATGATCCTACCAGCTCTGTATAAATTCTATCTCCCATTAAAAAAATATAGAATCACACAACTTGCTTATAAATACTGAATAGCTGCAGTGTTAATAGGATGAAACATTTCTTATCAGCCGCATGATAATATGACACACAGCATAAAAATTTTGTTTTGCTATGTCATAAAGAGCATAAGGGCTATACTGTCTGAAAAAGTCTGAAGCCTTCCCTAAACAAGCCATGAACAAAGCATTTATTTAAAAATGGAAGATACACTATATCGTTGAACCAAGACGTATAAATACAATCTCATCTCTTTCCATCTTTTCTACTGAGAATTCCATAATTAAGACAGCAGTGTTTGACCAAATCACTAACAGGTTTCCTTTTTTTCCTTCTACCATGCTGTTTCTACTCCTGCAGCTGTGAAGCCTTCCAGCTGCACAATTCTGATATGCACAACAATGTGTTGCCCAGAGGTAACACCCAAAAAATGGTTCATGAGGAGAAAGCTGCTGCACAATGAATTGGTAACTGTTCCTATCTTCAATAAGCCAGCTTTTATCTAACAAATACCCTATACGACAAAAGAGAATACTTACAAATGACACCTTCTGCAAGCCATTCTTGATTTTTAAAACAGCTTCTTGGGTTTCTTTTCTTCTTCTTCACAGAAATCTGAAGTAGAGCGCTGCCTCTTGTGAGTCAAATTCACATTCACAGCTTTCACATGCTCATTCACTCTCAGTCACAGTGAAACGAGACAGATAAGGGAACCTGTGATGTAACCAGCATCAAATGCTGCATCAGAGGAACCCAAAGGCTCCAAGGGGTTATATTTTGCTAAGCCAAAGGTTTTTTTCTGGAGGAGGAGGATTAGGAAATGTACAAGCCACTAACACAGGATTCACATCTATCTGAATTTATAGTCTGTCTCATGAGAAATATTCTATTTATAATTAGAGAAGAGTACCAACTTAAACCTATCCCTTTCTTGTATGATATACAGCTTCATACTGAAAAATCAAAATGATGCTGTTTTAGAAATCACCATCTTTTTATGAACAGTGTAGTACAGTCCAAACTAGAAAAAGGCCATTGGTCCTTTTATCTCCATGGTAACTGCAGCATCTGTGGAGGCAAATTCTACACCCTTCTTTACTGCAAAGTCAATTTATAGCTATATATTATGATACAAACTGATAAAAGAGAAAAACAAATAGAATAAAGAAGGCATGTTAAGTCATTTGATTCAAAACAATAGTTTTGTAGTTCTATTTAGATCTAAATGGGCAAATAACGTATAAGATTTTTACACCCTGCCCTATGTTGGAAAAATTAAACACTATATATCTATAGTTTTATAAAATGGGCATTTTAGGAAGTTGTGCATTGATTTTCAGTGTGAAGAATAGACACACTATATATATATACACACACACACCCATTATATGTAGTCCAACAACTGTAAAATGTATACCATACTATAGTCCAACATATTCAAATTTTATGTCAGTATGAATTTTAGCACAGTGCTTATTCAGAGAGGCATAGGCAGTGATTAAAGCTTCCACTATTTCATCCTTTCATTAACAACTTTATTAGCATAGGAAGAAGACACACCTACTATTGTGCTTACTTTGAACAAACAGGAAGGTTTTCATCTTCCCTAAAGCAAGAAACTCCAGCCAGTGCTCTGAGCAATCAATTCATCCTCTGAACATCCTTACTATCATGTGAGCAAGAGAAACCGACCCCCTCACCTCCATTTTCAAGGGATTCAGCCTTCTCTCCACATAATTAAGATAGCCAATCTGTCTCCCTTGGCTGATGAGTCACTATGATGACCATCTGTTCCCATTACCAAGTTAAATATATTTCAAGGACAGCTCATATTAGCAGATAAGTTATGAATTCAAGGCAGTCCCACAGGCTGGAAATATTTCAGCTAGCTAGAAAGAAGAGAAAGGTTGCCAAACAAATGCTGGTTATCACCATAATGCCTGCTAAGATGCTTAAGAAGCATGACGACTTGTAGCTATTTACACATTTGATAACTTATAAAGTAAAACACACACACACAAATTACAGGGGGATGCAGTTTCTAGTGAGCATAACAACCTCAAATTTGAGCCCTTAGTTGACCAATAACGTTTTACAACTTTTGCCTTTCTTTCACAATAAGATCAGTGGTTATATTATGCATATTCTATTTTTATATACATTTCTAGCAATTAGATATTAATACTTGTGTTTAGGTATAGGAATTCAGGATTTTGAGTAGGAAGCCTGATAATCAGGCACGTGGTGTGATCTGAAGGTTGAGCTGTAGTCTCACCTAAAAAGTTAACCAGGATCTGCTGCGGCCTCAACATTGAAAGGGTGACCAGAAAGCCCCTGGTGGAGGAATATGGAGCTGTGAAGAAGTCAGCTGGCAAGAATGGATAATATCTTCAGAACCCAGTCTGAGGCATGATTTATGGCTGACTGTGGAAGGTTGGGAGGAATTCTATCCAGAATGGTGACTGCACTATGAAGGGAAACATCTGAGGAAATGGAGGGTTCTATGAGTTTCCCCTCATAGAATAATACTAATTTGAAATAATTTGAAATACTAATAATACTAATACTAATTTGAAATACTAATTTCAAATAATAATCTGAAAAATGGGATTTGTGGTCTGCCTGCCTATGTAAATCGCCTTGAGTCTATAAGAAAGGTGGTATACAAATACTGTCATAAAATAAATAAATTCTTGCGTACATTGCCTCACGCGAGACTTGGTTCCACAGCTGCAGTCTCATGGGGTCCATACACATTTCTGACCAATCCCTGGACCCCAGGGTCCCTCAAAAGCTGGAGCTACCTTTATTTCATGCTTCTGTCACAAATACCACTACCAGGATACACAAGAAAGCACCTGAAGTTGCTCCCAATGTTTTCCCCACAATTTGTGGGGGACCATAAGGAACACAGATTTTTTTCAACGGATACAGATAACAGTATACTTGCCTTGCCAGGCAAAATAATAAAGTCACAAGATCTCATCACTGATCATAAATCCAGAACAAACTCCAATTTAAGCTGTAATAGGACCTGACAGACTAAACAAGTTTTAAAGCATGATAACTTATAAAAATAGAAAGTTCTGAAGTAATACCAGAAAACTGTCATTGGTGCATTGAAAATATCAGGTGGGGTCTTGGTATCCGTGAGGGATCCATTCTCAGACCCCTCACTGATACTGAAAATTACGAATAAAATATGCTATTTTCCGCCCCCTTTTCCCACTGAAGGGGAGCTGGAGCTGCATCCACCCACTGCCTCTGCGAACTTCAGGATAGCTGAAGGAGGCAAAAAAAAGTCACTTTTGTGGGGTTTTTTTTGCCTCCATGGGTCATTCTGAAGCCTGCAAAGGCAGTGGGCAGATGCAGCTCCAGACCAGAGCACAGCTCTGGTCCCCTTCAGCAGGAGAAAGAATCCTTGACTGGAAGAAAGAAACTAAACATATTTTCATGTAGACTGAACACACATAAAATGGGATTACATCTGTTGGCCTTTTTTTCCTAGAGTGCATTCAGCATAACTTCTCAAACAACATGTGCACATTCTTTACAACTATACTGATAATTCCGTGTAGAGGGAAATTCACCCTACTTCTGAAGTTGTCCCAGTAACATTTTTATCTTAAGATTTCCACACCTTTCATCACTGGCTATGTAACATTTAGCATGCTTAAGTTTAACTGTCCAATATCTCCAATTTAGACTGTGTGTTATACTTCTCAATTCTGCTTCGCTTTGGAAGACATACACACAAAAACGAAAAACAGTTTATGATTGCGACATCTCTCAACAGTTGAACAAACTGCTTCCCAGCTTAACCTTTTCTAGAATAAGAACAGCAGAGTAACTTGACCCTCTTCCAGCCACCTTTTGAAGAGAAAACTAATTATTAAGACTCACCACATACATTCTAGAGCAGGGCAGTCAGACTCATTTCATACAGCAGGCTGAAGTCAGCATCTGTGGTGCCTGCTGATGGCTGGAAGTGAAATCTTTAAGCAGGTGATGATCAGAAATGAGCACTGCACATCACAGAAGTGAAAATATGCAAATCTTGACCATATTTTCAAGATGTGGGGGAGGCCAATTATCACATGGGCTGCTTTTTCAGAATGGCTGCTTCTGCTGAGCAGTGTTCCCCTAATTTATTTTCTCTGTCATGTGGAGCAGTTAACAACCTGAGCGGTACAGAACCACTGTCACATTAAAATGGACAGTGGTCCATCTGACTCAACTATAATTGACTCAACTGATTGGGTAAGAGGCACTTTTTCAAGTGGGTGCTCCTCTTTTTTTAGCAGGGGGAGAGTAACTGGCCCATCTCACCCCAGCACTGTCTGTTCTAGTGGCTGTCTGCTGGTATTCTTTTGCATCTTTTTAGATTGTGAGCCCTTTTGGGACAGGGAGCCACTAGTTGTTTGATTTTTCTCTGTAAACCGCTTTGTGAACTTTTAGTTGAAAAGCAGTATATAAATACTGTTAATAATAATAAACATAAGGAACACACCACCCATATCCTCCAATCCTACCTTGACCAGAGCACCTTGCCTGGCTCCAGCAGACAAGAGGTAGATTAGATCACAAAAGAAAGAGGTAAGTTGGAGGCAACTTCTTTCAGCTCGTATTACAACTGCTAGTGGTGGAAGTGGCATCACAGTGCTTTCCAGCACTGGCATAGTGGTGCCAATGCGACATGTGCCACATCCTGCAGTTGGGTGTCACTCACGGAGGCCTCCTCAATGTAAGGGAACGTTTGTTCCCTTATCTCAGAGCTGCATTGCCCTCATGTCAGTGCTGGAAAGCACTGACATAAGGGGTTAGGATTGCGCTCTTAGCAGCTCAATTACTATGTGGGGCCGGATAAGGAACTTCAGGGCTTTGTCCGACACCCATGTTGTAGAGCAGCGATTTTCAACCTTTTCCAAATCACAGCACACTAACAAGGTACTAAAATTCTCAAGGCACACCATCAGTTTTTTTGTTTTTGTTTTTGGCAATTGACAAGGCAAGGCAATTGACTTGCATGCCCCGATGCCCCTACTAATATATGACCCTCCCCCAAACACCTGCGGCACACCTGCAGACCATTCACGGCACATCAATGTGCCATGGCACACTGGTTCAAAATCGCTATTCTAGAGAACAGAATGTCCCTCTAGGCATCCCAGAGATCCAAAGCATTATTCATATAGGCAATCTCTTACAATAAAGTATGATCAATAGTTATTAGGTTTCTGATGTGTTAGTAAAATGACATTCTATTTAAGTAATAGTGTCCAAATTTCACTTAGATTACCTCCAAGCAGAAAACACATTTTAAAACCTCACAATTGCAGAGCAATCTATTGTATTATGCTACATGAGAGTGTGAATTACAAGGGAGCAACTGAGCAAAATTATAGCATTTTCCAATATTTTGGAAAGAGTATTTATTATTATTATTATTAACAGTATTTATATACCGCTTTTCAACTAAAAGTTCACAAAGCTGTTTACAGAGAAAAATCGAATAACTAAATGGCTCCCTGTCCCAAAAGGGCTCACAATCTAAAAAGATGCAAATGAATACCAGCAGACTGCCACTAGAACAGACAGTGCTGGGGTGAGGTGGGCCAGTTACTCTCCCCCTGCTAAAAAAAGGAGCACCCACTTGAAAAAGTGCCTCTTACCCAATTAGCAGGGGTAAAAGATTTAAAAGATGATTTAAAAGATTTAAAAAATTTAAAAGATGTACAATTAAACTCAAGACTCTAACCTGGCAGGATTTGCTGCCTTCTAAGCACATTATTATCTTATCTTCCTATCCAGCAAATATGTGCATTAGAAGCCATTTCTACCCAACACTGCATATATGCAACAGGGACCAAATGTGTACACCTGTGAGTCAGGTAAAAATGGGTTAATCCTGGGAATCTCATATTCCTAATTTTCTGCAAACACAGGGGCAGAGAATACTCTCATCATAGCAACTCTTCTCAGAATCCAAAACGACCTGAAAAGTAGGTACTCCTGTTCCTGGCTCCTTCCATTATTAGACTTCCAAAATTTTACCTTGCCACCAACTTTGTTGGCAGGCACTTCCTCCCTATTGTTTTAGCCATATTAATTGCTTTAAAAAAGGAGATGTTTTAAGGTGCAGAATTTTCTTGGAGGTATTAATTTCCAAGATTTTATGCAATTTCACCAAAATTCTTCATTATAGCAAGGTCAAATTCTTAACTGTAATTAAAAGCACCTAGAAAATTAAAAGCACCTAGAAAAGCAAGATAGAAAGTCATGCTGGCCACTGCCTTAAAAAAAAAAGACATTAAAAATACAAAAGATTGGTATCATCCAACAAAAATTGTTCATAGTTTGTGTATTTTGTACCCAAACCAGGAGTTGTGTTTTTGTTTTTTTTTTAAATTTCAAAATTAATAACAGACAATACAAATCTCCAAACCAGGACATTTTTGTATTGAGAGAAAACTACAGTCACGGTGAGAATCAACAAAAGTATTAAGATCTTTAAAGGAGGGCAGGGCTATAAAAGGGAAATAAAGAGGTGATAGAAGTATCAAAATAAATGTAGCCTGTAGATAGTTACACAATCATGTAGGGAGGGTAAAGTTGGATGGAATCATTGCCAAAGACCCAGACAGGGTAAATAGGAAGGAGAGCAGGAATGTGGTAGAAGGGAGGAGCAAGCTACTATCTTCACTGGAGGGAAATGAGAGTGAGTAAAAGAAGCCTCTGAAAGAAAAGTGAGGGCATGATGCACACTCAGGGAGAATTATCAGTGTCTTGCTAAAAGGAATAGCAGAAGGAAATAAAGGTTCATGGACGTAGATTATTTTTTAAAACAGAGGAAAAGCAATTTGAAAAAATATAAGAGATAAGGTGATGAAAGGTGGGAATTGTTTTGTGAGAACGATTAGAGGAGAGGGTCTAAGATAAGGGGGAAGGGAGAGAAGGTATTTCCAAAGTTGAAAAAAGTAGAAGTAGATAAAGTGAACAAAAGAAAAAGGGTATATCTATATGGTAAACGGGAATGAGCACACAGAAATACTGATATGGGGGGGGGAGAGGGGGTTGGCTTTGCTAACTGGAATTTGAGTATCAAAGTTTAGGCTAGCGGTAGGTGAAAAAGAAGATCAAGCAAGTACAATCAGTTATAAAATCATGGTGGAAATGGATTAACGCAAAAGAAAGAGGTGGTTGGACAGGTGCTGAGTAGCAGGACGGTTGGAACCTGCTGGCCAATATCTTTGAGCAGTAGCATACTTTTGTGAGTGTTAACAGGTCCTTATCCACTCCATGCTAGGTAGACAACATACCTAAAGCAACAGTGACACTGTCCTTCCCAGGCTTACCAATTTAAAATATTTGTGCAGTCAGGAAGTTTTGTAAATGCTATGCTTGAGACACTCAATTACAGGAATAATGCAGCTGTTTCAAGATAGAGTCTATCATTCACAATTGGCTTAAAAATTGTATGTAATTGTTATCATTCTAAATAGGGTTGCAGAAAAACACCTTGCAAAGAGCCTTCAAAAACTAACTTTTGATTCAATAACTCCATTTCTCTTGAGTCACAAAGTGTGTTGAATTACGAAATTACTGACCACTTTCTTCATGTGCTGTTAGCTTGCAAGGATGAGTGATACGACCCATTATATAAATAAAAAATATTATCATTATAATTCAAATATTTACTCTGACAAATGCGATCTCATAAACTTGTTTCATTAAGCTCTGTTTTACTTTTTTTTTACCATGAGCAATTACTTATCAGTTTCATGCACTTGTCATTAAAGTGACACACACACACAAAATTGGTTCCATGCACTTGTCATTAAAACCTGCACTCAGAGCTATCGTGGTAAACAAGTTGTTAATATAAATGTCATTAATGTAATTACTCCATCAACCTCTTGAGGTTAGTTTGCTGACACAAACAGGATGACTTCAGAGGGACACTACAGATATATGCCAACACTTCTTTAATGTGGGGCTATATGTCAATACATCCCTTGTGAGAGGGGACACAGTAGTCAATGAAACTGTTTTCTACACACCATAATTCCCACTTCATTTCAACTTTGAATAGATTTTTGATCTGAGTGACATTCTAGGACAGAAGTCAAGCTTCCATAGTTTGGGTAATTTGCATAATGCATGTGACTTCCAATGAGACTGCCAACACTATCTTATCATGAAGAGTTATTTCAGAGTTATTATTAAGTCTCCATGAATAATATAAAAGAAAAATCACTGAAAAGCTAAACAGATTAACAAAATGTAACTATGTGTTTCTGAGAGAAACAGCATGTCAGAGCCACAAATTAAAGTGTTATGATCCAGACACATTGTCAACTGATGAAGAATCACGCATACAGGACTTGAGGAGGAGGGTCACAGTGCAGAGCTACAAAATGGGAATTCCCCAGACAGTCCAATTCTAACTCAATCCCCCTCCACCAATGCACCCAAGCCAACTCAAGGTGCACTGTATCCTCCAAAATCATTCTAGGATCCCCAAATAGAAGCAAGTTTGAGCAGTCACCCAAAGCGGGAGGTATGGTGTCCACCTAACAGCATAAAGCTTCATATTCATGAGCGTCTCTCAGGAACAGGACCTAGAACCAATGTATCCTGTAGATCCTGAAGAGGTGGGGAGTAGGGCTAGCTATAAAACAGATATTGGTGCCTAGCAGTTGCTGATGCCACACCTCATCTTGTTCAGCATTTAGTTTCAGAACACTTCTTAACCAGATAGCTCCCATGCTCTTTTGAAACTGTTGCTATCTAGCCTGTTGGACAGTTCCTTGGCCATAGAGTTATGAACATGGCAGTTGTCATGCAGATTGGACAGGAAATTTAATACACTATCTAGTAGAGCTCCTGATACAGCTCTGCAAATTTGATTCTGAAGACATTTATATTTGTTTAAATATAACCACAGTGAGAGCTTTAAATGAGTATGGTCCAAATCCTATCCCACTTCCCAGTGTCCATGCAGCCGTAAAGTAGTCCCGAGAACTACTTTAGAGAAAGTAAGAGAACAAACCTTTCCTTACCTTGAAGAGGTCTCCATAACTGCTTCCCCTAGTGCAGATGTAGTGTATGCCCTGTTGGCACAGCTGCATTGGAGCTGAAAAGTCGGATAGGATTGGACCCTATTTCTGGCCAAAGAGACTGCAAATATCTGCATCCCATTGCCTGTGTTAATGGTGTATGATGCTTAAAGAAATTGATATCTTGCCTTTACAGTAAAAGCTCAAGTTGACTCACAAACATTTATCACAGTAAATACAATATAAATAAATCAACAATACACTATTAAAATTTAAAATCTAATACCAATAAAATTCCATAATAGTTCATCATAAAATTTAGTAACTTCCAATGCACTGCCAATCATAAATATGTAGCACACTATGAACCTACAAAGATTAAAAAATTCATATTATTGAACTGCACACAACCAACACCAAGATAAAGACCATATAAACAATCTTCTTTACTTTAAGATACATTCTACTTTAAATCCATCAGTAGAGCAGTGCTTCTCAAACTATCAGATGTGGTGGACCAGCAACTTTTTTCCTCAGTGAGCCAGGACAAGTACCATATTTGTGCCACATTATTACCATAGTTTCTTTCCTGGAAATTTGCTGAAGACTTGATAGCTAATGGCACCAGACTGGCACCAGTCTGCAGACCACCAATTGGAGTAACCTCTAGGACACAGCAGATGTGCTGTATTTTTGTTCACATCTTGGACATTGATTTTCACAACACACAAAAAAGTTATGAATTGCCTTTATTTTTGAAGTAAATTATTATTCCATGCCACCTTTAGACTTATATTTATTCAGAAGGGAGCAGAAAAAGCAACAAATTCACACATAGGTAAAGTTATTGTTTATGCAGACATTTGGGTCCATTATTCTCACTCCTCCCTCCAGTACTATCAGGAACAGCTTAATCCTGTTGAACAAGAACTTGCCGAATCTGAAAGATCAGCAACATCTTATGTGTGACATGTCAGCTGGAATGGACAAGAGAATCTCTGAGGCTCTGTGACTTGACTGTAGAGGTCAAGCATGGAAGTAGGTGGCCTTGCAGGTAAGCAAAACACATTCTGTTTGGAACATGATGAGTTAAAACAGGGGTGTCCAAAGTTTTTGGCAGGAGGACAACATCATCTCTCTGACACTGTGTCAGGGGCCAGGGAAAAAAAGAAATAATTTACATTTCAAATTTGAATAAATGTAAAGTTATATAAATGAATATATTAAAGATGAACTTATATGAATGAATGAAGGTCTTGCAATAGCTCAAGGCCTATAAAGGGCCTTGCACAAAGCAAGGCTGGCCTTTCCTTTGCTGCGACTGCTGCCTCACAGACGTAAAACAGCAAGCAGTGGAGGAAGCCCTCATCCCACATCTCACACAAGAGGTCATAAGAGGTCCTTATGCTGAAAGCTGTTGCATTGGGCCAGTGTGGGCTCCAACAAATCTCCTGAGAGCCAGAGGCTCATTGGAGACTGGGGGCTCCCTGAGGGCCACATTGAGAGGCCTTGAGGGTCGCAAGTGGCCTCAGGGCCGGGGTTTGGGCACCCTTGAATTAAAAAAATCACCTTGGAAGCAATATTAAATCAGTGTAAGCTATGAAACACTGGGGTGATGTGATCCCATTTTCACATTTAATAAAAATGTAATGAAGTGAAGAGAGGAAAAAAAAATCCTCCTATCCCACTTAGATGAAAAGTGGTGCTTTTATATCAGTGTCACAAGGAATAACTTCACTACAGCTTCAGCTGTATGCTTGTAACACAGTTCTTATCAAAGAAGAATGAGTTAGATATTGCCCTCTTGTAATAGCATGTGACAATGTGGAACACAACAGAAGAATACAGTCTTCCTAATATTTGAATATACAGGGAAAAGTAGCCAGCAAACTGACAGAGGGTGCAATCCTAACCCCTTATGTCAGTGCTTTCCAGCATTGGCATAGTGGTGCCAATGGAACATGTGCTGCATCCTGCAGTTGGGTGTCACTCACAGAGGCCTCCTCAAAGTAAGGGAATGTTTGTTTCCTTACCTCAGAGCTGCATTGCCCTTATGTCAGTGCTGGAAAGGGTTAGGGTTACGGAACCCTAATCCTAAGGGTTAGGATTGCACCCTTAGCCTTGTGGTTCACAAGCTAGGTAGTTAGAATTTACAAATTCTGGTTCAGGTAAGTATGCAGCACTATTTTCCTTATCCACAGGTTCCTTTTTCACTACCTATTTCCTAAATAGTATTTCATATTTTAAGTCTTTGAGAAACCTGTTACAGTTTAGAATCAAATCTACTTAATAGGATCTGGAGGTGGCATAACCATACTATCTTATTTCTGTCCTTTAGTATTATCAAAATTTTTAGCAAGTTTCAGGTTTTTTTTCCTTTTGCTATTGAAATCTTAACAATGTGTTTTGATTCTTAAGTCTGTAATGCACCTCATTCATTAATAATGGGGATACAAATTCAAATAGATAGGATGGCTATGTCATTCAGAAGGAGAGGCTGTGATGGACAGGGTAATGTCTCACTTGTCCAAAACGATTAAGCCAATTACCTTCCATTCAGGGATAGAATATATAAGGCCTGCTGGTGGCAAATGAGAAACGTGCATTCAACATTTTGAGGGCAGGGAGAAGAATTGCATTTAAAAGATATTTGAAAGGATTGATGGTTGGCATTTTGTTGGAGTGGAAATTCAACTTTGCTGTGGCTAGACAGAAACTGAACTCAAGGAGGCTTGCAAATATTGGACTCTTTCATCAGAATTGGATCATTGCAGCTTTCTTCAGAGTTGGAAGTTGATGTTTAGCTGGAGTGAGAGTTCAGAGATTGCAATTCTGGGTGGTCTGTCAATGTGTACTGAACAATTACTGAGCAGCTCTGCTAAATGTTTTACCATCATCACAAAGAACCTAACAGTTGATTAGTACTGTACTCCCTTCCCCAAATACTTGTAGAACCCAACTGGTTCTAGAATCTGGCCTTCTAAAGATTTAATATCAATATGAAACTGCTGTGAAAGATCATCTGAGGATTTGGAGTTGGGTGCTATCAATATGCTGATGGCACTCAGCTCTATCTCTCCTTTCCACCAGACTCCAGGGTGGCTGTCTCTGTCCTGGAGCACTGCCTGGAGGCAGTTGGGATCTGGATGCAGAAATCCTGGAACAGAAATCCACAATGCAGGTGCTGGACTATCGGCCTGCTCTGAATGGGGTTGCACTCTCCCTGAAAGAGCAGGTTCACAGCTTGGGAGTTATCGTGGACTCACTGCTGCTCCTGGATACCAAGGTGTCAGCTGTGGCCAGAAGCGCCTTTGCCCAGCTTTGACTGGTGCACCAGCTGAGGCCATGCCTGCCTCAGTCAGATCTGGCCACAGTGATACATGCCATGGTGACATCAAGATTAGACCCTACACGCTCTACTTGGGGCTGCCCTTGAAGACAGTCCAGAAATTACAGCTAGTGCAGAAAGGGGCAGCTGGTGTGGTTGCTCGAGGTCAGCAGTTTGGCTCTGTCGTGCTGCTGCTCTGGTGGTTGTACTGAATGCCAGTTCGTTTCCGGCCCAATTCAAGGTGCTGGTTTTGACCTTTAAAGCCCTACGTGGCTTGGGACCAGCATATTTGAGAGACCGCCTTCTTCCATATAGTCCAGTCCATTCTTTTTGGTCATAATAATAAATAATAAAAATAATAAAACTTAATTTTTATCCCACCCTTCTCCCCAAAGGGACCCAGATCAGATAAGGCCCTGTTGGTTGTGCCACCATGAAGAGAGGTTAGGGAGATGGCAGCCAGAAATAGGGCCTTCTCGGTGGTGGCAGTTGTACTGTGGAATTCCCTCCCCTTTGAGTTGAGAACAGCTCTTTCATTGTTAACCTTCCAGCAAGGCCTGAAGACTTTTTTATTCCAGAAAGACTTCGATGCCTGAGGGAGGGCATTATGGCTGCTTTTTAATAATTGTTCTGTACTGCTGGTTTTATTGCTGCTGGCCTTATTGTTTTTACTAACTGTTTTATTGTATTTTTATAGTTTTATGTATTTGATGGAAGGTGGCAGACAGGATAACCAGGGTGACATAGCATTTGAGTAAAAGCAAAAGCCACACTGCAAAAGTATAGAAAAACACAGAATAGAAGAGGCTTTGACTTCATTTAAAGGAAAAATTGTATTCTCACAGAGCTGCTTAGGCATAAACACCTTGGAATGCAAATAGATAAAATTGCTAGGTAACGAGCAGGTAGGCCCCAACTTGGCAGTCTTAGCAAGGACAGTCTGCCTGTGTTCGTTTATAGTTTTAAATGGTTATTCTTCCATGCTTTCAAAGGAAAAGACACATATAGGTAAAATAGTCTTTGCCCTAAAGTGTAACCAACATATATGGGGACATAGTAGTCATTAGAAGTAAGTTTTAAGCAACCTTTGCTGCTTGATTTTAGAAAAGTCTTAAGTACAGACAAAAGCTTTAACATTGCAGGAAGGCTTCACGGGTGTTTCTATGTTGACATTAGCATAGGAGAAAGGCATGCAGAGAGAGATAACGGTACCAGTTGAAGTACACTGTGTCATTTCTCTAATGAGGATGGTACCTCTACTATCTACCATCCTCTAATGAGGATGGAGACCTGTCAAGGAAGTCCCTAATTGGATTGATGGATACAAGTAAGAGTCAGTACTGGGTCAGTACTGGATAAAATGATATTATAGCATCCCCTGCTGGTTCTTGAAAACTTTGTAATTCAATATGTTTAATTGTTTAATTTCACCTTTTTTGGAAACCTGTAACTTGAAACTCACCTATGAGGTGTCTCTCTCTAGCCTATTACACCTGACTGTGGCTGATCCAGCTCCATTTTGGCTCTTCTTCCTGCAGGTTGGTCTACTATCTCAGCCTTCTGGCTTGCCAGAGGCGCAAGCCTCTGGCGCGAGCCGAAGGGCGAGAGCCAAAGGGCTCTTTGACCATGGCTCTTCGCCTGTGGAGTTGAGCCCGGAAGATCTGTTGCTGCTGTCACCAGCCACCCCGCCAATTCCCCAGTGGATTGATAGGTGCCAGCCTCGCTTGCTCCTTATTTCTGGAGCCTTAAGCCTGTCAACGTACCAGCACCAGCCTTTTTAACTAGTGAGTGTTTGTGTGAATGTGCGAGTCAGGCCAGGAGGGTTGAATGGGGTACCTGCCTCTGTGAGAGGGGGGCAGGGAGGGACGGGTTAGAGAGACCTCTGCCTCAGTGAGAGAGAGGCAGAGAGGTGCACCAGCCCAAGCCTCAGTGTGAGGGGAGTGAGGGTTGCTGCATTGGTTGGTTGTGGTGTGTGTGTGTGTGTGTGTGTGTGTGTGTGTGTGTGTGTGTTTTAATTTTATATTTGTGTGGCTGGGTTGGTGTGTAGGTCAGTCCCGCCGGAACTGTGTGTCTGACACCACGGGGGAGCTCAGGGGAGGGGAGGGAGGCCACCATCACTAGAGTTACGGGCCATGGAAGGTATGGCGGTGGGGGTTGGCCTGGTCGTTACAGGAGAAGGAGGGTCAGTCGTAGACAGACTGTCCCTCTTTCTGGCCCTCCTCTTATCCCTCTGACCCTTGGCACACCTGGCAACAGCCCCCTGAGTCTGAAACTGCTGCTTCTGAATGCCAGGTCGGTAAATAATAAGATCTATTTAATCCATGATTTAATCCTGGAGGAAAAGGCCGACCTGGTATGTATCACGGAGACCTGGTTGGGTGAGCTGGGGGGGGGGTTGGTCTTTCCCAAATTTGTCCACCGGGTTTCCGGGTACTGCAGCAGCCAAGGCTACAGGGGCGGGGAGGCAGGGTTGGTCTATCGGGATTCCATCCGTCTTACCAGAAACCCTGTTCAGCAGTCCACCGGGTTTGAGTGTCTTCGTGTTGTGTTGGAGGGGCGAGACAGAACAGCGATTCTGTTGGTGTACCGCCCGCCTTGCTGCCCAACAGACTCTCTGCCTCAGCTGACGGAGTTGGTCTTGAGCGTGGTGCTGGAGTCCCCCCGCCTATTGGTGTTGGGGGACTTTAATGTCCATGCCGAGGTCCCGGGAACAGCTGCGGCTCAGGATTTCATGGCCTCCATGGCAACCATGGGTCTGTCTCAAAGAATATTTGCCCCAACGCATGATGCGGGACATACGCTGGACCTGGTGTTTACTGCTGGGCAGGCTGATGGTGATCTGGAGGTGGAGGATATTAAGATCACTCCTTTGTCATGGACAGATCACTTTCTGGTGGGATTTAGGCTTGTTGCGGCCTCTCACCTCCGCAATGGCGGCGGATCACATTTTATGATCCGCCCTCGGAGACTGATGGATCCAAATGGATTCCTGAGGGCTCTGGGGGATTTTCCTGCTGCCAGAGCTAGAGACCCACCCGGCGCTCTGGTCGATCTCTGGAATACGGAGATGGCCAGGGCCCTGGATGAGATCGCTCCCGAGCGTCCTCTGCCCAGTTGCAGAGTCAGAGCGGCTCCTTAGTTTTCTGAGGAGCTGCGGATGATGAAGTGGCAGGGCAGACGTCTAGAGTGTCAGTGGCAAAAGACTCGTACCGAATCTGACCGTACACGGGCTAGGGCCCAGTTGAGAGCATATTCTAAGGCGGTGGTGGCAGCTAAGAGGGCACACCTCTCTGCCACCATTGCATCTGCAGAGAACCGTCCAGCTGAGCTCTTTCATGTGGTCCGTAGCCTTTTACATCTGGCCCCCCCTACTGGTGGGGAGGAGCACACGGAAGCTCGCTGTGACAAGTTTGCAAGACACTTTGCAGAGAAGGTTGATCAGATTCGGCATGACTTGGACGCCGCTGTGGGCATGTCTAGTGATGTCCCTGGGGCACCTGTCTATCCTGCTATTTGGGATTATTTTCAGCTTATAGAGCCTGAGGATGTGGACAGGATTCTCTGGAGTGTGAGACCTGCTGCTTGCCTGCTCGACCCGTGCCCAGCATGGTTAATTAGGGCTGCCTGGGAAGGGCTGGCCGAGTGGACAGGGAGGGTGGTGAACTCATCTCTGAGGGAGGGGGTGCTCCCGCCTGCCTTGAAGCAGGCGATGGTTCGCCCCCTCCTGAAGAAGCCCTCCCTGGATCCCATTAATTTAAATAACTTTTGGCCGGTCTCGAATATCCCATTCCTGGGCAAGGTGATTGAGCGGGTGGTGGCGTCCCAGCTTCAGAGGGTACTGGAGGAAACGGATTATCTGTACCCATTCCAATCTGGCTTCAGGCCGGGGTTCGGGACGGAGACTGCCTTGGTCGCCTTGGTGGATGACCTTCGCCGGGGGATGGACAGGGGGAGTGCAACCCTGTTAGTCCTGCTGGACCTCTCGGCGGCATTCGACACCATCGACCATGGTGTCCTTCTGGGCCGGCTGGCTGGGTTGGGGCTTGGAGGCACTGTTTTGAAGTGGTTCCGCTCCTTCCTGGCTGACAGATCCCAGAAGGTGGTGCTGGGGGATGCCTGTTCGGCACCCCGACCTCTGAGGTTTGGGGTGCCACAGGGTTCCATCTTATCCCCCATGCTTTTTAACATCTACATGAAGCCGCTGGGAGAGGTCATCCGGGGGTTTGGAGTGGGTTGCCACCAGTACGCTGATGACACCCAGATTTATCTCTCCTTTCCCCCTGATTCTGAGGAGGCGGTTGGAGTCCTGGATCGCTGTCTGGAGGCGGTTAGGGACTGGATGTGGGCGAAAAAGCTGAAATTAAATCTGGATAAGACAGAGGTGCTCTTGGTTCGGAAATCCACAGCTCGGGTGCTGGACTATCGTCCTGCTCTGAATGGGGTTGCACTCCCTCTGAAGGAGCAGGTCTGCAGCTTGGGGGTTCTCCTGGATCCACAGCTGCTCCTGGAGTCCCAGGTGGCGGTGGTGGCCAGGGGAGCCTTTGCTCAGCTTCGGCTGATTCTCCAGCTGCGACCGTACTTGAGCTGCGCGGACCTGGCCACAGTAACCCATGCCCTAGTGACATCTAGATTAGATTATTGCAATGCGCTCTACGTGGGGCTGCCTTTGAAGACGGTCCGGAAATTACAACTAGTACAGAACGCGGCTGCTCGTGTGGTTGCCGGGGCACGTCGGTTTGACTCTGTCGAGCCGTTGCTCCAGCGGCTACACTGGTTGCTGGTTCTGTTCTGGGCCCAATTCAAGGTGCTAGTTTTAAAGGACTTTTAAAGCCCTTTACGGCTCGGGTCCAGGGTATTTGAGGGACCGCCTCCTTCCCTACGATCCGGCCCGTGCTCTTAGATCTTCTGGGGGGGGGCCTTTTGACTGTGCCGCCACTAAGAGATGTGAGAGGGGTGGCGGCCAGGAAGAGGGCCTTCTCAGTGGTGGCCCCCGAACTCTGGAATACCCTCCCCTTAGAACTGAGAACTGCTCCCTCATTGCTAATGTTTCGGCGTGGACTGAAGACCTTTTTATTTCAAAAAGCTTTTAATTGTTGACAGGCTGGCTGGCGTTCTTGCTTTTTATATGAAAATCCACGGGGTTTGTTTTGTTTTTAGCTTTTTAATCACTGTAAATTGTTTTTAACTGTTTTTCATGTTGTATTTTTAAATTGTTTGTTAGCCGCCTTGTGTGCCCGTTGGGCAAAAAGGCAGGGTACAAATTAATAAAATAATAATAATAATATTATTATTAAGAGTTAGCCCCATCTATGATGTCAAACCTTCAGCAAATGAGAAGTCTAGAATTGAGGACAAAGGGCTGTGAGAGGTATAAAGGTTAAGGACCAGCATTCAGATGGGGCTCCATGCTTTGTGACATGAGTGCCGTGGACCAATTGTATACAATTCAAATAAAAGTCTGTGAACCTTCATCTTTGAGTACCGAGTCGTTCTGAGTTGCTTTCTTCAGCATTGCAACATATTTTGCATGTATTTTGTAAGTGTTGTTTTCTGCCTTGGGTGTCCTTTGGGAAGAAAGGCAGAATATAAATCTAATAAATAAATAAATAAATATAATAATTGTGTTAAGGTATATTGTTCTACTTTTCCCAATATTTATCCTAATGATGCTTAGAAACAAATTTCATTTTATTGCAGCTATCAAGACAAATATGCATTAACAGATTGTCATCTTTAAACACTGAAGAAACTTTTAGTTCAATTTTAGAATAACTGCAGATTTTTTTAAAATAAAATGAAAGCAAATGTGTTTAAAGTCTGGTATTATTAAATGACCACATAAAGTATTTTGGTGTCATTTTGTTTTTGCTTATATTAATATTCCTCAAGGGCTAGAATCTTAAGAACAGTTCCAAAGAAGTAAATTCCAGCATAATAATACATTAGATCGTTTAAATCAATCATAATGTTTGGATGGAGGTTGCATATGATACAGCCAGAGTATATACAGGGTGGCTTTAGGTATCCGCAGGTGATCCATTTTCAGACACCTATGGAAACTGAAATTTGCAGATGTTGAAATCTGTGGGTCAGGCACCCCATTGCCCTCCGAACACGACTGGAGCTATGCTCCAATCACATCTGGAGGGCCTGGGAGGTCACATGCCACCTCCCTGACCTTCAGAGGACCAAAAACCAAGACTTGCTTTTTGGCCCTCTGAAGATTTTCAGTAATAGGATTACAGGTGGCCTTCAATATTTGCAGGTTTGGTAACCATGGATTTGCAGATTCTGAACCTGTGGGGTAGGTCCCCTGTTTCCCTCCAGAAACGACCAAAGCATATCTCTGGTCACATTTGGAGGATACCAAGTGGCCCACCCCACAGGTTTGTAACCTGTGAATATACAAATCTTCAGTTACTGAGCGCACAGATACCAAGGACCACATGTAATCCTATGTTCAACACAAACAAATACTTAAAGTGCATTTTGTAACCAAAGATTTTTATATTTATTTATATCTATCTATAAAAACCAAAGATTTTTATATCTATTATCTTGCTTTTATAATTTGATTCAATGTTTCAGTCAGAAGAAAATTACAAGTATATTGCCTTCCAAATGGCTGAATTTGTAAATGGCTGCCCTATTTGTAAGTGATATTGTGGCTGATAATATATACACAAAATAAATGTTAGCATATGTATAATAAAATGTACATATGTATAATAAAATACACTAGGGACAGCTTACAGGTAAATCTGTAGTCAGCATCTGGCTCATGAAGTGGGAGATTTGATTGCCCTGCAAGAACACTGATTCCTTCTTCCCTCCAGATATTGGCAAGCTCTCTCATCCTGGCATATACAAGTGTGCAGGTGTACAGGATTCTCTAATCCCCATTGTTATGTGATTAGGCCATTAAGTGAACATTCAATCCAATCTATCAACTTTGTTGTGTAAACAGACACTAGCTGGCTACATATGCTACTGGAGATAGATTGGCTTTCCTTTGCATTAAGAGCCTGTTGCATAAACAGACACTCTGCTACAATGAGAAATGCAACTGCCTCATTAAGAGCATCTTTATTGTGCTTTGACCACCATGATATATGAGGTCTTTCGTTAAGCGGCGCACGCATGTATCATTAGGAAAGGTAAATAGTTACTCAGCTCTACAGGTGACTCTAAGTTTCCCTTATTTACTTCAGCTGCTAGCACTCACCAAGTTCTTTTTCCATTTGAAATAAGATAAACTAGTACAAATGCTCAGGCAAACACCTTTCAAATGAGGTATAGTTGTATTACACCTGACAGACTAAACAACTTTCAGTCGTTTAGAAAAGACTTCTTCCGCAGTGAAGACTATTACTGAACAAATCCAGAAGATAATGTTATTAAATTTATGCAGCTTATATTCTGGGGCAAAAAAAGAAGACAGTAAAATTTTAGGGGAAAATAAAGGGGAAAATGCATCAAACTACTTAAATTGTTATATGACAGAGAATAAATGGAATAGAATTTTAGTACATGACCCTTTGTAGATTGTATAAGATTTATTTGACTGCTAGTGATAATGGTTGAAGGCGCAGAGCATCTAATGTGGATTATTTATGTGTGTTTTGAGGCTGTCAGAGTGTGTGTACTGTATTTTGAAACAAATTTATGAACGATATGACTGTATATAAGAAAAATCTTATTAGATTTGGAGGATTATACTGAACAGAAAGATTTAGGAGTTAATACTGAGCTTTGTCAGTTGCAAAAAATATGCATATGTATATATTGCAAAAACAAAATACCCATCAACTTTAATTGCTGCTTTTAAGATTGAATTTTTTTAAAAAGGGAAATTGCTGTATCTGTGAAATTAACAACATTTTCATGGTATTTTAAAATGGATAGGTTGATTGGTTTGCTAAAGGTAAACTATAGGCCCAATCCAATTCAACTTTCCTGTGCTGATGCAGCCATACCAACGGGGTGTGAACTGCATCTTGTAGTAGAGGGGCCAATACAGAGGCCTCCTCAATAATCATCAGCCCTGGAAAGTTGGATAGGATCAAAAAAAAAAAAAAGACTACTCATTGTGAATCTTACTAATGTTTCTAGGATGCAGTCCTATACTCACTTTCCTGGACTAAGTTCACTGATTAGAATGAAACTTCTAGGCAGGCAGAGAATTGCACAGTAAAAGTTACAGTTCCATTTTATTACATATGAACATCGGAAACTGCCATAATCCAAGTTAGACCTGTAGCCCATCTAGCTCAGTATTGTCTACAGCATGGGTGCCCAGACGCTGGCCCAGGAGCCAGTTGCGGCCCTTGTGGACCCTCAATCTGGCCCACAGGGAGTCCCCAGTCTCCAACGAGCCTCTGGCCCTCCAGAGACTTGCTGGAGCCCGCACTGGCCTGTAGCGAATACTCTCAGCACAAGGGCCGACTGTTTGACCTCTTGCGCGAGCTGTGGGCTGCTTCACATCTGTGAAGCAGCAGCAAAGGAAGGGCCAGCCTTGCTTTGGGCAAGGGCATTTATAGGGTTTGAGCTATCGCAAGCTCTTCATTATTCATATAAGTTCCATCTCTAATATATTCGTTTATGTAAATTTATTCAAATTTTAAATGTAAATTAATTCTTTTTTCCCTGGCCCCTTACACAGTGTCAGAGAGATGATGTGGCCCTCCTGCCAAAAAGTTTAGACACCTCTGATCTATAGTGACTGGCAGCTCTCTGAGTTTTTTATAGGGATCTACTTCACCCTTATGTGGAGATGCCAGGGATTGAACCTGGGATCTTCTGCATGTACTCTTCCACTATGTATTCTTCCATTAAACTACAGCCTTTACCCACACACCACAACTTAGTGCATGTTCCTGGATACAGAACCAAGCCAGCATTTGTCTTCAAGGCAGTTTATAGACTTGGCCAAGAAACAAAACTAGAATTGCTTCTCTGTAAATGTCCATTTATGTAGAACATGTTCCTGGTAATCTGAGAAGATTAACAAATACAATAAATCCCATTTGTGTTAACAATCCCATCCGAACAAATACTTTCACTTGGTGGTTTTACTGATTGTTTATATGGTCTTTTATGTAAACTATCTTGAACTGCCAGAAGGGTGGAAGGCAGAATATAAATCTTTTTAAATAAACATTTTCTTAGTGGTGAGAAAATGCACTTTGCACATGCTACTTCTATATACTATAGAATGAAGGAATGAACTGCATCCACCCAGCTGATTAGTATAATGTTCTGACAAAAAAGGCAGCCTGAAAGTTGTTGAACATGATCTGGCAGAAAAGACTTGTGGCACAAGTCCAGCAACAGGTATTAGGCTTCAGGTAACTAAACTTAGGTCAGTCAGACCGAACTTGGAACAACTCTGCTATATACTTCAAGTAATAATTAAAGATGTTAATCCAGGGGTCAAATTGAATTTAACAGAGGAGTTCTGAGAATGAAACTCTAGCTCTATAAACAGCCAGGGAGAAACCAAATTTGAATTAGGGTCATAACATGGGTAGGCGTTTTATTCTTTGCAGCCCTGATCCAAGTGCTCCCCAAAGTTGCCATTTACAAAGAAGAAAACTTTCAGAACAATTTTTGTGCCAAATCCAATAGCAGCTCCTTGGTGGGGTGATTGAACCACAGCTGTAGTGGGGGGGGGGGGAGAATGAGCCCTTTTGCCCTCCGTGACAGTCCCAGTATAAATTGGGAGTCCTATAGATGCTTTTCAATAGACAGACATTGGGAGTTCCAATCACACAGAATAGGAAGCTTTGGGCAATTATAGACGCTTCTTTGAAGAGTCTGAGGTTGTAATCCTATACACACTTTCCTGAGAGTATGTCCCATGGGCAACAATGAGACTTCTCAGTAGACATGCACAGGATTGCACTGTGAGCCCATTCCTTCAGAAAAAAAGTCAGTTGACAAAATGCCTTCCTCTGAGTGACTTGCAGAGTGCTTTTCTCGTAATGGATCTCAAATCAGGTAGGATGGTGCCTGAAGTCCAGGCAGCAACAGGAGACTGTTGCCTGAACTTCAGGCATTGACACAACTCTGAAACAAGGTTTTCTCTGCATCTGAGTCACTGTCCAAGGCAACTAGGGTCTGCAAAGTAAAAATTAATGGAAAAGCTGACCATTAATTTTACTGACCCCCAAATTATAGAAGCTTGCCATCCTCTATATCCACCAGCAACCATCATCACAATTCTGCTCATTTATCTTAATGTTTTTAATTCTATAATACAATTTAAAATTAATTGGTGTTTTGAGTTCTCCTTACCTGACAAAAAGAAACAGTATTCTACTATTTACTACTGTTTAAGCCTCTTTCCCCACATGGCAAAAGAAAAATTCAAATACAAAACTGAATATTGGCAGCTGAGTAACAGCATTCCAACTACAGGTTGAGACTCATTGTTTGTTCCAAGAACTCACATGGATGGCAAAAAACAAACTATAGCAAATCAATTTTAAAAATAAAGTTTCTTTGCTCCAGTGATTTAAAAACAGCCTTGCTGGCCTTTGTGATGTAAGATAACAGTCATTAAGAAGACAATCCATCCATCAGTCCTCCTCAAAGAGCTTACAAAGGCCCTTCACTCAGCCCCTCCCTTCACCAATGCAAAGTGATCACCTTTCTTTCACCTGCTCAGGGGGAAGGGAGGGATCCCTGGAGAGAGAAGGATTGATGGATTGTCAGCCAGCTGCCCTCTCTCTCTCTCTCTCTCTCATTAAGTAGGCTATTGCTAAAGGACTGTTCAGTTTTTTAAATGATTATAAAGGGGTGCATTTCACCTTTTCCAGGGATCAGCACATTCCTTCTCATTTGCAATGGCCATTCATGTTCAGTTAAATTGTGTATAAAAAAAACTGTGTATAAATAGCCTGCACCTGTATATGCCAAAAACTTTTATGACATAGAAATTTAACTACATAACACTTTAGCATAAGTATTATTGTAAAAGCCAGAGTCACTCTTACAATCACCAAAATGTAATGAGAGGAGACACTTTTATGGAAAATAATGCTGTGTGCTATGGAAGACCTTTGAACTTTTAAAAGAACTACAGGTTTAGTCTCATTAGGTTCCCAGAACTCAGGTGGATGGCAAAAATCTCACTAAAGCAAATCCATTTAAAAACAATATCCCTTTGCTGGGCAATTTAAAAACAGCCATGCTGACCTTTGTGATGTAAGACAGAGTAATTAAGCAGATAATCCATCAATCCGTCTCTCCAGGTGCTTAGAAAGGCTTCACTCTGAGCCTTATCCCTCCCTTCACCAACACAAAGCGATTATCTTTCTTTCATGTTCTCAGGGGAAAGAGGGGGGTAGCTGGTGTTCTAAGTGCCTGGAGAGAGAATGATTGATGGATTGTCAGCCGGCTGCTCTCTCTCTCTCTCTCTCTCTCTCTCTCTCTTGCATTAATGAGGTTATTGTTAAACAACTGTTTTCCAGGGCTCTTCTCACTGAACTGAGATAGAAAAAAATCCATGGATAATTAGGTTATACCTATAATCACTTGCATGACTGTCCCTGTACACCAGTAAGAAAAGCAGTTTTTTTTAAACTGTGATTTTAAAGGGATGCATTTTTCCCCTTCTCCAGGGATCAGCACATTCCTTCTCATTTGCAGTGGTCATTCATGTTGAGTCAAATGCGTGTATAAAAAATCCATCTATAACAAGGTTGGACCTGTATATAAATGCATCATTTGAATATAATCTATTCTTTAAATAATATAGTGCTATGTTGTTATACCACTACAGAGCAATTCATAAAGGAGCATAACAGATAGCAAGGAAGTTGCTTACCACTAGTGAAAGTATGTCACTAGGCATTTGAATGTCCTGCATATGCTGCAGTACCAAGAGATAAATTAATGAAACATATTAGTACATGTGAGTTAACAGATGGATAAAAATGAATCCTTTGCCAAATGTCTAGAAAATACAAACCAATCACCTGCTTTGAATTATCCTGGATCCTTGTTTGTTCAGTTTCCTTACTGCTTCTGATTACCATGCAGTTTGCATCTCATAAGAGGATTTAGAATCATCTTATCCAATACCTTAGTTTGTGGTTAGAAAAATCAAATGTAACTCAATACACTAGAGATAGGAATTCCTTTCAAACATGAATTTCTGCTGAAATTCTCACTGAGTCCTTATCCAGACACTGATATAAGATGGCACTAGACTGCCTATATTTAGCGTTTATTTATAGAGATCTGAGTCACTGACTAATGTGTTTCATCCTTGAAGTGAAAAAATTAGTTAGAGACAGAGCGCACAAACCATCCAGTGCAAGTATAGCTAGAGCATAATTTTTTTTATATAACTATGCCAAGGACACTTTTGGAAGCATTACTGGATATATTTGCATGTATAATTATGATGACTCATTCACCGATTCAGCAGTTTTAAATGAAAAAATGACATTTCCTTAGTCAACACATCAAATCCCAGTGGGTACACGGAAATCATATTTGCTTTCTTACCAAAAAAATTTCTATGAAAAGACATGACAACTCTGCTATGAAAGAGCAAGCAGGAATTTATCACTAAATTTGGTTTCCAGGCATGACTAAAACCTGTTTCTCACTTTTAAACAATGTTTCACTGGTGATGATAGCAGGGCACCAAAGGACCAATCAAGACAAGAATATACAAGTGTGACAGTATGAAGTAAGGACGGATAGTATTTTGTACAGGAAGTCTGTTTCCCAGATATAACATAAGAAGAGCTCCACTGGATCAAGCCAGAGACCCATCTAGTCCAACTTTCCGTATCGCACAGTGGCTCACCAAATACTTCAGGGAGCATACAAGACAATGTGACACAACTTGTAAACTGGTGCCCTCCCCTGCATCTGGCATTCTGAGGTAGCCTACTTCTGAGGTACCCTAAAATCAGGAGCTTGAACATACTTATCATGACTTGTAACCAATGAAGGACTTTTCCTTCAGAAATTTGTCCAATTCCCTCTTAAAGGCATCTAGGCGAGATAGCATCACCACTTCCAGCGGCAAGGAGTTCCACAGACTAATTACATGCTGGGTAAAGAAATATTTTCTTTCATCTGTCCTAACATACACATATAAAAAGGTACATAGATTGAAAATGCACTAATAAACTATTTCTGACCTGTTATTTTACAAAACTAAACACATATTCAGCAACCAACTTCCATTTTGTAAAAAAGCCTAGTGATATGGATTGGGTAACTGAGCTGCAGCAGCAAGGTGAGTTAAGAATATGAAGAGTGCCTGGATCAGGCCATAGACCCATCTAGTTCAGCTTCCTGTATCTTCCTGTATCTATACCAAGTTTAAGCACCCAAGTATTCAATCCTAAACTCTATCAGCAGCTCATAAAATTCTGCTACAAGGCACTAAACATATCCCTTTTGCTGCAATAAAACTGCATCATGATGACAGAATACACACATGAAACATTTACAATTAGGTTTCTGCAATCTGTTTCATTATAGAGATCACAGAACTTGAGTCTCTTTGTTATAAGCAATTCAACATAGGCAACTTTTTTCATAATATCAGAACTAAGGTTTTATTTTTAAAAACTTAATATGGTGCCTACTTACTCATATACTGATGTGTAAAAACTGTTCTCCCCCTCAAACAAAACCTGTGCAAAGATTCAGTTAATACAGGACAGCAGGGACCTTCAGAGTATTTTCAGGCAAGCTTCTTTTACAGAAATGTGGTTTTCACAAAATAATTGCAATCTTCTACTGATTAGTGACACAAAACCCAAGATATTCTTCTCAAGCTCCCTTTATCAATATGTACACAGTCTAGCATTCCCTACCCAGATTATGTGATTTTTTTTTTTAAGTGTGGAAATTTGCTTCTCTTTAGTCAAATCTCTCACCAGCATGTGAAAAGCACACATTGCCAAGCTTCTTCCTGCTGCTCGCTATGTTGCCAGCTTTGCTCCATGGAGGTCTGGGAGTCCTGTGCATACCACCAGACACCACCTCAAATACCACCAGTTGTACGAGTGCCACTCATTGAGAAATGCTGCTTTAGAGTGCAAACTTGTACACTAGAGGAATACACCAAAAATATGAAGTATACAGTGGTAACACCTCAACTCAAGTCTCGGTGTCCTCCCTGATTAGTTTTTGGCTAGACCCTATGGCCCAAATCAGATGAGAGTACAAAATGCCTGGTTGCTGGGTGAGGGTGAGGGTGGGGTAAAGCCTTGCACTGATTACTCCACCCCATTCTTGATGATACCACTGCCACCAATGATAAGGATTCAGGGGATGGCCTAAGCCAGAGGGGTCCTTCTCATGTAATGGAATCAGTGCCCAACCTGGCCACCCCAGGAGCATTAACAGGTTCATACAATCATCCTTCCTGACGACTGGCTGCCATTGTAATTGAATTGAATCTATGTATCAGTCACGGGTTCCCTGTGTTATTATTATTAGAGGTGTTAATACTGACCCACCTTAAAGGTTGTTTTAATAAATATTGGTAAAATGTATGTGATTTGAACAGTTAGATTTTTGGATAAATGCTAAATGATGTTGATAACATCAACTAAACTAGTTACCTTTTATTGTAGTTACAATAGTTTTAATGAGGTTTGACTTCAATTACTTTGTGTGTTGTGTGCAGGATCTTTACTGGAGAATACAGGCAACTTTTTGATGAAATGCATCTAATATCCAGAAGAGGGCAGTGATTTCCTGTGGAAAATAGACTGTTTATTCTCACTTTTCCATCAACCGAATACAATACACATAGTAACAGCAGCCAGCTAGCATCAACAACACTATGCAGCAAATTTTCATTGTCAATGAAAAAATATATCCTTGCATTTCTTTGTTGCACAGTTTTCTTCCAAATTATCCCTAAATCACTGCAATCCAGATAAAAAAAATTTCTTGTGTGAACATGTTGAACACAAAATTGATTTTAGCTTAGTGCAGCAAGTAGCACAGCATAGAAAGAGTAAAATCTTACACTTGCAATTTAAGTAGGTGTTCCACATGAACTGAAGCCAATTCAAATTGATGCCTTAGTTTAAAGTGTCTTTCATGGTGTTTGAAAAAAATTTCTTGAACTTTTTTCAGATATATGGAGAGAAACGGTTCATAGGATGCTGTCAAACTAGATTACTAATAATCTCCAACAGACAAGATGTGGCAAATTAGATGTAAGAACTATGCAAAGTGTTG
The DNA here is from genome assembly GCF_035046505.1 of Tiliqua scincoides. Lineage (NCBI taxonomy): Eukaryota > Metazoa > Chordata > Lepidosauria > Squamata > Scincidae > Tiliqua > Tiliqua scincoides. The sequence goes on from NC_089822.1 coordinate 214,551,516, forward strand.
GACAAAACAGATAACTAAAGCAAAGTGAATAATAGGATCACGTTTGTGCACTCCATCTCTGGGCCTGCATCACTTTACATGTATTGAACATTAGGTACACATTTTGTACATAGGCAAAATGCACACATGGGCCTGATCATAATGGATTGTATCCAAAGAAAGATAGCCATGGTTAAGTATCACTAAAATCAATGAGACAAGTTCATTTCAACTTACTTAAATCAGGTATATTTCAGTGATGCTCAGCCATGCTGACCAACTTTTCTTCACACACAACCAATGTTCCCTCTCATTTTGCCCATCCACAGTGCACAGAAACCTACTGTGACTCTGTGGCGGTGGCTCTGGAGCACTTGGTGATCATGTCACCAAACTCCAGAGCATGAGAGGGGCCACACAACTTACAGGGAAGCCTGTTTCACAGTGCACCAGAGCAAAGGAAAAGAAGCTGACAGAGCATTGAGAGGGAGAAAAAAGGGAAAGGAGCTGTCATTGCCACCACCTATAGGAGTCAGACCAGCCCAAGTGCACAGCAACCTTTTTTCAGCTGCACAGGGCTACTGATATAGCTGCACAGCTTACAGGGAAAGCGGGATGCAGTTCACCAGTTACAATTAATGCCTAATGTGTGGAGGTGAGGCGGGCTGCCCTGGGGGAACAACAGGTACAAACCTACTACCTCATCTCATATGCTGATTACACCCAACAAATGAATAGGCACCTGGGAACCATTCTAGATGTTTTCCTCCAACACCTTCTGTCAGAAATCTGCAGGGCATGTGAGATGAAGAACAAAACAAAATTTGAGCATATTTTATGAGCTGTGTTTATTTAAAAACATTTATTCTCCAATTTATGTCCAGAGCCCAGAATGGACTACATTCTGGTCCATATCAACATCCAGTTAAATAATGAGTACTTATATAAATACTTCCTTTGTCTTAAAACTACCACCTGTCAAAGCCAGCATATTATTAATATTTCCCCCATTTACTTAAAAGTAATCTCTATACCATGGAGAGGAATGTACTAAAGCAGGGGTGCCCAAACCCCGGCCCTGGGGCCACATATGGCCCTCAAGGACTCTTAATGTGGCCCTCAGGGAGCCCCCAGTCTCCAATGAGCCTCTGGCTCTCTGGACACTTGCTGGAGCCCGCACTGGCCCGACGCAACTGCTCTCAGCGTGAGGGCGACTGTTTGACCTCTCATGTGAGCTGTGGGATGAGGGCTTCCTCCACTGCTTGCTGTTTCACGTCTGTGATGCGGTAGCAGCAGCAAAGGAAAGGCCAGCCTTGCTTTGTGCAAGGCCTTTTATAGACCTTGAGCTATTGCAAGTCCTTCATTCATTCATATAAGTTCATCTTTAATATATTCATTTATGTAAACTTATGTAAATTTATTCAAATTTTAAATGTGAATTAATTCTTTTTTCCCCTGGCCCCCTAAACAGTGTCAGAGAGATGATGTGGCCCTCCTGCCAAAAACTTTGGACAGCCCTGTGTTAAAGTCTTGAAAAAGACTCTGTGTGGTGATTCACACTTAAGTGCGAAGGCAGCTCAGAACTGGGGAAGATCATAGAGGAAGAAAAGTTGGACATGTTCTCCTCTAGTTCCCTCTATATTTTAACTACACAGGAAGGACATGTACATGAACTGAAGGATGAGGATGTACTGCATCATGTAGCAAGCAATGCACACTAACACTGTGCATCTTGTTCACACTGATGTCACCATGACTTGACTGATTCAGATGATCAGCACACATTAGAAACAGATTAAACTGTTATAGTTTAACATTCTGTTTAATGTTAATGTTTCAGTTTAACATTCAGACAACATTCTGTTTGGGCCCTACACGATGCATATAGAATTGCTCATCCTTTTGCTATGTTAGTGTATGAAACGTTTGTGGAAACCTAATCACTTTACAAGACAAGAACAAAGAGAAGAACAATTTTCATTATTGCTCAAAATCACTGATAAATATTACCCACTTCATTCAACATAGTACTATTACCTTTAGCTCACAACAAACAGAAGAAATAATGGCAATCCCTACAACACCAGAAGATCTCAATGAAGAAGAAATGCTCAAGGAAAAAACGTTACAATGAGAAAAAATTGAAAGCATAAAAAACAAATCCATTAATGTCACTAAACTAGAGTGAAAATACAAACACACACACCACTTCCAGACTCTGATAGGATACAATTATGCAGATATAATTTTCTGTTCCTTATGTAAACATACACAGGTCAAACATGTGCCCTCAAAGCCCTGGAGACTTTGGAATGCTGGTGTTGCTTTGTACCAGTGACATACCCCTGTATTTTGCATGAGGTGTATCACCAAAACAAGAAGCATATATATGCATGTGTGAAAAGCCCTGATTTTCCCCTTATTTTGTTGCCTATTTTTAACCTTGAACAAGGGCACCCCAGAGACTTCTGTAATGCCTCAGCATCCTATAGCAGCTACTGAATCATTTAAAGCCAGTAGTCACATTTGACTTATTACAGTGATATTATAGTAGAATAAGAAATCACCAGACCATTTACCACATTGCTATCCAATTTGTTTGATTAATTCCAGAAAGTTATAACTTTTTTCTGCTACGGGGGACTAAACAGTTTGAAATCAATTGTGTTTCATGTGAATCAAATGCTGCCTGTACTTCAATTGTTTAGTCTTCCTAGAGCAGGGGTGTCCAAAGTTTTTGGCAGGAGGGCCACATAACCTCTCTGACACTGTGTCCGGGGGGGGGGGTTAATTTACATTTAAAATTTGAATAAATTTACATAAGTTTACATAAATGAATATATTAAAGATGAACTTATATGAATGAATGAAGGTCTTGCAATAGCTCAAGGCCTATAAAAGGTCTTGCACAAAGCAAGACTAGCCTTTCCTTTGCTGCCGCTGCTGCATCACAGACATGAAACAGCAAGCAGTGGAGGAAGCCCTCATCCCACAGCTCACATGAGAGTTCAAACAGTCGCCCTCACGCTGAGAGCAGCTGCGTCAGGCCAGTGCGGGATTCAGCAAATCTCTGGAGGGCCAGAGGCTCATTGGAGACTGGGGGCTCCCTGAGGGTTGCATTGAAAGGCCTTGAGGGCTGCATGAGGCCCCCCAGGGCCGGGGTTTGGGCACCCCTGCCCTAGAGCACAGAAGGTCATAATGGGGGAAAAAGATTAACAACATTGAACATCCAGACCTGGAACCACAAACCCTCAGCTTATCCATTCACTCCTGCTTACAACAAGGGGTCAGCCCTGGCAACATCACTGATAGACATTTTACAGAGGACCACATTTCCTTAAATTCTAGCCAATGCTCAAGTAGCTAGGTCAAGGACAGCAGCCCCAAGTCCAAGAGCTATAATGATCAAAAAGATCAGGAACATCAATAGCTTTTAATTGAAATATTTGCTCTCTCGCTCTCTCGCTCTCTCTCTCTCTCACACACACACACACACACACACTTCCATCACTTCTGCCCATGTCCACGGCTAATCACTACACTGTGGTGCTTTTCACTCTTGGTAACTCTAGATAAACTGAAGCAGATATCTCAAATTGTATATGCCAAGAAGGAGCTAGGAAGGAACACTCCATCTAGTCTGCTGTATCCTCTGCTGTTGTACCAAACAGTAACAGCCAGCAGTCAAACCAACCCCTCCACTTTCTTTTTCCCCTCAAAGAAACACTGTCTCTTTTGGCCTCCCTAACCCAACTGTATGTGATCTGTACTCTCTTTTGACAAGCAGAAACAAAAGCATTGGGCTAGCATCTGCTGGAGCCTCTGCTAACCCATCTGAAACCCCTTCAACAGTATGAAGAAAGAAGCAAAACACTTCCTTTCCACAAGAGATGTTTTGTAACTGCTTGGCTGAGTGCAGAGATTTTAAGCCCAGGGGAAATCTGATCATCTCTCAGAGATTTTTGTTTCAGTGAAGTGTGTAGAAGCTTCCCTGCTAATACTTCAAAACAGAATTCTGGAGATAAATGCACTGTACACACATTGCTCCTTGCTCATTCTGAAATTGTTCTTTCAACAATTGTTAGGAAAAAGAATTCAGAGATTGCAGCTAATTCTATATCTTTGTGAGAAAAACATGATAAACAATTTTGAGGTATGCTAAAATTTATTCACATTTATTTGTGCAACAATATAGAAATGTGCAAGATCAGATACTTGCAATTTGTGGCGCAATAAAAGCCAAGATGTTTTCATTTTAATCCTCTTGTATTGTTTCATACACACACACGGCATACTTTTACCTTGTGAGGAATAAAGTTTCCTTATCTTTTGTTAGATAGCATTTTTGCAAATGACCCTGGCTTGACAGCTAACTCTTCTATTTGACATCCTGCCATTCTAAATAAAGACTCCTATAGAGAACAGCTTATCATGAAGTGAGGTGTATCACCAGGTGACATAGATATGCTTCGGTTTAAGACAGACTCAGCAAGAGTAACTTAAATATTTTAATGTTCTTAAAGGGTCATTTTAGTAGTTCTTGTATAGGAGTAGGAAGAATCATTCAGTTTTACTGCAAGTAGAAAGTTAGTCACCATAACTTCTATGGAAGATTTACGAGTAATATTACCCATCAAAGTTTTGCCATCCAATGCAACAAAATGTCAAATGCCATAAATAGCAGCAGTCACTAGGGTTTGCATCACCTGGTACGGGAGGCCAGCGCGTCACCCCCATGATGGATCTCCACTCTTGCAGTGGACGGGGCAATGCCCCAGGTGGTGCAATCACCCACCCTCACTGGTTTTTTCGCTATACCTTTTGATAGAACACCAATATTTCAATGTGGTTTGTTTCATTGCATTCTGAGGGAAATTACATATTGAATGGTATATAACATGATGGTATTATTCCTACAAACCGCAATTTTAGTGATTTTGGTCATTAGTGGCATCACCTCCTCTGAGGGTGTCATCTTACTAAAACCTTATTGGTTCCATGCTGTGTCATAATAATATTTCATTGGCTTTGAACAATCAGTGTCATTGGTCCAGTCTCCACTGGGTTGGAGAGCAAAATTAGGCACCAGGAGAGAATGCCCATTGGGTGGCACCAGTGATATTGGCAGGAATGGGAGCCCAGGTCTACCCAGCCAGTAGACCTGGGCTCCCATTCCAGCTAAATGGCTCAAAATTCAGGCAAGAGCTCAGGTTTACCCTGCTGGTAGATCTGGGCTCCAAGTCCATGCGGGGACCCAGGTTTACCTAACCAGTGAACTTTGGCCATGGAGGCCATAAGTTAAAGCAGGAGCCCAGGTCTACCCACCTCATTGAATTGGGCTCTGCAGTGGGTAGTGATCACGGCCCCCACCCGAAACACAAACACTGGATCCACCTCTTTTAGCCCCTCATGCCAAGAAAGAGTGAATGATCAGTAGCTACCTTACTGCTCTTTTCTCTCCAAGTTCTCTATATCCCACAGTAAGAGCATAAGAAAGGCCCTGCTGGATCAGGCCCAGGGCCCATCTAGTCCAGCTTCCTGTACCTCACAGTGACCCACCAGATACCTCAGGGAGCAATCACAAGACCACAAGATACTTGCATCTCGCTGCCACCAGCATTCTAATTAAGCTCACACCCCCCAGTGAAGACACCAGATTGCAATTGGGTTTAACTTGGGATACTTTATTAAACACAGTGACCAATTCTGAATGCATGAAACCTACTGAATATACCTTCCCTGAAAGTGAGGTATTAGGATGGACTCTGAGCAGCAGGAAGTGGGGAAACCCCAGATCTCAGAGCCTTGCTTTCCAACCAGCACCTGTAATGGGAAAATTGTGAAACAATTCTTTTTTCTTCACAGGTAGCTTGGTATTCTAGCTAACATACCGGAATACAAATAAAAAGGAAAAAAAATGAACAGAAATAAATAGGGAAGTAGTAAAGTTTCCAGAAAGTGAGAGGTGCTGCAGAAGTGAAATGTAGGTCTTAATTTAGTACCACCACACACACAAAAAAAAATCAGGCGGATCTGCCAAATGCTTTCTTGGCCATGGAAGAAAGACAGAAAAGTGTCCTGAAGCACAGTCAACCAACCTAAGTTCTATCTAGCATTCAAAAGGTGGAAAACTCCACCTGCCTGTTCCAGATTATCAGTTTGGGAGAGGGAGGCTAAGGTCCCTCAGCCATTCTAACAGCAATTATTTCACAATTTTTTAAAATAGTAACTTGGTAGTCGTTGCTTTATTATTTATCTTATCAAATTTATATTATGCTTTTCTTTACTAACAGCCCAATCCTGAGCTGCCCTGGGCATGCGGCTCCAGCAGTGCCAAGAATGGCTCCCACTGCATCCTGCGCGCCTCAGCCTGCCACAGGTGGCGCCTCGAGAGAAGGGGACTTTTGTCAGAATTGGGCTCTAAGGCAGAACAGAGCATCTTTAAACAAAGTGGTTAATGCAAATATGCAACACACTGGGTTGATGCTTCTTTTGTCCCCTTCTCCCAGGTAAGGGAAGCAGCCCTGCAATGGGGCCACTCACCCATTGGTAAGGTACTTACCCAATGGTAAGGTAAAGGCATTTGTGTAGGGCGCCGAGTCCCACACAAACAGCTTGGATCCAGTGGAGTGGAGCTCCACAGGACCCACCTCCATCCCTCCCCCGGCACACCTCCCACCCGCCCTTTCTCTGCCTCCCCGGAACACCTCCTCCCCGCCCTCTCTCCGCCTGCCTCTCCCTTTCCCAGAATGCCTCCTCCCCGCCCCCACTTACCATGCTGCAGCTCAGCGGTCTGTGAGACCGCCAAGCAGTGGAGGATGGACACCCGCCTGGTGCTATCCCAGCGCCAGCCAGCACTGAGCTAGCACAGGTGCTAGCCTGGTGGTAAGTCTCGCAGATGTGCCTGATGGTACGTTTGCAACAGTGCGCTCCGGCAGAAAGTTGGAGCGCCAAGCTCAGGATTGGGCTCTAAGGTAGGATAAAGCATCTTTAAACAAAGTGGTTAATGCAGATATGCAACACACTGGCTTGATGCTTCTTCCCATAGGAATATTAGGAAGATTAATAAATATTCAAGTTGGTTTCTCTTGCAGATTGTCACATTTCTTTCAAATGAAATAGGACAATAAATATAGAATCACAGGTTCTTAATACTGCCATATCACAGTACTAGGGAAAATGACACATACCATTTCTGTGATGAAATTGGTCAACAATTTAATATGGTTCTTCAAACCATACTTAAAATAATTCACTCTACATAAAATTCAAACTTCTTATTTTTCAGGAAGGATTATACCTAAATGCCAAAAAATGTTAATTATCTTTCCATACAAGGAACTTTTTTGGTATTTAATTAATACATTGTGGGCTTACATCATTACTCTGAAACAATAAAAAATATTCAACATTTGATAATTGAACTGATCCTAGACCAAGGATAAAATCCTATCTGCACTGATACAGGATAAACACCAATGAATTCAGTAGGACTTAACTCAGAGTACTCCTGTGTAAGAACATGCCATGAACTAATTTAATATCCAACTGAACAATGCAACAACTGTAGGAAATGAGCACATAGATTAGATGTATAAAGTTACAGATTATTAGTTCTACTACTTCAACAAAGTGCTGTAGGACAGGACAGTGGTTGAGTATCTTGAAACAGAGTGATCTTTGCTGTGCTGCACCACCGCACAGATGATGACCACAGGGGGAACTGCTGCATTTCAACCCAGCCAGACCAACTGTTCTAGAGAACCAATAAGGACTGGGCTGATCCGATACAACTGTTGCTTCAGAGTTGGTTCCTCAGTCTAAGCAATTTTTCTCCATTAATGTCCATACAGATTCATGTACTTTGCCTCATTCCCTACTCCCGGAGACACCTGCCGGACCTAATTACAGGTCCTGTAACACCTGCCTGACCTAGTTATATCTAGCTCTGCCACTCACTTTGGAACTCTGCCAGAACCTGACCTGTACCAGAGTCCATCTAAGGCCTGGACACGTGTCTAAGAAGTGGCCACTGAATCATCTTTAAGCTCAGGACTGGTGTATCTGAGGGATTGCTCTTCCCATATGAGATGACTCGGCAGGAGGTCTGGTCTAGAGGGTAGAGCCTCCATTAGCCCAAAGATAACAGCAGAAGGTCGCCAGTTCGAGGACACCAGCAGCTCCCTGAACAACTGAGAATGGCAAGACCTTGAAGCAGCTGACAAGCCCAGCTGATTCCATCTGCTCTTGGTGTGAACAAGAAGCATCTTGGCTGCCCTCCATGTGAGAGATGGAGCTGCTTGTCAGCCTGCATGGGGGAACTGGAGGCCAGAAGTGAGACCAAACCTGGAAGATCCATTCTGAAATGTTGTTGGTTCTTGAAAGAGAGAACCTCTATGATTGTAAAAATCCCCTTGAGGGATTTAGAAACACCTGCCTATGTAAACTGCCTTGAATAAAGTCAGAGGAGTAATCCAATGACCAGAAAGGCGGTATATAAATACCTAGTTATGATGATGATGATGATCCCCCAATGCCCCAAGCCCTCCCCCCAATCCAGGCAGGACTTCCTACATCTTCTGCCATTATCCAAAGCTCAGATAACAACAAGAAGTAGAACTCCCTCCATGACAGTGCTACAGCTATGGAATTCCCTCCCTCTGAGATAACAAACTTCATCCCTTCGGCTTTCTGGTAGGGGCCAAGAACCCTTTTGTTTCATTCCACTAGTTTTTTTCTGTTGATTCTCCTATATTGGTTAATGTTTCTGATTCTTCATTTATTGTGTTATGGTCAAGTCATACAATGATTTGATTGTGTTTCATTTTATTATATTTTATGGTTTTAATTCTGGTGGTTAGCCACCTTGGACATCTTGTGACAAAGGGGAAAGACGGTATAAATGTTTTTAAATAAATGCAGGAAATGCATTCTTTTAAAGAATGCATAGCAATGGCGTCGCTAGGGGGGTGCAGGCCGCACCAGGTCATGCAAACAGGAATGACGCGCACTGGGGGTGTGACACGCTAAAATTGCGGTAGTTAGGAGTACTACCATCATGTTATACACTGTTGGATGTGGAATTTCCAGCAAAATACAATGCAAAAAACAGGAGTGAAATATTTCCTTTCTATCAAATGTTATGGCCCAAAAACCGGAGAACAAAAAATGCAAGGAGCCCTATGGAAAGTGAAACTGAGCCATATCACGTGTTTACTTGTGAGTAGGCAAACCTGCCTTAGTCTGTTGGAAAGGGCAGGCTGAGAGGAATCCAAAGACACCAGAATGGTCCTGATCCAATGAATGCAGCCCCCAAAAACACCTGAGAAGGAAGTCCCTCCCTCCAAGCAGACAAATGCATTGAGCCCTATGGAAAGCGAAACTAAGCCTCACGGTCGCATTTACTCGCAAGTAAGCAAACGTACCTTGGCTGGTGGTCAGGCCAAGCAAAGGGGAATGTGAAACCACCAGAATGGTCCTGATCTGATGGAACTGGAGCTCAACAAATGCTCCAGAAGGCAGCCTTCCCCCCCCCCCACTAAAAAGGATCAAAACAGAGGCTTCTGCTGATAAGGTTAACTTTTTCGAGACTTGCAAAGCCAGGTGGATCCTGACAGTGATCTTGTTTAAACACAAGTTCTTAAATTGAACTGGGCACAGGGTAGGGCTGAAAACCTTACTGATTTTGGAGGGGGGGGGTGTTATTACAGGCAGGCTACAGAGGAAATTCACTTCGTGGACCAGGGCTGGCTTCTGTTTACTTATTTGTTTTACTTTAATTATTTATACTTATTTATTTTGATTTGCCTGATGATGGCACTTCCACCATGATATCACTTCTGGTGGGTCTTGGACAGATTGTCATTCTAAAAAGTGGGTCCCAGTGCTAAGAGTTTGAGAACCGCTGCAATAAGGTGTTAGTAG